>NC_044978.1:42273344-42895069 GCF_008728515.1 Papio anubis | reverse complement strand
TTTGCTTCGACAGCAATATATAATATAGTGAAGACTTTAAGCTTGCACAAAACATATCTCTATGAACAAGGTCCATAAAGGTTAAGAGTAGCCTAATTTTCTGGGATTCTTTTAGCTACAGATTTGGCTAAGGGCTTGGATAGCATGGGAAAGAAGATAAGTGAGAAAAACATTGGTGAGTTAACCTCTAGTGTTCCCTTAAGGACAAACATTTGTCACCTTGACAGCAAGGTGAAAGGTTTGCAGCAAGCATGCTTATAACAGGACTCTCTCCTCTCTCTCCTCCCTGGGGACCTGTGAGTTCTGAACAGACAATATCTGAACAGATGATGATGATGATGATGAACATCATCACAGAAAAGAACAGAAAAGAACATCACAGAAAAGAACATCACAGAAAAGAACAGGGGAGGAAAAGAGATTGAGACCCCACATAACGCAGAACCTCAAACTGAAATGAAGCTCCAGGGACTGTCACAAAGATTTAGCATTTGCACTCTTCTTCCTAAGCTTCCACTTAAGGTTAGAGTAATCAACCCTATAAATTATCACAAAACATTCAAACATTGTCCAATGTTAACAGCATGGATTCCATTGCTAATAATTACTAGTGTGTTTTAAAGCTGAATTCCTAGGCATATATAGCTCCACTTTTGATACAAATCTCTAGTTTTCAGGGTTTACAATTCTGATGTGAAAATCAGCTGCAGGCTTAAATCAGACACTAAAACAAGCCTGATGTTTACTCTTCATGAATACACATAACCCAAATTAGCATTAAAATGATGATACCCATGCATCAAAAAGAATAATAGAATCTCTGTTTTAGCCTAAAAGCTACATTGCTTATTTTCAAAGGTGAAATAGGAAAAGATATTTTGAAAGCCAAAGAATTTTTTAAAAAAAAAGAATTAAAGTTTTTTATGATCGTTTTTAATTTAATTTACCTGTGACATGTGAAAAACCAACGGAAAGTGCATTTCCTGCTCTCTCTTACCACTCGATACAACACTTCTGACACCAGATGTGTAGGAGTGTTTCCCCACACACCAAGCAATTCTTCAGTAGACACCAACTGGATGTGCTCTAATTCATTTCAATTCTAACACTCTACACCTGCAGAGTGTCAGATCCCAAAGCTGAGGGCTCAATCCCACAAGGCTATCCCCCACTTCAGATGACAACTTCAAGCTCCAGGTTGTGGCTTGTGCTTCTACCTGACCAGCTATAAATCAGGGTTCCCACAACCCCTCCTCAGGTTTGATTAATTTGCTAAAGCTCACAAAACTCAGGAAAAACACTTGTGTTTGCCAGATTACGATAAAGGATATTACAAAGTACACAGATGAAGAGCCAGATGGAAGATATGCATAGGGCAAGGCATGTGGGAAGGGGCACAGAGCTTCTGTGCCCTCTCCAGGGCACACTGGGAACCTCCATGCATTTGGCTATCAGTAAGCACTCTGAACCCTGTCCTTTTGGATTTTTATGGAGGCTTCACTATGTAGGCATGATTGATTAAGTCGTTGGCCATTGGTGATCAACTCAACCTTCAGCCCAGGAGGTTGGGAGATGGGATTGAAAGTCCCTACCCTCTAATCAAGCCTTGGTCTTTCTGGTGACAAGCCCACTCCTCAAACTATCTAGAGGCCAATCAGCCACATTAGCACACAAAAGTCACTCTTTTCATTCTGGAGATTCCAAGGATTTTAGGAGCTTTATACTAAAAAATACATATTTCACCATATCACATTTAACTTAATTTCAGGAATCAGTGACATTGATCTATGTGTTCCTTTGATGGATGAAATTTTACCTAGAAACTATTTTACACTTTTATTTTGAAAAATATCTTACATTAAAATCACTATTAAAGGCCAGGCACAGTGGCTCATGCCTGTAATCCCAGCACTTTGGGAGGCTGAAGTTGGCAGATCACATAAGGTCAGGAGGTCAAGACCAGCGTAGCCAACATGGTGAAATCCCTTCTCTACTAACAATAAAAAAATTAGCCGGGAATGGTGGCTGGTGCCTGCCATCCCAGCTACTCAGGAGGCTAAGGCACGAGAATCGCTTGAGCCCAGGAGGCAGAGGTTATAGTGAGCTGATATCATGCCACTGCACTCCCGTCGGGGTAACAGAGCAAGACTCCATCTGAAAAAAAAAAAAAAAAATCACAAAGCTATCATCCATTTCATTTCAATATCTACCCTATGTCTAATCATTACTGTTTCTAAGTACTGTCAGAGGACTAAAATTATTTTTAATAAGAAAATGAGCTTTTTAACATAATGAATACTAACAAACATAATAAAAAAGTAAGGTTACAAAGTATACCAAAAAATGTATGAGAATGAAGGGGAGTGGCCATATAGAACTGAAGACTGGGACACAGGAAGGATGAGATCAGAAGTCAAGAGGAAAACAAGAGAGAGAGGAGAATTAATGGTCGAACTAAAAGACTCTCTATTCACTTAACATCCATGTGTTGTTCATTCATGAAAAAAAACAGTTATCTCTACTATATCTACCTGTGGACACCACATCACTAATACATATCAAATGAAATGTTTAGTTATCTCACTCATAATGGTTTTCTCACCTAAATTTCCTGTTTTTGTTCATGATGCATCACAACAATTAATCTTAAGATCTTTGAGTCCCCAGTCTCTTTATGCTTCTCAAATTTCCTGGCCTTTTTACCATATAATATTCCAGAAGCTTTCAGGAAAACCTTGGTCAGTATAAGTATGTAGTAAAAAACACCATCACAGTGATGCTTTAAAAACTTACCTATTAGGGATTCGTGTTGAAATTACATGATCGCCAGAGTTTGCTTCAAAATAATACCTGAGAAGAAGAAAGTGGATGGAAGTGTAGAGGAAAAAAGACTGGGCCGAGTTGACATCTGTAGAAGCTGAGAGATAGGTACACAGGGCTTATTAATATTGTTTGGTCTAGTCTGCATACATTTCAAAGTTTCTAATTTTAAAAATCTTGCTGTTGTTTTTTTTAGGGGTCAGAGATTTAGGAAAATATCATATTTGGGGGCTAGATAAGAACTTTCAACAGCTGGGCATGGTAGCTCATTTCTGTAATCCCAGCACATTGAGGGGCTGAGGCAGGAGGATTGCTTGAGGCTGAGAGTTGAAGACCAGCCTAGGCAACATAGCAAGATTCTGTCTCTACACAAAAATTTTAAAAATTAGCTGAGTGTGGCATTGCAGACCTGTAGTCCCAGCTACTAAGAAGGCTGAGGTGGGAGGATTGCTTGAGCCCTGGAGGTTGAGGCCGCAGTGAGATATAATTGCACCACTGTACTCCAGCCTGGGGGACAGAGCAAGATCCTGTCTCTAAAAATAAAAAAGGTCTTGAGAAAGGCTTATACAGAGAATTTTGGGGTAAAATACTCTGGATAATAATAGTAGCACCTACCATTTATGAATGCTTGCTAATGGGCCACTCTGCTAAGCATTTGAGAGATTTGATCTTATTTAATCTCTATCAGTACTCCTAGTTAGGTATCCCTAACTCAAAACTCAGTAGAGACTCCTCCTCCAGTATCAAGTCCTTGCATACAGTAGTCACTAGGTTAATATTAACTGTCTAATAATTGAATAAATGATTAAGAAAGTTTTTCCTTTTTCTTTTGTGTTTGTGGTCCTTTATTTGTAAGACAATTGAAAAGCTCTAGCCAAAGTGTTCATTATTGTTCATCTGGGCTCAGAATACTCTACACAGCATCTTTCACTCACCAACTTACCAACAAACACATGGCTACCAGGCCATTTCTCCCAATATAGAACTTTGTCCATGATACACTCCTTGAAAACTCTTCGGCAATGCCTCACATGGTATCAAGTCCAAGTTAAGCCTCTCACTCAGGCTTTCTAAAATACTATCTCACCTAATTTCCACTAGCCACCAAGAATGGGCTTACTCCAGTAAATGCCCCTCTTTTCACTTTCTTGCCTGCAACTGACCATTCATTCATTTATTTGTCATATGTCGATCATCTGCTATGTACCACACACCGTATTTGCCATTACATTTATATATAGAGAGATATAACAGTGAGCATAACAGGCATGGTCTCTGCCCTTACTGGGCCACATCGTCTCTCAGGTTGACCTTCTCCAGTTGGGCTCTTCTCAGTTTTCAAGATCTTCACACTTAACATTCACCAGCATCCTTTCCTGATCACTTCAACCTATTGTGTCCTCTCTTCCTTAATTGATGATGTCACACATTTGAGCACTTAATTATATTTTGTCTTGTGTTTCCTTCTCTGAGTGTTTTACTTAGGCATGTCTCCTTTCTTCAATTACACTGTCTTAAACAGAAATTGTATCTTATATTCTTCTTCATCACCAAACTGAATGTAACTCAACTGACTTCAATGATATATGTACAACATGAAGTTAATAAATAGCTTTCAGTATTGAAAAGAGCCAAGCATAAAAAGTCAAAATAATAACAGTTCAAGATCTAATTTATCTTTGAAAATGGAGAAATAAAAAGCTCTAGGAAAGGTACAGGTATATAAATAAGGAGAATAAAGGTACAAAAAAGGAAATTTTTCCCATATGGTATGTCTCCAATAATGTACAATATTTTACGGGATCTACGAAACATCAGTCTTTTCCTTTAATTCTTGCATTTCATAGAACATAATTTAGAGGCCATACCATAGGCCAAATTTATTAGGGCTCTGCTATGATGTCAATAATATTGATAGGAGCAAATTAAGTCTTTACTTATTTAGAAGAAAAACTATTTTTCAACAGAAGTAAAGATTAATATTTAGAGAGTATAATATTTACCTAAAAAGAACATTACTATAGTTTAACCGTGTATAAAACTGTAATTAAAAAGTTTAATAAATGAACTTGCAGACGTCTCATGTCAAACATACCTTTCTTGCAAAAATCCAGCCATGACAAACATTAGACCTGGTTTTCTGACATGTATTACTTGTCTCTTTCAGATTATTATTTTGGATTATACTGTATTTTGTCTACAATGTGCTAATATTATAACTCATCATAAAATAATCCTACTTAGATTATTGCCTAGAGAATCAATAATAGTAAGGTCCCCTTAGTCTGAAATGAATGTCATTATTTTCCTAAATTCTACCTGTTCTGCAAAGCTGCTTCTCATGCCATCTACTTTGGTGAATGTTAAGTGTGAAGATCTTAAAAATTGAGAACAGCCCAAGTGGAGAAGGTCAACCTGATGTGGCCCAGTAAGGGCATGGAGGTCTTCCCAACCGCCCATATTTTAGTCAATCTTTTACATTTACATGTCCTTTCATATGTACTAATTACTATAGTGTAAATTCTCTGAGAGTAGGATTTGGACCTGTTGACACCTTTTTATTCCTCACAGCAGCTACACTGAAACCATTACCTTCAAAGTATTCAATAACAAGTGACCTTTTCCAATGATAAGAACAATTGTGTATAAAAATATAGATGAATACATATGTATAAAAAGTTCTTTCACAAGTCCACTAAGCACATAGAAAATTTCACAAGCAAAAATTATAAACATATTTTTAAATGTCACCCTAAAAAATGCATTTTTCCAAACTGTATAGATTTTTTTTTTTGCTAAAATTCTAAGTTCCTACCAAGTGAGCTAAATTAACTTAACCTGAAAATAAATTTCCTTTGCAACTAACTCCTAGATCTATTTAACAAGTCATTTTCTCTGTATTGCTTTGATTCCTTCTTCCCTCAGTTCTATTTCTTCTTAGTCCCTACAGAGTATAACTTGGGCAAATTTAGAGTATGAATTAGACAAATGAAAATTACAATAATAGTCAGTATGGTTAAAAGTGTTGAATAACTTTTTGATAAATCACTATCACTTGTCAGACTTCGGATTTGTCAAATGTTTCCTAATTATGTGATAGGATTTCCTTGCCTAGAGACAGTCTTTCCCTGACTAAAAGCATAAAATCTACATCAAAATTATAATTGAAAACACCAAAAAGAGGTGGTTAAAGATCAATGAAGAAAAAGAAACCCAACTAACAATGGTTGGTAATTTCAACAGTGAAGAGCTTAGGTTTAGTGCTACTCAATAGCCCTAAAGGAATAAATGGGAAAAATAAGAAGAATGTAATATGAATATCATACATTTATTCCAGTTATTCTGAAATATATCCTTGTGAGCTTTATGTTTAAATGCCCATTCCTTCCACAAAATGACAATAACAAACAGTAATTCCATTTAGAAAATAAAGAACTGAAAACATTAGGCACCTGCCAAAACGTATTTTGAAGTTTTACTTATCAGTGGGATCCAAATGTTAGAAAATCACTGGCCTAGTCAGTCAAACAACCATGTAAGAAAGACCTGTCTTAGAAAAAATGACCTTTGAACTGTGAAGGAGGTTAAAGCAGATTTTTAAAAAATTTTATAGTCCCATGAGAACAGCTGGCTTTTGTCTGTTTTTGTTTTATATAGAGACAGGATCTCCCTCTGTTGTCCAAGCTGGAGTGCAGTGGCAGAATCACAGCTCACTGCAGCCTAGAACTCCCGGGCTCAAATGGTTCTCCCACCTCAGCCTCCAGAGTAGCTGGGACTACAAGCAGGCAACACCACATATGGCTAATTTTTTAATTTTTTGTAGAGACAGGGTCTTGCTGTGTTGCCCAAGCTGGTCTCAAAATCCTGGGCTCCAGTGATCCACTTGCCTCAACCTCCCAAAATGCTGGGATTGTAAGTGTGAGCCACCATTCTTGTCTGAGAACCACTGTTAAATACAGAAGAAGGGCCGGGCGCGGTGACTCACGCCTGTAAACCCAGGACTTTGGGAAGCCAAGGTGGGTGGACCGCCTGAGGTCAGGAGTTAGAGACCAGCCTGGCCAACATGGTGAGACCCTATCTCTATAAAAATGCAAAAATTAGCTGGGCGTGGTGACAGCCGCCTGTAATCCCAGCTACTCAGGAAGCTGAGGTAGGAGAATGGCTTGAACCCAGGGGACACAGGTTGCAGTGAGCCAAGATCAGGCCACTGCACTCCAGCCTGGGTGACAGAGCAAGACTCCGCCTCAAAAAAAAAACAAAAACAAAAACAGAAGAGGCCATGAGTTAAAAACAAAACCATATTTGAGACTCTGAAAATGAACTGACTTTCAGGCATTTCTAGCTACAACATTATACTGTTTTCCAAAAAACATTTCTTATATATATGAAGTTGTATTTATTTTCCTGGCACTGTCAGCATTTCTGAAAGAGTGTTATTAATTTGTCAAAATAGTATAGTGTTGAAAAAGAAAAGCAATCTACCATGATGAAATGTTAAAATTATGTAAATTGTAATTTAACCATTAAAAAAAGTTTTGGCTGTGCACCAGGGTTTTTTCTATTACCCTAAAGTAAATAGTCCTCTCAGTAACCTAAAGGAAAACTGCAAATAAAAATCATGAGCACTTTTCAATAAGAAAAATGTTTAAGTGCTGGATACTTAACTAAGTAGTACCTTAACAACAGATCCCTGACAAGCGGAACACGTGTATGTGATTGCCTTTGAATTCACTAGAGAAGACTGGAATGGGAAGTTGGACTATTAGCTGAAAGAAACATACAAAAATAAAGACATATAATAATAGATATCAAATTATATTAAAATGTATAAAACACAAAATAGTTTATAATTAAACTAATCAAATATATAATTGCAAAATATTTTGTCTATTAAATATCTTTCACCACCACTCTCCAGTAGAGCAATGATGAAAATGTTCAACACTCTGCACTGTCCAATACAGGAGTCACCAGTCACATGTGGCCGTTGGATACCTAAAATGTGGTTAGTGCGACTCAAGAATAGAAAAGTTTAACTTCATGTAATCTTCATTAATTGAATTTTAAATAGCCATATGTGGCTTGTGGCCACCATATTGGTCAGCGCAACTATAGACGATACAAAATGGAAATACCAAAGTACCTCCCTCTTCCTGAACTTGAAAATAAAAGAAATTCCTTTACAGTAAAAACATGCAAAATCACCTTAAAACATGAGAATGCTGTCAATGTCAGCAGGACTTTAAGGTATGGTGGGTCAATAAAAAAGGGAAAACCAGCCAGCAATGGAAATAGAGAAAAAAACCTAAAAGCAATGATTAAGAATACCTATCTAAGCACTATGTAGGAAAGAAGATTCCCTGGTCCAACTGATGGACGTGTCTGTTTCCAAGGGCAATGTACCCTTGCAGTGGAACCAGACACATCCATTTCCAACAGCCTGATAGAATCAGACTTGAGAATTACCTCCCTACCTCTGCTTCCTCTAATCCCATTCTCACCAAATAAACTCCTTAGTAAACTACTTTCTCTTGTGAATTTAACCATGAAGAGAGTGCATCAACCCAAGTGTCTAAAGGTCTCTCAAATTATTTTTTCCATTCATAATTAGTAAATTGGCAATCTGTATTAAATATCATTATGTGAGTATGATTAATATGAGTCTATTCCTGCAAGGTGGAGTCACAGAATCAGTTTCTAAACAGAACCATCACAAACTTTCAAAGTATATGCCACATTTTCCTGACAATGAGGTGCTCAGGATCTTAAAAATGTGGGATGATTCCAATAGACAACGAAAAAAAGTAATATTACTAGAAACAGTTCAGCAAGCGACATCATGCTACCATCAAAGCTAAAGAAAGAGCTCTCAGATCTGTGAGGTATCAAGAGTGATTTCCAACAGAGAAAGAAAAACTTCTTTAAGGAATATGTGGCACCCAACCTCTCCTTTATGAAGAAAAACTTAGGCCAGGTGCTGTGGCTCACGTCTGTAATCCCAATACTTTGAGAGGCCAAGGTGAAAGGATCACTTGAGCTTAGGAATTCAAGACCAGTCTAGACAATACAGCAAAACCCCATCTCTACAAAAAATAAATTAAATAAGTATACAAAAAGAAGAAAAACGTTTCCTTTTAGTTTGTATTTTTAAAAACATATAACAGGCCGGGTGCGGTGGCTCACACCTGAAATCCCAGCACTTTGGGAGGCTGAGGTGGGCAGATCACGAAGTCAGGAGATGGAGACCATCCTGGCTAACACAGTGAAACCTTGTCTCTATTAAAAAATACAAAAATTAGCTGGGCATGGTGGTACACGCCTGTAATCCCAGCTACTCAGAAGGCTGAGGCAGGAGAATCGCTTGAACCCAGGAGGCGGAGGTTGCAGTGAGCCAAGATTGCGCCACTGCACTCCAGCCTGGGTGACAGAGTGAGACTCAGTCTCAAAAAACAAACAAACAAACAAAATAAACATACAACAAAACATATGTTTTAGTGACTCACTATTTAGCAGTCTCGTAGAGAAACAAACGGTCAGGGACAATTAGGAAAAGTAAGACAAAGATGCACAATGTTATCTGAGATTTTTATTAGTGTATGCTATTTCTGTCTCTTGAAAATTCTTACTGATTATGGCACTAAGTTGATGGAATCTAAAAAGTAGCCAGAAATAATGGGAGATTTGTTTCAGAACTAAGGATTGTAGACCAGGTTGGGCAACACGCAAAACCCTGTCTCTATAAAAAATTTAAAAAAAAAAAAAATAGCTCGGCATGGTGTTGCATGCCTGTGGTTCCAGCTACTCAGGAGGCTGAGATGGGAGGATCACTTGAGCCTGGGAGGCAGAAGTTACAGTGAGTTGTGATGGTGCTACTGCATACCACTCTGGGTGACACATGCACACAAAAGAAAGAAAAGTATTCTTCCTAATCTGGATGTTTTCTAGTGTTACATGCTTAAAACTGTTTTTTAACCATTTGTTTGCATTGGTAGGAGTTTTTATTCAATTTTTTTTAAGCTGGAAATTTAACCTTTTGACTTTAACAGTTGTTTGGCTGGAAACTACACAAGATACAGACTCAAAATTCTACAGAGACATATAGTGATATGGAATCAGGATTCAACCATCTTTGAGGAAAAATATCTGTGAATTAAAGGGCAAAAGGTAGAGGCCTCTATGTTTATATACTGTTTCCATGATCTCTACTCATTGTTTCCTCTTTAGTTAAAAAGGTAGAAATAAATGAAGAAAAGAGAAAAAGAAACACATAAACCTACTTTCTTTGGTACACTAGAAATAATCTTTCCTATTACTGATTTTAATTATTGAAAAGATTGACAAATCTGTCCTGCTCTTCATTTGCATACCTCGGTAGCTACTGATCAGGTATTCTGTTAGGCTGTTCTCAAAAACACAGATGTTAATGTATTTTTCCGGTTATTACTTAGAAAATGGAGCCAAGCGCAGTGGCTCATACCTGTAATCCCAGCACTTTAGGAGGTTGAGGCAGAATTGCTTGAGCCCAGGTGATCAAGAACCAGCCTGGGCAACAAAGTGAGACCCAGTCTCTACAAAAAATTAAAAAAAAAAAATTAGCTGGGCATGGTGGCGCCTGCCTGTAGTCCCAGCTACCAGAGAGGCTGAGGTGGGAGGATGGCTTGAGCCTGGGAGGTTGAGGCTGCAGTGAACTGTGATCCTACCACACCGCACTCCAGCTTGGGCAATGAAAAAGACCCTAACTCAAAAACAAACAAGCAAACAAAACAAAACAAAAAAACGCCAACCTTCCCATTAAAAAAATCATTTGAGTAACTACTCTTCCTTTAGTTTCTTCAAAGTCTGTCTCTTCTCCATTACATGGAGATAGATAGCACTCTCCAAAGCTCCTCCAGGCCAAATCACATCTTTATCATTTTCTATATCTCATTTAACAAATTTTAACCTCTGACAAGATGATAAGACCAAAGTCAAAGCAATATTCTGAATTATGAACCCACCAAACTCAAGTGCAGAGGGCTGTAACACGATGCTTCTAAAGAGCAAACCACATTAGCTTGCATCTGCTGTCATATGATAGTGCAAGTTCAAGTTATCTGTTTTGTCATTCTCACCTTGGCTTTTTCTTTCTAATGCCTCTCAGACATGGATTTGATCTAGTTTTTATATACCATTGAATTGGTTCTTTTTCATACTTATATTTTTAATTCTTCTTTAGGATACTGTATAGTTTCTTTTTAAGCACTGTCTAGAAATTTAACTTTCACTTGTCAATTTGATTATAGTATGTACTTCACAAGTAGTTAAAAAATAAACTTTAATTTAAAAAAATACTTCCCTTTAATACCAACAGTGAAATAATTCTCTACAATGCTATACAATAGCAATCACTTATTATATCCTTTTATTTACACATCTCTAGCTATTTAAATATTTGCAGTAATCATGCTTGTAGCCATTTTTCATGTAAAACTTCCTGATATTTAAAATCAATTATTTCAATGAAAATAGCATATGGGTTTGGTAACCTATTATACAGGAATAATCTGCCCTAATCTATTTCACAGGTTTTTCTTCTTTAGTAGAAAAAAAGATCTTATAAATTACTAAATATCAAACTTAGATGTGGGGATGAATTTCCACTTCCATTCCAAATCAACACTGTGAATATAAGGCAATACAAATTTCTTACAGCTATAGCAAGTTTTATTGAGATTTAAAAGCTTGGAATTTAAAATCATTTTAACGTGGTAAAGAAAAATTTGGATGGCCCAGCGCGGTGGCTCACGCCTGTAATACCAGCACTTTGGGAGGCCGAGGCGGGTGGATCATGAGGTCAGGAGATTGAGACCATCCTGGCTAACACGGTGAAATCCCGTCTCTACCAAAAATACAAAAAATTAGCCAGGCATGGTGGGGGGCACCTGTAGTCCCAGCTACTTGGGAGGCTGAGGCAGGAGAACGGCGTGAACCCGGGAGGTGGAAGTTGCAGTGAGCTGAGATCGCGCCACTGTACTCCAGCCTGGGTGACAGAGAGAGACTCTGTCTCAGAAAAAAAAAAAAAAATAGAAAAAGAAAAATTTGGTAGACAGATGACCAATTATGGTCAAAACAGATGACAAAAAGATGGGATTTTTATCAAATGAATTCAACATATAATTATGATAATTAGCATACATTTTAAGTGCATCTGATATACAAGATATTTTACAATCTTATATAAATGAAGAAGAGAGATTAAAATAGTATTCATTGGGTGATTTCTGTCTATTCATTTAATATTTTTTGAAAGCTTACTTTGTGCCAAGTACTATAAATACTGAAAATAGATAGAGTAGTGAAGCGACCAAAAGAAAACAAACACCTGCCTTCATGGAGCTTTCGTTTGAAAGGGAAAGTCAAAGGGACAGTTAATTAATGTAATAAATGATAAATTATATACTATGTTAGAAGACATTATTTTATAAAAAGAAAAATAGCAGGCTAACAAGAATAGGAAGTGCCAGAGATGGGAGAGAAGGTCCAAATTTCAAACTAACTACACCAACCAGTTGCAGTCTATAGTAACCCAATACAATCTAGATAGAAACTCATTCCAAAAGCTAAATAATCATAAAAGGAAAGCTGGAGAAACTGCTTTTGAGATAGGCTTTGAGGGACATCTAGGGACATCTAGGATAATAGAATGGATGGGAACAGTGCAAGCAAAGAGGTGGGAGCAGAAAAATGTCCAAGTGTTAGAGGATGTTTTATAAGTATAAAGGCAATGAAAAAAAATCCATAAAGGAAAAAATGGACAAATGTGACATACAAACTTTAAAATTCTATAACCATATGCAAAGTAACAAACTGCAACTAATACACCGAACTATACAAAAATATTCATTCAAAATGGGTCACAAGACTAAATGTAAAAACAAAAACTAAAACTTATAGAAGAAAACATAGGGGAAAAATCTTTGCGACAAACAAGGATTTCTTAGATAGGATACAAAACGCCTGAGCCATAAAAGAAAAAAAAATAGAGAAACTGGATTTAATAAAGAGGAGAGGGTGGAGAAGGGTGGAACAACAGTTAACATGGGAATGAAACTGGGTGGGCGGGGCGAGAGAGAGACAATAGGGACACACTGGGAGGATCCCTGAATGGTCAATTAGGTAGTGGGTAATTAAGAGCCACTATAGGCATTAGGGCATAGGAATGACACAAAAAGTAGTGTGTGATAATAGTTTGTCTTACAATATTGTGTGGATGACAACGAAGAAGATAGGAATCATTGCCCTGGCTCTTGGAAATTACCAAAAGCAAAATAATGTTAATAAACATTATCCCTCCAAAATAAATGGATAAAAATATTAACTTAAGCTTTCAAGTGAAAACCTAGGAACCCTGCAGAAAATAACTGCTTACAAGAGACTTGGCTGAATAATAAAAGACCAAACTATAAATATTGAACTATAGACCAACTACTGTTATAAGGTAAAACTATAAACACAGAGAACATTTTAAATTATTCTACTTATTAAAAATATCACTAAAAAAAAGCTACTCAGGAAAAGTAAACAAGTGTAGGGTTCTAGCAAAAAAGAAAGCTGTAAGCTCAGAGTATAACCATTCCTGGGCACACAGAATATGAATCAATGTTACTCGAGATAACACTAGTTATTCCAGTTACTCATAATCTAGAAGATTTGTGGTGCTTTGACTCTAATTTCCAAAATACCAAGTAGAATTTTTTTTCCCCTGATCAGTACAGCTCGTTCAATTACCAAAAGTTAAAATCAAGTTTATCAAGGCTCTTAAGATTATGAATTTTGTTTTTTTAAAGTCCTTCATTATCTTAAATTACACTAAGAAAGTTATTCACCTTGGTTCATAGTCCTCCAAATAAGAATATTTTACTATTAATTTGTGTGAACATTTGTAAATCAAATTGATATAAAAATGAGGTTTCTATAATTTTTCCTTATTCTTTTATTTCCATCCCCATTTCATATTTTGAATAAACAATTTTATCTTAAGTAATTGCGTTAATGTCATATGTGATATCCTAAGATAGAAAAACAATTTTTAACAGTCATGAATACTGATCCAATTATTTTCAGGGACAGGCATATATATCACTATGTAGACGTAAGAATAACATTATGAGGCTGGATTTACAGGGCAAAAAAATCACAGTGGGGAAAGCAATAAACAGAAATTAACTTCTTTAACCAATGATACCATAATCAGGTGAAGCACTTTCAATCTATTATTTCTTCTTATAAAACCCCATATGATGGGCTTTGCTTTTCAATAGTATTAAATATTCATCTTGATTATAAAACTAAAAGAAAATACACATGAATTTTTACCTGACATTGTGATAGGAAAAAGCTTCATACGTATAAAGGCAATGAAAAAATCCATAAAGGAAAAAATAGACAAATGTGACAGACACAAAAACCTTACAACTCTAGAACCATACACAAAGTAATGAACATCAAACAGTACACTAAACTATACACAAACATTAATCCAAAATGGGTCATAAGACTAAATGTAAAAACAAAAACTAAAACTTATAGAAGAAAACATAGGAGAAAAATCTTTGTAAGAAAAAAGGATTTCTTATATAGGATACAAAAAGCCTGAGTCACAAAAGAAAAAAAAAAGACAAACTAGATTTACCAAAAATTTTGAACTTCTGCTATTTGAAAGTTACTGTTAAGAAAATGAAAAGATGAGCTACAGACTGGGAAAAAATCACTTATAAAACATATGTCTGATAAATGACTGGTGTCCAAAACAAACTTAAAAACTTGCACCTAATTATAAGAAAACAACCTAATAAATAACATGGGCAAGAGATTTGAATACACAGGCCACCAAAGAAGATACACAGATGGCAAATAAGCACAAAAAAAAAAAATGTCCAACATCATTAGCAGCTAGGGAAATACAAATTAAAGCTTTGATGACATACGACCACACACCTATTAGAATGGCTAAAATAAAAAATATTGCAAATGTCAAGGGATGGCAAGGTTGTGGAGTAACTGGACTACTTACACATTCCTGCTGGGAATGTAAAATGGTACAATCACTTTGGGAAAGAGTTTGGTGGTTACTTATAATGTTAAAATATACTCACTATATGACTCAGCAAAGATATTTCCCCAAGAGAAATAAAAACATATATATCTACATAAGAAACTGTACACAAATATTTATAGCAACTTTATTTATAATTATCATCCAGGAAACAACCAGAAGTTCATCAACTGGTAAATTTATGAACAATGTAATACTACTTAGCAATAAAAAGAAATTAACTACTGATATATACAACATAGATGAATCACAAAAGTGTATGCTAACCGAACTCAAAAGGCATATATTGTGTGATTCCATTTAGATGACTTTCTAGAAAAAGGCAAAAGTATAGAGAAAGGAAAAAAATTCTGTGACTGCCAGAGACTGAGGATAAGGGAGAGGATTGACTCCAAAGGGCAAGAAGAAACTTTCTAGGTGGTGAGTATTCTCCGAAAATAATAGTGAAAGAATAAATACTCTATCCAAAAAAATCATAGATTATATTATGCATTATATAAAACAAAATCTAGTTGTCAGAGTAGAAATAAGAATATGAGAAAATACTCACATACATAAAGGGAAAAAGCAGAAAATAAGATTGACTACACAATATACACCACTTTTGTAACTACATCTATATAATACACAGGACATAAACTAAAATGCTGATTTGTTATAGCTAGGTGAGTCTATCTGTATTTTTCATACATTCTATAATAAACATATTAAAATTACAGTAGCTTTTTGAAAGTTATTTTTTAACACATTGTCCTCACCAAGTAAATTATACATGGTAAAGTATCTTTCTAAGTCAGCTTTTGGTATATTTAAAAATTGAATCTGGTAATTGACAAATTGCACTTTCAAAACATCTAAATTGGTAGATACAAACTTCATGATAAAAACCCAGTTTTCTTTGGAGTTGTAACAAAAAGTGGCAGTTTTAAAAGCAATAATTGAGATAACCTACTGCACTACTTGAAGTTGTCTTGTTTTTGTTTTTTGTTTTTGTTTTGAGATGGAGTCTCGCTCTGTCACCCAGGCTAGAGTGCAGCGGCACGATCTCTGCTCACCGCAACCTCCGCCTCCTGGATCCAAGCTCAGCCTCAGCCTCCTGAGTAGCTGGGATTACAGGCATGTGACACCATGCCTGGCTAATTTTTGTATTTTTAGTAGAGACAGGGTTTCACCATGTTGTTCAGGCTGGTCTCAAACTCCTGACCTCGTGATCCACTAGCCTCGGCCTCCCAAAGTCCTGGGATTATAGGCGTGAGCCACTGCGCTCGCCTACTTGAAGTTTTATAGTAAAATAAGTGTTTCTCAAACTGTATGGTGTAGTTACCTGGAGGAAATTCAGAATTAGGATGTCTGTGCAATCACACTAGGAAAAACAGCATTTAAATTCAGGAATTTTAAGCAAATTGAGGGCAAGAATCATATTTTTCAATTATTTTTTCAGTTCTAGAAGCTGGCCCAGAGCTGAGCACATAGTAGGAAGCCCACAAATGTTTCATTTTAAAAGTTAATATAAGATCAAACAGCAACATCCAGTAAATCTAGGCTTAAAAAATGGTTTTTTTAATTTCAAACTAAAATCTGCCATTTCCAATAATATAGACTATTGTTTTTTAGAAATGCTAAACATTTACTTGAAATCCTGAGTCCATGATGAAGTTTGAAGGTCTAACACTGCTTTCATCGCAGGGACCAACAATTAAAGGGAAGATTATCTTTCGTTGATAGAATCAAGTTTATACAGTTTATGCATCCTCTATTTTCCTCCTGCTTCTCTCCACATGGCCAGATTTATTTGGAATGGTAGTGGGGTCTGAGTCAATGAGGTAATGGAACAAAACTTTTAAAAAGTTCTAAGAAAATATTTAACACTATTTACTCCAGCAGTCTCTCCCCGCCACACGCACACCCAATTAGGACTTGATATTCTCACTTTAAGAATCTGTAATATAAATGAAGGCAAGAACCTTAATCGTTTGGCTCACCATACTATTATGCCAGACCCCCAAAATATTAGCTCAACAAATAGATTAACCATACAAAATTTTTAGTTTGAAGGAAAAAGAAACAAAGAAATAAGAACTATTTGCCATATTTTCATCAATTAGTAGTTAATAAGCATCTCCTACTAAAGACCATAAACTAAGCAGTTCTGTAGTAGGCTGGATTCAAATTAAGGAAATTTAATTTTTATTTTAAACGACTGCTAGGATCATCTTTCTTAGGAGGTCCTTTACAAACCTCCTGAACCAAAATAATTTATATTTATTTATTTTACTCAAATGGGTATAGCAGCAAATACTTTCCCAGTTTGGGACTGATGATGTTTTAAAAATTAATAAAAATTAAAATGAAAGTACATGGCATTTGTAAAAGGGTAATAAAATAACTCCAGTCAATTGGCTAGTTCTATACTAGTAGATTTCTTTAAACGGTAATGAAATCATTGCTTTAAAAAAATCCATCATTATTAAAATAAAAAAAAAGTTGCCTCAGCCTCCACCAAAATTAGATTTGTAAGTTGCTGGTCATTCCTATAATTAAATCTGTGTCACAAATTTGCAAGAAAAATGATCACTGTGACTAATGCATTTACTTGCCACACAAGTCCTGCCAGACAGCATAGAACATTATGCTGCTAAAATAGAATAGGTACAGATTCTATACGTTTTTATTAAGTAACAAAGACCATTTTTTATTTACAATGATTGTACTTCAGATAAGAGTTTGTTTTAAAAACAAACCCACATGCAGCTATCACCGGGTCTTCCTGACTGGAGCATTATGGCATATTTTTAACTCTGCAAATATGTTTGTCACTTTGGCACACATACCACTGTTTTTCTAGAGAGGTGTTATGTAAAAAATGATCTAGTGAAAGAAACGCAAACATGTTTAGGTTGCCAGAGTCCCTGATTCTAGGAGTTTCTTCATTTGACTTCTCCAAATAATTTTAATTCATTTATTTGATGGCGTGATTGAGAAGTGACCTCAGAGAACGGTGTTTCCCAAAGTGTAAATGAAAACAAGATAACTCAAAGGACACGTGCACAGAGAATTAGTAATGCAACTTACTGTATTTCAACTCTCAATCCTTTGGATTGCAGAAGGAGAAAGTGCTTTGTTTGGTGCTGGTGCTAATTTCACCTTTTATCAAAAGAAGGGCAGGCATCAGATACAGAGCCTTGAATAGCAGCAGAGGTTAGCTACAAATTAATAGTAGCTTTTTTTTCCATTGACTTAATTTCAGTTACCTTCTATTCACGACAAGATAGTTCTTTATTTATAGTGTTGATGTAAAGTTTTGGCTTGAAATAAATTTAAATTGAAAATGTGAGTCTTATTTAACAAACAGTATGCTGACATGGCAAAAGCTATAATGATGCCTGAATGCTGGAAAGCACTGCATTGAAGACAGTCTTCATTCCTGTCTTCTCTCTTTCTTAAATATTTTATTATTATTTTTCCCATATTTATGTTTTGTGTATTTGCTTCAGTATCTTGAAAAATGCCTTGAATCTAATGGACTCTGAATATATCTTTGCTGATTTTCTATCCCATTTTCCTATATTGTGCTACCTGCTAATTGAACCAATGGTATTTTTAAAACAAAAGTAGTCTGATCTCAGCAATCCAGCTCTTATGATGTTCACTTCCTCAAACAGGTGATGATCAAATGAAATGCATAGCATGATGATGGGTTGCATTGTGCAACGGTAGAAACCAACTTCCATTCATCTGAACACAGTTATTAATTTTAACACCCAGGATGGGCCATTTAAACTGTTGGTTTTATCCAGTTCTTCCCATTAAAAGATGAACTTGAAACAGCATCTATAAGATGGTACTGATACTGCTTAAATATTAAGTCGTATGTTCTGGCATTTAAGTTTAATGAAAATAAAAACTTTTTTATAAACAAGCCATGAACTTTTGAGGTAAAACTAAGATTCCAAGTGAACAATTTGGGTTGATTAAGATTTTAAGAAAATTAAGCACATGCACACACACACAAATTCAGCATAGTCTTCAATACTTTACAAAATAAGAGACCCCATAAACCATAAACTAAATACATCCTAGACTTAGGTGAAAGCAAACCAAATTAACAACTGAATCTTATCTAGTACCACCTTTAAGCCTCTGTTTAACATTTGAGATTCTTGATCTAATTTTTAAAAAGCATTGTTCCACAGCAATCAATGAGTAACAAAGATAATGGTGTTTCCTCTTTAACCATTCTAAATATTTCAGAAATTCTTACATTTATGTTACCGTGAATTTCTCTAATGTTTTATAGCATAGTTGGAAACTCGATTTGGCATGATCATCTTTGTCATTCACTAGGGTTCCCTTTTAAGATCAGGAGTCACCAAAAACAATAAAATAGGCGTGTATCATTGTACAGGAAAGGAAAAATTACAAGAAGGTGATAAACACACAAGTTATTATTATTAAAACATGGCATTCGTGTTTGGGATTTCTTTTCTTTCAGCAGCTATAATAACATCAGTTAACTATTCAAATTTTTCTACAAAGCAGGGTTGTAACGGGGAACCAGCCAAAGCAGAGGGAAGACAGAACAATTGGGTAAGGGAAGAAAAATATAAACTGGCTAGTTTTTCACCCCAAGGCAAAGAGTTCCTTTTAACCTTTGATCTGGCATGAAAAGAAAATTGTTCATCTTAGAATAGCTTCTGCTAGTTCCAGCAACGTGTATTTTAAAAGAGAAGAATTATGTGAAAGAAACCCATTTCTTGACACTTTAAATGAAGAGATTTAGAAAGTAATCAGTGACTCGTATAGATCTTTTTTAGACTAGATGTTTTGAATTTACAAGGATTTAACTTTCTGACTCTTTGATGATGTTTCTGAAATTCTTATTAGTACATCTATGTTGCCATGAATTGTTCTAATGTTTATAACATCATTATTAAAAACTCAGTTTGGCATGATCAGCTTGTCACTCATTAGTGTTTCCCTTTAAGATTAGAAGTTACCAAAAATAATAAAATAGGCTGAGGAGTCTAAAAATAGCAAAGTTCTAAACGTTCCTTTTACACTTTAACCTATCATTTTTAGAGACATGGAAACACTGAATTCAGCCTCCAAATCAAAAATGCTAAGTTCTAACAAATCAAATGATCTCAATTTAGTTTGGGGAATTTGTTTTCAACACAATTGAATCTTTTGAAATTAAAGAAAAAAAATTTCAATTAGAATTTTCCCAAAAGATGTCAGTATCTATTTTTAAAAAACCAACGCCTTCTGATGAGGAGCAACATGTGAGTTGCCTGAACTTGAAGTACAAATACATACATGTATATACATAAATTTTAATAGCATTTTAGTTATTCAGGGTGCTTTACTATCAAATTTTATTAAAATCTCATTAAGAGAGAAATCTCAAATCACTTACTATGTTCCACAATTATTATAAACTGAACGATTTAAATGAGAGGAGGAGATAATGACATTAACTTCTTAACTTAAAGCAATCCTCCATGGCATGATTTTAAAATATTTTCTTAGTCTCAAATTTATGTAAATTGAATTCACCTATCATTAGTTATTACCCACCTAGTTACATTAAAAACAATAACAAAAACAACAAAAAGAGCTTTCTATAATAATTAGTTCCTAAAAACACTGTTCAAATTAGACCTGGGACATTATTAAACTAGCTATAAATATGTACAGTATTTTATTTAGTATACCCAGATGCCTGAAAATCAACAAAAATGCCCTCAGAGTTCTTTCTTCAAATATTCTTCTAATAAAAGCCTTTCATTCAGAGATTTAAGGTAATCTGAAATAAATACCCTTTTCAGATTCTATTATGTTTGTACCACAGGAATGGTCACTCATAATCAGAGAATAATCAATGGATCAGGGTATTTTAGATCTTGCAGGGCTCAGTCAGAGATAACCAATTTCCTTATTTCATGGATATCCATAGTCACACACACATAAAAATTCATGGCAGAGCTTGGACAAAAACCTAGATCTAACATTTAGCTCAAAGTTATTTCTTATCATATCATATAAACATTTTATATAATTTATCCCACAAGTCCACAGTTTAGACACTATCATTGCCTCATTTTATATATAGGGAAGCTTACATAGTTAGGCTAGTAGTCAGTCAAGTAAGAATTTAAACCCATTCTGGCTCCAGAAACCATACCACTACTCATAATCCTAAATTTTAAGAACAGGTGGATATTTTCCATTTATAGAGAAAATTCCCAAATAGCTGTAACAAATACCATCCTTTAAGAATAATAAAATAAAAATATAAAGTTTACAATTTGGAATTTCACTCCTGTAAAATAAATCTTCTTCCTAATCCCAACTCAAGCACCAATTTCTCCCTGAAGCCTTCTCATGTCATTTAACTGAGATGAACGTCTTTCTTCAAACCTTTAATAATTGTTGTACATTGTTCATATGTAGAATGTACTAGCTGTCTCAATATCTATTTTCCTCTTCTTTCTTAGTAACAGAAATCTAATTTTCAGCTCTCAGTAAATTGCCATATTTCCCAACTTCAGTGGCTAGAAGTGATCATGTGACTGAGTTCTACAAAAGGAAGTGCTAGTATTGTGGTGGAATTCCAGGAATGCTGTTCAAAGAAAGAAGACTCAGGTTTCAGGGAGCTCTTTCTTCTTTTTCCTTTTTCTTTTTTTTTCTTTTTTTTTTTTTTTTTTGAGACGGAGTCTTGCTCTTTAGCCCAGGCTGGAGTAGGGAGCTCTTTTTTCTATTCTCACTACTTTACCTTGCTATCCAGACGTTCTGGCTGGGGCTCCAGCAGCTATCTTGGATCATGAGGCAGCCTTGAGGAAGAAAACTGCATTCTGCAGATGGTGGAGGACAGAAATAGGAGTCTTGGCCCATGATGAGACCATGAAGCCACTATACCATACTTGGACAGCTCCCTCCAAATGGAAAAATTTATTATTATGGAAAAATAAATCTTAATCTCATGTAAGTCACTTTTATTATTATTCTTTCTGTTAAGCCAAACCTAATTCTAACTGATACAGTTCACACATGTTTCATAATCCTAGGTTGTTGTAACTATGGTGAAGAGAGGAAAAAAAGATATAGAATTATTTCTCTTACAACACTGGAGCAAAACATACCTAATCATAATTTTCACTCTCGAACTCTCTCTGGTAATTTTCAACTTTGTGAAAGAAAAAGCAGGGGAAGGAACGGGAATAAAAAAAGTAAAACAACACTTCTGCCTTTCTGCCATTGCTCATGCCATTTCCTCTCCTCTCCTTTACCAGTTAATTCCTACCCATACCTCAAGGCTCAGCTCAGAGCAATCACTTCTGTCAGATCTGTGAATTTAGAGTGCATATTGTCTGTGCCATTTATTTGACAATCATATATCTCTAGTAACATCTTTCATATGGCTTGTTAACTTTTACATTGCATTTCTTTTTCTACATGTCATCTCCACAACCTAGTGGGACCCACCTTATATTTCTTTGCATTCTTCACAGACACTAGAAAACTACCTCTGTGTAGCAGGAAATCAATAAATACCTTTGATCGATTAACTGAATTAGGGTAAGAAAAAAAAGTGAAGAAAAGAAAAAGAGCAAAAGACTAAGAAGTGAGAATACACAGATTCTTAGGAGTGAAAGAGCATAATACAAATCCCAAAGAACCACAAGCACAAGTTGTACTTCATTAGACCTTACCAAACAAGTGGGCCTGGTAAAACAAATATGATACGTTCATATAGTCAGTGCATGTCTCACACTATACTTAGTAAGCTTGTTCTCTAACAAAGGAATCGTGTATTTTGTTTCAGTCACTCAGACAAAATTGTGTCAACTTTATTTTCTCAAAGTCTAGACATCTGAAAGACTAAGAGATCCAACTTAAGAAGCTATGTTTTGATAGTGGAGGTGTATGGTACCAAATCATGTACCAAAATTGGCTTCCAGAAAGTTCATATTTTACAGATATTATTCTATTAAACAATTGTGATAACATATAGAATAATACTTGGACACATGAAATAATGACTTAAAATATTACTGAGTCTAAACTAAGCAATCCAAAAGATTATTTTTTAAAACAGACTTTATTGTCTAAAACCCAGAAATAAGACAGCATCGCAAAAAACATTACTGGCTCTATAAAAATAAGATATAGGCTATGCATATTTTTTGCAGATGCTACATCATTAAAAACTCTGTAAGGCTATGTGACACTAAAAGCTGTGTAGCACTATGTAGAATTAACACTATGTAACAACATGTTTAAAAGTTTTAACTACATTTAAATACAAACAATAATAATTAACACAGCATTTTAAACAGAGGTAATTGATATTTTACCTAGACTCATGAACTAGTTTATACATCACTTAGTTTACTCTCAATTATTTGTAAATCACTGTACTACATACCTGCTAATGAGTTATGCCCCCCCAAAATATAATATTCTAATTTACTTCAGGAATTTAACAAAGTTTTAAGGCACAAAAATTTTAAATTAACAGAAAACTTAGTTTCTCAATCTTTCATAACACAAATCAAGTCTCTGTTACATCATTTATTTTAAAATAATGATTAAAAACGCTAAAACAACATCCTTATATTGGTTCTACTTATGAAAGCTGAACTACTTTTGAATCTTTATATATACATATTGATACAACATTTACTTGCAAATTACTCATTAGTCATATCTTCCTTTCAAATTTTCTTTCACATAGATTTCTCAGAAGCATCCAAGCCAGTAGTTTCTTTGACAGTGAAATGTACAAAATAAATGGCATGTCAACAAGTAAATTAGCATTCCCTTTCTGACCAGCTGGGTCATGTTTCCTTTTCAAAATCCTTAGTCCCATGACACAAAATAATAATAATCTAAAAGACCTCATTAAATGATCAATATATTGACATAACCTCTATAAGGAGACACATAGTGTTTTAATTGATTGCTTGAATTCTTTAAATGGAATATTAAAACCTAAGCCTCCGAAATATATTGTAAGAGAACATTTGATTTATTTATTAACTAATTTTCTTCAGGGTATGGATACTGGCACATGAAAAGATTCAACAACTTTTATATTTAACCAAAAAGTAAAAGAAATCCAGCTTTCACTAAATCTTTCATATAAACAGTATCACAGCAAAAGTTGTAATAGACAAGTTAAACCATGTTTACTTACCAAAAAACTTCCAAAGGCTGAATTAAATATTGCAGCTGCCTATAAAGAAAATAAATAGGGGGAAAAAAACTCATTGAAAGTAAACAGGAATAATAAAGACAAAGATTATCATTCTCCCTTCCCCCACTATTCAAAACCTTAAAACATTGACTCTATAAACCAAAGTTAGTCATTGCTTCCAAAATTGCCAGTGGCCTGTAGTTCACTGAGACAGATGAGCTACAGCTTAGGAATTCATAAATAATGGTTCTCAAAAGCAGGCAGAAAACACTTGTCATGCCATGAACCTACATGACAGTACCAAAAGAATCACTGACAATGCTAAATTGAGACCACGTTGTTATTGATTTTCCTACTAAATTTAAAACAATCAGAGGTTGATTTATTCGTTAAAAAATGTATATTACTAGGAGAAGGAAAAACAGAAATATAAGACAAACATTAATTGCTCCCTGTCAGTGGCACAGTCTTAGGAGCTACAATCACAAGGTAAGATCTGTTTCTATACATCACACATTAGAAATATGAATAATGCTGTTAAGACTAGGAAAGTTACTGCCGTACCATTAATTCTAAGGTAAAGAAAAGAAAGAAAAACTCCAAATTGGTGTTCAAAATTCAAAGAAGAAACATTTGACTTTCTGCTTACCTAAATATCCACGGAATACATAGTAGATGTAATATAGCTCTTAATTTTAATGTAATCACTATATTCAGTGAAGCTATGCCAGAGTCCTGCAAGCTTCTCACATTACCCAAAAGGAAAAAACTTGTATAACATCCAATTTGATAAAAAGAAAATAAGACAGAAAAAATAATAAAAGGGGTAGAGAGAACCTATTTACATCTCCTGCACATCCAGAGCAGAATTAAATTAATCATCATGGACATTAGCAGCCACACTGTAGTAAAAAGAGGATATCAGTTTTGTAAGTTTGAATAAAGTCCAAAGCCAGGCTAAGAGCTGTAGCTGAAAATGCCTTCTGCTCCAGAAGAGGATGCAATGAGAGTGAATGGGTAATGAGATCCTTGGCTCCAGAGAGCTTAGCTCTCCTATTCCAGTTCATAATTAATTCAAAGCTTTGATAATTTCATTAGATTTCTCCTTTGCTGGCCCTATCAATAAAAGATGGCACTGGACCACAGCTCCTCTGTGGCATAAACACAGGCACAGGCACAGACCAGGGAAACCTTTGCTTCCTGACAGGGACAATGGCATATGGCGTTCTGTGTTGTACAGGGAGCAGTGAAAAAAAGAAAATCAGCTAAATAAAACATTACAGATGACAATTGTAAACTATAGCAATATATTTAACACATCTTCCTGGAATTCCATTATGGATGATTCCAGGAAAAAGTTTTATGTCTGGGGAAAAATAAGTAAAAGGGTATAAATAAATGAGTTGTGGTAACACCAACAGGGAACACTGGCCCTCCTTCCTACAAAATACGTACCTTTCTCACAAACAACTTTTATATTTAGATCTTATTTTGTGCTTAAAAACGGAATTACTTCTTTTTAATAAAGGAAGGAGGTCTTCCCCCTTTGAGGCTCTCTCTTCTGAATTCCTTTATTTCTAGTCCCTTTCACTAAGCTTTTACTCAATAACTAGCGGTTTTGTCTAGCATTTGAGGAAACAAAGAATCATTCAAGGAAAAAAGACTCAGAAGTCAAAGTAAAATAACCATATATGACAAATAATATCATACTCATAAATAACTCATAAATACTCATAACTATACGAGTATATAACAACTACTACTCATAAGATCAAATCACCATATTCCTACCCTCTCTTGTTCTCTTCTTTAACACAAATGCAAGAAATACATTTTATATGAATTGGCCTATGTTCCTGCCTCTTATAAAATGACAGTGATGGGATATCTTAGGTACCCAAAGATGCTGCAGGTCAACTCATTCTTAGTTGTTTTCCAACAGTGGTGATGGATTTGAACTCAGTTGACTATACTGTCCTCCTGTGCAGTGAGTGCCGTCAATCTTTTGTGAAATGATTGATTAAGGTTCTGGGTACTCTGAAGACCATGTGAAATCAGACACTGAAACCAAGGATCTTGTGCTCAACAGCAACCGATAATTAAGGTAATAGTTGGCTCAATTCTGTGGTTGCAGTCTATGAAACAACCATGATTTCCAGAGTTTCAACAAGTAATAATAAATATTTAGAGTATTTTATTGATATATAAAAGACATGCATGTATTTCGACTTAGGGAGGAATTCCCAGCTCCTTGGCATGGCGTCCAAGGCCCTCCATGAACAGGTTTCTATCCATCTCATTCCCTGCCTCAAATTTTACATTGTGACAACAATGAACTACTTGCAATTTCCCAAACTCATCATGCCATTTCTTACTTCCTTGCTCCGTGGCCTAAAATACCCTTCCCCCTCTTCTACCTAGGTAATTCTATTTTATTTTAATAACACAGCTTGGTCATCATCCTTCTGAGATGGGAGAGCTCCCTTGATCCATTATGGGACTGGCGAAGGGAGTAGCTCATTTACTCGGCCGCCATGCTCAATCCCTTACAGGAGTGAGCACACAAGCAAATGGGTGTGGGAACAGGCACAAAGGAACACTGGAACTGGCCAGTTGCTCCTCTCTGGCAGGAGCAGGGTGAGTTTGTGCTGCCCCGCAGCAGTGTCCAAGTGTGTTAAAATGCTCTTTTAGCTCTGCCATCCAGGAGGGGGTGTCTGTGATCCTCGGAGCCCCAGAAGACGTGTGTTACAATCAGTGCTCTTTTAGCATTTGCCATCCATGGATGGCTAGGTATTAACTAGCTCAGTGGAGGGTCAGGTGACAGCCTTTTACACTCTGCCCTCTTGGTACCCGAGTTCTTGTCAGGTGTCCAGGAAAAATCAGGTCGCACAAACAAATCAAAAGCTAGTTAATGTGGAGGACTTTGTTGAGCAGTGGAAGTAGCTCTCAGAGGGAAAGGGAGCTGGAAGCGGGGGTGCAGTGGGACGATAATCTTTCCCTGGAGTCTGGCCATTCCTAATCGAACTCCTCTCTGACCGTAGTCTCTGATGTACAGCTGCTTCTCCTCTGGATGTTCGGAGCTTCTCTCTTTCTTCTGTGTGTGTGCACGCACATGTGCGCACACGTGCCCTGAGTCTGGGGTTTGCAGTTCTCATGGGCACAAGGGGTGGGGCAGGACAAAAGGCAACATTCAGGTGGGAAAATAAGAATAGTTCTTACTTTGGGCCATGGGTCCAGACTTGAGGGTGGAGGTCTTGCCAGGAACCCCATCCTCTTCTACCCAGTATTTCTCTGCCTCCTGGCCCTATTACTTCCAAGAGGCTTTCAATGACCTTCCCCCGACACACACACACACAACTTAGCATACACACATATCTACACTTACAGATGGACTGAGTATCCCCACACCTGCTGGCAGAACATCCTGAGCCTATCTCTGCCACGGGACTTGTTCCACTGTATTGAAATGACTGGCTGGGTATGGTGACTCATGCCTGTAATCCCAGCACTTTGGGAGGCCACGGTGTGCAGATCACTTGAGGTCAGGAGTTTGAGATCAGCCTGGCCAACGTGGTGAAACCCTGTCTCTCCTAAAAATACAAAAATTAGCCAGACATGGTGGCAGATGCCTGTAATCCCCGTGACTTGGGAGGCTGAAGCAGGAGAATTGCTTGAACCCAGGAGGTGGAGGTTGCAGTGAGTCGAGATTATACCACTGCTTTCCAGCCGGATGATGGAGCAAGACCCTATCTCAGAAAAAATGAAACGACCTACTTACATGTCTCTCTCCCCTGGTCATGTAAGGAAGGAGTTTAATGAAACTCATCCCAAGCACCCACTTGTTTATTACTCCTACTCACACCTTGACTCTGAAGTTGCCAGAAGTAGAAAGGGTGAGAAGGTCTATCTATCTATCTATCTATCTATCTATCTATCTATAGTGAAACAGATCAGGCCCTTGTGTCCACTGGTACTATTTTAAAATTTTTATCATGTGTATAGATTCATTAATTAAAAAATATGAATTGCTGACACAAGTACGATTTCCTGAAATGTCCAAAGTCTTCATCTCCTACTGAGTTATTTTATGTGTTTGGCAGAATCCAAGGCACAGAAGACTGGATCAGACATCTGGTACTATAGCTAACCTATGACAGTAACAGGAGATCTAGACTTCAGACTCCCATCCATCCCATCCAATACAATAATTTCCTTCACATCGTTTTCAAAACAGTATCTTGTTTTACTTCTCTTAAAATGCTTGAACCTTCCTATTGTGATATAGTTATATAAAATATGTTTAATATAAATATTGTTTTCCGAGATCAGATGAGATTGGGCAAGTTCAGAGTAGTATGACTGTAGACCACAAATGACCAAAAATTAGCCACCATGCCTAGCTAGAATTTTTTAATTTTTTTGTAGAGACAGGGTTTCCTTATGTTGCCCAGGCTGGTCTTGAACTCCTGGACTCAAGCGATCCTCCCATCTCAGCCTCCTAAAGTATTGAGATTACAGGTGTGAGTCACCATACCCAGCTTGATTTTAAAATATAGCAGTTCTTTGGTTATTATCTCCTTTGTTAGAAAATATTTCAAAACCCATTCCGCCTCTAGAATTCTCCATTACAACAAGAATTTGTCTAATTCATTGAAAGAAATGAGTGAATGAACAAATACCTCTTGTGCTAACTGAATGTCCTACACAGTAATGTTTTTATTATTAACTCATAAAATCCCATTAGCAAAATGTATACCTTGGAGTAATCACATTTGGTAGATAATCAGATCAGCCCTAGCTAAAAAAAAAAAAAAAAAAAGTTCATATTGAGAGTTTTTTTTAATATTGACTAGATTGACTTCCTTTATATTACACATTTGTAGATAATATATTGCTTTTGGTATCAACCCAATTTTACCCAATATAAGATATTTTACTAATGTTCCATTATATATTATACAGCATGTCTTTATTAAATTATTTTGGAAAATTAAGCAAGTTCAATAATGAATTAATTACATCATAAACTACTTGGAATTATTTAAAACAAAGGTAAATTTCTTAAAAAAAAAAAAAAAAAACCCTAAGAAAATGAGGAAAAAGAGTTCTCTCATAAAAGCAAGCTCTTTCCTTGCTGAATGGCTCTAAACATTATGAAGTTCTACCTTAAGCCTACCGTAAGCCTGAAACCTATAACTTCCCATAACTGCCATGTACTGGACCATGCTCTGTGCTCTGGAGTTACATAAATATGTCTAGTCCCTTTTATAAGTGCATTTCAAATATATGTATACTGCTGGCTCCTACCCAAGTCTTCTCTTATGACATTATATCAAAAATATTCATAATGCTGGTCCAACACGCCTCTTTTTCCTTCCCTTATGAGGCTACTAAATAAACAAAATATAAAATCCATTATTTACATTGAGTATGAATAATTTATGGTAAGTTAATGTATTAAACTTCTAGCTTTTGCTTTTGAGTATCTGATTCTCAAAATACATAGAAATGTTCACCAAAATGTAAAAATGGGATATTTATGGTTATCTCAGAATTTCTAATGATGTTTCAAGCCTAGGAGAATACCCTTAGGAGAATACCAAACTTGGGAGAAGAATCCTGCTATTCAAAAGTAAGATACCAGACACATACCTCGGTACTTATAAAAAGACACCAAAAGTGGGTCAGGGACCACTTCACATGCAGGCTGTATAGGTGAAGACTAGAAATTCCAGAGGAGATTGATAAATGAAAATGTTTTCCTCCTTCTCTACAGGAGAAAGCTGCTCTGTTCACCACATCTCTCAAGTTGGAGTAAAGGGTGATATCTACAAACGAAGCAACTGTGATGGAACAAACAGCAAAGAAATTAGAATAGCGTTTCTGTTCCATGCTGGATGTTTAGTGACAGGACAAATTCCACACTGGGCCACCACAGGATCATCGGATACACCCTGTAAGAGTTCTTAGGAACATTCTCACCCAGTGCATTTCCCACTGTGAGGTGCGTAAGTGAACCAGAAATAAATACTTGCTTCCTGACTAGAAACAGCAAAGGTGAGGGGCTGCCTAGAACAGACCACAATGATAGGGCAAGGAGAGACAGTAAACAGTTGGACAAAGTATACTTCAATTCTGTGATGAGGCAAGGGCTTGCCAATTCCAAATGAGCCAAGAAGATGCCACATTGAACTTAATTCAGTTTGAGAGACCACTCCCAAGAAGAGACTCCACCAGCAAGAGGCTGAAGGAACAAGAGGAGCAGGGGTTGGAAGTATATTCTGAACAACCCTCTCCCCTGACCTGTCCAGTAAAAAGAGATAGCGTGTAGACCCCTGCTATGACAGAGGGCATTGAGGGCCACAGTATGACAGTATGAATAAACTAATACCCCATCCTGTTCTCTCTCATTCATTTCTCCTCTGAAGTGGTCGGAAGTAGAAAAGGTGAGAAACTTTAAAAAAATAAAAACACAAACCACAACAACAACAACAACAACAACAAAACAGTGAAACAGACCATGCCCTCTTCTCCAGGGGCCCTATTGTTAAATTCTTATCATGTTTATATATTCATTAATTAAAAGTATAACTTTCTATGTTTTAAAAACATAGGTTTGGCCTCACTTGGGAAAGAAAGGAATTTAAAGTTTTAAACTAGACTGCCCTGGGTTATTTAATAGCTAGAAATTAATCATAATTGCCAAAGATATGACTATTTTTGTAATCAAAAGTGACCAGAAAACCATGAGATCTGACAGAGATGTCATCAAAGGAAGGGTGGGAATGGCGAACAGAAATATGTGAGAAGTATTTCAGGTACATAATCCTTAAATTCACACCCTTCAATAAAAAGATTTTAATAACAACACAACATTCTAAAGATATAGCTGAGCTAAAACAAACAAAAAACAGGTACAGTTAGCCCTCTGTATCTGTGGGTTCTGCATCTGTGGATTCAACCACACAGATCAAAAACCCTATACTCAAAAAAGAAGAAAAAAGGTGGTTGTATCTACTGAATATGTATATACTTTTTTTCTTGTCGTTATTCCCTAAGCAATACAGTGTAACAACTTCTTACACAGCATTTACATCGTATATTAGGTATTTTACATAATCTAGAGATGACAAAGTATACAGGAAGATGTGCATTTATATATAAATGTCATTATATAAAAGGGACTTGAACATCTGTAGATTTTGGTGTTCCTGGAGGGTCCTAGAACCAATACCCCACAGATACCATGGGACAATTGCACTAAACTTATAGAAATTAGTCAAAGCCAGAGTAGTAAAGCATATGAGTTGATACTGCACTCATGCCCATGAAGACATAAGCAGCACAGGCTTTGGTCTGCAAAGGGTGGAGTACTGGAAACGAGACATCGGCATAAAGCAGAGTGGAAGTATAGAAGGACTGCCAGCACTGCGTAAAAGCAACTAGAAAACTCTACTTACAAATTTAAGAAAGTAGCATAAGGTCTGCATCAAAGGTGGGTGTAAGGATTGAATTTACACTACCTACATGACTCATGAATTTCAAACTAACAATTTATTTAAAGAAAGAAAAGACAAAACAGATGAAGGGGCAGTGGAACTCCCAAGCCCTTGAAAGAAGCAAACGTGAAACTTCTCTTTGGGGTCACTTCAATAACCCAGAACAGAGTGGATTACCAGATAAAACAACCTCCACTGAAGAAATGTTAACAATAAAAAATTTTAAACAATATGAGAAAGCTGTATGATAAGAGTATCATAAAAGCAGTGAGGAAAAGGGAAGCAACTGCGTTTTTTACAATATACTAAAGAAAAATATACCAGACAGATTAAAGATCTAGATGTGGAAGGCAAAACTTTAACACTTTTAGAAGAAAATATGAAACTCTCTTTATGCCCTCAGAAATAAAAACAGTTTTTTTAAGCAAGACAGAAAAAGTACATATAAAAAAGGAGAAGCTAAAATAGAAATCCTGAATAGACCAATAGCAAGTAACCAGATGGAATCACTAGTAGTCTCCCACCAAAAAAAAAAAAAAAAAAAAAAAAAAAAAAAAAAACAGGACCACACTTTTAAATAACTATTACCAATTCTTCTCAAACTACCTCAGAAAAACTGAAGAGGAAGGAATTCTTCCTAATTCATTCTATGAGGTCAACATTACCCTGATACCAAACCAGACAAGGGTACAACACAAAAAGAACACTACAGGCTAATATCCCTGATGAACACAGATGCAAAAATCCTCAACAACGTCCTAGCAAATGGAATCCAACAGCACATCAAAACAATAGTACACCATGATCAAGTGGGATTTATCCTAGGGATGCAAGGATGGTTCAACACATGTAAATCAATACAGGTGGCACACCACATCAATAGAATGAGGGACAAAAACCACATGATTATCTCAATAGATGCAGAAAATGCATTTGATAAAATTCGACATCTCTTCATGATAAAAATTCTCAACAAATTAGGTATAGAAGTCACACACCTTAGACAGAAGTTACATACCTTAAAATAAGACAAAAGAAAAGCTAGGAGTTTCCATGCAACAAAGTTCTGGCCAATGAGATAAAAAGTGATATATGCTTGACGGTGGAGGCTTAGGGAGGGAGGTTAGTTTCTGGTACTGCCGCTTCTTCCTGCCGAGAGCAGTGAAAGCTATCTTGCATCCATAAGAGCACTGGAGAGATAGCCACTCTAATGTCACTGAGCCGCAGAATAAATGCCAGCAGGCTCTGCCTCCAGGCATCTTGGTATATGAGAAAAATAAGTCCTTCCTTGCTAAAGCCACTTTTAGTCTAATTTTCTGGTACTTGAAGCCTGACACTACCATATTTCTAAACAAGGGAAAAATAATAAAGGACTACCCCGGCAGGTCAGACAAATAAAAAACTATTTCCTCTAAAATATGAGCTTGAGTAGGCACATTAAATCTTATTTAGTATAATCTCTTGTTCCCATTGCATATGACATCACTGAAAATAAGGAAGAGAAAACTGACTATTGGTCACAATTGTTGGAGGTCAAAGCTAAATTGCCTCACCCTAGAAAATTCCTCAACTGTGTGAATTTATATCCCATCAGGCTTTGATTCACAGGAAGGAGAAACAACCTTAATATTTATTTTCTCCCTAAGCATAGATTCAGTTTTAAAAACACATAAAGACGAAAACATTAAAGACTGAATTCCAATACTTAGTATTCAATTAAATATGGAAACACAAAACATTTTAATTCTATTTGCAAGGTACTTTCTAAAGTGCTATAAAAAGTCAAAAACATTAAGAAATATTTATTGTTTCTTTCAAAGCCAGTGATGATTGACTTTCTCTTATGCAACTAGTTACTAGTTTTAATACTGACTACTTAATTACCACTATTTTCACTGAATAGACCTCACTACAATAAAAATTTGAATTCTACATTTCTATGTCATATTTAAGTATTACTATACCATACCACAGAAAAGTAAACATATACAGGATATCAATTAAAATGTGAGTTTATACACTACGCTCAGACACTTTTAATCTGATACCATTTTTATGTATATCATTGTATTTTTTAAGTACCATTACTTAAATTACTGAATATTACTTAAACCATTACTGAATATTTTCTCTCAACAAAGAAAGTTAAATGAAGACAGTACTGCTACAAGACATTCACCAATTTAAAGAAAGATTAATTTTAATTCTTTGTTTTAAAGTATTACAGAAATTAACAGAAGTATATATATACAAATATATACACACACTTCTGAGGTATGTATACTATATATAGATATAGATATATATAATGTGTGTGTATATATACAAATATACAATCTTCAAGTTAAGAGTGAATGTTTGACATGAGGAGCAAGCTACATTTCTTGCCTATTTCTACAGGTCCATTGCTTGACATCAGTGGAAAAAAGTACTTAATATCTTAAATCTTGAGGTGAATACGGGGTTGCTATCCTTGTTTATAACTATTCATCTCAACTCAGGCAAGGAAAAAGTACATTCAAGTTACTGTTTTCTGGGTGCTAAATTGAATCAGGTGTCCTCTCCTCTTAAGAAAATTAAGTTGCTTTTGTGCAAGAGTGTTTTAATGAGAACAGAGCTGGCCGACAGTGATAAATGGGAATGACACCAGAGAGAGCACATAAGCAGGACAATATGTGCATGTTACAGTCTTACAGCCTATTTTTCACTGACTATTCTGAATGACTTTGCTGTTTCTTAAGGGGCCTATTAATCTCAAATTTAGTTATTGCACAACGTTTATTTGAACATATATTCTGTGGATGATGACAGTTAATAAAGGAAATCTTTCACAAGCTGTATTTTTACATATTGTTCCAACTACAGCTCCCAGTCATTTGATGGTATTGATGGAATAACCTACATTGTGCTGCGGCTTTTTTTAAAAAGGCACATATATTCAGATTCCTTTCTAAGCACATGGGGACTCTTAACCGTTAAAATGCATACAAAAAATTCTAGTACAAAACAGTAAAAGTAAAAGGACATGTTAACTGTTCAACAAAAATCATTTAATGTGCAAACTGACCCTTCTAAGACAAAATAGACACCTTTTAACACTTTTAAAGCCCTGGTACACAACATGCAATAGTTCGTGCATACAAATCTACATTTTCACAATATGCATGGAGCAAGAGAGGAAAGGCAAAATCAATTTTCTTGAGGTGCAAAAAGAATGAAGTAACACAGCTGCTTTGATTTCTCTTTGGTATGCTTTTTTTTAATGAAATGTCATGTACTTAAAATAGTGATGATTCTTATTTCTAGTAGAATACTTTTTAAGAGCTTAAAGGAATTGTTTCAACATTTTCCTAAAAACATAATTATCAGTTCAAATAAGCTCATCAATTCAGATTGTTGTTCTGGTTCTGGAAGAAATTTGGTACTTTAAGTGTTACTGGTTCCCAATAACAATACCTAATAATAGTAAGAAATATTTAATTCAAATATTTAATTCAAGGCAGATTTTAAACTCTGCCTCATAATTGAGGTGAAATTAAACTTAAACATTTTGACTGCATCCTCCTGAAATCTCAGTCTTCAAAGGTGTTCAATTTCTATAAAATCAGAATTTTTAAGTGGGAAGGGCCATTAAATACTATGACAATCCCTTTGGAAATCAAGAAACAGACAGACGGGCAAAGGATCTTTCCCAAGGTCATGCTGGACAGCAGTAAAGCCAGAAAAGAACTCATCTCCAGACATCTCTTGCACTCTCTCTATTACATCCACACTGTCTGTTTTATGTATTATTTTTAACAGACATTTGTAGATATATCATGGAAAAAGGGCACATGCTGAAACACTAATGGTTATGTTGGGGTAAATGGAATTATGAATATTTTTTCCTTTGTGCTTCTCCTAGAATTATGTTAAGAATTTTAGAGGCTCTCTCTTTAATCTTTAGGCAAACTTTGAACAATGCTGTGCACATATTAGATACTCTGTCTGACTAAAAATTGAATGAGTTGAGGATAATGCCAAAATGAAACTACTTAAAAGAAGACTAAACTACTTAGTCTTCTTTGCCATGCTAACACTGAATATTCATAGGAATAAACCATGTGTATAACCCAGAATACCAACACTTAAATTGAAAACACTATTTATTTATACTATTTATCTATTAATAACTTATTGATAAATATCTAAGATTTTTATTGTAAATCTCTAAGATTAAGCTGAATGAAACTTACTTAAAATGTTATATACTATTTGATATTATATCTTTTAAAAAAAAAACAATTTCTCAATATTCCTCAAGTTTAATTCTTAATCCTTTGGGTTTCCTATCTCTTCCAGAAAATAATAAAACAAATGCTTCTCTAATTATTCATTCCTTCAACCTAAATTTATTAAGCAAACACAAAAATAAATACCATAGAGTACCAACTCAGAGTCTAGGGCTAGAAGAGAGACATCATAATAACTACAATACAAGAAGATCAATGGTATCAAAGAGTTATGGTAGCATAGAAATTAACTTTAAAATGGGCTTTTCCAGTATCTCCTAGTGAAATACAACAAGCACTTTTCTGATCAATTAATGGGGGCTCTATTTAATACCAACATATGAACTAAGCCCTCAGCACACTGAGAGAGGAATTGGCCAAGAATTCCCCTAACGCTTTGTTTAGAAGTGCATCCACAAAACCTAAGTGACAGCAATGTCAAAGCATCTAATGTTTCTTACGAATTTTAGACTCTAGCTTTCTTAACTCTGTTATTTCTGCTCTTTTCCATCCATTAGGTCTGGGAATCTCAAAGCTTCTTAAGAGGGCAATGGATCAATCCCTCAGCAATAACTCTCTCATCAGCTTTTCATTAGCAATAAAATAGCTTTCCTACCATCTTCTGGGAAATAACTTACCATAGATTCACAGAACTGCAATGGACTTCTGCAGATCATCTCATCAAGGCACTTTTCCTCAAAAGGACTACACTGAAATCACAGATGGTGTCCACCTATCCTATTCTTTATGTCTTCAGGATCAAACACTGCACAATCTCCTTTACAGTTTTAGATTTTGAAATCTATATTGCAAATCATATTTTAACTAATAAGTTCCTTCCTCTCCTGACTTAACTTTTTACTGGAGTTTTTTTTTTTTTAATGTTAGGTCCCCTAAGAAAATTTTTAAAGGCTGTGTTTTTGCCATTACAAGTAGTATGCTAGTAACCGTTTAACAACTGGCTCTTAGGATAAAGGGAGAACACCAGTTTGTAATATGTGCTGATTTTCATGGTGTAAATACTCCCACCATGGCCAATTTCAAAGTGCAAATATAATGTCACTCAACACCAAGAAGGGAAGGATGGCATAATTCCAAAAGCACAAGAAATTAGAAAAAGAAGGGCAAATTAAATACAAAACAAGTATAGGAAAGAAATAATAAAGATATGAGGAGAAGTTAATGAAATAAAAAACAGAAAAACAGTAAAGAAAAATCACTGAAATCAAGAGGTGGGCCTTTGAAAAAGACAAATGAAATCAATACACCTCTAAAACAGGGATTGGTGAACTTTTAAAGAGTCACGGCTTTGTTTTAACCCAACTGGTCTAACACCAACTGTGTGTACTGGAATACAATTGTGGTGTTAACCACCTAGAATTAGCATCAAACTCCACAAGTTAAAAACTCAATCCCCCACAGGACTGCCCTTGCTTTAGACAGCAGCTGCACTTCAAGAGTCCACAGGCTACCCACACTTTTGACCAACTGGCTATAAATTCAGGGGTTCCAATGTCCCCCTTAGGTTCAATAATTCACTAGAATAACTCACAGAACTTACTCAAAGTGCCATACTTAACAATTACAGTTTAATTATAAGGGATACACATTGGGCAAGGTCTTGGAAGGAGTGCAGAGCTTCCATACTCTCTCAGAGAACATCAAGATGCTTACAAACGAAGAGGAAACACCGAGTTTTAATTGGTGTTTCATTAGGTAGGCATGATTGATTAAATCATTGATCACATGATTGAATTCAATCTCCAGCCCCCTCCTCTTCCTGGAGGTCAGGTAGCTGAAAGTTCCAACCTTCTAATCACATGCTTGGTCTTTCTGGTGGCCAGTTCCCATCCCAAAGCTATCTAGGACTCACCAAGAGTAACCTCATTAGCCTAACAAATATACTCCCATCACTCAGAAAATTCCAAAGGTTATTGAAGCTCTGCACCAAGAACTTAGGTCAAAGACTAGATATATTTTTAAATTATACAACAGGCACATTATAAGTATTTTAGGCTCTGTGGACCACATGGTAATAAATTCTCAACTCTGCTATTGTGGTGCAAAAGCAGCCATAGGCAATATATAAACTAGTAAGTGTGGTTGTGTTCCAATAAAACTTTATCTATGGATACTAAAATTTGATTTTTGTTTAATTTTCACATCTTGAAATTTTATTCTTCTTTTGACTTTTTTCTAACCATTAAAAAATGTAAAAACTATTCTTTCCTTTTATTTTAATTTTTGTGGGTACATAATAGGTGTATATATTTATGGGGTACATGAGATGTTTTGATACAAGCATGCAATGTGTAATAATCACATCACATAAAATGAGTATCCATCTCCTCAAGCCTCCATCCCTTGTGTTACAAACAACCCAATTATACTCCTTAGTTTTTTTAAATGTACAATTAAACTATTATTGACTATAGTCACCCTGTTGTGCTACCAAATACTCAGTCTTATTTATTCTTTCTTTTTGGACTCATTAACCATCCCCTCATCCCCCCAAAAAACATTCTTAACTCACATACCACACAAAAAACTTTCAGCAAGCCTGATTTGCCCTGCAAACCAGTTTGTTCATCCCTGCTCTTGGTAAAAAAAAAAAAAAAAAAAAAAAAAGAATACAGACATTTCTAACAATGGGAATGAAAGCGGGGACATCCTAAACTCCTTCAGATATTTAAAAGATGAGAATATTGTAGACAGCATTATGTTCCCAAATTTGAAAACTTAGACAAAATGAACAAATTCCTTGAAAGACACAAACTACCAAAACTCTCTTAAGAACAGATGACCTAAATTTTCTATTACATATCAAAGACATTAAATGTGTAGTTAAAAAACTTTCCCAAAATGAAATCTCCAGGACCAAATGACCGCACTGGTGAATTCTACCAAATATTTAAAGAAGAAATATTAATTCTATAAAAACTCACCAAGAGAAATACAACAGGAAAGAAAATTTGCCAAATCATTTTATGAGACCAACACTAACTTGATACCAAAATCAGATAAAACGTCATAAGGAAACCACAGAATAATCCTCATGCACGGAGATAGACATAAAACTTGTTATAAAATTTGAACTAATTTAATCTAGCAATATATAAAAAGGATGATAGAGTATGACAAAGTGGAGTTGATTCCAGGAATGCAAAGTTAGCATAAGACGTAAGAATCAATCCAAGCCATTCACCTTATCAATAGATGAAAAAAGAAAAAAACATACAATCATTTCAATAGGTACAGAAAAAGCATTTGACAAAATTCAATAAATATTCATGATAAAAATTTGGAAGACTAGAACTGATAAGAATTTCCTCTGCCTCGTATCAAAAACCAAACAGCTGACACCATACCTAACTGTAAAAGACTGAGTGTTCCTAAAATCAGGAACAAAGTTAGGATGTCTAATCTTATTACTAGTTCTATCCAACCTTGGCCTTGTCAAAGTAAAATAAAATGGAGACTAGGCTGAAAATTCCCTAAGGAGACCAAGTCAGTTAGGTCACAAAAGCAACCTTAACCTTATTTGATTGGTAAATGTAAGCAAAACTTAAGTTGGGTTATTCCTTATAAATGTCTCTGATAATCAGAAACTAAACTAAGTCACCTTACAAAAATGGTGAAAGTAATTGTTATTGGCCCATCCTCTGCTATCTGGAAATCCCCACTGCTGTATCCAAATCATTACAAAGGTTAAACAACTTCCTCGTTTTTGCTATAAAACCCAATCTGCAAGAGTAGGCCTCTGAGCTTCTAACCACTTTTGATTTTGAAGGCTTATGTGTAACAATCTGTATTTACTATTTTACTCAACAATAAACTTTAAAACTCTCTTTACTAATCTAATTTGATATTTGTTTTGAACAGCCTGAAAGTGTTAGCCATGTAATACTGCAAGAAAAAGAAAGAAAAAGCAAATAGATTGGAAAGGAATAAACCTGCCTTTATTCACAAATGACATCATCCTGGAAAATCCCCCTTCTGAAGAAAACTACAAAATAGGAAAGTTTATCAAAGTTCAAGAATGCAAGGTCTATATTGAAAAATCAATGTATTTCTATATACTAGGAAGGCATAGTTTAACATTGAAATTAATAAAAATATTTACAAATAGTATAAAGAACATGAAATATAAAATAAAGGTAACAAAATATGTGTAGACTGTGTATGCTAAAGACTATAAAACACTGATAAGATAAATTCTAAAAGACCTAAATAGAGAGAGATGGATTAGAATCCTCGATATTAAGGTGTCAAATTTCTCCACATTGATCTATAGACTCAATGTAATCTCAGTCAAAATACCTGCAGGATTTTTAGTACAAATTGACAAATAACTACAATTTATTTTAAAAATAAATTTTATTTATTTATTTATTTACTCAAGGAATTTTTCTTAGAAAAGTTGGAAGACTCACATTTTATATTATATTTCAAGATAAAGTTACACTAATCAAGATAATGTGGTACTGGCTTAAGGACAGATATACGGATCAACAGAAGAGAAGAGAAAGTTCAGAAACAGATCTACATAGATATTGTAAATTGATTTTTGGCAAAGGTGCTAGAGTAATTCAATGTGGAAAGGATAATCTTTTCAATAGGTGATAACCGGACATCCACACACACCAAAAAACAAAAAACTCTGATGCTCATTCATACTATATACACAAAGCAACTTGGAATGGATCATAGACCTAAACATAATAACTAAATCTATAAAACTTCTAGAACACTTAAAGAAAATCTTTGTGACTCTGGATTAGGACAACATATATATGTTAGGCTACAAAAATCACAAACTTTTGATATAATAAATTTTAAATCATAAAATTAAAAATGGATAAATTGGACTTCATTGTCCTTCAAAGTCACTGTAAAGAAAATGAAAAAGCAATCAGACTGGGAGAATAATTTCTAAAATACATAGCCGATAAAGGACTTGTATGCAGAATATATTTTTAAAACAATATAAAACAAAACTCTTACAAATAAGAAGACAACCCCAAGTTTTTAAAAATTGGCAAAAGATTTGAACAGACACTTCACTGAAGAAGAGATGTGGATGACAAATTAACACATGAAAAGATCCTAAACATTATTAGTTAGTAGAGAACTATTAATTAATTAAAATCACAATGAGATAATACTATTTACCAGCAAGAAGAGCTAAAATTTAAAAAGAAACTGGCACCTCAGTGTTGGTGAGGATGTGGACCAATGAAGACTCCCGTATATTGCTAGTATAGATTGAAGATGATAATGCCACTGTCAAAAACAAAGTTTCTTTTAAAGTACACATATATTTACCATATGAGCAAACCATCCCACCATTAGGTATTTACCCAAGAGACAGATATTCCTACATTCACACAGACTTGTATTCAAATGTTTACATTTATTTGTAATAGCTCAAAACTGGAAATTATCCAAATGTCCTTCAAGTGGTGAATGGATAAAGAAATTATGGTACATTCGTACAATGGAATATGACTCAGCAATAAAAGGAATGGACTATGGATAAATGGAACAACATGGATGAATCTCAGAAACACTCGGCTAAGTAAAAGCAGCCAAACACAAAAGGCTACCTGTACTGTATGATTCCACTGATACACTATTCTGGAAAAGGTAAAACAGAAATCAGATCACAGGCTGTCAAGGACTGCAGGTAGGGCAATGGGAAAGAGCCATAAAAGAATTTTTTGTACTGATGGCAGTATTCTAAATTTTGATTGTAGTAGTGTTTATACAATTGTATACATATTCTAAAACATTATATAATTTTTAAAAATGAATTTCACTGTCTATAAATTATATACACAAAAATATGACTTTTTAAATCATAAAAATTTTAGAAGTCAACAAAAAGAAAAACATAACTGTATGACATTAAGTTTTAGCTTATTTATATTTATTTGGTTTTGAAGTTCACACAGAAAATTTCAATAAAAAAAATAAGGTTTTACTTAACAGAATTAGAAATGAGACAAAACCACCACATTACTGTTACTACTTCCTAACTAAGAAAGATTAAGCTTCAGGGTTCTGCTTGTGATTTGTAAAAATGTCTTTTCAAGTCATTATTTTCAACAGTAACATGATCTGGAGATTAAGACCTCACCTAACATTCACAAAAGATACCCTTGTTTCACATTTAAAGATGATAAGGATTTCATATTAAATAAACTGTTTTAATTTAAAATCATCACAGAGGCATTTATAAAATACTAGAACTAGCACTTATAATGGAGTCAGAAGATCTGATTTCAAAACAACTTGTCACATATTTAGCTATGAAAACTCATTGCATCTCAGTTTATTCATTTCATTAAATGGGAAAAACAACGCCAACTTCATAAAATTTTGTGAGCATTAAATGAGATGGCAAATACAAAACCAGTAAGTATGCTACAAAAAATTATATAAAGTAAGGCCCAGTAAGCCTTCGTTATCTAAGTATTCATTCGCCAATTTCCCTAAGAACTTAGGTTGTACAAGGAAACAAGAGACATCACAGTGGGGAATGGTTCACTAATGAACTGATTATTTCTAAAATGATCCCCAGGAAAACCTTTTACCTTTCTGTACGCACACCCAATGTCTATGTCTGCACTCCAGCTTTGGTTGGCTTACTATCACTAATTGTACAGTATTTTAAACACCTTGCAAATATATCACAAATAAAACGTAACATGGTTGCTAAATATAACTGCCCATTCTACAAAATTTAAGTAAGTCAATGAAAATCAGAAGAAACTCAATGAGAAGAAAAAAAAAAAGATAGGATAGGCACTTAAATGGAGAGTGATCAGGATATTTTTTAAATGAGAGCACCTGTGAAAACTAACTAACAATTATTTTTGCAAAAATAAACAAGAGAGAAAGATAGGATATCAAGTCATCATACAATTTACTCAGGAAAATTACATCAGCCCCCACTCCTTAAAAGCAACACTTGATTCTCTCTCCATTCATGCCAAGAATTAGTGAATAGTTCTCACATAAATTTTGTTAAGTGAATGATAAAATAAGCTTATTTTCATAATTTAGTTTTATTTTTTCAAAATAAAGACTAAATATATTTTTCAGTAATTGCTACAAAACATTAATTTTTTAAAGTTAATTGAGTTTAAATGAGCTTTCTCCTGTATCACTTACCACTGAATAATGTGGATCTTCTCTTTTTTTTTATTCTAGTTACTCAAATATTTATATGGGGAAGCATATAGCAATTGTTTTTTGTTAGTAAAATCATAGCTGATGTTTAAAACAAGCTTCAGAGTGCTACATTCAGGAGAATGTGGTTTAAATTTTCTACAAACAATAAGTATGGAAATAAATATTAGAAAATCTCTTCCCAATTTCTTAATTTTACATATAAGGATTAGACAGCAGCCCAGTGTGGGAAGTGACTTGCTCAGGATCACACAATGTCTAACAGTGGCTGAGTCAGGATTACAAGGAAGAGCTCCCAAACACTCTTCCTTCTCCACACCATTAATCTTTATTTGACTCTAATATACTATGTATCTAAGATATATATGAATATCAAAAATACACAGCATGGAAATTGTATAGACACTCTAAAAAGTAAAACACTAGTCAGCAAGCAGTGAAGTACTAAATCGACTTCAAATTTTTATTAAGGTTATCCTTCCGTTAGTGATTGAAGGTATATTAGCTTAGTGGGCCATGCAATAGCTGTAGCACCACAACTAATGGACTGCCAAGAGATGATTTAATAAAGATGCCCAGCTGAACAACGGTGTGTAAGTAACTCTGACAACCTGAGGCTTTCTCCTGGTCAAATGTTTTATATCTGTAAGTGACTTTCTCTAAAAAAAAATCACCTGTGAAGATACTCTCAGAAGGTTTCACTGTAATAACAGTAGTACAAACATTCTTATATAAGTTCAGATTCTTCAAGATCTTAAGATGTGATTAAAAAGAAAAAAAGTTTAAAGGTCTTGTCCCCAGATCCTTCTACAGGCACCATTTATAACATGGTTAGAGATCCAGTTAAATAACACATTCAGCAACTACAACATGTACGTCTTCTGGTTGAAGTAAAATAAAAAAATACAGCAACTTTTAAAATGCTGCCCTCTAGATTTTACTCCAAAACGCAAGCAATGAAAATTGGGGAAAAGGCATTAAATAAAAATATTTATTAAATACATGTCTATAAAATATTATGTCATCTTTATAACATAAACCAACTTGCATTGGGAGGAGAAAAACAAAAGTAGTATGGGGAGAAAACACTAAATGAGCGAAGATTTTTAAAACGAATATTGCATATGATTAATGAGAGTTCAGGGAAAAGTTAACTTCACATGCTTTATAATATTGCTGAAAGTGTGGCAAATATCAGTATCTTACAAATGTCCATACATGTCCCTTGACCCAGCAATGTCTCTTATAAAAATTTATCTCAGAAAATAATTTGGTTACATTTGTAATCCCAGCATTTTGGGAGGCTGAGGCAGGAAAATTGTTTGAGGCCAGAAGTTCAAGGACAGCCTGGACAACATAGTAATATCCTGTCTCTAGAAAAAATCAAAAACTTAGCCAGGTATTGTGGCACAAGCCTGTATGCCCAGCTACTTGGGAGGCTGAGGCAGGAGGATTGCTTGGGCTCATGAGTTTGAGGCTGCAGTAAGCTAGGACATGTAGCTTTATTACTCCACCCTGGGTGACAAAGCAAGGCTGTCTTTAAAAAAAAGAAAGAAAGAAAGAAAGAAAGAAAGAAAGAAAGAAAGAAAGAAAACAGAATTCAGGTCCACAAAAGATTTAGCTAAAAAGATTTTCATCATACCATTATTTCCTTTTTCTTTTTCTTTTTGAGACAAAGTCTTACCCTTTTGCCCAGGCTAGAGTGCAGTGGCACAATCAGTTCACTGCAGTCTCGATCTCCTAGATTCAGACGATCTCCCACCTCCTCAGCCTCCCAAGTAGCTGGGACTACAAGTATGTACCACCATGCTTAGTTAATATTTGAGAGATGAAGTCCCACTGTGTTGCCCAGGGTGGTCTTGGAATTCCTGGGCTCAAGCAATCCTTCCGCCTTGGCCTCCCAGAATACTGGAATTATAGGCATGAGTCACCACGCATGGCCCCATTATTTTCTAATAGTAAAAACATAAACTGGAGCTATCCAGGGCTGAAATTAATAATTACACATCCATACATGAGAATAATGAACAGTCTATTTGTAGAATGTTGTAGAACACTATCGAGAGATGTTCACACTATATTAAATGGACAAATAGAGTTACAAAACAGTATGAATTGTATGACTCATTGCATTAAACATATGTGCAGATTAAAAGGTTTGAAAAGATACACATAAAAACATTAATGTAGTTATCTGAACAGTGCGATTATGGTATTTTTTATTTATATTTTCTATATTGCTCACTAAGAATATATAATGCTTCTGTAATAAAAAATAAGTTATTAAAATATTATAAACCATACAAGAACATAAAATTTTATTATATAGTCATTGCAGAACATTGTATGTGACTAAGAGAAGTCACAATGCAATGTACTTTAGGACAGTGAATGAATAGTAAGCCTTTCCCTTGAAATGCCATTGGCCTAAAATTATGTTCATGTGATAATATGAGCCTAATCCAAAAAAGAAAGTGTCATGCCATTGAGAATAACAGTAATTTTATGATATTAGAAAAAGAATCTATGACAGTCATTATCAAAGTAGTCATTATTGGAGGAAAAAAACTGCAAATAAATGAAGACATTTATGTAGAATGATTTTAGGTTGCAAGCAAAGTAGATGAGGGTTTAATATTTAAAGCCACAGATGGTATCTTAGATAAAAACAGAGTTTTTGTTTCCTTTAAAACAGAGTTTATTATTTACCCATTTTTTAAAAAGTATTCCCTTAACTCACAATAGAAAAGATAAAGTTGAAGAAATTTGTTCCAGATGTAAAGCTCATGATGTAAAGATTCATGATTCTTTTTTAAAGATACTCAATTTCTTATGAAACAAAGACAGAGCTTCCCACTAGAATTTTCACAGGAAATATTTCCACTAAGAACAACATCTTTTAGGACTGAAATTTGTTTGTTAAAAAGTTATTTATACAGTCCAACCAAGTATCAGACAGCCACTGTGCATAATTAACACATATATTCTCTCTTCCTCTCTCCAGAAATCTGCACATCATACTCACGGTGTGACTAATTCAAAATAAGTTTATGAAATTAATTTTTTCCTTTTCTAAACACATATGAAAACAAGAAAATTACTTAACAGGTAAGAATATATTTTTGCTTTTAAAACTGTTTAGACCATCTTAAAACTGATCCCTGATTCCTTATCTTATAAAACTTATTCCTAGGAAAATTTATAAATAAAATGAAGTTTACAGGCACAATGATATTCTGCAGCCTTTTGAAAAACTGCTTTTTGATTCAACAACAGATAATTTGCACACTTTATTCTCCCTATCTCTAGGAGATATAACTGCTTGATACTTTTTATAACCTTAAATATAAAGTTTTAACATTCTTTATTTTATTAGAAAAAAAGATATCTGTGTTTCTTGCAAAGTTACTGTTTATTTCCATTAAAACAGTGAAGCCGTCATGGAAAAGCACTACTTAAATGTGATTTGTCCATGCACAAAGTTCCTATTACATCAAATTATTCATAAAATACCCCCTTGGCAAGGAGGTTATAAGGAAGCTTGAAGCATCAGGTAACAGTTGGACTGAAAGATGTCTGTGGCTGCTTCCAAACCAGTCATTCTCTGCAGTTCTTAAAGATCGCAGTTTAACTGAAGTCTTCATCAGACACCAAGTGAGTTAATATGTACTGAAAGACTCTTCAAGAATACAAATGAGGTTACTCAAACAAACCCTGCTGTCTAACCACAATTATTATTATAGCTTAAATCCAAATTGTGAACATCGTTTGAGATTTTTCTAAGATGTTCTTTAACCCGCTTTCTCCTCTTTTCTTCTATATTTTCTACATAGTTCTAATCTTAAAGTTGAAAGAGGTTTATGTGTTTTAGAAAAAAAAGTGGATGCTTTTTAAAAATGTATTCCCTTAACTACTCCTTACATCTACTTTCTAATCCCCAACTCACTTAATTAAATTCAGTGTGAATTTAAATTGCAATTAACATCTTTTGAGGGATTACATGTTCTAATCACAATTATGCAGTGAATATTTGAAACACATACATTTTGTTATATTATCTGAAATGCAAATTGGAGTCCAGAAGAAGATGTTTAATAAAAATGTATAGTACTGAAGACTTTATTATAGATCCTAAGGGACTAGAAATGAGATTTAAAAGAGTAAAAGCACTGATACAAGTATAAAAACAAATTGCTTCACCTCCAAAACCCCTGGAAATGGCCCCACTTGGCTCCCATTTAATCTAGCTTCTTTGCAGTTTAAAAACTGCCTTCCAAGATGTTTTATTAACCAAACTGAATTTCATTTCTTCCCCCTAGATCAGGAGCTCACAGAGTCCTAAATGAGACATGATGCATAAAATTCTGTAAGGGCAGGGGACAAAATCTGTTTTTCTGACCCAGGAAGTTATAATGGAATGATTAATTTCTTTTTCTTAACTTTTCCTTCAAATTTGCATTTCATAAGCAGAAAAAAAAAGCTGACATTTATTGAGCACCTTCTATATGCCAGACAATGTGTTATTTTATTTAATCCTAAATATAACCCTATGAGGTAAGGATTACTTTATTTTATAGATATAAAAGTTAAGGCTCAGAGTAGTTAAGTGGTTAAGAGAAATAAATTAAATGCTTCAGTGGTGAAACTGTAATTTGACTTCTAAATCCATGCTCCTATCTGGTAAAAGGATAGTATCATTTCTGCAAAGGTGAGACCTTAGGAGGAAAGCCTAGAATGAAGCACCTATTTTCAATATTAAGATTAACTACAATCCTCTCTACCACGCTGTTGGGATTGTTGTGGCCCCAGAAAACAACTTCATCTCTGGTAGTAAGCTTGGATAAAATGCTTCAAGAAGTTTCATTCCTGGGGCTCTCAGGACTTTTCTGCAGAGGCCAAGAGGTTGCTAAAAGCCAGAATTACTTGGCATCTTCTTAATCAATGCCAGGATTTGCCATAAAGCAAAGATCTGGTGCATTAATCTATGCCCAGTTTCCTCTTGGTAACTTTCTCTCATTCCATCTTCAGGGTCTATTTGTATACTTACTAGATTGTTAGCTCCCAGGCTAGATTTAGGTTGAAGGAAACTAAGGCAAACTCAAGTTCTGCCTTTCACTCCCTTCCACTGTCAGTTTCCTGTTAATTAATCATTTTTCTACACAACTTTTGCTGCTATGCTTTACTAGTAAAACAGAGACTAGTTAAGCTAGCTATTACTTTTTCCTTTGAGAAAGACAACACTAAGTTGCTAAACTCCCTACCTAGTCAACCCTGAAAAGTAGGTTTGAACACACACACACATGCACGCAAATACTTTTTTACTCCTTAGCATGTTTTTTTGTCTTTTTCTTTCTCTTTTTTTTTTTTTTTTTTGTGAGACAGAGTGCTCTGTTTCCCAGGCTGGAGTGCAATGGCATAGTCTCAGCAAACTGTAACCTCTGCCTCCCAGGTTCAAGTGATTCTTGTGCCTCAGCCTCCCAAGTATCTGGGAGTACAGGCATATACCAATATGTCTGACTAATTTTTGTATTTTTAGTAGAGATGGGGGTTTCACAATGTTGGCCAGTCTAGTCTCAAACTTGTGACCTCAGGTGATTCACCTGCCTCGACCTCCCAAAGTGCTGGGATTACAGGCGTGAGCCACCGCACCTGACCTTGCCCTCTTTTATCTATGATCCAGCCTCCTGGATCTATGTGATGTGACGATGCCTAATGTGACACAACACCCTGTACAAGGATAGATATGACAACCCAAAGATTAGAGAGAGGTAGGTGGGAGAAGAGAGATATTATAGTGTATAATTTACCATGTGAAACAGCCATGAGATGTGTAGGCATCAGAGGGTCCCAGACTTAGTTTACCTAGGTCTGAATGCAGTTCCACAGCTAGAGAACCTCTAACGAGCTTAATTAAACTTCAAGCCTCTGTTCCCTCATCTCAATAAGGGCATAATATCTACTTACAAGAATTTCGTGAGAATTAAATAAGATAATTCATGACAATCAGTAGCACCATAAGCTTAATAAATATTAGCTATTATTAATCATATCATCATCAATATTATCACATTACCAAGTGGTAAGAGCCATTAATCAATGACTTGCCAAATCAGAAATCCAGAAATAGAGATATAAAACTTCTGATACATTTGAACACATAGAGACAAATAAACATTTTAATGTGGGAAAAAGGAGGGATGGACATGAGGGCATGGAGCAAGGCATTTATTTATTTATGTATTTTTTACTTTAATTTTTTTTTTTTTTTTTTTTTGACGGAGTCTCGCTCTGTCACCCAGGCTGGCGTACAATGGCACAATCTCGGCTCACGGCAACCTCCGCCTCCAGGGTTTAAGCAAGTCTCCTGCCTCAGCCCTCTGAGTAGCTGGGACTACAGATGTGCGCCACTACACTCGGCTAATTTTTGTATTTTTAGAACAGATGGGGTTTCACTATGTTGGCCAGGCTGGTCTCGAACTCCTGACCTCAAGTGATCTACCCGCCTCAGCCTCTCAAAGTGCAGGGATTACAGGCATGAGTCACTGCGCCTGGCCAGCAAGGCTTTCAAAATGCAGTGTTTAATTCTTAGGACATAATTGATTGTGATTTTAAAATCATAACCTGTTACATGGGTGGTACTTCTTTGTTAATATTTAGAGATTTGTGAGGCTTCAGAAAATATTCAACAACAAATATATATTTTTAAACCATTGTTGGGGATGAGGGGGTACTTTAAAGTCCTTAGGGAAAACCAAACCTGCATGGAGAAGGTCTTCACAGTTCTAATTAGGATTGCAGTTTGGATTAAAAAGAATCATTCAGGGTTCTTCTGAAATTTCCTGAAAAGCAAAGCTGAATGGGGAGCACAATCAGAAGGAGAGTACAGTCACTGGAGAAGCTAATGGCTTCTAGGAGGGTACAAACAAACCCCTCTGGCAAGATCTTGGCATTTTTCTTATGACGTACATCTTCTAACCCAGTCATCATTTCTCTGACTCTGGCCTTTCTTGTGCTCCTAAAATAGTAACATGGGGATGACAAAAAGAGGCACAAATGGTTGCTGAAGACAGGAAAGTGGTCAGGAGAGGCAGAAGCTATTGCTGGTATCAGAGAGATTGGAAATTTAACTCAGTCAGCAGTTGCATGAAGATGCCAAAGGGCACATGGGAAATGCTTCCTTGAAAGCAGCACCAGGGAAAAGTAAGAGAAAACAGAGGACACTAGGATCCGTGGAGTTAGAATGCTTCTACTTGAATCTGCGTACTATCATCAAAATCAACCTAATTATTCAGTAAACATTTGATGAATTCCTACTGTGTATAAAAAACAGTGAAATATTTTCTTATTGTAAGATACGCTCACCATCCTCAAGAACATTTCAACCTATAAAGGAATATTAGCATGTATAAAACCCAAAGCTGATTTATGTATTTATTGGCTCTTGCTCTGTCACCCAGGCTCAAGCACAGTGACATGATCATGGCTCACTGCAGCCTCAACCTCCCAGGCCCAAGCAATCCTCCCACCTCAGCTTCCTGAGTAGTTGGGACCATAGGTGCATGACACCACACCTGGCTATTTTTAAATTTTTTTTTGTAGAGATGAGGTCTCACTATGCTGCCCAGGCTGGTCTTTAACTCCCGGCCCCAAGTGACCCTCCTGCCTCAGCCACCTCCCAAATGCTGGGATTACAGACATGAGTCACCACACCCAGTCCAAAACAACTTTAAAAGAAAACAAAGGCATTCCTTTAAAATCAAACTTCCTTTAAAATAGAATTTATTATTTACTCCATGATGGGCTACGTTTGGGGCAGATATATAACCATGTAATGTGGAATGGCTACGTTTGGGGTAGATGTATAAATATGTTCTGACAACAGGCAGCAAACAGAGCTTGCACTATTATTTGGTTGGAGAAGAAGGATGTAAAAAAGTTATAATTCTTTGGCTATTTCTCTCCTATCTCATGGGCTTATTGCTTCCTTTAATGTCTTTTCTTCCAAGTCTTAACAACTTAACAACTATTGTTCAAACTTAGGGGATTATTTTAACTGCCACTTTTAAAGAATGTCCTCAGTTAGAACTCCTCTTGAAATATCCCTAGGTATACTACTGATTCTGAGATACAGATGCATATAATATATATACATATAAATGTACATATTTTTATATATATGTACATATATAAATATATACACATGCCCTACACATACCCCATGTATACATAACTAATATAAAGACATGCTATAAAAGGATTTTCCTATAACTACAAAGAAGGACTGCTCAGATAGAATTGGTTCCTTCCCTCTTCATTCTTAATATTTAAAGTCAAATGCACAATTACCTTTTCAGAAAAAAGTCTCTTTCTGATATAACACAAGGTACTTACCTCAAACTTGAACAAAATTTTCACTAGAGTATTAAAATGATGTTTACATATTTATATTTTTCATTAAAGAAATCATGTGAATTCTTTTTCACCAGATATATGATAACCATACTACTAGACTATGGAGCCTATAACTAGCCCCAAACTTTCTGCATTTGCTGACTCTGAAATTCCTCTTTGCAAATCTGCAAAGCATGACTAATGCAGGCTAGCATGTGGGTATGGGAAATTCACTAGCACTAATAACAACCACCACTTCTCAATCCTCTATGTGTGCCAGGCACTGCACATACATCATCTTTACATATATCACTTCATGCAATAGGTACAGTGCTAAGTAAAAAACATGAGATGTATTTAAAATACAGCCCAACTATATATGGCCATTTTAAATTAGCTTAAACAAACAAATGATTACACATTGAGTATCTCTTAACCAAAATGCTTAGGACCAGAAATGTTTCAGATTTTTAGATTTTTCAGATGTTTGAATATCTGCATTATATATACTTACTGGTTGAGCATCTCTAACCCGAAACTCCAAAATCCAAAATGCACCAGTGAGCATTTTCTATGAGTGTCATGTTGCCATTCAAAACGTTTTAGATTTTTGAGCATTTCCAGTTTCAGATTTTCAGAACAGGGATACTGAACTTGTATAAATAGTTACACACGTATGGATAGTTGAAAACTTTCCTAAATTTAGGCATATACTAAAGTAACTACAGAAGTTATCTAGAACACTGGACCAACCAGGTTTTCTTTTCCATTCAGTTTTCTTTTAGCATTTGAAGTATGGCTTATTATAAAACTAACTTTAGAAACACACCCTAGGGTTTTGTTTGAGGGACCTTTTAGATCTTTAAGTTAGATAAGGTCTATCTGAGTATTTTTCTGTGTCAAATTCCAGTTGTAGCTAAAGTCACTCCTATTTGGTGAGGCTTGCTGAAAAGGAGGTTGATAACATCCTCAATCCATTGAAAGTATACAGTTATACATATTAAAAGAGTGATCTCATAACTGAAAATGATAGTTATTACAACTATAATTAAATATCATAATTATGGCAAGCATTTAATGAGTAGTCACTCTATGTCACACCAAATTATTTATATTCTTTACCTTTCCATTTAAAATTCATATTATACCCATTTTACAGCTGAAGTAAATGAGAAATAAAATAATTTATCTAAAATCAGATAGTAATTAATTAGCCGAGTCTGCATTTGAACAGGTCTAGAGACACCAAAGCCTACACTCTTTTCACTATGTTAAGGTGTCAACATTAAAAACCTTGACTAAATATAAAATGCTTGAACCATCACTTATATCAAATTCACGAACTCAAGAAAATATCCCTCTGACCCACCCAACCATTTCCTGTCCTCCATACCCCCCAACTCCCAAAAGATAGCTCATGCAGTTTTCCAAATGTACACCAAAAATAAAGAGAAATAAAAGTGACATCTCAATACAAAATATAAATCCTTCAGCATCTTAAAAATAAACTTTTCTATAAAATATAGTGGAATAACTGAGGGACAAACATTAAAGAATAATGAACGTGCAAAAAAATGCACTGCTGTCAGCATTATACCTGGGTACAAATGTGTTAGAGCATCTTAGTTTAAAACAAATCAAGTTAAGTGCCTGTTTAGAAAAACACTTCCATGTATGGCATACATACCAGTGTTAGGAAGAAAAGCAAACCCAGAAATTAATTAAGAAATGAGTGGTTTTACAGAGTGCTATAAGAAGAACTTTCTAATAAAGTGAAATCTTCCTACAGATTTCCTTCTCTCATTTACATATCTGTGCAGGCTTATTCTGTTTTTTTTTTTTCTTTCAAGCCCCTTTGCCCTTTCAATCATGAAGCATATTACTCCACTGTCAGTGCAAAGCAGTTCCTAACAACAGGGAACCCAGCTGGGATAGGAAGAGGGCAGCGGGCTCATGCATTAACATAATAATCCAACTGTGTTCCCATAGGCCCTTAGGGCAGACAGCATATTAGGTAGGCCTCCTGTGCAGACCCTGGTGGAAGCTGCCTTATCACCTGCCTATCAACCTGTGGCAGCTAGAGCTAGCTCAATAGCACCAGCTCCTGCCAAGCAGTGGTGCCCAATTACCTTACTACAAAAGACAAAAATCCATTTTTCTATGTCGGTTTAATGTACCCAATGCATTTCCTTATTTATGATTTGAATCTGTTTCTGCATCGTTTCCAGGGGATTGACTTATTGCCTTTTAACTTTTTAAAGTCTAGTTATCTAAAGGCCATTCTGCAGCAGTAGGTAGGAAAGAGACTGAAATGTGAATTTCAAATATAAAAGCCCAAGTTGGTAAAAAGCAAACCACTTAGTCACCGGTTGTCTAAAGATTCCTCAATCAATATAGAGGACTAGAAGTGTGAGGAAGATCTGAATGGCAGTCATCACTATGTCCTCATGGGGATAAAAGTGAGGGTACTCCTATACCAATGTCTCCTTTAAATGTTTCAAGCACATTGTAAGATTCCCATAAAGCATAAACCTTTGTACACACTGATTCCAATAAGAAAAGTTGTGGACAGATTACTACAACCGGCTGATGGTATAATCAAAAAAGATGTCAAAATTATTTTGTTTAATCTCAAATGATTATTGAAGACAGTTTTTTTTTAAAAAAAAAAAAAAAGGCTGACTCGCTGACATGCTTTTTACTGTTTGCATGTATGACACATATGTTTTATTTTAATGCTGTTTAGTTTCTAGAATGTTTTATCTGTGTGTGATTTTCTTTCCAACCTACAATATATATCAAGTAAGGAAAAGCTGAAGGGTATATTCCACTAAAAATTTCTATTTACCACGTTACATAAGATTATCTTTAAAACACCTTAACAGACATTTGAAATCATAATTCATTTCGGTGAATTAAATATAGCCTCATTCCTTGAAATTTCCCCTTAAAAAGGTTGCAAAGAAGGGGTATAATTTGACATTTAATTTAACGGGAAAAAGTGCTTTTAGAAGTATTCTAAATAAGGCTATTTAAAAGAGCATGAGACTACCAATTTGGCTAGGGAAACATTTTCTACTAATTTAGTATTTTTAAAAATGAGTTTCTAAAAATCTTACATTTTTGTGGGTATTTTAATTTAAAAAAATGGATCCTGCAGTCAAACAAAAGTACATGTATCCAACATTTCTATGAATTTTAAATGTTAGGGAACCAACACTATTATTTATAGCAACCAACCTGATATACTTTATATACATTCTAATAATTAATCAAAATTAAGTATCAAGGGCTATGGCACTGATTTTCACTGGCACAGTTATCTCTGTTACCTTAACAGTTTTTGCAACACATTAAACAGGTGAGGGTGACCATTCTGCAACTTGTCAGTTCTTTGGATTACTTCCATACATACCAGACAGGGTTTTATATGAAGTAAATATCCTCCTCATGTTGAAGAAAGTTGTTCTTTACTAAACAACCTGAGGAAAAGTCAAATAAAAGAGAAAAAAAAAAAAAAAACCTAAAAGAAGTTTTCCTTCCATAAGTAAATCCTGAGCTATTTAATAGTCTCTAAACAATATACTGCAATATGTTACTGATAAAAGTATAAATACAAAATACTAAACTCCATTATAAATATTAATGCTCATATATGTGTTAAACAACAAAATTATACACATCTGCCTCTTGATCTTTTGGGGGATTCCAGGGGCTCTTTATTCTTCAAGAATTCTTAAATTTTGACAAAATGTAATGCATCTTCTAAGTCATTAAGGATAGAAATTTGATTTTTGATTAAAAAACAATCAACAGCAGCCATGTGGTGACAGGATAAATACTGACCAGACTTTACCACTTTAATTCCTTAAAGAGGTATATTTCCACTCTAGGGTAAACAAGAAAAGCATGTATATGAAGTAGAAATCAGTTATGCCATCACTAAGAACTTGATTTTATCTTAAATAGCAACTTATTTAGCTAGAATAATTTGGTCTCTAAAGGGTGGTAAAGAAGGCAATAAGGACAGAATTATAGTATGATTTCCAGCATTAGCAATTCAACTTTGGATAAGCTTAAGATTTATAAAACTTACAAAATTTCTAAAAGTAAAGATAAATGAAGAAGATGTTATCTAAAAATTTGAGTGAGAGTAAATACAAAAAGAAAGTCACGTGAAATAAACCTATTTATGTTTACGTGTGATATACTAATATTAAAATGTACCCCCCAGCCCCCACCAGCAGTTTCTATAGCCTGCACATTCCTGTATTTGAAATAAGCCACATCTTCATTTGGATTGTACCAGAGCATTCCCTTCCCTCCAGAGAATTACCTAGAAAGGACCTTCCTCTTCCAATGAAAACCATTTGATTCCTAAGAACTTTACCCAGTTCAATCTGGTGGTATAGATATGGCTTCAGAGATGGTTTGCAGCTAGTATTTTTTGACATTTCTGCCAAGGATGAGATTAAGTATGAGATATCGAAATTACACGTTAAAATAGGTGCATTTTACTTTGTTTCTTCCTGAATAGCCCTTCAGCTGTAGAGGCACATACGTTTTTCCCCAGGCAAAATCCCCAGGCTAAAATAACTGAGCCTCATATCTTCAGGAAACCCAGCTTCCCAAACATTATTCTTAGGTATCTGATTATCTATCAGCTGTAGTTTCATTTTGTATTTACTCATGTAAATCTTACTTGGAAAAAAGAAAAATAATCCACTTAAAACGTTTCCTGTCAACCACTCATATTGAATATAATCAATGGCCATACTTAATTTTCTATTATAGTTTTTTTAAATGTTGATCTTTATTTTAGCAATAGAGTTAGAAGTCACAAGATTCAAGAACCAATCATTTTTGTTCCCCAAACATCCTTGCCTTCCACAATTGCCCTCTTGAGCAACATGCTATGCACTGGAGAAAGGACACTCCCATTTGCCAAGATCTAATCCTGTCACTTTGCAACCTCAGCCTCTTGGGTAACTTAAGCGTCAAAGACCACCATTCTAAACAGTAACAGATGTTTCAAAGCTCTTACTCCAAACCTCGGGTGAAGATAAATATAACTTTAAATGAAAACTAGAGAAATTGATCAGACAAGTAAAAAAATAAATAAATACCTCAAAAAACCTTTCAATCCATCATGAACTAAAAAGAAAATGTTAAGATTGTATATACAACCTTGAAGCTTTTAAAATTAAGAGAAATTAAAACGCATATTAAATCTTCACATTCTGACAAAGCCAACTGAATTTATATTGCAAGCACATAATTTTTATCATAAAAAGTTTACAGATGACTACCTCAACACCCATGCAAGTACTAAATCATTATGCATTAAGCTGCTAAAGGTGTTTTTAGAAAAAGATCTTAATTGCCTGCCTTTACAATTTATCTCTTATTTCACATCAGAACCCTTCCTGAAAAGCTAGATAGGATGAAGAAACAGAATTAACACCTAAAAGATGAAGAAAAAGAAATAAAATATGAGAAGGTAGAGGAGGAGGCAATGTAAAAGGAAATTTATGAATGAGGAAGGTAGAGTAACTAAAGAGTAGCAACTAGAAAACTAACACTCTTCACCTCCTTAAATTTGATAATACCTATTTTTTAAAGCACAATTAAACACTTCTCTGTAGAGTGTTGTAGAAGACATGCTGCACAAAGAGATGATACGTGCAGTAATGGCCCATGAGGTAAATAAGGCGGAGGCAAGCGGCAGGGCACCAATGGCCAATGCAAAATAAATACATTAAGAATAAGTGGTCAGCAGTATTGACAACTTCTGAAAGACAAAACGATGAGTTACCTTTCAGTCTTCACTTTAACAAATGACCATTTAAACTGTGTGTGTTTGTGTGTGTGTGCATGTGCATGTGTCTTGGCGTGAAGGGTAAAGGGGAGGCACATGTGGAGTTACCTGAACAGAAGAAAGCAAACAGCACCCTGAGCCACAGTCCAATGGGATGCTGGATCTCCTTTCTTTTGGAATTTAGTTCTAGAACTATGACTTGCATTGTCTCAGATCAAATCTTGCTATAAAAAATCTTCAAGGAATTGATGGAATTATGGTTTTCTCTAATATTACTTGCTTAAAGTAATCTATTACTTAGGGCTCAGGTATATTTATGGTAAAGTGACCATCACTGACTCAACTTGCATTCAAAACAGGAAGACAGTTAATTAGACTGGTTTAGTGATAGCAAATGGTGATGTTCACAGTGGGGGAAGCCAGTAGCAGAAACACAAGTGTAAAGAGTGAAAAACACAGATCACCCTTTGTCACGAAAGTAACAACAAATTCTGGTCTGAAAAAATAAAAAATAAAAAATACAGGCTGGGGGCAGTGGCTCATGCCTGTAATCCCAACACTTTGGGAGGCCGAGGCCAGTGGATCACGAGGTCAGGAGATCGAGACCATCCTGGCTAATATGGTGAAACCCCATCTCCACTAAAAATACAAAAAATTAGCCAGGTATGGTGGTGGACACCTGTAGTCCCAGTGACTCAGGAGGCTGAGGCAGGAGAATGGCGTGAACCTGGGAGGCAGAGCTTGCAGTGAACCAAGATCTCCAGCCTGGGCAACAGGGTGAAACTCCATCTCAAAACAAACAAACAAACAAACAAACAAAACAGTTATTTCTCCAGTTCTTTGTACAAGAAGCCAATTTTATTCTTGCTTCAATACTTAAATCTGGAAACAAAGATATAAATCAATTAATCCTTATAAACTGCTCCTAGGAGCTTCATTTTCCTCAAGGAATTAAAAGAAGCCTTGACCACTACACAAAGAATATGAAATCTCTGCACTACATTGCTAACACATATCTCCAATTAGATTTAAAGACATTTTTACAGCTTTTATGCCAAGTTTATATGACTATATGCTAAAGAATGTGTTGTAGCACTTAAAAGCTCTAAAGCTGACTAATCATGCTGTTGATAACAATGGTTTATGATTACATCTCAGAAAACGCAAGAGTAAGCCTTTTACACACTTTTGTTACATGATAATGTTAAATAGAAACAAAAACAAGTAGCAAAGTCAACCAAAATCTTTTATTTTCTTTTCTGATACTCTCATCTAGAGGTTAAAAACTCAGAAGTTATAATTAGATTTTTACTCATCCCTTGGATAAATTCAGCTGAAAGCTTTTAGAGGCTCTAGAGTTAAGAATAACCTAAAACAGCAAATGCATTTGTATTTTCCAATTTTGTACATGTGTAAGTAATGAAGATTATATCATAAAAGCAAACAGATAAAGGATAACAAGAATTTTTAATTAGAATTTCATTAGTAATAGCAATGTGAAAAGAAAGAGGTCAACTATTAATAAAATACAGATTTCCCACCACTGGGATTTATTCTGAATTCATTTTAAGAACAGGAAACTGTGATCTAAAAACCACCACTCTGAAACAGTTAAAAGTTGAAATACTTGTGCTTAAAAAGGATTAGGAATTTAAGAACAGCTGTTTTGTACATATAAACCATGTGGTTTCTACTGATGTATAATTTTAACTTAGAACCATAATGCCCATTTATTTCATGATAAATGATAACACACTTGATAGCATATCTATTTGGGAGAAGAATAACAGCTTAGAGATTTCAATCAAGCACGGAGTTCCCTTTCATTTCTCTTTTCTGGTGTGTGCATTTAACACTACACAAAAGAAAACATATCAAAACAGAACTATACTCACTAAAATTTAAGGTTATTCCAACAAAAGGGTTAATTAGGGAAACAAATTTTCTCAGACTGTTAATAATGGGAATGACACATACTATGTGTCCATAAGTAATTCTCAGGTATCTTTGATCTTCAGCCCCACGCGGTTTCTATTGCCTACCATAGCCTGGCCTCTGGGACTCTCTCAGAACCAGACATCTGGCTACTTTGTTGTTTTAGACTAATCTCCTCCCAGGAGAGCTCAAGAAATGACACCAGGCAAGGAGGGTCCTGGCAAGGGAAAAAACATTACAGTATTAGCAGATTTCTTTTTGAGTGGACGACAGTATCAAAATTGTTTTCAAATGTCTACAGGGGTCTTAGGAGCTCTTCTGTTCTGTGGTTTTACTCTGGCATAATTTAAATAGGATGTACATATTATATCTTTAAGGCCCATCAATCAACTTTAAGAATTCACTGAATGTTAATCATAGAATATTACAATATGTAGCAGAAAGTTGTGGGGAAAAATACAAATCAGATTAATTCCTCACCCATCTGTTAGGGTTGGATGATGACTGATAAAACAAAGATTTTAATTGTCAGCTGAAGGGTTACACCAAAATTGTGGGACAATATCTAAGATTTGTAAATACAGTTGCATGCTTCCCATTATGCCAACTCCCTATCCTATTTCTTCTAGCTGGGATTTTTGAAAGATTCATAGCTACTAATCTACTAAAAATATTTTACTAAAGTGGGCTTCTGTAAGGTGCCTCTAAGGAAAGCAAGAAAGAGCAAGAAGAAATGTTACGAGCTTTAGAAATAAAAATAAAACAGTGATGTCAAGGACAAAGTGTTATATTCATAGTCACAATATCACCAACATTTTTTCCAAGAAAACAAAAATAATCATCAACATCTGCATATCATTTTAGGCATTATTGTTCAATCTCAAAAATCTATACAGTTTGAATAAGAAAAAATTGCCATTTGTTACACAAATAGAATATAAGCCAAGTGGGAAAACAGCTTAATTTGTGAACTTTGATATTTTATCCTAAAATATCAAATTTTACCTGTTTCTAACATGTAATTACAGATTTGGATAATGTATAAAATCAAATGTTCCCCTGCAATATGATATTTATATTGTTTCACAGGATGATAGAAAACTCACCAGATTGCCAAAATACCCAACACACTCATCTCTGATCTATTAAGAGAAATTAGTCATTTTAGGTTTCAATTATCCTCGTAAAAATAAAAGCATATAGCTATATAGTGACTTCAGCTTTGTACTATATTTTGTAGGTTAGCAATTCTAATACCCTACTTTATCATAACACTACCTACTCTCTGTTAATATCCATTATAATTAAAACAGATGAAAATGTTCAGAAGATAAATATAAGAAAGATAATCTTAGGCAATGATAACTCATTTATGATTAATTTCCCAAGTAAATACAAAAGAATTGTGCTACAATGGAATAAGCCAGTTATAACAGGACAATATTGTATGATTCTATTTATATGAGGTTTCTAGAATAGTCAAGTTCATAGACACAAAAAGTAGACTGGTAGTTGCCAGAGGGTGGGGGAAGGGAGTATGGAGACCAGTCGTTTAATTAATGGAAGTTTCAGCTTAGGAAGATGAAAAAGTTCTAGAGACGGATGATGGTGGTTATACAACAATATGAATGTACGTAATGCCACTGAACTGTACACTTACAAATTATTTTACACAATTCAAAAAAATTGTTAGAAAAATGATATACAAACCCTAAGACAATAAAAATTCCAAGATCTTTTATTTAGACTGTCGCCCTTTGACCAAAGATGCATAAAGTTTAAGAGAAGCATTATAACCACATGTTAATTTATACATTCAACATTCAAAAAACATTCAACATTCAAAAAACAAACAAAAAAAGCAGAATATCTGTCCCAGAATATTTTAACAAAATTGATTCCAGAAAGAATGTTTTCAAAAATTCCCCTAGATGTCTGAGTTTTGTACGTAGTATAAGGCATACTGCAGCTAAATAACGAAACTTTTCTCAATATTAATCTGTATTTCTAAAAGATTCCAAAGGTTAGAAAATTCAAGACAACTAGATTTTTTATAACACCACATTGTTATTAAGTTATTAATATAACTATTAAGGTATATTAGACCCAAAAAGTAATTCAGCTCTTCAGTACCTACTAGATATCACATTATTTTAAATTATATTCAGTGTAGTTCCAATGTTACATGTCCTTTATTATATTCTATTATTTGAAAATTATAAGCTTATACATTTTATATAAAATGTGCTTAGTTTGCTGTATATAAAATATTACCCCCAATAACAGTAGATTATACAAAGAGATGCTCATTTTTCTTTCATGTAAAAGATGTCCCAAGGTGGGCAATCCAGGGCTGGCATGGCAGCTCCATAGTCAAAAGGACCCCACATCCTATTCTTGCTGCTCCACTGTCATTAGCAGGCTATCTCATGAGCCAAGAATGCTCCTCAAACTCTAATAATCAAATCAACATTCCAGTAAGCGGAAAGATGATGAAAAAAATGAAGGCTGTACCACTTCCATTTAAGGGGACGACCTGGATGTAACATAAAATACTTTTATTTACATCGTAAAAGCAAGAATTTAGTCATATGGCCAAACAGAACACAGGAAGTCTAGTAGATAAATGTAGATAAATATGATTATTTCAGTTGGGTGCCAGCTAAAAGTTGGGGTTCTGTTCTAAAGATGAAGGTGAGGTCGATAATTGAAAGCAACCAGAGGAGTGATGTCAGCAAGATGGCTGACAGGAAGCTGCTAGCGATCTTTCTCTTTTACAAAAAAAAAAAAAAAAAAAAAAGAATAAGCAACTGCATATTTACCAAAACAGTTAAAGGAGAGCACCAGAGAACAGCAAATAAACAGGAGAAATCGTGGAAAGTACAAAAACCCGAGATGGCCGCACAGAGAAGGGAAGGAAACCTCAGGTCTCCTGTACATTGGAGCAGCATTCTCCCAACCCCAGAGGTGACACCGCATCCTGCCCCTCAAAGGACTCCAACCCTCCAGCACACCAGAGCAGTTGTACCTCTAAGTACCACACCTGATGTGGCACCCCACCTTTGAGAATACAGAAGCTCCCCAGACTGCTGTAGCCATGCTTTCTGGGGCTAAGCAGATACAGTAATTCCCATCCCAAGAATTCAGAGCCCTGGCTAAGCCATACCACCCCACTCCCCAGGCCAAATAGGCACAGTGCCATGCCTACCTGGAACAGAATGAGTCCCCGACAGTCCAAGCTGCTGAAGCACCCCATCTCTCCAGACGGTAAAGTCATTGCTGCACTGCGCCCCACGTCCCACAAGCCAAAGTGGCATCTTACCATTTCTGGGTCCTTGCTGCAGCTGCTGCACTTTGTGTCACAGAACCTGGGCTATGGCCATGTTCTACCACTTCAGGGTCCAGAGTCACCTCATCCCCCAGAGCCTGAGTTACCACTGTGCCCTCGTGGCTCCAGGTCCCAAATTGCAGCTGTGCTCTGTTCCCTGGGCCTGAGCCTCTGGAGTACGCCTTCTTCCCAAGAGTTATGCAAGTACTATGCTATGCCATGCCACCCAGGGGCAGTACCATAACTGCATCCAGCCCAGGGTTTGGGCTTCTAGGGTATGCTTCAGAGCAATGGACCCCAGCCTAGTGAGAGAACTGCATTCAGTCATGCCTTGAAGAGTGAACCTGTACCTCAAGTCCCAGGTGCTAATAGTAATCTCAAAAGATCCTGAGCCCAAGAACCTGGATCCACAGGCACCCTGAGCACCTGTGCCATGAATACCAGTGCTGCTGTGGCTGCCTTTGAGCTATGCAGACCCAACACCCAAAGAGATCCCCTCAGCTAAGACTCCAAATTGTATGAAAAGCAAAAACAGAAAAATCCCTAAAGTCCCTGCCCTAATAAGCTGTGAAACCACCACCACTGCCATGAACTCCTGCAGCATAGACCACAGAGGCATCCACAGTCATTACTAACATTGATCACAACAAAAGAAGCTGCACAAAGATTTCACCATTGCACCAATACAAAACCAGAGCCACTATAATCTGTCAAACTGCCACCCTTAGGCTCATCTTCAGGGACAAGTCTTCCCCCAATGAAAGCCACTCTATAAAGTTTGGAAGAGGTGATCGCACCACCAGATGCACAGACATAAATGCAAAAACACAAGACACATGAAAAAGTAAGGAAGAATGACACCACCAAAGGAACTAAATGATTCTCTAGTAACTGATACAACAGAAAAGAAATTTACTAATTATCTGAAGAAGAATTTAAAAATAATAATCTTAAGGAAACTCAACAAGATATAAAAGAATACAAATAGATAATTTAATGAAAGCAGGGAAATAATTCATGATCTGAATAACAAATTCATAAAGAAACAGATAACACAAAAAATAATCAAACAGAAATCTTGAAGCTGAAGACCAATCAATAAAGTAAAAAATGAAATATAAAGCCTCAATAGCAGACTCCACTGAGCAGAAGAAATAATCTGTGAAGTTGAAGAAAGGACTTTAGAAGTGACTCAGTCAGAAGAAAAAATAAGAAAAAGAAGAAAAAGAGTGAAACAGCCTATGGGACTTATGGAATGCTACTAAGCCAACAGATTTTTGGCATTATGGGAGCTCCAGAGGAGAAGACACAGAGAATGCTAAAAACTTTCCAAGCCTTGGGATAGATACAGGCATCCATATCTATGAAGCTCAAAGTTCCCAAATTAATTGAATCCAAAGAGGAATTCTCCCAGGGACATTATAATCAGACTGTCAAAAGTCAAAGACAAACAGAAAACTTTAAAAGCAGCAAAAGAGTCAAGTCACACATAAGGGAGTCCCCATTTGACTACCAGTGGATGTCTCAGGAGTAATCTTATAGGCCAACAGCCAGTGGAATGATATATTCAAAGTACTGAAAGAAAAAAAAAAACTGACAACCAAGAATACTATATCCCCACAGCTGTCTTTCTAGAAAGGAAGGAGAAAGTTTTTCATAGACAAGCAAAAGCTAGGGGAATTCATTACCACTAGGCCTGTCTTATAAGAAATACTAAAAGGAGTTCCTCAAGTGGAAACAAAAGGACAATAATTACTATCATGAATACATACGAAAGTACAAAACTTCTCAGTAGAGGTAAACATATAAACAAATCTAGAATACTCCAACACTGTAGTGATGGTGTGTAAATCATACATATTTCTAATATGAAGGTTAAAAGTCAAAACAGTGAAAATTAACTAAAGCGATGATAAATTGTAAAGGAACACACAATATTAGAAGATGTACATTTTGAGATTAAAAACATAAATGGGGTAAGGTAAATTGCTAAAGTTCTTGTATGTGGCAGAAGTTAAACTGTTATCAGCTTACAACAGTAGTTTATAAGATGGTTTATCTAAACCTCATAGTAACTATACACACACACACAAAAAAAACCCTACATCATATATACAAACAATAAAGAGAAAGAAATCAAAGTACAGCAATACAGAAAATGATCAAATCACAAAGGATGACGAGAGGAAAAAAGAAATAAAGAACAAAACAACCAGAAAACAAGTAACAAAAGGTAACAGTAAGTCCTTACCTATCTCTAATAACCTTGAATGTAAATGGATTAAATTCTCTAATACAAAAGACATAGAGAGGATGATTGGATTAAAAAAAAAAAAAAAAGATCCAGCTACATGCTGCCTACAAGAGACATACATAAGCTTTAAGAAGACATATAAGCTGAAAGTAAAATGATAGAAGATATTCCACATAAATGGTAATCAAAAAAGAGCAGGGGTAGCTATACTTATATCTGATAAAATAGGCTTCAAGTAAAAAACTGTCAAAAGAGAAAAAGAAGGTTATTATTAAATGATAAAGGGGTCAATTCATCAAGAGGACATGACCACAGTAAATATTTATACACCCAACACAGGAGCCTCTAAATATATAAAGCAAGAATTAATGGATATGAAGGGAGAAATAGATAGCAATGCAATAACAGTAATGAACTTCAAGACCCATTTTTAATAATGAAAAGATCAGGCCAGGTGCAGTGGCTCACACCTGTAATTCCAACATTTCAGGAAGCCAAGGCAGGAGGATCGCTTGAGGCCAGGAGCTTAAGAGCAGCGTGGACAACATAGTGATACCTTGTCTCTACAAAAATATTTTTTAAGTTAGCCAGGCATGGTAGCATGTGCCTGTAGTTCCAGCTACTCAGGAGGCTGAGGCAGAAGGATTGCTTGAGCCCAGGAGCTCAAGACTGCAGTGAACTATGATCCCACCACTGCACTCCAGCCTGAGTGACAGAGAGAGACTCTGTCTCTAAAAATTTTTTCTGAGTGAATAAATCAACCAGACAGAAAATGAATGAAGAAACACTGAACTCAAATTGCACTTTGACTATCTGTCCCTCAAACATAGAAATAACAATGTTGCATAATCTCACTTATATATGAAATCTAAATTTTTTTAAAAAGTCAAACAGAGAGAGATAGAAAAAAATACTGGTTATTGGGGACAGGACAAAGGAAGAAATGGGGAGATGTAGGTCAGCAGATACAAAGTAGTAGATATTTAGATAAAAAGTCTAGAGATCTAATGTACACATGAGGATAATAGGTAATAAAATTATGGGATTTATGCTATTGTAGGTAAGTATGGATTTTTTTTAAATAAAAGGGAAAAGTTATTCCTATTACTAGTATCAGATTAGCATAAATCAGATAAAAGAGTGGGAGTTATTGATATATCACCAAAATGAAAATAAAAATTTTTAAATTTGATCAATTTGAGAAAATAAAGCCCAATTTAAAAGACAGATACAAGGAATTAATTTCCTTGCAACAAATTAATTTCCTTTATTTCCTTAAATATGAATTGAATACTTACTCAATAATAATATAGGCAGATCCTTCCAATGAGTTCATATTCTGTGTTGCCTTAGACAGAGTCAAATGTGGGGACCAGAACATACCGTATAGACCAATGTCAATGATTTTCTACCATCCCACCTCATCCCTTTTACCCACTGGAAAAAAAATGTAGGAAAACAAGCAAAACAGTAAAACTTAGGATAACCAAACCAATTTCCTATTGTGTCTATCTCCCAGATCAAATAGAGAATTATTTGTACAGAGTCACACAGGAGGGAATTGAAGAAGATTATCTTATTTGACTGTGACTAGAGATTTTTGAGTTAGAGATATAGCTGCTCTCCACTGACCATTTATCTCCTTGGCTTTTACAACATCCAAATCAAGCTGCAGTGATTCATTTTGAGAGGACTTTGGAAGCAGGACTTCAAACACTAGGTGGCCACCTAGCAGAAAGTCCTAAAGGGGCATGACACCAGCAGCAAGCTTTGGAATGGACCTTGTGGTCACAGCAAAACAGTGTCACATCGTTTGGAAGACGCTTCCTAACACCTTGGTGCTGAGCGCAGAATTCCTTAGGGAGTCCCAGTGGACCCTGGAAACACCTGCCATACAAAGACTTGGTGTTCAAGGTAATCTCCTGTCCTTGAAGACCTTCAGAGTATTTATTACTGCCAGAGCAGACAGTCTAACTACAATGGCTTCTAGAAAAAGACACAGTACCAGGAAAGCACATATGAGTCCAGGTTCAGGATTTGGAAATCCAAGAGAAAGTCCTACTCTGCGCTGAAAAAACAATTATGCCCAGAGAAAGAGATTATGATGATGACAGCTGTAAGGATGATTACAACACCACAAGGGCCAGAGGACCATGCAAGGTCCTTCTAAAGAGTCTAGCATGGTGAACACCTGGTTGGTGAAGGAATTAAAATTCACCAGAATAGATAAGGAGAGACAATGATGAAAGAAAAGGAGGGAAAAGGCAGGAAAGAGAAGGCAAGAAGCTCAGAAAAGAGGTATGAATTATAAAAATACAGAGATTAAAAAAATGAAGAAGATTTTAAAAATCAAGTAAACTATTATGGTATTCTCTCTTCCCAGCCTTATGAAGTAAAAAGAAATGTGAATGTGTGAGACAACTTAAGAAAAAGAGAGAATACTAAATCTTTTTTCAGGTATCATGATAAAACTATGGTTTTCTAAACCAAGGTGAAACATATCACAACTCCCGAAGTAATAACACAACATTCAATAAGACAATTCAATACTCAACTAGAAACTGCAGGTCATTCAAATAAGCTCTTGAGAGCAATGATTACTTTATTACCAATTAACCACATCCAATAGACTTTCCAATTGTAATTTTTTAAAGCTAGCTTTTTAATAGCAATAACATAATGTTATTTCAAAAACGTTTTGAAAATAATGTTTTGTAATTTACAAAACATGTTCACACACATTAATCATTTAACAAACTATTTTAAGCAACACATATTTATTGCCAGGAAATATTTTATATGACCTAGTCAATAGTATGAATTCAGAGGAGAAAGCAGGTGCGTATCAATAAGGTTTCTAACACTGCAATTGTTTTCCCTTTTATCTAAACAAATAATTTTTTAAAAACTGTATGTGCATGGTGTCTTACAGTTCCAGATACATTTTTAACATTTCTTAGAATGGGATATATTTGTGGCTGTTCTCCTGGGTGGGATTGGCTTCCTGGTAGAGTTTGGGTTCATGGTACCAAAACAAATTCAGGAGTTCTTTTATGTTTGAGGTGTACAAGAAATGCACACGGAGAATCCCCTATGTCTAGGGCAGTAGCAGTCTTCTCTTTTAACTCTATAACTGCCAGTGATGCAGGACACACAGGCTTGGCCTGTGCCCCTGGCCCACCCATATCACCCAGTGTTTGGTTATTCCATTTAGATTTCATATCTATGGGGCACAGCAATGCAATAATTCTGCCACCAACTCACCATAAGGAAGCAACCTTTCAGTCAAATTGTCAGCCAAACTGCAATTGCTTCCTCAACCAGCCTGCTCTCCTGCTCCCAATGCAGGTAATCCTGTTTCACTGACCAGGTCCCCGGAACAGAATCTATAAGCAGCACCCCCTCCACTATACCCGTTCTCTTGTATCTTTCAGCCAGTTTGGGTACCTTAACCACACAGGAGAGGCTTTTCAAAAAAATGCCCTAACTACTGGAAGAGAACTTGAGAACTTGAAAACCTATTACTTCCAAGAGCCAACTTTCCAACCAGGACCCGTAAGCCTGACTCAAGCTCTAGAGACCTCCCCGCCCTCCCCTTACCTGACTTGTACATTTACACTCACCTGTTGTTTATGTTTCCGCCAATTTCCCCCCAGTTCATTACCAACCTCTGTGAAAACAAACCAGGTTTGAGCTTCCTTGTACCCTAGAGCTCCCCAGTTCTCAGAATATTAACTCAGGGCTCTATAAAGTACGAGTGCTCAATAATTTGTTTTCAGCTAATAGTAGACTGACAGTCATCCCTCAGAAAAATGTCAAGCCATCCAACTTTAATGAAGAGCCAATAAAAGACCTAGCTCTTATATGGCTGATTTATGGAGCTTTGTTGTTTTTGCTTGAGACAATGCATAATGGGATGAAAGTGTCCTGAAGAAGGATTCCATGACTTCCCATCTGTGGGACTTTAGACAAGTCATCTCACCTCTCAATCCCTATTTTCCCAACTACAAAATCAGAATAATATAAAACCAGTCCTATGTACTTCATACAATTGTATGGAAGTTAGAGATAGAAAAATATAGGCCAGATATGGTAGCTCACCCCTGTAATCTTATCTCTTCAGGAGGCCAAGGTAGGAGGATTGCTTGACACCAGGAGTTGGAGACCAGCCTGAGCAACACCTTTTCTCTACAAAAATTAAAAAAAAAAATAGACAGGCATAGTGGTGCACACCTTGAGTCCCAGCTGCTCAGGAGGCTGAGGTAGGAGGATTGTTGAGCCCAGGAATTTGAGGCCAGCCTGGGAAATATAGTAGAACTCTGTCTCTACGAAAAAAAATTGTTAAAATTAGTTAAGCATGGTGGCACATGCCTGTAATCCCAGCTACTTGTGACACTGAGGCAGGAGGATTGCTTTAGCCTGGGAGGTCAAAGCTGCAGTGAGCCATGATCACACCACTGTACTTCTGCCATGGTGACAGAGTGAGACCCTGCCTCAAAACAAAAAAAAAAAAGAAAGAAAGAAAGAAAATATAGGTAAAAGCATTTCATAAGATATGCACAATAATTTTAAATGTATTTACCATAATAGGAGATGACCTGAAGAAGTATATTCAAATATATTTTAATTCTCTATATACTGAAACTTGCATGGATAAATCACTATTTATTTTAAATAAGAGAAAGAAATTATACTTCATCATTTGTTCAGAAAAAATATTTATTGAGCATCTCCTAATGTCTTCTAACGTGCAAATCATTTTTCCCACATGAGATATTTACTTGACTAGATGATTTCAGATCATCCAAAATTAAGGAGGGAAAAAAAATGACTAAAAGTCCCATTCAGCTACTAAGATTTCTGTTTTTGTTTTTCATCACTTAATAGATTTTAAAAATGCACTATTAGCCCTTTAGGAATATTTTATTTTCTTCCAGGCCAGAACAATCCTATAGAAGTCTTTTATTTCCTTCTAAGCATTTGAAGTCTTATTTCCTTCCAGGCATTATGCCTGCTATTTCAGGGGTTGCTACCACAAGGCTGTGGCTGTTAAAGCTTAGACAAAGCAGAATTGGCGTGAATAACAGAGAAGCAAAAATGCCACAGTATATAACCTATTGTGTACCTTGATTTTTCTATAGAAGTTTAACATAGGGCAAAGTTTACCTTAATATGAATTACTGCCTTAATAATACATATTTAAATCAATACACATAAGGCTAGACAAATTTCTTCAGAAATATTAATTTATTCAAATACATTTCCTGTGTCCCTCATCTATGCCAAATACTGCACTAGATACAGAGGATACAACTGTGAATAAGAAATACACATTGCGGTAGCGGTGAAACCAGCCTGTAATCCCAGCAGCACTTTGGGAGGCGAGAGGCGGAGGCGGATCCACGAGGTCAGGAGATGAGACCATCCTGGCTAACAGTGAAACTCGTGTCTACTAAAAATACAAAAACTAGCCCGAGGCGAGGTGGGGCGTCTGTGTTCCCAGCTACTCGGGAGGCTGAGGCAGGAGAATAGAAGTAAGCCGGGCGGAGCTTGCAGAAATGAGCGAGATCTGGCCACTGCACTCCCCTTCCAGTGACAAATGAGACTCGATCTCAAAAAAAAAAAGAAATACACATTTGCTGCCATCTAATGAGAGCTTCAGTGAGATACACAGCCATTTTCAATAGTCTGTGTTAAATGTGCCTTGACAGGGTAGTACCACAGGGCCATAGCACAGAAATGGCGAAAGCTTCCTGGAAGGAAGCTTCCAGTCAAACAGAAATATCAACACATCCATAACTTCCTAGGAATCATTACTCTGAACATAGCCTTTATTTTTTCCACACAGGTAGTTCAGGCGCTAACATCTGTGGATTGAGGCAGTCTGCTCTACCTGCAGAGTTAACAGAGAAGAGCAGAGAAGGGAGGGTGAGGAGCACAGGCATTGAAGCCAGAGTGCCTGAGGTGACATCTTCACTCTACTTTGTTTGCGCTCTGTAAATTTAGACAAGTTTTTAAATCTCTTTTTGTGTCAGTTTTCTCATCTGCAAAATGGGGATAGTAATAATACCTATCTCAAAAGATTAAAGGAATTAATATATGTAAAGCACTGAGAACAAGAACTGACACATAGCGCGCACTGGCTGATCTTACTATTTTGATGGCAAGAGTTTACTGTGATTGAGGTCATTCCTTATTGTGCAAGGGGTAGCAGCTCACTAAATCCACGTAGGGCAAAGGAACTGCCCACAGGTTAAAAGTACCTTCTATAATTGTGCATCAGAATAGTCCTGAGTTATTCCATCCTTCTGCTGTGCTCCTTTTTTCCTTCTGGATCAGAAATCAGAAAGTGCTTGCATTTCTTCACATCTCTAAGAGGCTTTGTAAAACCTAAGACTGGGCTTTTCCCACTCAACCGGTAAAAGACTCCTCCATTTAGCAAACAAGCTTCTAACTCAATTAACTGCCTTCCTCTTTCTCTATTGGTCCCTTTATTATCAATTAAGCTTGAAGTTGTAAAACTTTATCAACCACAGGCAAACTGTTTCTTAAAGTAGGCTCTTTTTTTTAAATCCTTTGATAAGTTTTCAATCACAATTTGAAAATAAATTTTTTTTCAAGGGAGCTACATAATTCATTCAACAAAAATTCTATTTTTTTTTTGTTATCTCCAAAAAGATGATGACATCAAACCAAGAGAATTCACATCTCTCTTTATAGACTAACTGAGCATAGTAGATTATTTTTAAATTATACTGCCAGTTCTCATTTTTCATACCAAAATGTGACTATATAGCCTACCCTTAAGAGCAAGTATGCAAACACTACAGAATAGTTGGCAATTAAATAATAATTAGGGAACTAGAAATATCAAACTTCAGAGGAACAAAAAGAATACATACATGCCAACAACTTCATTGCACAAATGCAATGAGTATTCGTGAGGGCTTATTTTGACAAAGACTCACTGTAAACTCAAATGAGAGTTAGGCATATCAGTTTAATGGGTTATCAGAGGGCCACAAAAGTCCAAAGCATTTTTTTTTGTAGAATACTCTATCATGCATTTAAACAAAGATTAGTGTAAATAACTATATAAAGTATTTTACCTCATATTGTTAGTTTCCCAGGCTTTTTGTCAGAGTTAGATTACCTTGGTTTGCCTATTTGAGAAGGTATACCATTTTCAAACCAGTGTGAACTTAAGGTAACTGTACTGAGATTGAACTTCATAACATTATCTCATGGTTCATATTTGAAGAATTGGTAAATGAGAAACACTATTAAGCATACACTCTGAATAATTCCCACAATAGGCTCTCTTAACTGGAACTAAAATGGACTTGCATGAAGGAAAAAAAAACATATGCCCAATCTAGGATATCATTTAATTCTATCTCCTCTTTATTCTAGTACAGTAAATACATGAAAGAATCCTGAAATGAGAGATGGGGAACATAGAGTTGTGGAAATTACTTCAACCACTATATGACCAGGAGGAAACTGGATCATTTTCCAGCTTCCCCAAGCCCTTTTCCTGCCATTTTTATTAAGGCTACTCCTACACTGCATTAAAAAGATACAAAAGAAAAGTAGTTCCCACAAAGAAAACTCAAAGATCGGTTGGGGAGCCAAATATATGCAAAAATATCTGATTAAGGGTGAGTGTCACAACAGAAGTACAAAGTATTGTGGAGGGAAGAAAAGACTAATTCTGACTGGGCATCTATAGCAGCTTTTTGAGAGGAAAACTATATTTAAGCTGGGCCTTGACTGATGGGCAAGACTTACTAGATATGGGGGATGAGAAGGTTCTTATTATAAGTGCTGACAGATCAGGTGAGCTGACCACAAGCAGCAAAAGAATTCATCAGAAGACAAAGTCCTCAAAATACTGAAGACTAATGTCAAAGGAACTGTCTGCAAGTAATAGGTGGCCAGAAATTCCCCAGAGCATATAGACCAAAGGCCAAAAAGTTTGTCCAGAGAATCAAAGAATCAAAGGAGCTGACTCAAGAGGAAATATGAATGGCAAACATCCATTAGAGTTTAGGGTAGTGTTTTTCAAGCTGTGGTCACAATATCAATTTAGTGAATAATGATTGGCATTATTGTTCCAAGATTGGAGAGAAGAAAAAGAAGAGAAGAAAAGGAAAAAGGTGGAGGGAGGAGGGGGAAAAAGGCAAGGGAAAGAAAGAAGAAAGAATAAATTATACACAGAGTAATTATATTTTGGAAAACTTTTCAGTTTCTGCCTGCGTGAAGAAAGGAAAGACGGGATGGAGAGAGGGAGGGAGGGAGGAAGGGAGAGAGGGAAGGAGGGAGGGAGGAAGGCAGGGAGGGAGGAAGGCAGGGAGGCAGGAAGGCAGGAGGGAAGGAAGGAAGGAAGGAAGGAAGGAAGGAAGGAAGGAAGGAAGGAAGGGAGGGAGGGAGGGAGGGAGGGAAATAAATTCCTCATTCAGAGGGCCCTGCAAGGCCAGTATCTTGGCACTGGATTAGAATGCAGCTTAGCCCACTCAATATATTCAGATCATTTGTTTGGATCCAAGTATTCTTGGGTCATGAATAATGAGCTTGAAAATCTCATTGCACTAAGCAGGATGTTCTCATTAAATACTTAGAAAGATACAGCCTGATGACTTTGTAATGCAAGTAAAGTTTAACAGAATCAGTTCTAAAGTTTGTAGCAATGCAATACAGATTAAACCTGACTCCTTTGGCCTATACACTGTCCACGTTCCTTTTTTTTTTTTTTTTTTTTTTTTGAGATAAGGTCTCACTCTTTTCACCCAGGCTGGAGTGCGTTGGCAGGATCTTGGCTCACTACAACCTCCACCTCAAAGCACAAGTGATCCTCCCATTTCAGGCTCCCAAGGAGCTGGGACCACAGGCACATACCACCATGCCCAGCTAAGTTTTTTTGTATTTTTGGGGAGACATGGGGTTTTACCATGTCACCCAGGCTGCTCTGGAATTCCTAAGCTCAAGTGATGCACTGGCCTCGGCCTGCCAAAGTGCTGGGATTACAGGCGTGAGACACCCAGCCAGCCATGTTCTTAATAAACAGACAGATGTCAAATATCTTAATATAAAAAGAGAATAAGCTGGGAAAGCATAAAGATCTACATTTAATGCAATAAAAATAGATCATATTACACCAAGAAGCAAACAGTTTAAAGTGACAGAATATCTCCTCTCGTTTACATGGGTCCTATATTTTTTCCCCCAAAATATTTTCATCTAAAACAACCATGCCTACATACAATTGATTAAAAAGCTGAAGAAAAGACTACCCAAGATCACAGAGCTAGTTAGGGATGGGGCCAAAAGAAGAAGCTAAGTCTTCTGAGGTTTAATTTGTTGACATTTTCGTAACTCCATGATTTAGTAAATTATTAAGAATAAGTCTTCTATTTTCAAGAATAACAACTTCATAAATATACACAAATACATGTGTAGCTAGCGTGTAGTTGGTACACAGACAAGCCACAGAACTTGAAAAAGGCACATGCCCAGAATTTGGAAATAAAGCTAAAAATAATCAAATTCTCTATAATAAGATGCAAACATAGAAACATTAATTAGATTAGATTAGCTGAAAGAAAAGCTAGCAGTGTGTTGTTGTTTAGACTAGTGCCTCTCTAAAAACGAAGCCTGATATTTAAAATATAACTTATCAAAATAAACCAAATTATCAAAAAATGTTGCTAGTCATCATACATGCAGATATTCTGATACTGAACAAGGAGAATTAGGTTGATAACACATTTTCAATGTTTATGTAGAACTGTTTAAGTGAGCCGAGATTGCACCATTGCACTCCAGCCTGGGCAACAGTGTGAGACTCTGTCTCAAAAAAAAAAAAAAAAAGAGAGAGAGACAGACATACCTGATTGTTTTCTTGGCTTGCGATTTTTTTGTTGTTGTTCATTGGAATGGAGCTGGGATGCTTTTCTAGGCTTTACTGTTTCAGAGAAACATCCTATAAATCTATTCAATCTTCAATCCCCTTTATCTAGTTCTAAACTCTCAAAGCAATCTTTCAATTACTAGTTTGGCTCCCCATGGCCTTTAATTCCCAAAGGGGCTATCTTGAGTATCTGACATGACTATTCCAGGTTACAACAATAAATACTAATACAAAAAAACTGAAGACCTATAATGTAAACTAATAATCTGAAATTATCCAGTTTATTAAATTTATTTAAATACAAATCATCTTATGCTACAATGTACTGCTTGTTTTATATCACTTACTAAACTGAAAATTATATAAATGTACTATGTATATACAGCAAGCTATTGCAAGCACTTGACATATGTTTTTGCATAAATGAATGAAGTGAATGAATGAGCGAATTTAGAAGATCAGGAGAGATGAGTATCAGGGAAGCAGAAGGAATTTGGAGATGAGTGGCCATGGTATCAGTCATGGAGGATATGAACTGAGAACTGGCCACTGGGATTGGTGACTAGAAATCATTGCTAATCTATTAAAAGAGCCCTTTTGGTTACAGAGGTAAAAATGAAGATAATTTGCTGGGCAACAGGGTTTAATGAGAAAATTCTAAGTTACACCAAAGAACAGGGAAATCTAGGTACGTTTCACAAGTTTTATAGCAGCTTAAAACAAACACAGTGAACTCTTTCTACCTCCTAAGAACTCTCGCCCAATCTGGAAGATAAGACTGAAGCTAAAAGGTAGATACAGTAGAAGAGTAGGGACATAGAATTTCTTGCTGTTGCTGCTGTTACTTCTGTTCTTTCATCTGTTAAAAAGGGAAAAGTAGCTGTTACTACTCCTCAGAAAGCACACCAGTCTGGAGGCTAAAAAACATACATCTGCCAGCTTGCAAGAAGGCTCAATGCTGACAATGTTTTTCAGACATAAGATTCCACCAGGATGCCATTAACCTTACACTACAAGCCAAAGCAGTAACCCCATTTAACAGAAGAGAAAGGCAAAGAACAGAAAGGCTAAGTAATTGCTAAAGCGGAGAAAGTGACTGACAGATCAGATTTCCGTTTCACTCCTAGTCCTCTCTGCTGATTAGATCTACTCTAACTGCCTTTATAAATGTTTCAATGAATCTTATCTTAATGCATTGGATTAGCAAGACCAACTCCCCAATGATAATGCAAAATAACCCTGAAATGTTTCATGCCTCACTCATAAGTCAGAAATTGAACTTTCAGTCTCCATTTGGACTGTGATGATCTTGATCTTTCACCTCTAGCAAAAATCTCATAGCTATACTTTGAAAGTTAGTAATGAGTGCTTCATTTGCTTTCCAAGCAGATAGAAAACCTTTTTTAAATACACTCAGACTTCCATGACCTTCATCTATGACTTAAAGACTTCCCCACATGCAATAATTTTCTTTGCTAAGGAGACATTCTTAAATTGTCTTTGAAGAGATTTGAGCACCAGCCCCATTGATGAAAGTAAACACACACACACACACACACACACACTCGTTATCTTTCTTCTATACCCCAAATCAAAATGTTTCTTTAAAATGCATTTGGAATTCAGCATGACTATCAAAGTTCTAAAATCCTTCAACCCGCTAAGTAAAATATAATTAAAATGCCAGCTAAATATGCTTGCATTAAAAGAAGCACACTGTCTTAATACTAGACTAGGCAAGACCATAGCCTAACGTTGCAAGTAGCAAACACAGTCTAGATTCCTAACCTGAAGTTCTGGCTGTCCCACACAGCTGGGTGGAGCTGACCTCACTTGTGGTGCATTTTGGTTTTTTCTACATTAAAATGGAAAACAATAATTTAACGATGAGGGTCATCTAGGCAAAACTATTCCACTATGCTTTGCCTATTTTTGTGAGGTTTATAACATGAAGTAAAGATTCTGAATACTGTAATATCACATTAAACGTAAGCTTCTCAAAGTCAGGCACTGGACTGTCATGTCTCAGAACACAATACTCTAAAGCATGGTGCCGTGGCATACTGAGTACTTTTGAGCTGAGACAGACAAGGGGGCCTCAAAAGCAAGATGGTCTCCCTAACTTTCTCCTGCCCTCCTGTCTCCTGTCCCTCTTTCTCTTGCCCCTGAGTGGATCATAGAAACTAGAATTCCTCTTCCTCTAGGTGGATCATAGAAAGCAGAAAGGTCACTCTGACTTCCTCCCTTCTCCCCTGAAGATCCTCATGTGACAGGTGTCCTTTCTCACACTCAGGGAAAGCAAGTCTTACAGAGACATAGAAAAGAATCTGAAAAACCTGGCCTTATTAAGTGGCCCCAGTTTATTACCATTAGAGCATACCCCTTTTTTTTCCAACCATGTTTCTCCCCAACTATCCACTTATTTCATCAGACAGCATAAAAATATAGTTTTCCCTGGCTCTTTGGGTCTACATTTCTGAAATTACCCATGTCACCTAAAACTTTAGGTATATAAATTTGTTATGCTTTTCTCTTGTTAATGTGTCATTTGTCATAGGGATGTCAGCTATGACCCTTGTTATGGGTGACCAAAAGATTACTTTTTCACCCCTGTAAGATCTTACTATCCTTATTATTCTCTATGGTAGAAAACAGTATCTTAAAGTTGATGCTTAACAACTGGTTGAATACTGTATTCTATTTCTAAAGCTGGATGGTGGACATAGAAGTGCATATTGTGCTTTAAACTGTGTATATGTGTTTTACACACTTTTTGTAGCTATGATAGGTTTCATAATTTTTAAAAGAAGGAGATTCTTGAGGCCCATCCACTAAACATTCTAATTCAATATGTCTAGGATGGATATGATATAAAGAATTTAAGTTTACTTTTCTAATCTTTCAGGTAATGCCAGTGCAAGTGATCCATGAAATCCATTTTAAGAAACAAACAATCAAAAAAGCGCAAATAAACATAAATAACATGCCTATAGTCAGTACACTGCTACTAGTGGTAGAGGTGCCTATTTTCATGGTTTGAATTGCCAGGCTTGGTTTTAAACACAGATAACCTAGACTTTAAATATTACTCCCAGATCTGACTAAAGACTCCTTTCTAACTTGCCCTGACTTTTATCTATTACAACTCTTAATGCTTTTTTCTTTTTTCCTTCAGATATTTGAAGGCAGACATTCCTTAATTATATTTCTCTTCTACTTGTTTAATACCTAGGCTCTCAAAATTTTGCAAAGCTATATAGCTTTGCAACTTTACTTGGATGTTAAGGTTTCATACTCACTTCACATTTTTAGGCAATGGCTTTTAGCTGAATTCTTCTTTTTCTCAGCATGCAAAAGAAGCAATATTGAGATAAAAGAAGACAATGCCTCTTTCCCAAACCCTACCTTTCTTGCTTTTTCACTGAACACCAGTATAAACGATAGAGAAATGAAACAGTTCTACAACAATACTATGAAAATCACATAACTCCCTCTCCAAACGTAGGGGAATAATTTTCCAGTTTCTTAAATTTTTTTTCTTTTATAAAGGAATCCACGTGACAGTTATTGTAAGGCAAAAGTAACTTGAATTTAAATACAATGATTCTCTTAGCAAGTCTCATCAGGTTTAAAACCTTTGTAAGGCTTTTGGAGGGAAAAAAAATCAAAAAAAAATTTTACCACAGAATCTTGTATTTGGAACAGAAATTTAAACTAAACAAACATATATAGTTTTAAACAAAGAATAAGTGTTTATCTTTTGCCTCCCATGTCAGAATAAAATATAAAACATTCTGATCTATCTTATTTTTGGCAATAAAATTAGGATTAACCAACTCATACTACTTTTTTCTTGTTCCTTTTTTTTTTTTTTTTTTTTTTTGAGATGGAGTCTCGCTCTGTCACCCAGGCTGGAGTGCAATGGCGCAATCTTGGCTCACTGCAACCTCCGCATCACGAGTTCAAGCAATTATTCTGCCTTAGCCTCCCGAGTAGCTGGGGTTACAGGCGCATGCCACCAAGCCTGGCTATTTTTTCTATTTTTAGTAGAGACGAGGTTTCCCCATGTTGACCAGGCAAGTCTTGAACTCCTGACCTCAGGTGATCCCCCCTTGCCTGGGCCTCCCAAAATGCTGGGATTACAGACATGAGCCACTGCCCCCGGCCTTATTACTTTTTCTATTACTTAAAAAGGAACTACAGCTACATGCACACACACATACACACAGCCACAATCGCCACCAGCTGGACCATGTCAAAGCACACTCTACAATTTTGCAGTTTTGAAAACTTGTGTTTAAAATATTCAAATGAATAAATAACAATCACAAATAAGAAGCTGACCATGTTTCTAATATTCAAATAAAAATAGCTTAAAATGTAAAAGCCACAAAAGAAGATTGTCAGTCAGCTTTACCACTAAACAGTATCATTTGTTTACCTGAGAAATATACTGGCATTTCAGGGTATATATACTGCTATGCACATACACTGAGTCCCTTCTGCTGCTAAAAGTCATTATAAATTCTAGTTGGCTCACTGAAACAAAAATAACCTAAGTTATAAGAACAGACTTTTTTTTTTAACTAACAAAAAGCAATAAAGTTACTTCTTGCCAAAGTACAACCCATGACAAAATCTTTTGGTAACCAACAATTTTACTGAAAATCATTTAAAATGAAAAGTGTGTAAGTAGCAGAAACAAATTTCCTCCTACGTTCTATAACAACTTTGCAAAATGAAAATAATCATTTCAAATGACACCATTACAACTGCATACATCCCCAAATCATTAAAAACAAATATGCTATACAACCATACACTTTATTTAGTACATGAGAGCACATATTAAACATGTATATATTACATATAAATATGTAAATATACATGAGCATCAACTAAATGTGAAAAAGGTGATAACACAAAATCCTGAAGGAAAACGTTTTCCTACTTAACATAAACTCCATCAAGAACATTTTGCAAGGACAATGCAACATGGAAATATGCCACAGCAATTCTATTGCTATGTTTAAAACCCATGTGAGTACAGAGCTGCTACATGCAAGGCAGAGCAGAGAATCACAGAAAAGCAGAATCAGGGCCTTCATCAAATACTAGGTCACAGTGAGCCCAGCTTGTGGACCTTTTCATTACACACACCAACAAATTCACTGTCCATCCTTAGATTACATTCTTTCCAATATATTATACAGAAGATTAATCTTCTTTCACATTTACTTCAACAAAAGTCTATATTCACTTATCTAGTAACATTATTTTAGGAAAGCATTAAACTTTTCTACTACCTTTTCTTGCTGATCATTTTCTCCTACTATCTGGTGAAAATATGAAATAGTCTACTCATTTCATATCAGAAGATAGGACCAAACTAGACTCTGCAAACTTCATTTCTGAAGCTTGATGTTCAAGATTTATGAAAAATTATATCTTATACCCCGGTCTACAAAAATGCTTGATAATCATGAAACTATACAATATAAACATTTAAAGAAATAGACTAACACTTTTAGAAAACAAAGGAGATATTTCTAAATTCCACATTATTAACGTGGAACATTAATGTAAACAATTTATCTATTGAAGGAATAAACATGTAAGTAGACTTTAGAAGAATCTAATGCTATGTTACTGTCAAGGATATGGATGAAATGTGAACTTTGGCCAAAAGTTGGGAACAAAAAGGTTTTTAGTCTCTAAAATCAATATAGCCTGCACACCTCTTAAGGGAATCACCATTAGACAAATCACATTTATCTCTAATCACAATAGAAAGAAAACCACAGAGCATACTAGTCTAAAACTCCTATACCTCCTCTATCTCACTAATCATATGGCAAAAAGTAAAAACTACCTGACATAATGAAATCTTTGGTTAAATCCAGCTATCTGCTAATTTCATTCCTACACTAAGAAGCTAAATGTGGCTTTGAGAAAACACACAACCACAATGCCTGGCTTCACTTTCAATGCATGTCTACACATCTCAGCTGGCTCCTCAGTCCAACCTAGCTGTCCTGCCATACCCTCAAGTTAACTCACTTTCCTCATCTAATTGGCAATTGCACACTTTCTCCTCCCTTTTGAAACATCAATACCACCTACCTCATTATCACTCTCAGTTGTTGATCTTGCTTCCAACCTCACTAAGAAAATAAAAACCATTAAAAAAGACCAAGTATACCCCTTCTGCCCAGCTACACACATCCATATCCACACACTCTGCCTTCACTTCCGTTATTATAAATAAACAGCCCAAGGTTCACTGACAGTCATACAACTCAATACTATTCTTTCTCATTTGATCAAATATATTACTCCAGCATACACACTCTCTCTTACATCAACAGTTTCCTCTCTAGTGTAGTATTCTCATCATGGTACATACATGCTGTTATTTCTACATTAAAAAAATTTCTACCCCACATCCCCTCTAAATACAACCTCATTTCCCTTTTCCCTTTCATCACAGAGAACCTCAAAACAGTTGACTCTACTTCTATCTCTAATTCTGCTCTTCCCACTTTTTTCTTGAGCCCACTCCAAATAAGCTTTTATTTCAATGCTCCACCAAAACCACTCTGGTCAGGCTGCCAGTTACTCCATGTAGCATAATTCAGTGGCTAATCTTCAGAATTTACCTTACACAACTTATATCAGCATTATTTTACACAGTGAACCAGACCCTCCTCCTCAAACACTTTTTCACATGGCTTCCAGGACACCTGGCTTCCCTGACACAATGCTCCCCTGTTTTTCCTGCTCTCATTACTGCTGCTTTCTCTGTTGTCTTTGTTGGTTATTCCTCATTCCCTTGACCTCTTAATGTTGGAGTGATCCAGGGCTCAGTCCTTGAACCTCTTCTCTTTTATATCTATGCTCTCTCCCCAAAAAATCTCATCCAATTTTGGCTTTAAGTACATTTATCCACTGATGATTCCCTAATTTATATCTCTAGTTTAGACCACTTCCTAAACTACTAATTCTAATATCTCTAATTCTTCATTAGTATTTCCACTTGGATATATAATAGACATCTTAGTACATCAAAAAACCAAACTCTTGATCTTTACCTATATGGCTGACATTACAAGTATTCACTAAGGTCAGTTCCCTTCTCCTTCAGCACACATAAATGACAACACATGGTAAGGCCTTATGACTTATTCTGATCAATTTAATGTGAGCAAAGTGCCATGTATCACTGTCAACCTGGGCAGTGAAAAACCTATTTGTGATTCTGCAATCTTTCTCTCTGCTGTGGCAAGTGAAAATGTTGTGTGTTCCATCCAGGGGGTAGACCTACAAGATAGTAGAACCTCCAATCAATCTGGCATCTTTGGGGATGGCAAAAGACCTTCCCATTGACCCACATGGGACATGTACCAAAAGAAATAAATGTATATTTTTAACCACTGAGATTTTGAAGTTCTTAGTTATCCCAGAATAGCCTAGCCTCTATAGGCTAATACTCCCCAAACCTGTTCTCACATAGCAACAGCAACCTCATCCTTTCAGTTGCTCGACCAAAAACCTTAAAATCATTCTTGATCCCTCTTTTTCTCTCACACCCCACATCTAATTCATCAGCATATCCTGTACCAAATACACCCAGAATCCAATCACCTTTACTGTCTCCACTACCATTCTGTTCTTCAAAAGACACTGGTGAAAAATAATAAGACAAGTCACAGACTAGGAAAAAAATATTGACAAAGCAAATATCTGATGAAAGAGACATACCCAGAATATACAGAACTCTTAATGATCATCAATAAGTAAACAAACCACCCAATTTTTTAAAAAATGAGCAAAAGAGTTAATAGACATTTCACTAAAGAAGACATATGAATAGCAAATCAACACATGAAGAGATACTCAGTATCACTGGGAATACAAATTAAATTAGAACCACAATGAGATATCATTACACCGTATTAGAATGGCAAAAATTAAAAAGACTGAAAATACAGTACCAAATGTTGACTAGGATGTAGAACACTGGAACTCTCATTCGCTACTGGTTGGAATGTAAAACTGTATGACCACTTTAAAAAATAGTTTGGTGATTTATTTAAAAGTTAAACATACATATGTAGTAAAAGAAGAGTGCTTGTATATTGAGAGAAATAGTCTACATCAGAAGCTATTTATAGGAGGCTTATAACTATTTATAGATGATTCTTCCTTGATTAAAAGGTACTAAAACTTACACCTACCAGATGATATATCCATTCCACTCCTAGATATTTCCAAGGAAATGGGGGTATGTTATACATAAACTTAAGATTTCTACAGGAATGCTCATAGCCAAAAATTAGAAACTGCCCAAATTTCCATCAACAGGTGAATGGATAAACAATTTGTAGCATATCTGTATAAAATACTACTCCTCAGCAAAAAAGGTACTGAATTATTAATGAACACAACATAGATGAATTACAAAATATGTATGCTTAGTAAAAGAAGCTAGAAAAGATTTTTTTAAAAAAAGAGCACAAACTGTATAATTCCATCGCATAAAACTCTAAAAAACACAAACTAATCTACAGTGACAGAGAGCAGATCAGTGGTTGCCTGGGGAAGGGGGTGTTGAGAAGGGCAGAAGGAAGGAATGTCAATGGGACTCAGGAAACTCTTTGAGTGTGTATATATGGATATGGATATGTTCACTATCTTGATTGTGTTGGTGGTTTCACAAGTATACACATATGTCAAAGTATTAAACTGTTTATGTTTATGCAGTTTGTTATATGTCAATGATACTTCCATAAACCTGTTTTCAATATAGCAGGTACTCAATATTTTTGGAAAACAGAAAGTGGATGAAAATGAAAATCGATGTTGAAAGTAGAATCCTAAGAATGAACTGAAGTGGAAACCCATTATCTTCCCTCCTTCAATAGCATTTTTTTTCTGAATGAGAGAATATAAGTAGAAAAGGAGAAATAAGGAATAGCCATATTAGATGTCCTCAGGCTGTGAATCTTGGATGAAAAATGCCTTTCCCAGGTCTTCTCTGTCCTTTGTCTCCCAATTTCCACTGAGGTAGAAGAAAAGTCATTATCTCTATTTCACTCATTTCCCTTGCTCTTCTCTTTGAAATCCTAAATTCCATCCATCATGATCAATTTTAGCATCATGCTAGTATGTGAGTACACCTCCTTCTTTCACAAGCTGTTATGGCTAGGAGTTTTCTGCAACATCAGCCCTTCATGTTCAAAACTACGGTACAATTTTGAAATAAAAGCACAGCATGCACTTATGTTTAAATAAGGTAGCCCCATGACTCACCTCATTTCCACCAACTGCCTTGGTTAAAATCACTGCAGAAGACACAGGCGGAGGCATGCAACCTACTGTCTGCAAACTGAAAAATAAAAGAAAATCCAACTATAAATAATTTTTTAAATCATAGACAGCTGTCACCACATTCATTCTAAAACAGCAAGGCTGAGCAAATGAAAATAAGGGCATATTTATTGATGCACATGCCCTGTTGAATTTAGACAAGTCTGCACAAGGCAATATGGCTTACAAGGTGCTGCAAATGTATGGGTTCTAATCTCTTATGCTATTCCATAGGCTTGAGTGAGTCTATTTTAAGCTATTTAAGCTCTTATTATACAATTCAAAAAGCAGTCAAGGTATAGTGAGTTCAGTCATTGAAAGATAACCAAAATGGCTAATCATTTGGTAAGTGTATGTAGTCTTAGGTTATTTTTAGGTAAAGTGAAAAATATTTTCCCTACATTTTGTTTGTAGGAAGTCTCTAAATCTTCAAAATCACTTCCAAAGTTCAAAATACTTGACAAGACACAAGCTTGTATCTTTGGATTTCTTTCTATAGAAGAGTAGTTTTCAAACCTTCATCTCATAAAAGACATTTTAATGTTGTAATAACATTACAGAAACAGGCATGACACGATCATACACTTTTGCATTCAGACTCTGTAGTAAATTCTAGTATCTATTCTCAATTTGGTTTTTATTAAATTAAGTGCACACACCCAAGATCATGACAGGTCTATTTTCTTAGTTTAGGACAGAAAATAAACTGCATAACAAGCAAATGAAACTATGAGTAATAAACTTAAGTACTATAAATTTTTTTAATTACTCAAAATCCACATAGAATATATCTTCTGGGGAGAACAGGTATCTGGCCTAAGTGGAAAGTTCATACAGGGCATAGAGGACACAGAGTATCTGACTTAGATTTTGAATGGGTATGATTAAAGGTTACAGTTGACCATTTAACAACATGGATTTGAACTGTGAGGACCCCACTTATACAAGAATTTCTTCTGCCTCTGCTACGCCTGAGACAGCAAGACTTCTTCCTCTTCTTCAGCCTACTCAATGTGAAGATGACAAAAATGAAGGCCTATATAATGATCCATTTCTACTTAATGAATAGTAAATATATTTTTTCTTCCTTATAATTTTCTTAATATGTTTCTTTTCTGTAGCTTAATTGTAAGAATATGTAATACGTGTAATATATAAAGTATATGTTAATTGACTCTTTATATTATAGGTAAGGTTTCCAGTCAATGGTTAGGCTACCAGTAGTTAAGTTTTTGGGGAGTCAAAAGTTATATGAGGATTTTCAACTGCATGGGGGTTGGCACCTCTAAGCTTCACAGTGTTCAAGGGTCAACTATATTTTTATTCATTTTTGGAAGAATATATTATCTAAAATTTATGCAATAGATTTACATTAGGTCCGAAATCTGAAAAATAATGTTTAAACTCATTTTGATTGAAGCATAAGAAAACTGGAATTTCCAACTCAGTTCCATTCAATATGGTCTTCTTTCCAGATCTGTTTTACCAAGAGCTACTAGAGTGGTCTGCCCTATTATGAATTCCCAATTTCTGAGTCTTCCTTAGAGTCTGCTATCATCGTCACTAATACTGAGCATTTACCATTTGTAGTAGACACTATTCTAAACACTTTACATACTATCTCATTTATTCCTCAAAAGTTATATTTAAGATAAGTTGTTATTATTATTCCCATTTTACAGAAAACTGAAGTGAAGAAAGAAGTTAAGTAACTTTCCAAACTCACAAAGCCACCTATCTGGGGTAAAACTTTTATGGGTCACAGACTTATCTAGGCCTCCCACCTCAGCCTCTCTGCCTTCTGTCTCCCCTACCCCCAATACTGGGACAGATCCTCTCATGCATTTTCAATCTTTCTAACTTTTTCATCCCTCCTCTTCCAGCCCCTTCCCTTCTGTATGCAAAAAAGCAGAATTCTCATAGCTTTAAAAAGACAAAAATTTTGCTTGAACCCAGGAAGCGGAGGTTGCAGTGAGCCAAGATCGCGCCACTGCACTCCAGCTGGGCAGCAGAGCAAGATGCCATCTCAAAAATAAATAAATAAAAGACAAAATTTGCCAACTATACACTGAATACATATATCTTCTATGGGTAAAATCCTACAAGAAAGAATTTTTAAAAAGAAATAAAAACATTATTCCTGCGTTCAAGGAGGCAGAAGAGTCAATGCACAAATGTAGATAACTAATAGCAAAATGAGTGAAATGAGTGGTGCTGCCTCCTCAAGATACAATCCCACTTTTCTCATTGTGACTCACTTTTGACCTTTAAAGACTGCCTGCCTCCATGGCCCCACAGACCATTCTCTCTTTACTTCTCTGAAAGGAGATTTCTTCCCCCTCTAATAGTAATAATAACCTTAAAGTAACCAGTAATCTCCAAATCACCAAATCTGGTATCTTTTTCCTCATATTCATTCTGCTTACCTCCTTCTCAGGGCACTCTAATATTTTCATGGTTACTGTTGTAGTTCATTCAAATTTAGTTTCTGTCTTTTAAACCAGTCATTCTGGTGGGGTTTTTTTGTTTTTTTTTTTAGCCCTAACTACAATTCCCAAATTTGTAGCTGCCTATGACTGCCACTTTAAACTAAGCACGTCTAATGTTGTATTTATATATTTGTTTCCCAAATTTATTGAGGTATAATTGACAAGCAAATATTATAAAAATTTATGGCATACAACATGATGTTTTGACATAGGTATACACTGCAAAATTATTACCACAATCAAACTAATTAACATATACATCTACTCTCTTGGCAATTTTCTAGTATACGTTATTAACTACAGTCACCATGCTGTACAACAGATCTCCAGAATGAATTCATATATTTTCTAAAAAATAAACTTCCCCTCTGAATCTACATATATTTTTGGTCAATGGGACCAGTTTTTTCCCTAATGATCCAGTTTGAAACTTTGAAGTTATATGTGACTCCACTTGCTCCTCAAAAATCAATCTGTGGCTGGGCGCAGTGGCTCACACCTTTAATCCCAGCACTTTAGGAGGCCGAGGCAGGCAGATCACGAGATGAAGAGATTGAAACCATCCTTGCCAACAGGGTGAAACCCCATCTCTACTAAAAATACAAAAATTAACTGGGCACGGTGGCGGGCACCTGTAATCCCAGCTACTCAGGAGGCTGAGGCAGGAGAATCACTGGAATCCAGGAGGCAGAGGTTGCAGTGAGCCAAGATCACGCCACTGCACTCCAGCCTGGCAACAGAATGAGACTCTGTCTCAAAAAAAAAAAAAAAAAAAAAATCAATCTGTCACAACTAACTTTCCAGTTTCCTCCATGACTACTGCCACCATCATCCCTGTCCAGATGCTTCTCAGCCAATCTGGACACTTACAAAGACCTGTTCAATGTTCCCTCTACCTTACTCTGTCCCTTTACTATGCAAGGTAAGGAGTATGTGCTCAGAATATCTTTATTTCAACAACTTAAACATGATTCTGCAACCCCTTCAAGTTAATATACTAAGTATGTACTTTCAAATTAGGGAGGGGAAGGGAAAAAACACTAAGCCAGGAAGAGCTTTCTCTAAGTGAATTACGGTAAGTGTATATTCCTTTAAGTTCAACATCTTGAAGTCAGAATTGTTTGTTTTATTTAGCATATTGAGTTGCAAGCTGTCCAATTAATCTTCCTTCGTAGCCACTTTTAAACATGTTGTTATGTGCTTGTTTAGCATTTTTAACAGCTCTCTCTCCATCATCTATAGCTTCAAATGCAAACTCCTCAGCCCAGTAATTCAGGCCTTCTGCAAGCCAACCCTATGGAAACATTTTATCTTTGTATCTCATTAATGCCTCATTTTTGAAATCCAAGAGTACCCAACCTTTGCTGAACTGCTTATTCTTTAACTGATTACACCACTCATCTGAAAAATCACGTGGTGTCGCATTTTGGTGATTACTAGGAGGGGTGTGTGTGTGTGTGTGTGTGTGTGTGTGTGTGTGTGTATCCTATATAACCAACTAGGTTGGAAGTTCCCAGAAGACAACAAAAATGAGTAAATATCTTTGTATTCCTTGAGTGGCCTACATATGGTAGATATTCAGTAGCTGTTGGTTATTGATATGCATAATACATTGTTGCTCTAAAATGATGTCATCATATTTATGTGGCATTTTACACTTTTTGGTGAAATTTGATGGTCATTCTCTCAAACTAAATCTGGCCAAAATGGCACTCTTGATTTCCACCATGCCTCCTAACCTAGTTTTCCCCTCTTAAGTAAGTGATGCTACCAATTACCCAGTGGTTCCAACCTAAAACCTTGGTTCCTCTGTCCTCCTTCTATATCCTCCTTACCCATCACCAATGAAAGCTCTACTGTAAAATCTATCTGGCACACATTCATTTCTCTCTGTTGAACTGCTACCTCACCACTACTCTCTGAGTTGATTTCTCTCAGGCCCCTCTACTATCTCTTTTCCGCATAGCAATCAGAAGAATCATTTGCAAACATAAATCAGACCTCATCACTCCCTCATTCCAATCCCTCCAATAGCTTCCTATAGCACTCAGAATAAAATCCGAACACTGTCCCATGGCCTATAAGGCTCTATATAGCGCACTCCTGCCTCCTTTTCTACTGTTAGGACATAGTATTTTTCCTCTACATCACCAGGCTCTGGCCTTCCTGGCTGCTTTACTGACTGGAAAACAACAGGCTTGATCCTGCCCTAGAGCCTTTGTACATTCTGTTTCCTTTCCCTAGAACATTCTGCCCCCAGAACTCTGAAATCTAAATTAATCACCAGCCTGCCCACCCAACCACTTTCACATTATCTCACTGTTTTGTTCTTTTTACATCATTTATTTCTATCTTGCTCATCTACTTACTTGTTTATTGATACCACACCCCCTGAGACTCCCCAACATGCAAAACTAATGGGCATTTCACTGTTGTTTCTCCAATATTTATAATAACTCCTGAAACAAAGTAGAAGCTAAATAAATAACTTGAATCAATGAATAAGTAATTTCAATTGATATCCCCAACATCATTGGTAAATAAGCGGTAAAAGTATGATTATCCTCCTTTCTAGATAGGGAAATTGACATTAAAAACTATTTAAAAACTTTGCTCAAAGTCACATAGTATGTTAGGGATATGGTCAGAATTCAATCTTCAGGATCTAAGTTCAACTATTATATCAAACATAAAACAATGAAAAGGTAACATTTGTCCCATATATAGGTATTTTTTTCTTTCTTATACATTTCTAAAACACACCTTATACTCCACTATTTTCTAATTAATTGACATCCAATTGACTGGCATACAGATCTTACATCTGCTAGTCCTTCTCATTTTTTTTCCAAGACCACTCTTTAAAATTCTCAGAAAAGTGCTCATCCTAAAACCTCAGGATGAAGCATGAGGGTGTATCTTAAGATTCTGTTATTTGATGAACTTCCTTGATGAAATACTATTGTTTTAAAGGAAAACAAAGACGTGTTTTTACTTCCTTTTAAGATAGCACACAAGCCCTTTTGTATATAGTTGCCATAGAAACAATAATGTCTCTAGAGATGCCCCATTAAAAGTGGACCCACTTTTAAAGATTTAAACATACCCTTTTAAAAGCCATTCGTTGATGGGTGTGATTGATAAAAGCTGAAGAAAAAGCCATATTGCTGCTGGGAAGAATGCAAGTGTAAAGATCTGAATAAAAAGATGCAGTTTTAGATGCACCAAAGCACTGGTCAGCTCCTGGAAAAATTAAGGAAACAAAATAAACAAAGGTAAGAAAACTATTCCTGAAAGGAGATCGCTACTAAAATAACATCACATGAGTTAGTTTTTAATTTCGAGTTTTTTCATAGCTAAAATTTTTATCTATAAGTAAATGCACATGAGACAATGCAAGAGAAAAAAGTTACTTACGAAGGCTATAAAGTATTTTTGTTTAAAATTTCTTTTCTTTTTTTTTTTTTTTTTTTTTTTTTTGAGACAGAGTTTTTGCTCGTTGCCCAGGCTAGATTGCAGTGGCAAGATCTTGGCTCACTGCAACCTCTACCTCCCGGGTTCAAGGAATTCTCCCGCCTCAGTCTCCTGAGTAGTTTGAACTACAGGTGCCCGCCACCACCAGGCCCCCCCCCTAATTTTTGTATTTTTAGTAGGGCGGGGTTTCACCATGTTGGGCAGGATGGTCTCAGTCTCCTGACCTCATGATTCGCCCCCCTTGGCCTCCCAAAGTGCTGGAATTACAGGCATGAGCCACCGTGCCCGGCCTAAAATTTCTTTTTTTTTTTTTTTTTTTTTTTGAGACGGAGTCTCGCTCTGTCTCCCGGGCTGGGGTGCAGTGGCCGGATCTCAGCTCACTGCAAGCTCCGCCTCCCGGGTTCACGCAATTCTCCTGCCTCAGCCTCCCGTGTAGCTGGGACTACAGGCGCCCGCCACCTCGCCCGGCTAGTTTTTGTATTTTTTCTAGTAGAGACGGGGTTTCACCGTGTTAGCCAGGATGGTCTCGATTAACTATTCTTTTCTAATTTCTTTACAATACACAATAAGCCCTAACAAATCAGATGTGTAAAATTCTGGACCAGGACTAAGCCAACTATACTTTATACTAGCATAGATTTGGGGATTGTTGAACAACATGCATGTATGTTTACCTATATAAAATAATAAATATTTTCAAAAAAACCTTAATAACATCTATCACATTTCAACCAAATACAGTAATTAACCTCTATGCGTTGCACCAAGGCTTTAAGTCCTTGATTTGGCAAGATGTTACTGAATCTACAAATTAATACTTTAAAAAACATTTCCCTCAATGATAGTCTCTAATTCCAAATGGCATTTTCTTCCACAATCTACACTAGATTCTTTGTTAACATTAACAGAATACCAGCTTTATGCCATAATCTGAGCTTGTCACTTTACATGTTATCTCACTTAATCCTCACAAGAACCTAATTAAGTAAATACTATTATCTGATGTTTTTACCGATGTTTTACCGATGAAGAAATTTAAGTTGAGAGTTACTATATGGTGAATATCAGAATTAAATTTTCTCGCATGCTAACAAACCCATGCCTGCTTCTCCCAATGCTACCCCAAGAGGAGAAAAAAATGCACATTAAACATAACAAACCAGGCACACGTTACGAGTTTGACACCTAAAAAAAGGATAATTAGTTAACCTCTGGGATTCAAATAGATATAAACTAACAATATTTGCATTTGAGTTTGTATTGTGTTGAAATAAAAACAAAATGGAAAACTAAAATAAAATTGGAAAGTGCTAGAAAAACTATAGTCCTTTAAAACAAGCAAGTGATCATTAAAGCATATTCAACTATGCCAGACAGTCACTGGTTGTAAGTGTAGAACTGCAATGGCCCCTTTGTTCAGGTAAGATGTTCAAGAGATCCTCAGCCTCAGAGACATTAGCCAAAGTTTATCAGTTTAATCAACAGTACGTTAATGCAGACTAATTCGCTCATCACCACATTCTGAGATTAGTCTCATCACTTCCCACTGTCTATCTCCCTGTGTGGAGATCCACACAGCAGTTCCTTCCTGTTAGGTCACAAGACATCCCTAAATGACATCTAAAGAATTTCTGGCAATCTAATTTAGGACCACTAGAAAACACTCAGCCTACCAGAAGTCACATTAGGTCCTGGGATCAGACCTAAGAGAAAGCAAGCCATCCTTACAGTGAATCAGAATTCTTAGAGCTCCACTCCAGAGAAAACTTGAGCACCAGCAGTTTCAGAGTATTCATTCTCAACAGCCTTGAAGCCAAATCTCATTTAAATATACTCAGAGGCATTTGGTAAACACTAAACAAATATTAGTATTTTTATTTTTTAAAATACCATAATGAAATGATTAGCCAGAATACACTAAGGCATTTTTGCATATACTTTTTTTTTTCTTTTCTTTTTTTGAGACGGAGTTTCGCTCTTGTCATCCAGACTGGAGTGCAGTGGTGCGATCTCGGCTCACTGCAACCACTGCCTCCTGAGTTCAAGCGATTCTCCTGCCTCCACCTCCCAAGTAGCTGGGATTACAGGCACCCACCACCACACCCGGCTAATTTTTGTATTTTGAGTAGAGATAGGGTTTTGCCATGTTACCCAGGCTTGTCTGGAACTCCTGACCTCAGGTGATCCACCCGCCTCAGCCTCCCCAAGTGCTGGGATTACAGGCATGAGCCACCATGCCCAGACTGCATATACTTCTGATAGGAATAAAAATGGCATAACTTTTCTGAAAATTAATGTGGTAATACATATCAAGGACTATATAATTCATATTCTTGGACCCCAGAATTTTATGACTAGGAATTTATCCTAAAGATATAAAAAGTGATTGTAAATATTTATACACAAAATTGATCATCACAATGTTATTTATTAGAGCAAAATCTGGAAACAAATGTCCAAAAATAGGAGAATCATTTAAAAAGTTAAAATCTAATTGGTGTTATGAGCTATTAAATACCCTGTTGATGAGAATGCAGGTGTACAGAATCTCTCCCCTACTTTATCAATAGGTGTATAAATTGGCATAACCTATAGAGAGCACAACCTGGCAATTCATTCCTTCATTTAAGTAATACTTACTGAGCACCTGGTACCATTCTAGGTACTTGGAATATCTGTTACAACTTAAACTACATATATCATTTGACCTAGCAATTCCACTTCTAGGAATTTATCCTTCACATATGTTTCCAAATATAGGAAATAATATATTTTTAGGTTATCCTTTGCAACATGTTTGTAATAGCAAAACCTTGTAAATTAACTAAATGTTCATCAATAGAGGACAACAAAAATACATCATGACACAACCATACAACAGAATACTATTTGGTGTACAAAAAAAATGGGGTTCTTTATGTGTTTAGATGAAAACAGACATATGAAAAAATGCTCATCATCACTGGCCATCAGAGAAATGCAAATCAAAACCACAATGAGATACCATCTCACACCAGTTAGAATGGCGATCATTAAAAAGTCAGGAAACAACAGGTGCTGGAGAGGATGTGGAGAAATAGGAACACTTTTACACTGTTGGTGGGATTGTAAACTAGTTCAACCATTATGGAAAACAGTATGGCGATTCCTCAAGGATCTAGAACTAGATGTACCATATGACCCAGCCATCCCATTACTGGGGATATACCCAAAGGATTATAAATTATGCTGCTATAAAGACACATGCACACGTATGTTTATTGCAGCACTATTCACAATAGCAAAGACTTGGAATCAACCCAAATGTCCATCAGTGACAGATTGGATTAAGAAAATGTGGCACATATACACCATGGAATACTATGCAGCCATAAAAAAGGATGAGTTTGTGTCCTTTGTAGGGACATGGATGCAGCTGGAAACCATCATTCTTAGCAAACTATCACAAGAACAGAAAACCAAACACCGCATGTTCTCACTCATAGGTGGGAACTGAACAATGAGATCACTTGGACTCAGGAAGGGGAACATCATACACCGGGGCCTATCATGGGGAGGGGGGAGGGGGGAGGGATTGCACTGGGAGTTATACCTGATGTAAATGACGAGTTGATGGGTGCAGCAGACCAACATGGCACAAGTATACATATGTAACAAACCTGCATGTTATGCACATGTACCCTACAACTTAAAGTATAATAATAATAAATAAATTAAAAAAATTTAAAAAAAAAAAAAAAAAAGAAACAATGTACAAGATACATTTTTTAAGTAAAATAAGTTAAGGTGCCAAACAGTATGAAATACAATCTGTAGGGGGGTAGAATACACATGTGTATGTTTCACATGGAATATCTCTGGAAAGGTACACAGAAATTGTTAACATTGTCTGTCTCCAGAGAAGAAAACTGGATAGTTGGTGGAAGAGTGAAAAAAAAAGACTTACACATATCTTTATACCTTTTAATTCTGAACTATGTGAATAAATCATATGTTCATAAAAGTAAATAAAATAAACATTTTTGTTATAATAGAGAGAGAAAATTTAAATAATATTAAATTATGTTAAAAGTAGATAATGTTACATGAAAAGAATAGGATAAGATTACATGTGTATATGTGTATGGGTCCACAATATGGGTATAAACATACTTACATTCCCATACAATTTTATTTTTAAAATATTATGCATATAAAACATATTTTTTAAAAAGGACTAAAAAATGGATGTTAATAGTTAATAGTAGTTATTTTTAATCTTTCTAATCTTTCTACAATAAGTAAATACCACTTTTATTACAAAAGAAACAAGTTATAAAAACTAAAATGTGCTTAGAAAATACTGCTGACCTAATAAATGACAATTAGAAATTGCCAGTGCATCGGGATGATGATACAGTAAAGAACCGAGCAAAACAAGTCACAACCAACCATGTTGGCTCATAAGGGGCCTCTTAACAATAGCGAAGTGCTTCTAAGAAAGATTTTCAAGACTTTCACAAAATCCCAGAGTCATATATTTTTCCATATCTTCTTCATACAACCATAAAGATAAAACAAGATAATAACAGAAAAGAACAAGCAAGTAAACCCTGTAAATCCTAAAATAGTTATTATTTCATACATACCCATGTAGAATTTTGGGCCACATAGTCAAATAAGTGCCATCATGAATAATCAAAAAGTTGGCTCTGCATCATAGTTTGTTTATTCACATGTAATATAGGTCAAAATTCATTAAAATAAACTTAAGAAGACACTCCACATCATGTACTGATTGTACCAGAGTCTCACTGACAGCATCAAGCATTGCTTAAAACCAGGGCTCTGATTGGGACACAGAAATATTTTCATTAGACACTGATTTCTCTTGTAACCCTTTATCTGACCATTTCATTCATTTGCTGAGAGTCAGGCTCATAGCTCTGGGCTTGAAACAAACAGCATAAGTCTAAAGTTTAGAGTTTGCTATATTTGCTTTTCTGCTAATAGGATAAAAAATAATATTTTTGACAGAAAAATAAAGAAAAACTTGCATCGTCTGCCCTACTCAGGACCTTTTTTCAGCCTGAGTCTCCTGCTCACATTTGTTTCTATCCCCAGCACCATGCCTTGTAGCCATAAGCACTTAATTGATATTTGTTTAAACAAATTCACCCTGCCACAGTTGGCTAGGAGACAAATCCTCCGAAACTAAAGGTTTGAAGTGAACTAAATATGAATTTTAAATGTGACCATATTTCACTTCAATACAACAAAATTTCAAAAAACTAGAAATTAATAGTCATAAAACTGAAGACTCAGCATTGCATTAGTACAGCGTCCTTTATAATTTTAACGAATTAGTAAAATAAATTTTAGAATACATGTCATTAAATCAATGTATGAGTCATACAAGAAATGTTCAATATAAATCAAACTTGAATGGGACCAACACAAATGCTTCCAAATAAACTCAATAATAATTCACTGTCTCCCATGTGCAAAAACGAACTATTTTAGGACCTAATAAAATATACAAATCGTAATCCCCACTGAAATGAATTTAGGATTACTAACTAGTAAACAAATATGACTGCTACCTCCTAAGTTACAAGTTACCCATGAAATTAGCAGGGTTTAGAAGTGGTTTAATATTACACAATGATACAATCTAGGACATCTTAAGTTAAATGGCTTTTGAAAATGACTTAATGTTGTATTCGTTTGAAAAGGGCTTTTCATGGAAGAAATGGCTCTGATTGCTGCTTAGATACCATGATAAAGCACGAGATAACGGCATTTCATTAGATCCAAATTAGCTGGATGACTCTGAAGGTTTCTTAGGTGCTTACAAAAGAAGTCAGTCCTTAGAAAAATGCTGACAGCTGTGACATTCTTCCTTCTTCAACTCCTTCATCCCATAAAGTTATCTGCTTCACAGAATCGCATTAAGAAGCTAAGGAGTGAGAGAAATCAAGTCGCTTTCTGGATTTCCCATGGCACAAGTAACAGCTATAGCCATTAAGCAGCCACCAGGGGACACAGAGCAACGTCCCAAGTAAAGGACTTGGGTTAGAAAGCTACTCCATAAAGAGCATTAGCCAAGGTCAGCAGGAAGACCTCCAAACAAGACCAGTCCAACATTATGGTAGTGGCAAATATCTTTCTGTATCACTGTGCCCCACATTTGAGAACCAATATTAGAACTCATATGTTGACAGAACAAAAGTCTGTGCCCTGTAAGTAGTAATCATGGTCCTCTCATATCAATATTGTTTACCAAAATTGGAATTTGACATACTGGGAAATCTCATCCCGTGTCAGTTATTTTCAGAAGAGCAAGAAATCACAGAAAATATTTACAATTCTTGAGACATAATTTATCAGTTATAGACACTACACAATGATCCTATGTATATGAAAAAATACCCCAATGAGGCCGGGCATGGTGGCTCACGCCTGTAATTGCAACACTTTGGGAGGCTGAAGTGGGTGAATTATTTGAGGTCAGGAGGTTGAGACCAGCCTGGCCAATGTAGTGAAACCTCACCTCTATTAAAAATACAAAAATTAGCCAGGCGTGGTGGTGGGTGCCTGTAGTCCCAGCTATTTGGGAGGCTGAGGCAGGAGAATTACTTGAACCCAGGAGGTGGAGGTTGCAGTGAGCCGAGATGGCACTACTGCCCTCCAGCCTGGGCAACAGAGTGAGATTCTGTCTCAAAAAAAAAAAAAAAAAAAAAAAAACCCAATGAAAAGATTTATACCAACCTGATGGCTACAGAATACATAAATTTAGTAAAGTCATATTTTTTCCATGTTGCTACTAGGGTGGTCTAAGAAGGAAATAACTAAATTTAGTCTTCATTCAAATCACACTTAAAATAAATAAAGGTAAGACATGATGCTGGACCAGAATTTTAATTTTTAAAGCCATTTCCAAAAACAAAAAAAAACCTTCTTATAGTGAGATATTCCCATCTACATAAGAACAGGATGTTAGAATGATAGTTTTATGTAATTTCTTCAAGAGCAAATGGGTATTTTCTCCTCTCTCATTTTCTTCCATTGTAAATCAAAAGAGAATCATAAATTCTACTCTTCCTCTCTCACAAGTAAATGTAAAAATGTCTGGATTTCTTTACTTCCAAGAGAATCTCATGTTCGGTGAAACCTGAATCAGTAAATAACATTACATATATATGGGTATGCTGTGTGTGTGTGGATCTCTGTGTGTGTATATATATACAAACACACATACGTGTCAAATGAAAAACACCAATATTTCTCTTAAGACATCTATTAATATTTAATAGATATGCTAAGGAACAATAAGCTTTTCTAAATAAAAATTAAGTTATGACAACTTAAGCATTATTTGAATAGCATGAGTCCTGGGAACCAAAGATGATCCACAAAAGTTATGGAAACCAAACTGAACATCAACAGCTCAAATGTGCCCAGGCATAGTAGGTACCACTGTAGTTACCACCATAAGCTGACGTAGAACTAAAGTAGATGCTTCAGTTCAGCTGTCATATTAAAAACACACTCATTATAACCACATCCTCAGGACCCATGCTGCTCAACTGTACAGCTTTTATAATGCATGTATGCAGGAATGAAACACAAGTCCTTTGCTGACCAAGTTATCTTCTGCTACAGTGAATCCTTCAGATTATAGCTATAAATAGCTTTACCAAAGGACTCTGAAATTTAAGGTAAGTACAAATTAAATTTTTCTCCCTGCTTTTCATGTATCCCATAAATGACAGTACCTCTGTTTTCAATGACAGTCCACTGTTAAAGAATATTGTTGCAACAGCAATGTAGGATACAGTTATTTCTGGCTTCAGTGGTCCTAAAAAGAGAAAAATGAGTTATTGTTAGAAAAGAATTTCAATAGATAACTTGGCACAAAAGAAGAATCTATTTGTTCACGCCTGTAATCCCAACACTTTAGGAGGCCGAGGCAAGTAGATCACTTGAGGCCAGGAGTTCAAGACCAGCCTGGCCAACATGGCAAAACCCAGTCTCTGCTAAAAATACAAAAATTAGCCTGACATGGTGATGCATGCCTGTAATCCCAGCTCCTTGGGAGGCTGAGTGGGAGGATTACCTGAGCCCAGGAGGCAGAGGTTGCAGTGAGACGAGATCACACCATTGCACTACAGCCTGGGCAACAAAGCAAGACTCTGTCTCAAAATAATAATAATAATAATAATAATAATAATAATAATCTACTGAAGGACAACAAATGGTAGTTTAGATATCAGTGTCACCCCTAGTGTCCTACTGTCCCAACAGAGGTAAGCATTTGTGTGATACAGCCTAACTCCAGAGAGCATTTTCCAGAGGCCAAGGACCATGGCTGTCTTGCTCAGCACAGTATCTTCAGACCAGAAGAATAAAGCAGCACACAGGAGAGCACATAAGCAACATCCCTCAATACAGGTCCTAATTATATCTATCGTGGTATCAGCGCTTATATAACAATCAAAATACCCCCGAACCCAAAGAAGAGTATCAATGGAAGAGGTTCCCTTCTCTTTAGCAAATATTATTTCATTTCTTCTAGGATACCAGAAACAAAAGCTTGTAATCACACACGTATTCAGTTCTGCCCAAGAGTATTCATTCTACAAATACTTATTAAGAACTTGCCATGTGAATGAGATAATGCATATAAAGTACTCAATAATATATTGCTATGACTGTAATTATTATTAAATTATGCCAGGCCCTAGAGATACATGGTGACCCAGCCAGGCTTGATCCCTGCCTTCCAGGAAATCCTCTCTGGAGTTAGGATGGCAGCATTCAAATGTGTTAACACTGTGAGAACAATAGTTAAAAGTATCATTTGTGAGTTGATATAAGTATCATTTGTGACATGTCCACAACTGGCTTGAAGACCTAATGTGCTAACAAAGAACAACATTCTTTCAAAAAATGCAGTCCTGAGAAAATGACATTTTATACCTGTATACCAATGGTTCTCCAGCAGTGGCAATCTTGCCCTCCATGGACATTTGGCAATGTTTAGAAATGTTTTTTGGTTGTCATAACTTGGGGGATAGGATGTGCTACTAACGTCTAGTGGGTAGAGATCAAGAATTCTATTAAACATCTTGGAAGGCATAGAAAAGCCCCTCAAACAACAAAAATTATCATGTTCAAAATGTCAATGTGCCAAAGCTGAGAAATCTTAGTATATGGCAACATTTTAAAAAATCTAAGATCATCTCATATATGCCATTCTATTCAGTCCTCTTGTACTAGATTGAATAGTGTCCCCTACTCCCAAAATTCATGCCCACCCAGAACCTGTGAATGTGACATTTTTGGAAATAGGGTCTTTGCAGATGTAATCAAGTTAAGATGAGGTCTTATTGGATTAGGAGGATCATTAATCCAATAACCGGTATTCTTAAAAGATGGAAATTTGGACACAGACACATGCACAGGGAAGACAGCCATGTGGTGACAGAGCTGGAGAGTGGAGTTATATTGCCACAATCCAAGGAATGGCTGGCAACCACCACAAGCTAGAAGATGCAAAGGATTCTTTCCCAGATGTCCTTTGGAGAACATCTTGACCTCAGACTTCTGGCCTCTAGAACTGTGAGAGAATAAATTTCTGTGGTATTGAGCCACCTGGTTCATGGTAATTAGTTGTGGCAGCCCTAAGAAACTAATACACTCACTTAGGCAAAAGAACAGGACAACAATCATCGCTCCTCCATAGCCTGAAACTCTCTACTTGCTCGATATATGGACAGAAGACCAAGCTCAGGAAAAAACAACACATATATATAATATAATATAAATATTATATAACATAATATATAATAATAAAGTCTTCATATATATAACATAACATATAATATATTATGTATATAACATATTTTATATATTATGTTATATATATTAGATATATAATGTTATATACATGATATATAATATACATAATATTTCAAGGCCCCTCTGAGAAAGAATATATATTACCTAATAATATACATAATATATATGATAATATATAATATTATTTAATATAATATATAAAATTTTATATATAGAGAGAGAGAAGACCTACTATGTCTTAGGCATTTGTAGTACAACAATGAATAAAAGAAACAAAGATTTCCTCAAATGCTGTAATAAATTATGTAATATGCCTGGCATTTACACAAATCATTTTGCTGAGATCTGAGAAAAGGGAGGGAAAGGGAGAAGGCAAGTGCAAAAGGCATTACATTTGGGGGCAGTGAAGGCTGTTCCAAAACTTTTACAAAGAGGTACATTATCTTTACACTTGTGAGTGAATCTGTCTCAGCAGCTCACACAAGCAATATTTCTTCAGCAGCTAAGCAGGGTGATTCAGGAGCAGATTTTAAAGTCAAGGAATCTGGCTTGCTTGAGAAGTAGAAGTTTCCCAGAAATTTTAAATACCCAGTCTCCAGTAGTTCCTCTTCCCTAAGCTAGCTACCTTAACCTAGAGAGAATCACCTGGCATCAAGCTTCAGTATCTTCAACTGTAAAAGAAGCATGTTGGCTTAAAACACTTTAAATGTTACCCTCTCACTCTTAACATTCTACTGTAATTAAACAAAGGAATGAATTATCCTACATTAAAGACCTAAGGACTAGTGAAAATGGGAAACGGCATTTCTATGATACAATAATGTACCAAAATGTTAATAAGCAGTCTATGGAACACATAAGTTTGCAGAATCTATCTCATACATGCCACTGCAGAAAAGCCCCACGGAAATGATTCAGCATTCAACACCTTTCTTCCCACAGAATATTTGGGAATGTAAGGTAAAAGATATTTTGCCAAATTTAGCCCCTGCAGATTTAAAGTTAAAGATCATACATCCTCTGTAGTTTCATCTCAAAACTGAGCAAATAAGAGATCTAACACCAGAAGCGATACCTAGTGAAGTGTGCATTGCAGATCATGCAAAGGTACTCTAAGTCTTACTATTCATTTAGCTCAGGGGATGGGGGGGTCTTCATTTGACAGACCTGATCTTCACAAGAGTTTCCCAAAAGTTCACAGAGCAGCGGTGTTAAAGAAGAAACTATTACCATCAATCAGAGGGAGAAACCACCAGGAATAACTGCTTTATTCTCATAGTTACATATTCTACACATGTTGTTCTTAGTTGAATACAAAAGAACAAAATTTTAAAACAAACAAAAAAGCCTTCATCTCCACAATTTTGGTTTAAATAATTGCTTTTAAAATGTTCCCGGAAGCTACTTCTAAACAGAGTAATTGGGTGGAGGTTAAGGGGAGAAGGGACCACCCACTACTGTTCTCCTGAGAGATCATTTCATTCACTTCCATCATGTTTTAACAAAAAGTATCCTCCTGAGCGCTTCCTACTATGAAAGATTGTGCCTGTTCACCTCGGTCCTTATTTGCTCCGGTTGCATGAGTTAGGTATTAAACCTGTCAATAAGCTTGGAAACTGACAAACAAGGTCAAAAAGACCAGCGAATTGAATAAATTCAATTAATGTTTATGAAAAGTAAGACAAGATTGTCTAAAGGTATAGGGGGGTGGAGCGTAAAAAAACCTAATATTTCTAATGTTCCCACCAGTGCCCATCACCTCCAGTACAAAACTCCCACTATTCAGAGATCTAAGTATGCTTTCAGTCCATCTACATTTCCTTGCCAAAGCACACACTACATTACACATAGTCTAACAGTCTGTATCTGTTAGACTGCTAGTATAGCAACTGAATCCCGGCAGCACACGGAAGTAGTGCCCTGTAATGAAAGAGTGCAACGTGTCAGTCGGCTTGGGAGTTTCTGGAGTGCCAGCAACTACAGCAAATCATCACTCTTCAACATGTGGGCCATAAAATCTGAGTTGGGGGCGGTGGTGTCCCTTTTTCTTGTTTTTCCTCCACTTTTTTTTTTTAATGTGGGGGCGGGGAGGACTCGAAAGTAGATTCGATAATGACGTCCACTCCAAGATAGATACTGAACTCAGCAACCTAGATTCTCTTGGGATAGGATGCTACTTTGAAGGCAAGAGGAGTAAGTTTCATTCTCTGTAACCTCACTTCTTAACACTGAGGATAGTCATTGTTTGTCTACGGAAAAAGCTACTTGCGCTCAAATTCCTTTGCCCCGTTCCTAATTACAAGTTCCCTCTGGGATTGGTAAATTAGAAAATCAGCAAAAGGGCCAAAGGCTGGTCAATGCCTCTGAAATTGGCAAGCGTTTGCAATGAGGGTTGCCCCACCTTTCCAAGACTAACAAATTAGTTCTGAAGTGGGAGTCGCGGTGGAGCCGGCAGAGGTGCAGCACTTACCCCCATTCACCCCTATGGACGGCTCCAGTTTAGCTCCGGCGATCGCCAGCACTATTCCGACCATGAACCAGTCTTTCCTCATTCTCTCCAGCAGCCTCATATTTGTTAGGGTGGGTGGGTTTTGTTTATTTGTTTGGCTTTTTTTCTTTTCAAGCTCCGATCACCTAATCCCTGGAGCGTCTCCACACTTTCCTTGGTCCCTCCAGACATGCAGCAGAGCAAGTCAAATTGCCAGTTGTAAACTAAAGACCTGGGGGTTGCTCCGGCGGCTTTGAGGAAGGTTGGGAGTAGTAGTATCCAGTGACAGGAAAGTCTCACTGAGCGCCGCCATCACTACCACGCGCCTTCGAATACATGCGCACAAACGCCCCCAGTGCCTCCGGCCGCGGGCTCGCAGGTGCAGATGCTTTGAAAGGAAGAACTTGGACCAGGCCGACAAACGTGGGCAATCGGGCAAGGGAGACTGGCGGCCGGATGGGGCTAACAAACCCACCGCTGCCGAGACCTGCGGAACTTTCTAAATGACAAGGGGTCGGGGAGAGCGTCGTAAGGCGCCACAGCCAGCAAGACTTCACTGATTGTCCTTCTCTAACAAACCTTTAGGCACAGCCACCCACGTTTCTGGAGCATATCTCCATGGAGAGCCTCTCTTTTGCTGTGCCATGACTCCGCGGGCAGGGCTGACGTGTGTTTGGGGCAAGGGATTTCTCCGTTGAAGCTGCGACAGCGGGATGCAAGCCTGGAGACGCGCTTCTTCGAGACATTACGGCGCTTCCACGACGCCAGCGCTGACGTGTGCGCGGGCGGGAGGGGAGGCCACTGGATCTGCGAGTTCCCAGCCTCAGCTGCAGGAGTTAGAGGTGTCCGCGCGGGAAAGTGGCTCGCTGGTGGGCGGGGAGCCTTACTCCTGGCGGTGGGTTGAAAATCCGGCGCCGGGCAGACGCCCACGTTTGCTGAACCCCGGCTTGCCGGTGTTGGCTGCAACCCAAGGAAGGTGGGCCGGACCTCGCCAGGTTGCTCGCCTGCGGGTGGGCATTTGGCCCGGATCCCCTTCCCTCCGCGGCCCACACCTGTCTCCGGGACTGGGGAGGACTGCAGGGATCGGGGCAGATTTGCCTTTGCGGGCGAGAGTGAGAGCTCAAGTCTTCCCACCAACCAAGCTACTCGCGGGCGAAGTGGGGTCTGCTCTGGCAAGCCCCTGGGCGTGCGGGTGCCCACTCTGGCTCGACCCCAGGGCTGACCTACCCAAGCCACAAGAAAACTCTGGGAAGAGGGTCGGGGATTCCAAAGCCGAGGTGGTGGGGGATTGAGTCTGAGAGGTTGGGGAGTCCTGCCTTCCCTTGCCACGAGTGCTAGTTCTGTCTTCCAGTTTCTTCCTTGAAATGTCTTGTAGCAACCAGTGACATTGATGGTTTCATGAATGGACTTCCTACCGGTAGACCCTGCAAGAGCATGAACTCCTCTGTATCATTCATCCAGATGAAGAAAGAAAGAAAAAAGTGTGTGACGTTTTCAAATAACCTGGCACCTGCCACTTTAATGGTTAAAAATAGAACTTAAGGTTTGGAAGAGATTGTTTCGTGATGCCAGACTTTAATTCTGAATTTATTCAAAGCTGGAAAGACACTCGTCGTGTCATTTCCTCTATTTAATTCAGCTTTGTCTTGATGGCACGACTTCCAGAAACTAAGCCACTTTAAGAGTTGTGCTCCCAGTTGTAGGTTACACAGTACCAAGTGTCATCTAATTATACATCAGGCAACATGAAAAAAAATTAATTTCAAGATAAAAAGAACTTAACGGGGAGACATAGATGACATTAAACAGTTTACTCTGAAAAGAGACAGGTACATGAAATATGATAAAATTTGATGTTAATTGTCAGGCAGGCAGAAGATAAGTGAAGATAAATGAAAGATAGTTTACAACATAATTATTTTCTTATAGTAATTTCTTAGTAGGTTAAAGAGTCATATGTCTCAGTCATTGAAGGCATAGCTTCATATTAAAACATCATTAAACATTAAGTTTACAGAAATTGAGCTGTTTTAACTTTACAGCTGTTCACAAAATATTTACTAAGACCTCTTTGATCTGCTTAGAGCAGAATCTAACTCAGAGATTTTTTTGTTTTGATTTTAATGGTACTTAAAGGAAAAGAATATAAGGTACTGTGAATTATATTCTCTTAAGGCCTGTGTTTGTTTGCTGTGAATGCTGAAACAAATACTCGAACTTGGATGCCTTCAAACAACAGAAATTTATTATCTCACTAGTTCTGGAGGACAGAAGTCCAAAATCAAGATTTTGGCAGAGCCATACTCCCTCTGAAGGCTCTAGGGGAGAGTCCTTCCTTGCCTTTTCTAGTTTCTGGTGGTGCCTTCCTTGGCTGGTAGCTACAGTGCTCCAATCTCTGCCACTGCTTTCACATCACATTCTCCTCTGTATTTTTTTTTCTAGTGGCCACGTTCTTCTAGTCTCTGCATCCATCTTCACATTGCACCTCCTCTTCTGTGTACCTTTTATAAAGACACTTGTCATTGGATTTAGAGCCTACCCAGATAATCCAAAATGATCTCTCAAGATCCTTGACTCAATCACAGTAGTCCCTCCTTATTCTGGAAGGATATGTTCCAAGAACCTTAGGTAGATACCTGAAACTGCTGGTTGTACTGAACCCTATCTATATATGCTATGGTATTTTTTCCTATACATACATCCCTATGATAATTTTTGGTTTATATATTAGGCACAGTAGGAGATGAACAAATAATTAATACAGTCAGGCATCGCTTAACCACCGGGTTACATTCTGAGAAATGCATGGTTAGACGATTTCATCATTATAGAAACATCATAGAGTGTACTTACACAAACCTACACAATATAGTGTACAACACACTAGACTATATGGTATAGCCTGTTGCTCCTAGGCTGCAAACCTATACAGCATATTACTATACTGAATACTGTAGGCAGTTGCAACACAGTGGTATTTGTGTATCTAAACATATCTAAACACAGAAAAAGTATAGTAAAATTACAGTATAAGAAGTTTTTTTTTTAATGGAGTCAGACGTGGTGGTGTGTGCCTCTAGTCCCAGCTACTTCGAGAGGGTGAGATGGGAGACTCACTTGAATCCAGGAGTTTGAGGCCAGTCTGAGTAACATAACAAGATTCCATTTCTTTAGAAAAAAACATGGTATACCTGTATAGAGCACTTACTATGAATGGAGCCTGTAGGACTGGAAGTTGCCCTAGGTGGGTCAGTGAATGAGTGGTGAATGAATGTTAAGGCCTAGGACGTTACACTATTGTAGACTTTATAACTACTATACTTGGGCTACATTTAATTTAACAGTAGTTTTTAAATTCAGCAATAAATCTTAACTTACTATAACTTTTAACTTTATAAACTTTTTAATTTTTTAATTTTTTGACTTTTGTTACAGCACTCAGCTTAAAACACATTGTATAACTGTCCAAAATATTTTCTTTATATTCTTATTCTATAACCTTTTTCTATTTACATTTTTGTTTTTACTTTTCTAAACTTTTTTAGAAAAACTAAGACACACGTTTTGGCCTAGGCCTGCACATGGTCAGGACCATCAGTATCACTGTCTTCTACCTCCACATCTTGTCCCTGTAGAAGGTCTTTAGGAGCAGTAACCTCTATAGAGCTGTCATCTTATATGATAACAATGCCTTCTTCCAGAGTACCTCCTGAAGGACCTGCCTCAGTCTCTTTGGGAGATATTGCTCTTTTCAGAAATATGTCTATGGTGTTTTGCTTGATTTATTTTTTTCATCGTAGATTTGCATAAATAATGTGTTGCATTATGACATTACAAATGACGACATTTTCACTAGATAATAGGAATTTTTTAGCTTCATTATAGTCCTTTTTTTTTTTTTTTTAAGAAAACGGGTCTCACTCTGTTGCACAAGCCTGCATGCAGTGGTGTGATCATAGTTCACTGCAGCCTTGAGCTCCTGGGCTCAAGCGATCCCGCGTCAGCTTCCCAAGTAGCTGGGACCACGGGCACACACCACCACACCTAGCAGCTTCATTATAGTCTTATGGGAGCACTGTCTTGACCAGAACATCGTATGTAGCACATGACTAATGAAATAGAACAATTAAGTTTAAAAAAATAGGGAGGGCCGGGAGCGGTGGCTCAAGCCTGTAATCCCAGCACTTTGGGAGGCCGAGGCGGGCGGATCACGAGGTCAGGAGATCGAGACCATCCTGGCTAACATGGTGAAACCCCGTCTCTACTAAAAAAATACAAAAAAAAAAACTAGCCGGGCGTGGTGGCGGGCGCCTGTAGTCCCAGCTACTCGGAGGCTGAGGCAGGAGAATGGCCTGAACCTGGGAGGCGGAGCTTGCAGTGAGCCGAGATCGCGCCACTGCACTCCAGCCTGGGTGACACAGCGCGAGACTCCGTCTCAAAAAAATAAAATAAAATAAAATAAAATAAAATAAAATAAAAAAATAGGGAGATTACTTGAACACAAGCAGTGTGACACCACAGCAGTATCTGGTAACCAAGATGGCTACTAAGTGACTAAGGGCAGGTAGTGTCTACAGCATGGATATGCTAGACAAAGGATGAATTTATGTCCTGGACAGTGCAAGATTTTATCACACTACTCAGAACAGCTTACAACCTAAAACTCATGAATTGTTTATTTCTGGAATTTTCCACTTAATAATTTTGGATTGTAGTTGATGCAGGTAACTGAATCATGGATAGCGAACTGAAGATAAGAGGGGACTGTACATTTGTATATATGCTTTTCCAAATTAGGTAACTGTACTCTGTGGAATAGTGTCTTCCCAAAGACTCATGTTTTCCTAGAACATCAGAATTGGACCTTAGTTAGCAATCAGGTCTTTGCAGATATAAATAAGATGAGGTTATGCTGGATTAAGGTGGATCCTAAATCCAGTGACTGGTATCCTTATAGGAATGTCATGTGGGGACACAGGAGAGACAGAAAGAAGACAGCCCATGTGAAGATGGAAGCAGAGATTAGAGTGATGTGTCAGCAAGCCAAGGAGCGCCAAGGATTTCCAGCAACCACTAGAAACTAGGAAAGAGGCATGGAATAGCTTTTTTTCTCAGTGCTTCTAGAGCAACAAACCCTGCTGACACCTCAATTTTAGACTTCTGGCCTTCTGAACTGTGAGAAAATAAGTGTTGGTTATCCTAAGCCATTCAGTTTGCAGAACTTTGTTATAGTACCCGGAGAAATGAATACAGCAGCATTCACAGCTTCCAGGATTTTGATGTGAATTTGCCTTTGATGTGGCTGCCATTCACCCCATTATAAGACCCATCTCTACCTTCTCTCTCTTCCAATACTCTCTTCATTCACTCTTCTATCTCCTCGTTTTTTTCTGTCGTTTTTTTCTTTCCACTGCTTCTCACCTTAGTTTTTTTTCTTTACCTCTGCCATTTCACCAGTCACCATCCCAACCAAAATGGACACATAAAAGTAAAATTCTTTAAAAGACACACAATAAACTTTGCTTACTCAATAAATACTAAATTTGTTTATTGAACACATATTTAATTTTAATGTGCCCTTCACTGTATGCCAGGCATGTGTCAGATGCTGAGCATTCAATGGTGAGCCAAAAAAAAAAAAAAGACACAAAACTTTCCTTCATAGAGCTTATGATCTAGTGCAGGAAACAGATGCAAACAACTTGTGGTTTGTGGAAGGAAAATCGCAGGGTGATGACAATAGTGTAGATTGGAGAAAGCAGGCATCCCTGATGTCTGAAAAGTGAAGAAACGTGAGTTGCTCAGGCAAGGAAGAACTTGACACTTCATGGAATTTAAAGACCAGTGTAACTAGACCAGTCAGTGAGGGGAGAGTGATAGGAGAAAGATGGAAACCTGGGTAAAGTGCAGACCATATGAGACCTCTCATGTTGCAGTGAGGGATTTATTAAAAGCTAGAAAGTCACAGAAGGATTTTAAGCTACCAAGTGTCATGCTTGGTCTTGCTGAAAGGATTATCTTAGAAGCAGTCTCTGGACAAATAGTTCGGGAAGTAACTAAATCAATGGAGCTGGAAAAGGCAATTAGTATAAAAACTATTAAACAGGAAAAATAAACTACCGGTCACCTGTAGGGGAATAGAAACGAAGTCGAAAATGACTCCCAGGAATTTGTTTGGCAGGTAGGTGCTGGTGCCCTTGTTTTAGCTGACAAATCTACAAAGTAGATTTGAGGAATCGATCTAAAATTCAGTTTTATATATCTGGAATTCAGGGTTGACTGGAGTGTGTCAATAAAGCTGTCCAGAAGGCAGGCAAAATGAGAGTTCCATCTCTTGAGAATGGAGTTGGCTCAAACTGTAGCTCTGGGATTCTTCAGCAACAGATTATGGAAGCCATAGGCATTAATGCAGTAGATATCTATTTTCTAAACTTTGATACTTACACAAACTACTTGATTTCTTGGAATGTGGTTCATTTACTTATTCATAATATGGATGAATGATTAATTTTACCAAAAAGGTATGGGTACACCTATGCCTGCTCCCACAAAGTTTATGTTTGATAAAATGGTGATAGGAATTGTATCTCATTGGGCTGATGAAGAGATTAAATGGAATAGTATATATCCATTATCTTGCATGGAATAAATGTTTACTCATTCACTTATGCAGCAAATATTGAGCTCCTGCTGTGTAGTAGGCACTAGTCTAAGTAGTGGGGTTATAAGGAAATAGAAGAGACAAAGTTTCAGCTTTGCTTGTGTGTTCTAATAATAATAACATAAAGAAAAAGGTGGCAAGAAGTGACAAGTGCCATGATGAAAATAAAGCAAGGTCATGTGATAGAGTAACAAGGGGGCTACTTTAATTGAAGTCAGAGAAGGTGTCTTAGTTTGGGCTACTATCACAAGTTACCCAAGACTGAGTAGTTTAAAAAACATTTCTCGTAGTTATGGAGGTTAAGAAGTCCAAGATCAAGGTGTAGACAGATCCCTGTCAGGTGAGAGTCCACTTCCTGGTTTGCACATGGCTGTCTTGCTGTGTGCTCACATAACAGAGACAGACAGCAAGCTCATTGTATCTTCTTAAAAGGTAGCTAATCCCATCATAAGGTTTCTACCCTCATGACCTAATCACCTCTTAAGAGCCCTGCCTCCAAATACTATTACGTTCATGATTAGGATTTCAAGATGTGAATTTGGGGGAAAGGGGCACAAATAATCTTTAACAGAAAACTTCTCTGAAGGGATGTGATTTAAGCAGAGACTCGAATCATGTGGAAAAGCCCACCATGCTTCTATCTGGGAGATGAGCACTTTAGACAGAATAAACTGTTCATAAACAATCCACATAAATGCCCTAAGGTGGGAACTGTCTTGGCATCTGTATTAGTTTCCTATTGCTACTGTAACAAATTACTACAAACTTAGTGGCTTAAAACAACACAACTTTATTATCTTACAATTCAGGAACTCACAAGTCCTAAATGAATGTCACTGGACTAACATCAACAAGTTGGCAAGGCTGCAAGCCTTTTTGGAGGTTCTAGGGGAGGACTGCCTTTCGTTTTCCATTTTCTAAGGCTGCCTGCATTCCTTGGCTCCCTGCTCTTCCATCTTCATAGTAGTGGCCCATCAAGTCTTTCTTGGGAAGAATCACTCTGACAGCGACTCTCCTGCCTCTCTCTTTTACTTATAAAGACCCTTCTAATAACATTGGTGTTATGGGCTGAATTGTGTTCCTCAAAAAATATATGTTGAACTCTTAGCCCCTAGTACCCCAAAATGTGACCTTTATTTGGAAATAAGGTCTTGACAGGTTATCAAATTAAAATGAGGTCATTAGAGTAAGTCCTAATCTGACTGGTATCCTTAAAAAGGAGGAAACTTGGACACAGGAACACACATAGTAAGTAGCAAGACAATGAAAATACATGGGGGGGAAGATGGCCATGTGACTGGAGTGATACATCTACAAGCCAAGGAGAGCCACTAATTGGCAACAAACAGCAGAAGCTAGAAGAGGCAAGAAAGGATTTTCCCTTTAGAGCCATCAGAAACAGCACAGCCCTGCCATTACCTTGACTTTGCACTTCTAGCTTCCAGAACTATGAAACAAAAAATTTCTGTTGTTTTAAGCCATCTAGTTTTTGGTATTTTTTTAACAGCATCCCTAGGAAGTGAATACACTTGGGTACACCCCAATTGTATCCAGCTACTGCAGGATAACCTCCCTACCTCAAGAGCCATAACTTAAATCAAATCTACAGAGTCCCTTTTGCTATGCAAAGTAGCATATTCATAGGTACTGGGGACTAGAATGTGGAGATCTTTGGGGGTCATTATTCTGCCTATCACAGCATATTAAAGGCATGTTAAAGGAATAAAAAGAAGACCTCAGTGAGGGATGAAGGTTGGGGGAGGCAGGGATCAGATCATCCAGATCATGTAGGCCTTTATAGACCAAGCTACAAAGTGTAAATTTAATTGTGATGAGAAGGTGTAGGGAAAATTCTAAGCAAGGAAAGTACGTCGTTTTTAAAAGATTGCTCTGGATGCTGTGTGGAGGAGGAAATTTAAAGAAGAGAAAACAGGAGGCTTTTTGGGTGGTTCAAGGGAAAGATTCTATTGATCTATACTACAGAGGCAGTGGTAATGAAGAGGAAGAAAAGCAGAAATTTTCCGTTCATGTTACAGCATTTGCTGCTGGATTGGACTTAGGTAAATGAGGAAAAGAGTAATCAAGGATGACTCCTAAATTGCATTAGGTTGGTGCAAAAGTAATTGCAGTTTTTGTCATTAAATGGCAAAAACTGCAATTACTTTTGCACCAACCTACAGCTAAATCCACAGGTTTGGGTGAATGTTAGTCTATTAGTCAGGGTTCTCTAGAGGGACAGAACTAATAGGATTATATATATGTGTGTGTATGTATATATATGGGACTTTATTAAGGAGTATTAAACTCAAAAGATCACAAGGTCCCACAATAGGCCATCTGCACACTGAGGAGCAAGGAAGCCAGTCCAAGTCCCAGAGCTGAAGAACTTGAAGTCCAATGTTTGAGGGCAGGAAGCATCCAGCATGGGAGAAAGATGTAGGCTGGAAGGCTAAGACAGTCTAGTCTTTTAATGTTTTCCGCCTACTTTATACTCTGGCTGTGCCTGCAGCTGATTAAATGGTGCCCACCCAGATTAAAGGTGGATCTACTTTCCCCAGCCCGCTGACTCAAATGTTAATCTCCTTTGGCAATACCCTCACAGACACACCCAAGATCAAGACTTTGCATCCTTCAATCCAATCAAGTTGACACTCATCATAAGTCCACCCCTTGTCAATTTGAACCCATACACATCTCCTGATATCATACATAATCTTCAAATAAAGACAATCATAAGGTCATAACTATGCCTAACATAATACAACTATCTTTCATACAACTGGAAACGCACCAATCCCCAACCCAAATGCTATTACATAAAGTTAACAATAGTTAAATGCTGATATGAAGTCAATAAATCTTATGTCACATAATAAAGGAAAAAGGAAATAAAACGAACATATTTTCTTAGTGCAAGTGTATACATGCACAAACATGTTTTTAACAAAAGCAGGAGGAAATACTCTTGAAAATTACAGTCCCTGTATCTGCAACTGGTCATGTCGTTGTAACTGGAATTGATGACTACCTTTTTCTGCTACCCATTCTGTATTCCCTTTGCCTTCAACAAGTACCTCAGCAGGTCATAGTTTTTTTTCCTGGTGACCCAAACCTTCATTCCTGAAGGGTCTGAGTCATTTGTAGTCCTGCTTGGACTGGACTGTTGTCATTTCCCATTGACCTTAATCACAGGGCATGGTATTACTAAGAGATGCCCTAATGGATCTCCTGTATTCCATGCATACTCTTCCTTACGTCCACTGTGGAGTGGTAGACTGATTTCATCTTGATAGTCTGGGTCAGTCACCCCAGCCAACATTGTATCTCCCTTCTTAGCCTGTTGACTTAAAGGTAGGAGGTGTCCAAAGTGTCCAGGTAGAAATCTTAACTTCCAGGTTAGTGGAATTGTTGTTGTGTCTTCTAGTGGCAGCATTCCTCCCTCTGGAACTAAGACCTCTAGGACAGCAGAACATAATGTTGCAGGAACAGGAAGCAAAAATTTTGCTAGTGGATCATGAGGGTTGATGGTCACTGGTGCCACTTCCACTTCCACCCCTTGATTCCTGGACCCATGAATCCTGGCTAAGGGAGAAATAATATCATGTATTGGATACTGATTCAGAGCATCAGCCTTCTGGAGAACTTTGACCAGCCCTGCAAAGTATTGTCACCTAGTTGGCATTGTAATTGTGACTTCAAAAGGCCATTCCACTGTTCTATCAATTCAGCTGCTTCAGGATGATGGGGAACATAGTAAGGTCAGTGAATTCCATGAGCATGAGCCCACTGCTGCACTTTATTTATTTATTTATTTATTTATTATTATTATTATTTTTTTTGAGATGGAGTCTCCCTCTGTTGCCAGGCTAGAGTGCAGTGGCGCAGTCTCGGCTCACTGCAAGCTCTGCCTCCCAGGTTCATGCCATTCTCCTGCCTAAGCCTCCAGAATAGCTGGGACTACAGGAGCCCACCACCACGCCTGGCTAATTTTTTGTATTTTTAGTAGAGATGGGGTTTCACCATGTTGGCCAGGATGGTCTCGATCTCCTGACCTCGTGATCCACCTGCCTCGGCCTCCCAAAGTGCTGGGATTACAGGCATGAGCCACTGCGCCTAGCCTGCCACACTTCTTTAGCTGTAAAGTGAGTGCCTTGGTCAGAGGCAATGCTGTGGAATACCATGACGATAGATAAAGCATTCCATAAGTCCATGGATGGAAGTCTTGGCAGAAGCATTGTGTGCAGGATAGGCAAACTCATATTCAGAGTGTCTATTCCAGTGAGAACAAATCTCACAGACACACTCAGAATCAATACTTTGCATCCTTCAATCCAATCAAGTTGACACTCGGTATTAACCATCACAGTTAGTATCATTTACAAAGATAGAAGAGATGGGAAAGCAGATTTAGTGAGGAAAATCCAATTTGCTTGAGACAACTTTAAGGTGCCTATTATAAATCCAGGTGGAGATCAGGCAGTTGACTAAACATTTCACAGAGAGCGCTCAGGACTAGAGATAAAAATTTAATAGTCGGCATAAGTGGTCTTTAATGACTTGGGATTGGAGATTACTGAGAAAGACAATGTATACAGAAAAGAATCTTAATGAAGTATCTTAGTCTATTTAGACTATAACAAAAATAGCATACACTTGGTGACTTAAGCAAGACACATTTATTTCTCACAGTCCTTGAGGCCGAGAAGTCCAAAATCAAGGCACTGGCAGATTCAGTGTCTGGCATAGGGCTGCTTCCTGGTTCATAGATGGCTGTCTTTTCACTGTGTTCTACGTGGGAGAAGGCAACTAGAAAATTAACTGGGATCTCGTTTAAGGACACTCATCCTGTTCATGAGGGCTCTGCTCTTAAGTGAATTACCTCCCCAAGGCCACACCTCCCAACACCATCACAGCAGGGATTAAGGCTTCAACATAATGAACTTTGGGGTGATACAAATGTTCGGTCCATAACATAAAGGAACTCGGGTTAGCTACCACCATCCAGAGATGCCACGCTTTTCTAAAAGTATGACCCTGCTCTACTGAAAGATCTTCAATGACCGTGTTTCCTACAACTCCTTATTCTGACAAACACTGACCCACGTATCTCATTTGATTTTCTATTATCCCCCTTCTTGCAATCTTAGGTGAGATTTTTCTGCTTTTATAACTTTTTGAAATGCTATTTGATTCTCCAGGAATGGTCCTCCTATTTTTGTAAGTCTAAATCCAGTCCCACCAAGCCTTCAAGTCTCTGCACAAATGTTTCCTTCATCCCGAAGATTTTTCTGATAGTTTCCAGTTATGAAAGAATTATTCTGTTCCCTAACTCCCTAGCATGTATCTCTATCCCTCCTAGATGTGTAAACTCATTAAAGGCAGGCTCCACATCTGATTCATCTTTTGATCCCACCTTGATAATGCTTAAAACCACTGCAAAAAATATGTATATAACTTGAAAAAATCACTTGAATGTATAATATGGCTTAGTTTTGCTTTAAGTATAGGTCTCTTGTATGAAAAAATTTCAATATTCCTCAAATGATTCTGTTGTAAAAAAAAATCCTTATCACATAAGATACCACTGAATAAATCTCTTCACATTCTTACATTTTGCTTTTAAAGATATTTTTCAACTCAATTTCTTCGTAGTTTTTTAACTTTTATTTTAAGTTCAGGGGTATACATGTACAGGTTTGTTACATAGGTAAATTCATGTCATGAGGATTTGATATACAGATTATTTCATCAGCTAGGTACTAAACTTAGTACGTGATAGTTATTTTTTCTGATCCTCTCCCTCCTCCCAGCCTTCACCCTCAAGTAGGCACCACTGTCTGTTGTTCTCCTTTTTGTGGCCATGTGTCATCATCATTTAACTCCCACTTATACATGCAAATGTGGTATTTGGTTTTCTGTTCCTGCATTAGTTCGCTAAGAATGAAAACCTCCAGTTCCATCCATGTTCCTGCAAAGGAAATGATCTTGTTCTTTTTTATGGCACCATAGTATTCTATGGTGTATATGTACCTCATTTTCTTGATCTAATCTGCCTCTGATGGGCATTTAAGTTCATGCTATGTCTTTGCTATTGTGAATAGTGCTGCAATGAACATACGTGTACATGTGTCTTTATGGTAGAACGATTGATACTTTTTTGGGTATATACCCAGTAATGGGATTGCTGGGTCAAATTGCAGTTCTGTTTTAGCTCTTTGAGAAATTGCCACACTGCTTTCCACAATGGTTGAACTAATTTACTCTCCCACCAACAATGTATAAGCATTTCCTTTTCTCTGCAACCATGCCAGCAGGTGTTATTTTTTGACTTTTTGGTAATAGCCATTCTGACTGGTGTGAGATGGTATCTCATTATGGTTTTCATTTGCATTTCTCTAATGATTAGTGAGGATGAGCTTTTTTTTCATATGCTTGTTGGCCACATGTATATCTTCTTTTGAAAAGTGTCTGTTCATGTCCTTTGCCCACTTTTTACTGATGTTTGCTTTTTGCTTGTAAATTTGTTTAAGTTTCTTATAGGTGGTAGATAGCAGGCCTTTGTCAGATACATAATTTGCAAATATTTTCTCTCATTCTATAGTTTGTCCATTTACTCTGTTGATAGTTTTTCTTCTAAGCAGAAGCTCTGTAGTGTAGTTAGATCCCATTTGTCAATTTTTGCTTTTGTTGCAACTACTTTTGGTGTCTTCATCATGAAATCTTTGCCAGTCTCTATGTCCAATATCTTATTTCCTAGGTTATCTTCCAGAGTTTTTATAGTTTTGGGGTTTACATGTCCTTGGTAGTCTGATAGCAATAGCATTGAATCTGTAAATTACTTTGGGCAGTATGGACATTTTAACAATATTGATTCTTTCTATCCATGAGCATGGAATGGTTTTCCATCTGTTTGTGTAATTTCTGATTTCTTTGAGCAGTCTTTTGTAACTCTCTTGTAGATATTTCACCTTCCTGGTTACCTGTATTCCTAGGTATTTTACTTATTTATTTATTTATTTATTTATTAGATATTTTTTTCTTTAAGAATGTTGAATATAGGCCCTCAATTTCTTCTGGCTTATAGGGTTTCTGCTTAAAGGTCTGTGGTTAGCCTGATGGGGTTCCCTTTGTAGGTGACCTACCCTTTCTGTATAACTGCTTTTAACATTCTTCCTTTCAATTTGACCTTGGAAAGTCTGAGGATTATGTATCTTGGGGATGATCTTTTTGTGTAATATCTTTCTGGGGTCCTCTGCATTTCCTGAATTTGAATGTTGGCCTCTCTAGCAAGGTTTGGGGACGCTTTCATGGCTGATGTCCTGAAATACGTTTTTCAGTTTGTTTGCTTTCTCCTCATCTCTTTTAGGGAAACCAATGATTAGTAGATTTTGCTTCTTCATATAATCCCATATTTCTTGGAGGTTGTGTATCTTCCTTTTAATTCTTTTTTCTCTATTTTTGTCTGACTGTCTTATTTCAGAGAGCCAGTCTTCAAGCTCTGAGATTCTTTCCTCAGCTTGCTCTATTCTGCTGTTAATACTTGTGATTGCATTGTGAAATTCCTGAAGTGTGTTTTTCAGCTCTATCATGTCAGTCCAGTGTTGTTGTTTTTTTTAATATACCAGCTATTTTGTCTGTTGGCTCCTATATCATTTTATTGTATTCTTAATTTCCTTAGATCATGTTTTGGAATTTTCCTGAATCTCAATGATCTTCATTCTTATGCATAGTCTGAATTCTATTTCTGTTATTTCAGCCATCTCAGCCTTGTTAAGAAACTTGTTGGAGGACTAGTGTGGTCACTTGGAGGACATAAGACACTCTGGCTATTTGAATTGCCAGAGTTCTTGCATTGGTCCTTTCTCATTTTTGCATGGGGGTGTTCCTTTCAGCCTTGTTAAGAACCTTGTTGGAGAACTAGTGTGGTCAGTTGGAGGACATAAAACACTCTGGCCATTTGACTTGCCAGAGTTCTTGCATTGGTCCTTTCTTATTTCTGCATGTGGTTGTTCCTTTAACTGTGGTGTAGATTGAATACAGTCAGTAGATTTCTTTTCTGTATGTTTTCAAAGGACCAAGGCTTTGTGCAGGGCCTTTATTAGTGGTTGACTTGTCTTTGTTTTCACAGTGAGGTATGTTAGTGGGGTATTTTGGTGCTGAAGCTTTGGGATGTGATCCAGTAGGTGTCGCTTAGGCTTAGTGGTCAGTAGGTAGCCTCTCGCTCAGTCACACGGTCCCCTATATTTCCTCTCATTTTTAGCCATGCTCCCTCCCTCTCAATTCTCTGAAAGCGTGGACTCCTCTCCCCCTTGAGTGCTGGCTATAGAACACAGCTTGGCATTCCTAGGCTGCCCACCACAACTTTGGGGCGATCTCAGAGTTTATATTCCTTCCCCAACTTGGAGGCAGCAGAGGAAGGGACCTTAGTAGTGGCCATGGGTCTTTTACTTGCTTCCTGGGGCTCCACTCCAGTGAGATGCAGAGCAGCAATTGCTCAATGCAATCAGCTCAGGGTGGGGGTGCAGGGGTCTGTGCTGTGTGCCCAAGCCAGGGGGGTCTTGCCTAGTGATGAGCAGTGGGGGTGGGTGGAATAGTGGGAAACAGACTGGCCTCCTCTCCTTGGGTCTACTGCAACTTGATGGAGGTGTGGATGAGACACTTAGGGTGCTTGCTCCTTTGCCAGTGCAAAGGAAGCCAGGGCAGTACCAGTACAGAGGAAGTGTCAGAGGGGCTTTCAGTTGCTCCTGGGGGCTCCAACTCCAGGAAACCTGGAGCCGCTGCTGTTAGGAGTGTTCAGCCAGGAAGGTGCAGTGGCTGCACTGCTGGTGTCAGCTGGGGGCTCCACTTGTTGGGAAGCATGGGGTCAAGAGCTTATAGGGAAGAGAGACTGATGTCCTCTCTGTATGATGAAAGTGATGTGGTGCAAGCTCAGGTGTAGCCCTCAGGCTCTTTGTTTCTTCCCCAGACTTGGGGCAGGTGGGGCAGAACCACTGCTGTGACAGTGGCAGAGAGGCTCTGGGAGACTCTCTCCAGGGAAACTCAGAGCCACTACCAGGGTGTATGCATAGCCATGGGTGGGGCAGCAGCTATTCTGTGGTTCTGAGCTGGGACCTTGCCTAGTGAAGAATAGAGGGTGGAGGTTCCCAGGGTAGAGGGACTAGACTCCTCTCCGTATGGTGGTTTCAGTGTGCTGACAGTGCCAGTATAATGCCTAGACCCTTTGTTCCTTCCCCAGCCCTAGTGCTGTCAGGGTGGTACCATTGCAACTGCAGTGGTGGAGGGGTTGTGGGTGAACTGTGGGACTTCCTCCTCGGAAAGATGCTGAGCTGCCTCTGACTGAAGTGATTGGTGGGGGCAGGGGTGGTTTTGCTGGAGTCCCAGGTGAGGCAGCCCAGCCCAGTGAGGAGAAGCGACAACCAGGACCTGTGTGGAGGAGAGTCTGGCAACTTTTCCGTGAGGCGCCAGCTCAGTCCCTGGTCCCCATGGACTCTCCAAAGCCTGGTGACAACAAAGGCGAGCAAAGATGGCAGCTCGCCCCTCCTGCTGGGAACCCTGTCCCAGGGAGGTGCAGAGCTGCCACTGGCTTGATAGCCCCAGCAGGTGCTGGCTGGAGACCCAGACCAGGAGGTCCCACCAAATGAGGAGAAACAAGACCCACATGAAAAACAGTCTGGCCATTTTTCCATGAGGCTGTTGCACTATATACTGGAGTCTGCTCCGGTCTCCAGTCAGCTCGGATTTTCCAGTGCCTGAACGCAACAACATGGAAGGCTGCATAACAGCAAAGAAGGTGGTCTGTTCCCTCCCTCCCAAGGAGGTGTGGAGCTGCTGCTTGCCCAAAAACACTGGCGGGAGACGGCTGGATACCTCAGTCAGAAGGTCCTGCCCTGTGAGGAGAAATGAGACTGGGGACTCATGTAAAAAAGCAATCTGGCCACTTTTCGATAGGGCAGAAGTGCTATGCTGTGAGTCTGCTCCAGCCCCCAAGTGCCTTGGACCCTCCAAAGCCTGAAGGCAACAACAGCCAAGACTTCAAAACAGTAAAGATACCAGCCTGCCCCTCCCACTGGGAGCTCCATCTCAGGGAGGTGCAGAGCTGCTACTGGAAGCTGGCTGGCATCCCAGGCCTATGGGTCTTATCCTGTGAGATGCCATGGAAGTGGGGCCTGTAGACCATTACTACTCAGCCTGCTGGTGTGTACAGGAGTCTAACCTCCCACGTTGCCAGAGCTGCTACTGCCAGGATGCCTGAGAATCCAAGGCTCTCAGGACTTTGTGTGTGCCTGAGCAGTGTCTCTGCCCAAAGTCCACATAGCTCTGATGTCAGACTGAAGGCCCTAGTGGAGTGGGTGTATGAGGGGATCTCCTGTCCCCAGGGTTGCAAAGATCCATGGAAAGTGCATAGGTTCCTGGGGTCTCTCACTCATTCACAATTTCCCTGGGCAGAGGAGGCTCCCTGGCTCGGTGTCACTCCCAGGTTGGCAGTCATCCTCTCCATTCCCTGTAGGTCGTTGTTTCCTTGATGAATACATGAATCCAATACATGAATCTGGGTGTTTCAGTTGAAGGTGTAGTATTTACTCGTACCTTTTATTTCTCTCTGTGAAGCGCAGCACACACTAGCGGCTTCTAGTCGACCATCTTCCATGGTGCTATTCTTGGGATTTTTTTTGTTTGGTTGGTTGGTTACTTGCTTGCTTTGGTTTTGGTTTTGAGGTTTTTGTTGTTTTATTTCCCTGACATTATAAAACTTGATTTAAAAAAATCAGAGCAACAGATTTTGGGAAAAACCATAGGCTCTGTTTTAGTCTTGAGTAGCTAGATATACCTATTATACATCCACATTGCGATGTCAGGAAGGCCACTGAATATGTGACTGTAGAGATCAGGAGAGCAGTTTGGGCTAGGGACCGGCAACAATAACCATCAGCATTGAGATGATACTTAAAGCCATGGGATTGAATGACCTACTCAGTGAGTGTTGATGACAAAGGAAAGAAATTGGATAGAGGAGCAGGATGCTGTTAAGAAAATTAAGAAGGAACAGAAACTTAGAGGAAAATTAGGAGAGTGTGGAATCACAGAAGACAAGGGGAATAGAGTTTGATGAAGGAGGGAACAGCCATCTGGAGTTAATGCTACTGGGAGGATTTGACTACATGCAGGCTGTCAGAGATTTTAACATGAGACATGATAGTTTGAAAGGTAGGCACAGAGGCTGTGGTTGGCAGCTCCTAAAATAGATCTCCACCTCCATGAACTTGTGTATTTCCCTTCCTTTGGATGCGGACAGACTTATTGATTTGCTTCTAATAAATGGAATATGGCAGCAGGAGTGATTAGATGTCACTTCTCCTCAGCTACAAAATGACTATGACTTCTGTCTTAAGTTTTTTCTGCAGGCTTGCTCCTTTGCTGAGAGAAGCCAGCTGCCATCATGTAAACCGCTCTATACAGAAGCCCATGTGTCAGGAAAGAATCTCCCTCCAACAGCCACCCAGTCTGAGACTTGGAGTGGCTCCTCTCCCAGCAAAATTGAAGATGTCTTCTGTCCCAGTTTACAGCTTGATTGTAGCCACAGGCATCCAACTAAGCCAAGCCAATATTGCTGACCCGTAGAAACCATGAGCCCTAACAAAGCTGCCAAATTTTAGGGGATTCTTTACACACCAATAGGTAACTAACACGTAAGCCGAATTGGAAAAAGTTGAAAAGTGCCTGCAGTGAGCATAGACAACTCAGTCAAGAAGTTTGCTATGGGGGTGAGTAGAGGAATTGTGTGGTGAGTAGAGGAATTACATGGTAAGTATAGAAAGATGAGGATCAGAGCATTTTCTCCATATTCTTTTTTTTTTTTTTTTTTTCCTGAGACAGAGTCTCACTCGATTGCCCAGGCTGGAGTGCAATGGCATGATTTCAGCTCACTGCAACCTCTGCCTCCCAGGTTCAAGCAATTCTCCTGCCTCAGCCTCCTGAGTAGCTAGGATTACAGGCGCACACCACCACACCAGGCTAATTTTTGTATTTTTAGTTGAGACCGGGTTTCACCATGCTGGCCAGGCTGGTCTGGAACTCCTGAGCTCAAGTGATCCACCCACCTCGGCCTCCCAAAGTGCTGAGATTACAGGCATGAGCCACTGCACCTGGCCTAATAACACCACTTCTCTGCCCAAAGTAGTATTTAATATCTTCCCAAAATGGTGCCTTGAACACAGTAAGCTTTGTATCATGAGAGAGCACCCCAGAGTTTGATCAGCTCTGGGAAGCTGATGGGTAGGTCTTCTGAGCCTATAAAACTGTAAAACAGCTGCTGAAAGATAGTGAAATTACCATAGTAATTGTGACTTCTTAGTGGCCAGCCGAGTGGTATTCTGGTGCCTTTCCCAACCTTCCCATTCCAAATGATGTAAGTATGATTTTCCTCATTTTAAAGATGTGACAATGAAGAAAGTAAGGTAAAAGTTTTTCCCATGACTGATAAGTGGCAGAGTCAGGCTTCAAACTAAGGTATGCCTGACTTCGGAAACCTGAGCAGTAGACTTCAGTGGTTAAGAGTATGTTTCTGAGCATCCAACTGCCCAGGTTAAAATCCTGACTCCACTACTTACTGTAATACCCATGTGACTCCGGGAAAGTCACTTAACCTTCCTTGGTCTCAGTTTGGAAGATTATTACAGTACCTATGATATAAAGTTAGTACCTATAATCTAGATTGTTACAATGATGAGTAAATATATTGAGAGCATAACCAGTGTCAAAAAAATTCTGACATTGCCCCCTGTATTAGCATGTTCTTGAACTGCTATAAAGAAACACCTGGCCTGTAATCCTAGCACTTTGGGAGGCTGAGGTGGGTGGATCACCTGAGGTCAAGAGTTTGAGACAGGCCTGGCCAACATGGTGAAACTCCCATCTTTACTAAAAAAAATAATAAAAGTATCTGGGCATGGTGCCACACAACTGTAATCCCAGTTACTTGGGAGGCTGAGGTAGGAGAATCGTTTGAACCTGGGAGGCAGGGGCTACAGTGAGCCAAGATGGCACCACTGCACTCCAGCCTGGGTGACAGAGCAAGACTCCATCAAAAAACAAAAGAAAAGACGAGACAAGTCCTGAGACTGGGTAGTTTATAAAGACAAGAGGTTTAATTGGTTCATGGTTCTGCGTTCTGTACAGAAAGCATGGCAGCAACTGCTTGGCTTTCTTCATAGTGGAAGGCAGAGGGGAAGCTGCCATTTCCCATGACTGGAGCAGGAGGACGTGGATAGGGGAGGGAAAGTTCTACACACTTTTAAATAAGCAATTCTTATGAGAACTCATTCAGTATCATGAGAACAGCACCCAGGGTGATTGTGTTAAACCATTAGCAACCGCCCCTGTGATCCAGTCACCTCCAACTAGGCCTCACCTCCAACACTGAGGATTATACTTGAACATGAAATTTAGGTGGGCCACAGATCCAAACCATATCACCTCCCTTATATCTTGACCCACATAAAACCTGACATATTTTGTGAAGCTTTTCCACATAAAACTAACATATTTTATGAAGCTTTTCCTGCTCCCTTGAGCCAGAAAAAAAAAAAAAAAAAAATCTTTCTCTCTTACATGTTTCCTCTACTGTGTTATAGTTACCATAAAGTTTTTTGTGTACATACACATCCTACAACTAGAATAGAAGCTTCTTAAGAAGGATTTTTGGGTTTCTGTGTTGGTTTTTTTTGTCATTTTACTGTCATTCACACTAGCTAACATAGTACCATGACATATAGTAAATATTTGATATGTATTTATTGACTTGAATAGTTGGAATAGAATCAGAGGGTACAATGTAGAAGCCAAAAAATAATAATAAGATTTATCTTATGTTTTGGTCAGTGACAAAGAAAATGTGTGTTTTAATTCTTTAACTTCTCCCAAGGTGTAGATGATGAAAACTCATCTTAGATGATGGTGACTGTCATGAAGTAATGGGCATCACGGGGTGGAAGTGAGATAGTACTGCATGGGAACTGTACTAGATAGATCAGAACATCTGTGTTCCAACCATGACTCTGCTCATGCCCCTGATCTCATTAGCTGAGATCCTCAAAGAAGTCACTTAATTTTTTACCAAGTAAAAAGAACTCACAAAATAAATGAACCTAATGTATTTAAATATTTGGGTTTCTCCTTTCCACCTAATCAAAGGGAACTGATTGGTAAACTCAGAATTATGGTGTTACGTAAGTGGTTAAGAAATGTGGGCTTTGTAACCATTTATTAATTTACTCGAGAAATTCAGCACATACAAAACTGCTTTCAAATTTAGGCTGTGGCATTTACTAGCGATTTACTTTTAGCAAGTAACTTAACCTTTCTATGACTCAGTTTCTTCATTGGTAAAAACATGCCTCATGGAGTTGTGCTCAGGAAAATGTATGTAAAATATATAGCCTAGTACAGAATGCATGCTTAAAAACGGGTGGTAGTAATGGGAATTATTGCTGGTTGTATTTGTGTAGTTGTCTTTTTGTTACTATTATACCATGTGTCAGAAGTCAAAATTTTCCTAACTTATTTGTTTCAGTTTTATATCACCTAGTCAATTCACTTGTTTGGTAGCATATATCCTGAGTGTTTAGTGTAGACACAACATAAATGTCTCCCATGATGACTGTCTTAGTCAGTTTGGGCTGCTATAACAAATTACCATAGAGTGGTGGCTTACAAACAACACATATTTATTTCTTACAGTCCTAGAGGCTGGGAAGTCTATGATCAAAGTTCCAAAAGATGTGACATCTGGTGAGAGCTCACTCTTTAGTTCACAGATGCCACCTTCTTGCTGAGTTCTCATTTGGTGAAAGAGGCCAATGAACTCTCTCTGGCCTCTCTGATAGGGTCACTAATCCCATTCATGAGGACTCTGCCTTTGTGATCTAACCAAAGGCCCCACCTCTTAGTACTATTACTGCACTGGGGATTAGATTGCAACGTAAGAATTTGGGGGGTGGAGGACAAATATTCAGACTACAGCAATGAGATAAGTAAAGGCTCAGGTAACAATGTACATACCCAGCAACTAGTCTCTGAACCTAATAAATATCTAATAACATGAAGTGAGTGATAGATGAAAAATAAGTGAAAGGTTTAAAATGTAGTCTCTATTAATTCTTAAATCCTTAAATTCAAAGGCAAGTTGACCAGTTGTTTCCATAAGCTTCAAGTTAACCACTTATGCTGTAGTAATTTGCCCAAACTTCACTAGCACTTTCATGTCTTCATGATACTTCTAAATCAGCCTACCCTCATCTTCAATCAAGAATTTCTCAAGTCTTAGCATGGGCTTATAAAAACATTGAAGCATAGAACTCCATTCAGACAAGTTAAATAAAAAGCCACCTGGGACTCCTTAGAAACATAGTTTAGGTGGTAATGTTTGGTTCAATAATCAACTCCTGTAATTTGTCACTGGTAGATAATTTGTGAAAATTACACACAGCAGGATAATCTTGTTTTATATTTTTCTTTTGAGAAATTAGATAAGTTATTTGTATTCTTTTTAATCATTTAAAGTAATTACAAATTAAATGAAAAGATTCATGAGGACATATGTAATCTTCAAACAAACATATTTAAGAACAACTATTTTGACCAGGGAATATTTTTTATACTACTAAATATTGTTAGCTTCAAAATGCTACCATGAAAGGAAATGCTCTTCTTTTCCTGTATTCTAAATACAGCAAGATAAAGATTTGTAGTGACTGTGCCAATTATAACAGAATACTACAAATATATGCATAATTTGAAAACATATTGGAGCTAGCAAGATAATTTCCAGAATAAATGTATGGTAGTCCACTTCTCTGAGCATTGCTAAAATGCTTTACAGAGATAGAGTATTATTTTCTTCTTTGATATTGCCTCTCCCTAGAAAAACTCACAGACTAATATTAAACAGTTATGAAAATTCCAACTCAAATATAGGAAGTCATGTTTTACATTAGACTAGGAACATAACCACTTCTCTTTTCTCTCTACAGGAATTTAGGCACTTAGCTTCTATTGTATTTGTGTTAATGAGAGTTTGCATGTAAATTTCCTCAATTGAAATAGGATTATGCCCTTTGCACATTGATAGTGACATTTTGTCAGTGTGGAAGATGTAATGCTATTTTCTTTCTTTAACCCATGAGGGGTGAATGTGTCTCTTTGCGGAAGACCTTATGCTCTGTTGGTTTGTGGAACCTCTCCATCTAATAGTTTCTCTGCCTCTTAAGTGGAAATCTGTCTCAGGAAATTAAGGGGAGAGAGGAGAGTAGACAGTCATGGATGATAAGCTATTGGGAAGCACAGTAAATAATGGAGTGAAATGCAGCTCGAAAGAGAGGGATCATTTAAGGCTATTAGATGACAAATCCACTTCAATGCAGTTATTATACCTGTAAATATAGAAAAATGATAATGTTGACAACTCTTCATCACACAATCTGTGTCATTAATAAATGATGAAGGATAGAAAGAGTAAAAGAAATAAAGCCAACATTCTGTGCATAACAATATCACAGAAGCACTTGGAACAACTAGCTAAGCTAAAAACAAAGGCATAACTCGGCACCACTAATAAGGGATGACTGAGATGAAAAGACAAAATTCAAAAGCATGTGTTTGTAAAATAGCATGAGTAATATAGGTTTCATTATTTAAAATAAATACATAATTTTGCCTTACATATCAGAAAATAATTAATATGTAATAATTGCCTGCGTAATGTTGTTTAATATTGTTTTTCAGGGAAAAGATAGCTGTCTGCATTCATGTAGGGCAAATGAAACTATTTATAGAGTGGTTGCCCGCTTCATATTCCTTAAATGCCAAACATATTAAAAATCTCCAGAGGGTATTTTCATCTCCTCCTGCAAAATTATACACAATTACTGTATCTCTGAGTGTCCTCTAAGGTGGGGCAACAACAAGAGTTATAAGTCCAACTTAAGTAAGAACAAAGATCTAAAAGAAGTTTGGAGAGCATTATGTCCCTGTGATTTGGAGACCTGTACACATTACCCTGGGTTCATGGAGCTCCCAAAGGCTAAACATTTCAAAGAATAGATTGGGTTGACTTTTCCAAGAGCTGTGTAATTATAATGGGTAGTAGAGATGGCTGGTGGTCAGTCTCCCATTACACATTCTCTCCTTTTCCCTTAGTGTTAGAACTCCTGATTCTAGCTGGGCACATGACTGCTAAATAAAGATTAGAGATTCTTTTGAAGCTAGTAAGTAGGCATGTAACTAAGTTCCAGCAATGTAATGTAACTAGAAGTGGCTGATTTCTAGGAAGTTCCTTAAAGGAAGGGGACATTCACCTCTTTATTCCTTCTTCTTGCCTGCTCAATGCATATGTAAAGGCTAAAATTCCCAAGAGTGGCCGAGTGGCAAGATGGGAGCTTCCTGGAGCTACCCTAAGGACTCTAGCCTGAGTATCTCTGGATTGTAGGTATTTAAGAGAAACAAACTTCACTCTGGTTTATCACTATTATTTTGAGTTTTCTGTTACTTATAGAAAAGCCTGATTTTATATGCTATGCAGTTCTAAAAAGTAGAAAAGTAAACCATTATCTCTTGATCTAGAGGTTGCTCCAAAAAGTAAATTGCTAACCCTGACTAATGCCTAATTGATTGCCTTCAACTCATACAATCTTTTCAAGTTACACACAATAGAAATGGAATCATTGGTGATAGATCGATTATCAAATAAAAGACTAAGGCTGGAATTTGCTATTGTAATAATAGGCCTACCGATCTTGGTAAATCAAATTTGTGCATAGTTGGAGGAAGAAAATGTCAGAAGCTATATCTGAAGACACCTTAGAACCCTATCAGGCCAGACACCTATAAAAACGGTTTTTGAATACATTGGGTCTCCTACCATCAATTATGAGTCTGGCCCTCTTGGCCTGAAGTGACCCTGGGTACTGGGATTGAAACTCTTCAACAAAGACAGAGAAAACAAGTGCTACTGCCATTTTCCAAGGAAAGTATCACTTTATTCTTTCCCTACTGGCAGAGGACTGTAACAATTGTTTCTGTGGAAATAAGAAATTGGATAACCAGACAAATGGTATTCTCCAATCCATCTTATCAGAGCAGAGCTCTTAAATTCACATCTGCTAATTACTAGCCTGGTATTTTTTTGTCCTAAACCAGAGACAGACAAACTAAAGCCCTTGGACCAAATACTGTTTTTGTAAATAAACTTTCACTGAAATGTAGCCACAGCCATGCCCTTTATAAAAAATGCTTGCTTTTATAAAAAAGGTTTGCTGCTCTATCCCTCTCTATACTATACTATTTTAGGTAAGAAATGTTAAGATTCTTAAAACTTCATTTTAAACTTCCAAGTCCCTTCTACTTCAAGATAACTCCCCAGATCTGTCTGCTCTAGGGTGAGAGTGCATGCTTTACTAGGGCATAGGGGAACTTTCTTATTAAATCCAATTAGTGAGTTTTTATGCATCAACCCCAAACAAGCAAGACTTTCCTGAAAGTGCAGTATAAAGGCCTGATATGGTTTGGCTGTGTCCTTACCCAAATTTCATCTTGATTTGTAGTTCCCCAAATCCCCATGTGTTGTATTTTTTTTTCTCTGAATTGTGTGCCATCTTCCTTTTACCATCTATTTCCAGTAATTAAATTGTCTTATCATTCCTTTTATTTCTGCATGTCTTTTACATTCTTAAATGCCTGAGCATTTATTTTTCCTTAATGTGGTCTCAACAACTGTATTCCCATACTCTCTTATAGAACCACATTTGATAATATGGGATCTATTTGTGATTAGTATTCTAAAAGCTAGAATGAAAAGGTAAGTCACAAGATTAGATATATTCAGAAATACTCATTAGGTCATACAATACTTACATTTTAGTGCTTCTTGTGGTTGCAATTGCACATCTTCCTTACAATTTCATTTCTTTGTCTTTACCTGAGTGGCAGATAATGTTTTTGGCATGTCTTCTTCAGTTCAGTACCAGCTGCATTGTCCCAATGGCTTTCAAAAGGAGACTAATGGACCTAATCCACAAATACTGACTAGAAGCCAGAGTAAAGGCAAGAGGCTCTGTTTATTGGCCATTAGTCATCAATAAATGATGGCAGTGTTAAACAATAAACACAGAGCTCTGAGAATATCATTAACATTACTTACAAAATAAATGTTTCTGTGATATATTGGGTTTTGGTAGTCAAATTCCCAGAGGGCTCTAGGACTGAGTTTGTCATCTGCTGCATTTTAAACTGAAATATCTTTTTCAAAAGCTCTTTCTGGTTCTTTGCTTTGATGGACTTATAAGAAGACTGGGATTTCCTCAAAGAGTAAGATTTTCCTTTCCTCTGGATGTGTGTCATGTGTCATTGGGTTAACTTGAAGAAGACCTGGGAATATCTGGCAAATATTTTGATCTTTTCACAACTTGGGTCTCTATACATGTATAAGTTTGTCAAAACCCATCAACTATCTGACCCAAGAAAGCAAAGTATAAATCTTGAGACCTTAACAATAACCCCAAAACAAGATCAATCTGTTTTTGTGTTGCTTTCTAAAAGAACATAGAGAAAAGCAATTAGAAAGTACTTTATGTCTGTTTCCATCTCTATTTTTCCTAAAATAATATACCTCCTCACTTAGTACCATATTGCAAACAGCTGGAGTCTATCACATGTTATTTCTACTTGTTGAATATCCTAAAAGCAATAAAGAGAGAAAGAATAAACATGTTTTCAATGATTCAATTTTCATCCTTTATGACTTTCTCATGATCACTTTAGTCATCTACCTAAAGATTTATTTTGAAGGCTAAGTATGATTACAGATGAATGCACTTCTAAAACCAATATGAAATACCTTCCTTAAAACACTTAAGAGTGCAAGAGACGGTGAAACATGGAGGCTTTAAACTCCACATCTACCATTTGAGTACATTACCTAACCACAGTTAAAGATTCCTTTCTTTGTTGATAGAATAGAATAGCCAAGAGCAGGGGTGGCAAACCTGGAAAATGCAAATTCTCAAAAATCATAGGGAAGACATGATATTGTTGTTACTTTGAAGAAGTGCATAAAAATCTCATGCTATCTCATTGAGAGGCAAGTGACCCTTCTCACTGGTAAAACATGTCATGGTTAATAATACCTGCTTCATAAGACGGTTGTGAAGGTTAAATATAGATAAATCACCTAGAGGTAGAGTTAATGGTAATAAATGTTCCTTCTTCTGTTCCCCCTGCATTTTGTCCTCCTTCCTGTTCTCAAAGAGAAGAAAAGTCAACAGTAATCCTAAACATCACTATTTGTGGAATAGACTTAGGAACAGAATAGGATGAACGTCTCCTGCATTTTAATGACAAACACAAAATGGTGGCAAGATATCTAATGTCTTTCCTGAATCTTTGCACAAAAACATGACATACTTCTTCTCATTCTATAGAAATACCAAAATGTGAACAACCTCTCTGAAGTTACCAAAGAACAGATCCAAAAAGAATATCAAAGACTCCAAACTTGAAGTTTAAAATTCTAAAAACAAGCATATTATATCTGAGATATTACTTGGTAGATTTGTTTGTATATCATCAACCAGTAGTGAAATTACTAATTAGTTCTTTTTAGGTTTATTATTCGTCTGTGAATGTTTTAGTAGATAACCAGTTATATGTTTATATCATTATATGTTTATATATTTATTAGACACCCCATTATATGTTTATGTGTTAACTCAAACAGAGGGCCTAAGGAGAACGCCACAGTAGAGAACAAAGAATGAGGTTAAAAGTGGGCAAGTACACATGTAGTGGCCATGACTGTGATTGTTTGAGAAGTTACTTCGTTTCAGAGGTTTTAGGCGTCGGTCTCTACCTTCCACTGAAATTCATATTTTACCTTTGCTGAGTCTTTGTGGCTTTATTCTATGTTACTCCAGAGCCAAGTCTCACTTGCATAGTTGTCTGGGAAATCTACCAGGGCTAAACTCCCCAAGACTCATTTTCTTCCTAGTTCTTCCTATTGCATTTGCTGGCTTGGTCCTCCGTCAACTCATAGAGGCTTCACTGATCATTCCCCTCTGCACCCAGGATGCAAAATTAGTGTGTGATCTCTGGTAGACCTAGGCCCTATTTTGCTTGATAGGGTCTAAAACACATCAGTGCTCTGTGACGATTTTAGAACATCTCTCAATATACTGTAAGCGGGTAGCATATGGTGTTTGCATACACATAGCTCCAAATAGGATCCAGGAGCATGGCTTTATTCCCAGACCATGACCACCTGAGGGATGAGGGTTCTGCTTCTGTCTCCAGGTTGGAGGTATCCCAGAGAATCACTTTGATCTAGTTTCACATTCACCCCATGGGATGGCTCTAATTGCCCTCTAAGGGACTACAGTCAATCACAGGAGCAGGCTCGGATCCTGTTGTAGTTCAGGATCCTCCAGATGTCCCTATCTTAGCTTTCTTCAGATAGACTGGAAAGCCCTTGGAGGGTCAAAGACTGAACCAGCCTTTCGGATTTCCCTGGATCACAAACAACACAAGCCCTGACCATTGTCTTTAGATGCTTTTAAGTATCAGAGCAGGATGGGTGAATGGAACTATGCAGCGATCCACGCTAACATTTAGCCTTATTTGCAATAAGGACCCAGATATGCCATCAGCCTGCTGCTACCTGGCAAAGTGCACTTCAATTTCAAGCTGATGTGTTTACTTTCCAGGGTTGAAATTGTTGTCAGCAATTTTTATTTTAAATAGAAGCTGCAGTCACTGGCCTTTTAGAATACTTCATATTTACAAAGGTTCATTTTACAAGAACATCCTAAAGTGCTATATGAATATCATTTCATTTATCCTCATCAGATCTCTGTGAGGGAAAGTAACCCATATTGCCCTCCCCCATCATCACCAGACCTTGTGTTCAAATGAAAACACACACACAAAGCCCCAACATGGGGTTTCTAGAGGACCAGAACAGAACTGATACTGAGCCCAATAATTGTGTGTTGTATATGAAGGTTTGGGTGCTGACAAAGGACTTGGGGGAAATAGTTCTATCACACCAAGAGAATAACACTTTCTTAAGGGCAGAAGAATGGGGACATGGGAAGAGAGCCTAAATCAGCCCATTGTATTGAAGACCCTTGTTCTCTGCCTTCTTTCTCCTGTTATCAGTTATTACCATCACTCAGAAAGGAGGTGGAAGGGAGGCATGGAGCAAACTGATGAGCCCATAAATTGTTGAGCCTGTTACTTGTTTTTGAAATATTCACCTGTGTTCTAGATCAGAAACCAACTGATTTTTATTCCATAACACTTTCAAATGATTAGGATAATCCATTAAGCGTAGCCTAAGAACCTTTATTTCCTAAGATTAAATCAATTTGATTCAACTATTTGTTTAGTAGAAGCTTTGATAATAATAATGGCAAAAGGAATTGGGGAGGGATGGTGATGAGAGAAATATATCTTTTTCTCTCATCAAGAGGTAAGGAAGTGAGTGTTTATTGAGTAAGTATGGTGTACCAAGAGCTTTTCTAGATGACACTGTCTTTTAAATATCAGAGCAGAATGGGCAAATGAACTATGCAGCGATCCATGCTAACATTTAGCCTTATTTGCAATAAAGACCCAGACATGCTGTCAGCCTGTTGCTACCTGGCAAAGTGCACTTCAATTTCAAGCTGATGTGTTACTTTTCAGGACTGAAATTGTCAGCAATCTGTGACAATTCATTTAACACTGAATTTTGGGAATTATGGTTCCTATGTCACAGGCATTTGAACCACAGTGACTCCATCTTGAATAGTGGATCAGTAAAATGAGGCTGAGACCTGCTGGGCTGCATTCCTAGGAGGTTAGGCATTCTTTGTCACAGGATGAGACAGGAGGTTGGTAGGACTGGTATCATAAGACACAGGTCATAAAGACCCTGCTGATAAAACAGGATATGGTAAAGAAGCTGACCAAAACCTACTAAAACCAACATGGTGATGAAAGTGACCTCTGATAGTTCTCACTGATCATTATATGCTAATTATAATTCATTATATGTTTATATATATTATGTACTATATTATATTTATAATTCATTAGCATGCTAAAAGACACTCCCATTAGCACCATGACAGTTTACAAATGCCATGGCAACATCTAGAAGTTACCCTGTGTAGTCTAAAAAAGGGAGGAATCCTAAGTTCTGGGAATTGCCCACCTCTTTCCCTCATGAATAATCCACCCCTTGTTTAGCATGTGATCAAGAAATAACCATAAAATTAGCCAATCAGCAGCCCTCGGGGCTGCTCTCTTTATGGAGTAGCTGTTCTTTTGTTTCTTCTCTAATAAACTTGCTTTCTTTTTACTCTGTGGACTCGCCCTGAATTCTTTCTTGTGTGAGATCTCTTGGGGTCTGGGTAGGGACCCCCTTCTAGTAACACTTATGCTCCTTTTCAAGAAACCACCACTCAGAAAAAATAAACAATTTATAAGTTCACACAGCTAGTAAACTCCAGAGTCTAGACTCTACCCAGATCTTCCTAATTCTTAAACTCCAGTTAAGAGTTGCTTTGGGGTTGTTCTCATATGCTAATGTGAAGCTACTCAAGAACACATTCTCTTACCAAGAAGCAATTGTTACAACTGAATAGGAGGAATGAGTTCTGGTGTTCTGTACACTGCAGGGCGAATAGGGTTAACTGTAATTTATTGTGTATTTTTTAAAAGCTAGAAGAGAAGATTTTTATGTTCACAGCACAAAGAAATGATGTTTGTGGGGATAGTATACTAATTACCCTGATTTGATAATTACACGCTATATGCAAATAGCAAATATCACTCTGTGTCTCATAAATACGTACAAGTATTACATGTCAACTAAAAATAAAAGGAGAAAAAAGTCAACTGTTTTTGTTCCCAAACCAGTTTGTATCTTTTGCCCTTGTTATTTGGATAACATTATTTGGTTAAATGTTGAACACACTAATGAAATATAAATATAGAAGCTGGGTACAGTGGCTCATGCATGTAATCCCAACAGTTTGGGAGGCCAAGGCAAGAGGATCGCTTGATCTCAAGTGTTTTGAGACCAGCCTGGGCAACACGGTGAACACGTCTCTACAAAAAGTATAAAGATTATCCAGACATGGTGGTGTGTGCCTGTAGTCCCAGCTACTCAGGAGGCTGAGGTGGGAGGATGACTTGACCCTAGGAGGTCAGGCTGCTGTGAGTTGTGATCATGCCTCTGCACTCCAACCTGGGTGACAGAGCAAGACTCTGTCTCAAAAAAAAAAAAAAAGGAAAGAAAGAAGTATAAATACAGAAGTTTATTGTTTCTATGAAGACTAGACTGCTTAAAAATTGTTTTCATATATATGTGGATTATATACCTGCAAAATATTAGAGTAAATTTATAAAAATCTAGGATTCTACTTTCAGATTGCTTCAACATTCTTCTGGCATCGAAAAGAAAGGGAAACTGGAAATTGGTCAGGCATATGGCTCTGGTTCTTTAAAAAAGATGATGTAAAAATCAAAGAAGAGGCAAGGTATATACACACACACACACACACACACACACACACACACCCTGATTTGATCATTACTCTCTGTATACATATACCAAATGTCACTCTGTATCTCATAAATATGTACACCTATATATATACACACATAATATATAGGTGTATATACATATGTGTACATAAATATGTACATATATAATATAGGTGTATATACATATGTGTACATATGTATATACATTTACTCAGGGTCAGCACTGGGTTAAACCAAGTTTTCTAATATTTATGTACACATGTATATACATCTGTATATTGTATTCTAATATTAATGTACACATATGTATATACACCTATATATTATATATATAAAGTGTATGCCAACTTACACTTTTAAACCTTTTAAAAAGGTAGCTTACATATTTCCCTGCTTTAATTGCCTTTTCCAATTAACTAGCCAGCTGTAGACTTTTAAAGCTTTTGATAAGAAGATGACATCTCCCATAAAGCTTTTATTCTCTGGTCTGGGAATCCTCGCTGCTTATTAATTTTATATATTTCTACAATCATAGAGAAATTTACACATAAGTCTTAACTCTTCTTTTGAGGAAAGAGAAGAATTGAAGATGATAGGAAGGGAAAATATCCAAGGGTGGGCTTCTCAAACAGAACCGAGATGAATATAAAAATTGAGTAACAAATGATTCAATAGTTAAATTCTCATTAATGTTAAATTAGAAGCCCATTCTATGTAAAATTATCTGTTTCTGTTATTTTTGTTTGCCTTCATTTCCCAGTGAAAGCTTATTTTAAGAAAGGCCAACTTTCCTCACTAAACATTCTCAGTAATCACGTTGCTTTTCCTGTCACCCAAAGTCACAAACCAGAGCGTTGTCCAAGGCTCCTCCTCCTTTCAACCTCCATATCCATTGAACTCCATCTCCCAACTGTTTTCGTATCTGTCCCTTTATCTTACTCCATAGGAGGGATCAAACACACAGGCAAGCATTTACCAAGTACATGTATCAAAATCAATCCCTACTTTCCTGCATCTCTGCTCCTTGAACCACACATTTTATTTTGTAGGATCCTGATGGAGTCAAAAAGATAACTTCTCTCACTTCCTATCATATTTGCTGTATGATAACGAGATATTCTCAGAATTAAAAGGCTTTCCTGATACATGTTGCTGAAATTCATTTGCTGTTCTACCTGCTGCTACTGACATCAGTAGCACAACACAACTGTTACGTAGGCTCTCCACAGGTCTCCTGTATTAACCATCCACCACTACCACCATCCCTTCCAGTAGCAAATCTTCAGCTCAGTTCCCGTGTTAATCTAGAATCCAAATCTCAGTTTATAACTGCTGCACTCAAAAGCAGTCAATATTCTCTTGACCTATCAGACCGAATCCAAGCTCCTTGGAATTAAAATATCAGATCCTCTGCAATCTGGATCTCTCCTTGTTTTTATAGATGTGGCTCATCTTCTCTTTAAACAATAGCTTTGCTCCTCTAGACAATTTCTACTCATTCTTTAGGTCTCATATTCGTTGTCTTCTCCTCTAGGAAGTCCCACCGATACCCCAGGACAGTGGGGGAGGTGCACTTCCTTCTGTGTCTCCAACCCTAGCATCCACCTAGTGAATGCCTTGGACAAAGATGCCAAGAAGAATTTGTCAACACTGCAATAGACAGAGACGATCAAAGGCTGCTGTGCCCTTGGGGGCCCAGCTGTGCCAAATCAGTGACTAAGACAACTGTGGATTCTAAGGAGAGCTCTTGGAATGTGAAATAGGAAAAAGCCCTGTTGTGGAATCAGTTCTCCCTGCCTGAGCTATCCTTTATAGGAGGTTATGCCATAAACACCAAGCATCGGTTTTAATCTTATGCTATTGTGTCGAAATCTCCTCCTCATGCACATTGAATAACATCTTATGTCTTCTATTTATATTAATTTACACAGTTAAATTATCAAGGGAAAACACCAAAAGAATCATACTTTTCCAAGTTTGACCTTGACTTTTGGCTTTCTTTAAGAACTATAAATTTGATGTGGCAATGCATTAAATTCTTGAGTTATTCTTACACCACTTTTAAGATTAATGTAGTCTTAAAATTGGTTTTTCTTAGATTATGCATTCATTTCATTAAGGTGAAGCATATTTGGAAATTAGCACTAAATTAAATTTTTCCCATTCTAAAACAACTTACATATATATCAGATGTTAGTAGACTTCATTTTTATATTCTTAAAATTGCACCAAGTAAAAATTATATTTTGTAAAGAATATACGTAGTACTTGACAGTTATAAAAACCTGCATGAATTTATTTGCTTCTGACAATCCAATAGTACAGACAGATAGGTATTATTATCCCCATTTTAGTGATGAGGAAATGCAGGGTGGTTTGAGGACTCTGGCCACAATTACCCAGGATTAGCATTGGGTTAAAACAAACCAACCAATAAACCAAGTTTTCTAATTCCTTGTAAGGACTTGTGCCTACGCAGTTGTAGAGAATTCTTTTTCTCCTGAGAGGAGAATGTATAGGATGTAATATTTTAGCTTGGTAAAACCATTTTTCAAGTGTTAAAATTTATTGATGCAACCAATGAATGGGAAAAAATTTCTGAATTTATTCTGCTTTGATTTCTTTATCATGACCTTAAATAAGGACAATGATTTTATTAGTCATTTCTATCATTCATTTATAATGTCTGTTTTACCTCTGTAGCTAAGACTACTCAAGCCAGCAATTAAATATTTACAAATGTGAAATGTAAAGAATTTGCCTGATTTTTATCATTCTGACAGGAGCATATTTACATTTTTAAGTTTCATAGAAGGAAATTTACGATGTTTACTTTTGTTATTACTTTTCTGACAACCAATGAAAACTATGTGGAAAAAATATTGTAATGACTGAAAAGCAAGCTCCGAGGACACAAGAACTTTGTCTCTTTCTTCACTGGCACATTCTGAAGGCCTAGAACAGGCCTGAAATATAGTTGGTACTTAATGAATATTTGTTGAATTAATAAATGAAATAGTAAATGAAACAGATGAGGAAACCGAGGCTCATGACTCTATTAGTAAGGGTTCTGAGAGAAACGGAATGAGTTGGAAACATGTAGGTGCATGAGAGGGGATTTATTATGAGAACTGGCTCGTGTGATTAGGGAGGCTGAAAAGTCCTACATTTGGCTATCTGCAAGCTGGAAAACCAGGAAAGCTGGTGGTGTAATTTAATCCAGTCTGAGTTTGAAGCCCTGAGAATCATGTCCGAGGATAGGAGAAGATGGATGTCTTCTCAAAAAAAGAGGGTGAATTCCCTCTTCCTCTACCTTTTTATTCTATTCAGAACCTTCACTGCTTAGATGATGCTTGCCACCTTGACTCTTCTTCATTCAGTCTATGGATTCAAATGCTAATCTCTTTCAGAAACATCCTCACAGATATATGCAGAAAATCTTGTTTACCAGCGATCTGGGTATCCCTTAACCCAGCCAAGTCAAACATCTCAATGACCTTATGTTATTTGAGAAGTAAAAATAATTCTTTTATTTAACAAATTATTTACTGAGTGCCTCAGAAGTTCTAGACAGATTCTGAGGCTCTAGTATAGGACTACCAGGCATCTGGTACTACCCTGGGGTAAGGTATTCCAGTTTAGACTGGGTGACTGCGGAAGGCCTCTTTGAGGTGCCACCATTTGAAATCTGAATGAAATGAGGGCACCAGCCATGCCAAGATAATATTCCTACCTATTGTTGAAACATTAAATTAGATGATGCATAGAAAGCACTTACCTCATACCTCATACATCCTCAATGATCAACAAATGGTAGATATTATTGGTATTTCTATAGATGGCAACTAAGATATTAATTTCCCCATATTCAAAACTGAGGCAAATCTACTGTGTTGTGATACATACAGATGTTTAGATGGCCAAAATGAAGAATTAGTTGTATCCTAATCTATTCTTTATTGGACATGTTGGAAATCTTGGGATTGCATGCTTTGAGTCCTTGGAAGAAGCAGGAGATGTCAATTCCTGCCCCAGGAAGAACGGGTTCTGCTGCACTTTCTGACTTGTTCTATCAAAGCCCCACATTTCAAAGCCTGAATGTCCAATTGGGATAGATATTCTAGGTGGGTTTAAGGGCCCTTGAACAGGATTAGGGTTTGCAAATTGTCCACTATTTTTGTACTTGGGCCATTATATATCAGCATGTCAATTGCTTTCTGTAATTTTTTAAAACTGCCAAACTTAAAAAAATTTTCCTAACTCATCTGGAGTATATATGAAGCCTTATATTTGAAAACATAGCTTACTTTTTGACCTTTCATAAATTTGTTTATATATTCTGTATTTTGCAGATTTGTAAAGTTTTTTCTTAAATGTTTGTAACATTAAAACATTGTTTTATTGATTCTTTAATTTTTAAAATCTTATTATACAAATAAAATATGCTATTGTAAAGTAATCAACCCAAACAAAAAATATATATAAGTAAGAAACTAAAAATCACCCAAGATAACCACTATTGTTGGTAACTATCTTTTAATACATTTCTTTGGACATACATGTGAATACTTAGATATACAATGTTGAATAAGTGGGGTAATATTTTACATGTATTTCATTAAGAATACTTTTTAACCGTTTTGTTAAATTGTTTGTCCCTCTCCTCTCCCTCTCTTACCTATCCCTCCTCACCACAACTATAAAATAAATTAGAAAACTGTTTTGGTCACTTGAACACCTAGTGTAAAAACCCCTCCAAATCAACTAATAAAAATATAACACATTCTCTTTATTGGATGCATAACATTAGCTGAGTCATAGTTTGCTTATCTATATACTGAGTGAGGAGCATTCTTGCTGTGTCTCGTTTTTGTCACTATGAACAAAGCTATGGCAAACATGCTTGCACACATACCCTTAAGTGCTGATAATTTTATCTTTATGGGATTGCCAGGGGAAAGTCTGTGTGTGCTTGTAATCTTAATTGATATGGCCAGAATTACATCCTCAAAAGAGATAAATAGTTCACGTATCTCTTTTGCATTTTATCCAATACTTATTTTTAGTGTTTACACACATATACATATATATAATTAGGGCAACTACAATAAACTTATTGCATTACTCTGGATGCTCGAAAAAACTCAGTCATTACTCAAGTTTTACCTGGCTCATTGATCTTGTCATCTGTATTTTAAAAGTGAGTGAAACAGGACTTTAATAACCATGTTTCCAAAGCTATGCCAGGCAGCCAAATAGAACTATCATCAATAGCTCCTGAGAGCTACAGTAAGAAGTTACTCACTTAGTTCCACCAGTTCTTAGAGTTAAGAATGTTCTCTGCATTCCATTTAGCAGAGAAAAATGGCTCAATTTTGCCAGCATTGCTTTCTGATTTTCACCACACTGCTGTGATATTTGCTTCCAGCACCTGAAAGCAGTATAAAAATGCATGTTAAATCATTGAATAGCATTTCTATGTTCTGATTTGCGTTATAAACTTTAAAAAAAGATTTAAAGCCATGAATCTCAGCTCCTTGGCAGCATTCTTATTTTTTAAATGCTGAAAAAAAATCAAGAGCGCCCATCAAAGAAATATAATGCCATTAACTCATTGTACTGATACGTGATGAATTATTTATAATCTAATTATTATAATTAGAGTTAACATACCAAACCCATTCAGGCTCAGGTTTCACAGCAATGTTTGGATTGATTTCTTGAAGTTCATAATAATTGGCATCTATTTGCACAGGTGGAAATTGGTGCCTCCTCGGTTATCTTCTTATATCCACCCAGTCCCTTACCCTTAGAGTCTCTGCCAAGCTTTGAGCTGTGACGAGAATAGAGCAAAACATACTATTTAGTATTAACCACCCTATTTTCAGTCACTTCTTCAAATTAAACAAAAGTTAAATTATTCTGTACTGTAACCACAGAAAGATTTTCTAAAGATTCATTAAATATTTTTAAAAGCTTGCTGTCATGATTAGTAGATCCCTATCATAAACAGCTATTCATCTCCATGTAAGTAGAAGAACAATCTTGGGGTATAAATGAAGCACAAACTTTGAAAAAAAATCTTCTGTCCAGTAGCTGTGTATATGAGTGAGTGAGCCCCAAGTGAAACACCCAGCAATAATCACTGCATAAACATCAGTCCCTAGTGAGCTGTATATTAATGTCTGCCTGGAAATTTAATGGCACCTCTAGGCATAAACAAAGGTTTATTAAAATAAGAAGTAAAATATTCCTGAACACTGGCTTGCTTTTTGAAGTTTCCTATTCTGCTTTTGGAAATTAAGAAAGCCTATATTGTGATGCTAAAAGACACTGATTGAATCAACACCTGGCATCATTTTATTTAGGTTCTATTTAACATAGCCCAAAGCAAATAATCTACTTATATTTGTATTCCAAGCTTTTCATTTTTAGGAGAAAAACTGTAGTGGTTATGAATAGACTCCATTTCATCAGGTTCTTTTTCTCCATCTACCACCCACTTTTATATCTACCCTTATACCCACTGTCTTCCTACATAGCTCCACACATGCTTCAGGAGGACAGAATCCATGGAAAGATTGGATTTTCATAAAAAATAATCAGTGGAAGCAAGGTAATGTTATAGAGACTTTCATGAATCCATCTTGAACAAGTAGCTTTGAAGTTCTTGTGGTCTCCCTGTAACAACTGTATCCGACATGGCATCTGGTGGATAACAGATGAGAATCATCGTTTTTTCAAAGAAAATAATCTGGAGCTGCTGTCCATACCATTGGACATTTCTTTATAACATTTCAGCAGGTAGAATACAATGAGGTCTTGAGAAATCTTGACTTGAAAAACTGTGGTATGGTATATCACTACACTCATAGTTTAGGGTCTTCACCTTGAAAAAAAGCAAAACTGTACCTAATGTATTACCTGTTCCATCCCCTCTTAGAAATGACGACACAGCTATTTTTGAAGGAACTAGAGCTCATTATTCTTAACTTCCTCCTAAGTATCTCTCTCTCTGTCTCTCTGTCTCTCTCTCTACCCATCTATTTAGTCAAAAGTTAAATCTATTTAATAAAGCAAGTAATTTGTGAATAAATATTTGTAACTAAGATCTTTTTGTGTGGGTTTTGCCTTAAATTATGAAAGGACTATTTGGCAGTAGTACTTTATCTGGTATATAATGCTCATTATATAACTGGTTGACTTTTCAGTAGCTGAAAGGGTAATTGGATGATGCAACTTGATATACTTTTTTTATAGTAGAAGTTTGTAGTGACTTGTATAGCAAGTTTATTTTCCCTGCAGACATATTTACAGGTAACAATTTTAGCAAATCACTTTGAGATGCTTTCATGAAATAGTTTTAGCAGTTGTGACCAATTTAGGTACAGTTTTCTGACATAAGAGAATATATTTAAGGACCTCTGAGGAAGTCTTCCTTTGCTCCTATGAGTTACTTTTTTTTTTTTTTAACTTTTTTTGAGATGGAGTCTCGCTCTGTCACCCAGGCTGGAGTGCACCCAGGCTGGTGTGATCTCGGCTCACTGCAGCCTCTGTCTCCCGGATTCAAGCAATTCTCCTGCCTCAGCCTCCTAAGTAGCTGGGACTACAGGCATGCACCACCCACCATGCCCAGCTAATTTTTGTATTTTTAGTAAAGATGGGTTTCACCATGTTGGCCAGGCTGGTCTCAAACTCCTGACCTCAGGTGATCCACCCGCCTCGGCCTCCCAAAGTGCTGGGATTACAGGCATGAGCCACTGCCTCTGGCTGGTAAGTTACTGTTTTAATCTAAAACCTACTTGATATAATGTCTCCAAAAGCAAACACTATTTTCCTACATTTAAAAAAGGGTATTTTCCCAATCTTCACGCAGATAACCTAGTTTAAAGTTATATGATGGGCACAGGCTACTATGATGAGGAATAGTTGAGTGATTCATTTCTCTTCCAAAAGTATATATTTATTCTTTATATCTCTCAGCAATGCAGAACGTGGGCAAACAAGGTCACTTTATGAGCTCTGTCCACTGGTTTTAGCAAAAATAATTGCTTTACCAATAAAAAGAGTGACATGAAGTTAAGAAATAAAGGATAGACTGCTCTCAAAAACAAGAAAATTGCCCTAACGTGAGGATAAAGTTTAATTAGGGAAGCTCTGCAGTGCCCCATCTCATAAAACTCATTTTATTAAATTTATGTCCCATATTTTTGCCACACTATATTGCTTTCTGCACTTAAAATCTGGCCATGAGGATATGAAATTATTTTCCCACTCAGTCACTGGCTTCAGGGGACACAGTTCTGATTTCACCAGGGTCTTTGGTCCTCTTGCCCTTCTGTACCTTATTCAAAAGTTTCAGCAAATTTGACCTCTGAGAAGATACAATTTCCTTTTAGCCTGATAGTTTGACTTTTCTGTTTGCATATTAGAACTCTGCTCAGATGTAGAAAGTCTTACAGCTGAGCTCAGGGGCCAGAGCCAATATCAACTGAGTTTTGTTTTTGATATATTAATATTTCACAAATGGGCCAATTTCCTTATTCAGAACTTGGCAAATAAATCCTATTTTTCAGGGTCCATTTTGGAGTGACTTGCTTATAAAATTCTCTCTATGACCCAGTCTGAGTATTATCTGGTTAATTCTGTAAAATGTCTTTGTCTCCAACATTAAATCATGCCATTGAGGGAAAATATCCACATATTATGGAAGTCTTCATTATCTTGGAGGGCTTCCAAGGCTGGTAACATCTAAACATGTGCTCAATTCCCCTCCCTTTCATATATAGTGACCCAATCTGACCAGAAAATTCTATTGTTGAATTTGATCTTGAGAAGAAGTGGATTTTCATTTATGTTTAAATTATGTTTCAAAAGTACGTTCATTAACTAGCTGCTTAGAACTCATCTTCCAATGAAAACCATTGAAAATCAGAGGCTGAATGCAAACACAGCTGTTTGGGGTCAGGCAAGTATTATTAAACAGGGTAGAGTATACACGGTTTCTTAAAATTTCAGTGAAACAGAGATTACTGGGCAAGAAGAGCTCTGACCTTTATTCCCTATTAAATGCAATCCTCAAGAGTAAGTAGATATGAGAGTAAGCAGGTAGGAGGGTAAGCAGATAGGACTCACACTGCCTCTTTCTTTGGCCTGATGATGAGAGTCTTCCCTTGTCGGAATGGTCCAGGGGCTTTAGAGTGGCAGTCCCCAAACTTTTTGGCACCAGAAACCGGTTTCATGGAAGACAATGTTTCCATGGGCGGGGAGATGGGATAGTTTGGGGGTGAAACTGTTCCATTCAGATCGTCAAGCGCTAGATTCTCACAGGAAGCATGCAACCTAAATCCCTCACATGTGCAGTTCACAACAGAGTTCACGCTCCGATGAGAATCTAATGCCGCCACTGATCTGACAGGAGGCGGAGCTCGTGTGGCAATGTGCCTTCTGCTGTTGGCCCAGTTCCTAACAGGCCATGGATGGGTACTGGTACATGCCCAAGGGTTGGGGGGCCCCTGCCTTAGAGGACTCAGCCTTTGAAAGGACCACAGAGAGTGGCTCATGTCTCCTTTGCATAACTGGATAATGATTTGGAGGGGAGAACAAATAAAAAGGTAGGGTCATGGGGTGAGTTCTGATTCACTTTAGTACTTAATTAGGATGGCAATTGTAGCCCTGTGTAAACATCCAACACAGCTTACCTGTTGGGGACCACTGAGGGGCAATTGTTTCTCTATTCTTCTAAGGAAACATAGAAACAAACACAGTTTTGAAATAAAGGAGCTTTAAGCAGAGGACTTTTAGACATGATTTGTTTTTTCCTTGAGGCCTATCTTTTCAAAAGCTGCACACATATTTTGGTCTGCCTTGTTTAGGAAAAATAAACGCTGATCACAGTTCATTTAATCCCATTTGCTTCGTCACTAGATGGTTGCATTGGGGACCCGAAGCCTTATAAAGGATCTATAAAATACTGTGTACTAAATACTAAGATATAAAACTCACTATGAAAATTAGTAGACAATTTTATGTTAATCAAAACACAAAGAAAAGAGTGAAATATTCAAGAAAACACCTCAAATGCTAGAACTTGAAGAAAGTAGGTTTAATTTAATATGGATGAAGCACTGAAGACAAACTTGAGGAAATTGTGAAGCAGGCTACCGTGCATTTGTAGTTTGTCAAATTTAATTCTAAAATTTAAGAAAATGTCCTCCATATGATAACTGTATAGCACTACCACCATTCTTGGGCTTCCTGGCTGTGATGAGGACAAGGATAGCAAACTTATGACCTGCAGGCTCAAGCTCGCTGGACAGGTGGATTGTTTAACTTTAAAAAATGTGAATAGCTTGGAGTAAGACGACACACTCCGCCACCCCCTGTGGTTTTGCACCCTGCTACGTAACACATGCCTGGCCCACTTGGGCTCTGAAGGTGTTTATTTTCAGCCCCAGATTACATTACTTCCTTTGGGACTCAGAGATGCTAACAGAAGTAATGAAAGAGAGAGAAACAAGGAAGAATAGATGGAACCAGAATGAGAGAGAGAGAGAGAGAGAGAGAAGAAAGAGATTCTTTTGGCTAACAATGCAACAGTTGGAAGAATAGAGAAAGAAAAAAGATTTGTTTGGCAAATATTCATTAAATTCCTATTATACACCAAGCACTATTCAAAACACTGGGTGGCGGGGGAAACAATGAACAAAACAGATGAAGTTCTTACTTTCATGGAGCTTACATTCTAGTTGGGGAGAAATATAAAACAACAAATAGCCAGGCGCAGTGGCTCCTGCCTGTAATCCCAGCACTTTGGGAGCCCCAGGTGGGAGGATTGCTTGAGCACCAGAATTCAAGACCAGCCTGGGCAACATGGCAAAACCCCATCTCCACAAAAAACACAAAAATTATCCAGGTGTGGTGGCATGCGTCTGTAGTCCCAGCTACTGGGGGTGCTGAGGTGGGAGAATCGCTTGAGCCAGGGAGGCGGAGGTTGCAGTGAACTGAGATCGTGCCACTACACTTCAGCCTGGGTGACAGAGTGAGACCCTCTCTCAAAAAACAAGCAAGCAAACAAATAAATATTGTTAATGAAGATAAGTTAAATGAAGAAAAAACATTTTAAAATAGAGATATAAGTGACCGGGCAGAAAGGAAGATGTTAATCTGTAAAGTGGTCAGGGAAGGACTTGTTGACAAGGTTACGTTTGAGCAGAGATGTGAAGAATGGCATTCCAGGCAGAGGAAACGTGAAGTGCAAAGATCCTGAAGCTAGACATGATTAGTGAGTTAGAGCACAAAGGAGGCCAGGCTGGGGGAGGAAGGCATGAGAAGGAAGCGGTAAGACATGTGGCAGTGACAAGGCAGTGGAGGGTGCAGCTCTAATAAGAACTTTAGAGTTCCACTCTGAGGAAGGTGAGAAGAGGGCTTTGAGTAGAGCTGTGGTATAATCTTGCAAGAAAATTCCAATTGCTCCATTGAAAACACAGAAGCATACTTATCTGGCAGGGGAGATACCATGTTCACGAAGGTGGTTTTCCAAGGGCCAGGTTTATCCATTGCACTCTGGATGTGCTGACCCCCGTGATTTGCCCGTATGTGGGAAACTTGACTGCGTAATTTGTGTAGTGAGGGATTGCGTTCACGCTTTCCCTTGGTCTTCACAGCCTAAGAACAGGCATCCTCTGTGTAAAGAAATAAAAAATAAAAGAAAACATAGAAGCATGGGCAGAAGTCAGTAGAACAGTTAGGAGTCTCTCACAGTAGTTCAGATGAGAAGCAGTGGTGGCTCCAAGAGAGTCATAACGATGAGTGCTGCTGGGAAGTAGTCTGTGTTTTCTTTGAAAGTAGAACAAGTAGGACTTGTTGATGGATCAGATGTGGAGTGTAAGCAAAAAACAAAAATGCGGTCAAGGTTCACTCTACTTTCATCTGTGTTTAAAAATGTCCACAACAAAAAGCAAGAAAACAGAGAGAGGGAGTCAAGGATGACTCAAGATCTTGGACTCAAGAAACTGAGAGAAAGAAGTTGTCATTTACTGTTATGAGCAAAAACAGGGAAAGGAACATATGTGAGGGGTGGAACCGTGAGTTCAGTTTTGGGCATGTTAAATTTGAGATGCATGTCAGTCCTCCATATGGCAATACCAAGTAGGAAGTTGATTATATGAGTTTAGAATTCAAAGAAGAGGCCTGGGCTACAGATAGAAATTTGAAATTATCTGCATGTAGGTGGCATTTGAAGTCTGAAGATTAAGTGAGATCACCTGAAGAGTGATAAAGGCAAGATCTGAGGATTGAACATTTTGGCACTCTCAAGTGTAGAGGTCTGGAATATGAAGAGGAACCAGCAAGGATATGGCAGGAGGAATGATCGGAGACCTAGGAAGACAAAAAGAAAAAAAGAAAAAGAAAAAGAAAGAAAGCCAATTAAGGAAGGCTTTTTAAGAAAGGGAATGATCAAAAGTGACACAAATGCCTCTGATAATGAAGGAAGATGAGAACTAAGAAAAAATCATTAGCTTGGCAACATGGATATCACTGTTAATCTTTGAGTGCATACAAGCCTCTTGAACTTGCTTCAGGAAATACTAGGAGAAGTACAGACAGAAAATGCAGCCCGCCATTTTGAAGGTTTTTGCTATGATAGGGAGCAGAGAAATCAGGTAGTACCTAGGAGGGCATGTGCAGTCAAGTTAGAGTTTGGGTTTTTTAATTTAATTTTATTTTAGAGAGAGGATCTCACTCTGTTGCCCAGGCTAGAATGCAGTGGCACCATCATGGCTCACTGCAGCCTCCACCTCCCTTCAGCAATCCCCCCCCACCCCCTCCCCCCTCCCCTCCCCCCCCGCCCCGCCCCGCTCAGCCTCCTGAGTAGCTGGGACTGCAGGCACAAGCCGCCATGCCTGGCTAATTTAAAAAAATTTTTTATACAGACAGGGTCTCCCAATGTTGCTCAGGCTGGTCTTGAACTCCTAAAATCAAGCGATTCTCCCACCTTGGCCTCCCAAAGTGCTGGGATTACAGGTATGAGCCACTGTGCCTGGCAGGGGTTTATTTTAAAAGACAAAAATGATCCAGTCAGAGAGGAAACTATGATACAGACAAGACACATAACTTCCAGAAAGATACTCTTAGAAGACAAGATCCATTTTATAGGTGGAATTATCTTTAGATAGGAACAGAGATTATCTATTTAATGTAACAGAAGGGAAGACAAGATGCAGGGCATAGAGGAAAGTGTGTGTATTTGGTGATGGAAGCATGAGGAAGTTCCTTCTAATTATCTCTATTTTCTTAGTAAAATGAAGAGCAAAGTCGTTATAGTGAGAATAAAGAGAATTAGAGTAAGAATAAATGGCAAGACGCTGTAGGTTCGAAGAGAAAAGAAGGGTATAAAATAGTTGTTTAGGAGAATAAGAGATGAAAGTGTATATTCAAAGGCAGTGAAATTCCCTGGCAACAGTGAAGGCCCACTTGAGGTTGACAATTAGGAATTGAAGTAAATCTGTTAGCATAACTGTTTTTTTTTTTTCAGCCATTTTCAACAGATCAGAAGCAAGAAGGAGTAGGTGGAAGTTGGGATTTAACTAAGAAAAAGTAAATTTGATGGTGGAAGAGAAGGACAAGGGAATTGGGATTATATAAGGTAATGGTTATCATGTTGAACTGTTGAATCTTAATTGAGGATAGAGGTAAATGCAGACATAAGGAAGTGAGAAATAGATGCTAAGGTCAATAGATACATGTTCATTGTGTGACTTGAAAATGATCAGAATAAGATGGAGACGGGAGGTAGTGGTGGGAGTATTTGACATCTGAAATTGACATTATGAAAGGGGGTATAGTGATTGATAATAGTAAGGTCTAGAGTGCAACCATAAGAGCAGGTGACTGGAGTGATGTGGAGGACAAGATGATGGCAGGAGAGAACACCAAGAGCCTGAGAGGCTAGATTATTGTAAGGATCTTTTCAATGATATTGAAATCACCAAGAATTAGGAGAAGAATGCTGTTGGGGAGATGACAGTGGGTAGGGCATGAGAACCTTCAAGGAATGATGCAAAGTGACTACGAAGTCTGTACATGATTGGACATATGGAGAAGTGAGGTGACCCATGGCTGAACTTTAGAGGAAGCAAGGATGTTTAGGGAGAAGGAAAGGATGATAAGCTGAAACTGGCAGTGACTATTCATAGCTGCAGAAAGATCAGGTTTCATTTAGAATAGAGAGACGAAGGTGATGCAGAGACCACTTCAAGGATATAGGAAATTTTGCTAATGACCCACAGTGAACTCCAAGGAACACGCTGAAAGAGTGTATTGTGGGAAAGGGTGTGAGATTGGGTCATATAAAGGAATGGACAGAGCTGTACAAGAATGTGATTTACAACAATGAGTGGTGAATTGGGGCTTCTTTCAGTGACTGAGATGGCCTGAGTGTATATAGTTTTCACTTGCTGAAAAATTTCCAAGATAATTTATTGGATTTTGATTATAGAATAAATGGGAGAACATGGATTGTGAATATACTAAAGCAGTTTTAGTAGTTTATCACCATGACCAGTAGATGGTATTGTTGGCCCAAGATAGTTTGGTTGCTGTTTGCTGTTCAGCACAGAGTGGAAAAGGGAAGGAAAGGGGGTTACAGATGCACTATGAGAGAAGGCAGTGTGTCTTTCACTTGGTAAAATGTAAAGGATACTGGTAGACTTAGGAGATATCCTTATCTGAACTAGTCACTCTTACACAAAATTAATGTTTGATAGAATGGACAAACAAGCATGAATTCTTAGAAAGGACTGGGACTTTTAACAAATCTTGAGCATAGAGTTATAGAAATATATAAAGTGCAAATAATGGATTTTAAAAGCACATAGATATATCTAAAAGAAAAAATCAGTATGTCAAAGAGATCTCTGTACTCCCATGGTAGTTGCAGTACTATTCACAATAGCCAAGATATGGAATCAACCTAACTGTGCATCAGTGGATGAATGGATAAAGAAACTGTGGTATATATACACAGTGGAATATTATTCAGCCATAAAAAAGAATGAAATCCTGTCATTTGCAGTAACATGGATGAACTTGGAGGACATTGTGTTAAGTGAAATAAGCCAGGCACAGAAAGACAACTATCTCATGTTCTCATTCATACATAGAAACTTAAAAAACATAGATCTCATGGAGGTAGAGAGTAGAATGGCAGTTATCAGAGTTGGGGAAGAGTAAGTGGGAGGATGAGGATGGAGAAAGGTGGGTAAATGTGTACAAAAATACAGTTAGATAGAAGAAATATGTTCTAGTGTTCAATAGCACAGTAGGGTGACTAGAGTTAATAATATTTTATGTATTTCAAAATAGCTAGACCAGAAGGTTTGGAATGTTTCCAACAGAAAGAAATGATAAATGTTTGAAGTGATGACTATCAGAATTACCTTGATTTGATCATTACACATTGTACGCATGTATAAAAATATCACATGTATCCCATAAAGTGTACACTTATTGTGCATCATAAAAAGCACACACAGAGAAACAGAAGAAAACTACAAGAACTTGCAACTCACTTGAGACAGTTCAGGATGCTGAGCCAATGAGATTTCCCTTGTTTTGCCTCTGGGACAACCATGTGTGCTAACTCTGGGAGGCAAATGCATGAGGAGTCACTGGCTAAATTCTGATATTGATCTGAAAGCACATACTCTGAAAAAGGCAAATTAAGTTTTTGCTATAAAAGCAAACAAGCACATAAAAACCTACACTCTCTCTTCTTTCTTCTCCTGCTTGCTTTGGGAATTCAGAATACAGAGCGTCGAAATCCAGAGGCACTGTGACTTCCTTTTCAGAAAAAGGAGAGGCTGAAAGAGACTGATGCTGGGCAGAGTCTATGAGCTTTGCATATTCATATCCCTCAGTTGTTCAGCATTAGAAAATTCAGGTAATGAGCATGTGAACACTCCAGCAGCCTTTGTATGGCTTGGGGGTTTTCTATTCTCATGTTCTCTGTATAGAATTGACTGTGTCAAATCAGGAGGTCCCTACCCCCATCCCCAGATTGAATCAGCACTTGAACATTGAAGTTTTTAACATCACCCACAAGATTTTTAAGGGCTTGTCAAAAGAATCTTCATAGTCTCTAGCCATGAATAAAAATGAATTCAGATATCATCCTTATCTCACATTTTATTTCATGGGATTAATTTAATTCATTGAGTTAAATGATATGGGCTGTTAAGTGGTTGCTGGTAATAAGCAGAATTTTTAAATTTTTTTTAGGAAAACATACCAACTCTATTCTGACATACTAGTTTTACATAAATAGTTGAAACTTTTTCTTAATGTTAGCACAGTTACACCTTGATTAAACAATCCTCTAGGGTAGTGATGTCCAATCTTTTGGCTTCCCTGGGCCACATTGGAAGAAGAAGAATTGTCTTGGGCTACATGCAAAATACACTAACACTAATGATAGCTGATGAGCTACAGAAAAGTGGCAAAAAAATCTCAAAATGTTTTAAGAAAGTTTACGAATTTGTGTTGAACTGCATTCAAAGCTATCCTGAGTCATGGGTTGGACAAGCTTGATCTAGGGTCAAAAATGAAATCAGACACATTAAGAAAAAAAATCTGCAACTATCACATGAAGTTGATCTGTTTGGTATTTATTTGAAGATTCAAAGTACCATATGATTATCTCTGCCCACATCTCCTATTTGGCTAAATACAGTTGAAAGTTAATACTAGCCCTGGAAAAACTTAATGTTTTTAAAGTTTCTTTTGGACACATAGCCCTGGCTAGATATCTGAGTGCCAGGTTATTATTTTAAAATTTGTAAATGATTCAAAGGCTAGAGTTTATAAGCTTAACCTGAGAAATTTTCCAGTGAGAATTGCTATTTCTTATCTTCATTGAGAATTTAAAAAAAAAAAAAAAAAAAAAAAAAAAGGACCAGAAATCTCTACTTCTTCAGCTATTAGGGTAGACAGTAGGCCTTGAGCTTCTTCTTACTTCAGGGTGATTCATTCTAGAGTAATGAATGACAGAAATCTTCAGCATTCTATTATAATGAGACTTTTTCTCTCTGAGCAACTTATTGCTTTCAAAGGCTGCTTTTAGGTGACAGTGGCTCCCACTGCCAACCAAAGGCACCCCTAATTCTTAGCAGCTGTTCCTATAACCGTTTCTGTTTGGAAGCCACTCAGAGCAGTGTTTATCACAGTGTGCAAAATCATCTGTGATACTTACGAAAAATTCCTGGACCTCACCCCAAACCTAATGAATCAGAATCTCTAGGGTGGGTTGAAAATCTGCATTTTACAAGTTCAGAGTTGAATTCTGCTTGCATCTCTTATTGTCTGCTAGTGTGTAGCTGTGCTCCTAAAAGAGCTTTTAAACAGAACTACTTTAAATGTTCACAGAGTTGCACCAGAGCGGGAGAACAGCATGAAATCCCATTATGTCACAATCCTAGCTATTTGTTTGAGAAATCGTGAACAGGCTCAGCAGAGACTTGTTTTTGATGACCAAGTGTGTCTTTTACTACTTCCTCAAAAACCCTACCCACAACCCTCTTTACCCCTCTTATTCTCGGCATGTTACCTTGCATCCTACCTCATCAAGAAAATAGAGGTGATCATCAGTAGTGCTTCTCTATGATCACTACATTTCTGGATTTCCTGAAAATTTTTCCTGGCATCCATTTTTTCAATCATTGTGTGAGCTTCTAACTCCTTGGAATAATTCATTTCTGCTTGAAATTTCTGTATTATTTTCACTGATACAAGCTGCTTCCAATTCTTTTTATTACAATGATAAAGAACAATTTAGAGACTCAATCTAGACTTGATGTCCAAAAATGTCTTTTCCAGAATCACATATTTAATTGTTACTTGACACATTAATTGCATACATACATAATAAGCATCTTAGTCTAAACATAGTCAAAATTGATTTTTCGTCCCAAGTCACCTTCTCCTGCAAACTTCACCAGCTCAATTTAAGATATCACCTTTCTCCACTTGCTCAGGCCAATCACTTTGGTGGCATCTTGAACTCTCTTACTTTTCTCATAACCCACATTCAGTCTATCTGCAAAATCTGGCAGCTCTACCTTTAAAATTTATCTAGAAGGAGACCACTTCTCACTATCTGTTCTACTCCTTCTCTGGCCCAAGCCACTCAGCTCTCATTTAGATTAGTGTACTAGCCTTGCTCTCTTCTGCCTGCACCCTCTGCAATCTATTCTCAGCACAATAGCCAGAGTCATCCTGAAAACCTTAAGGCAAGTAATGTCATTTATCTTCTCAAAATCTTCCAGTAGCTTCTTCCTTACTAAGGCTAAAAGACAAGTTGCTAACTCTTGCCTTTAAGTTCCTATATTATCTGGCCTCTTTACCCCTCTAACTTTCATCACTTTTCACTCTCTCTCTTGTTCTCTCTGCACCAGTCACACTGGCTTCCTTCCTAGTCCTAGAATATGCAATTTATGCTGACAACTTCTTTGCTTCCTCACTTTGCTATCCTCCCTTTCCTTCAAAAAGTGTCTTCTTTTTGAGGCATTACCTGGCCACCTTACTTGAAATTCCAATTTCTTCAACCCCTGATATCTTATATATGCCTACTTTACTTTTTCTTTTTAGCACTTGAGATTATCGTCCATTCCATATATTTTAATTATTTGCATATTTATTCAGTCTCCCCTTCCGGAAGATCCAGGAACACAGGATATTTGTTTTGTTTAATACTATGCCCCCAGCACCTAGGATAATGTCTGGTGTGTAATAGGTGCTCAATATATATTTGGAGATATTAAGTGGCTCTTTTGGAAGGGTTAACAGAGATAATTTCTATTGAAGTTGGTGCTGGTTTCTGGGGAAAATTTCATGAAAGCAAGAGAGTAAAAGTATTTCCTGCGTTTACAGCATTTGGATGATTTACTTCAATTAAGAAATATTTAGTGAGGGCATGGGTTGCTGGGATATAGAGTGATGAATAGATAAAATCATGCTTTCATAAAGCTAAATGTTAGGGTGAAACTAGAACTTTGGTTCTAGTGGGAGGAGCTAATGATAAATAAATAAAGATAGTATATAATGCATCACATGAGGGTAAGTGCTGTGGGGAAAAAAAAGGATAAAGGGGAAACTAGTCATGGCATAGATGTGCAATTTTAAATTGAGGACCAGGGAAGGCCTCTCAGAGGAGGTGACAGTTGAACAGAGACCTAAGTGAAGTGAGGGAGGGAATCAAGTAGATATTTGCAGGGGGAAATGTTCCAGACAGAGAAACTATGAGTACAAAGGCCCTGAGGCAAGAGTATGCCTGGGGTATGGGAGGAGCCATAACAGGGCTAGGGAGGCTGGAGCATAGTAAGCCTGGGGTGGAGGTGGAGGGGTCACAGGGAAGGCCAAGGGGTATCTGGGGCTCAGGTCAGTTGAGTTCTTGCAGACCAGGGTAAAGCTTTTGGAAAAAGTGAGCTGGAGAGCCATTGGAGGGTTTCGAGCAGAAGAGAGTGATGATCTGGCTTCCATTTTAGAAAGATCACTCAGGCTTCTAGGTGGACAATAGGCTGGGAAAGCCAAGTTAGTTAGGAAGCCAATGGCTGTCATCTTTGATGGAGCTGATGGTATCCAAGGAAGTGGTACAAAGCAATAAGGTTTTGCAAATATTTTGAAGGTGGAGACAATGGAATTTAAGATTAGATGTGGAATGTGATGGAAAGCACTTAAGACACTCCAACATTTGGGGCCTGACTGGAGTTACCACTTTGTAAGAAAGGGCAGATTTTGGTGGGAAGGGCATAGCTCAAATAAATAAATTGTTATTTTTTAGATGTTACTTTTGAAATTCTATTAGATATCCAAGTGAAGAGTTTCAGTATCCAGTTGGGTATATAAATCTGGAGCCTGGGGGAGAGACAGGGGCTGAAGATACAATTTTGGGGGACCTCAGTAGATAGTATTTAAAGCCATAAGGTTGGATGATATTTTCAGAGAATAAATGGCAAAGATAGCTGAAGAGATTTCAGAGAGCTAGCTAAGGGCCTGAAACTCACCTTCATGGAAGAATTAGCTCAGTGATATTGAGATGATGTGACAATGAACCAAGAGCAAAAATCTTTAAAGACTGATGAAGAGTGATCTGGGAGTCCTTGGTGACTGCAACAGGGATGCGTACATGGTGGGTAGAATTCACAAAAGCATGAGATTTGAAGGAGTTGAGAGGTTTAGGGAAGAGGTCAAAGCATGTCCTGGAAGTGGCAAGGAAGGGCATAGAGAATAGCTATGACTTCTGTGCCCAGTTTTAGGAGACAAAAAGAGTCACCACCTGAGGGAACTGTAGGGAAAGTAGTGTCCCCAGGGGAGAGCCAGGTTAGAGTTCCAGCAAGATGAGATTGAGGCTATGGGGGATTTTTGTTGATGACAGATATGAGTTCCAGAGGGAACAGAGAGGGGGACCCTGCTGACAGGAGGAAGAAAGATCAGGCCAGATTATTACAGGATTAACAGAGCCATATGGGGCTGAATGTTGGAGAGAAGAGACCTGATCTGGCCTTCTTGAGGCTACTGAAGTAAACAGGGATGGAGGAAACGAAGGGATTAACTCTGGTAGATTCTTGGGCTGACAAAGGTGAAAAGGCTGTGAGTCACTGCAGAGGGAAGTCAGGGCTTGTGCCTATAGTAGACAGAGCTTTGTGGGCTCACAGTTCAGTCATTGTGATGATGGTTTGAAGCTAATGCACACATGATGGCACCAGGGGCCTGGCCTCTAGTGGCCTTCACATAGTCAATTCATACAATGGGGACCCAGTTAGTAATTGTAGAGGGAAGTTCTTCATGGCCTTCCATCTGCATGGACAAAGTAGTTTCTTCCATCAGAAAGGATAAGGTGACAGATGTTTTCCTTGGTGTTCTCTAATCCATCACTCCTGAGACCACACACATCCCTCTACATAAATGGAAGGGAGGATCAGATTGATTTCTCTTTAGTAAGAAAATCAGTGGTTCACAAAGTACCTGATTGAGGCTAACTTTAAGTTTTAAAAATATACTTAAGATTATTTGCTTTGTTGGCTTGGAATTTGAGCCACAATACTTCTGAGGTGGCTTAGTAAGACTTTCATTAAGAGGGAGATCACTTTTTATGGAAAACATTCACCTGGCTTATTATTATTATTATTATTATTATTATTATTATTATTATTTAGAGATGGGGTCTCACCACAGTGCCCAGGCTGGAGTGCAGTGGTTGTTCAGGCGTGATTATAGCTTACTGTAGCTTCAAACTCCTGTCCTCAAAGGACACCCCTGCCTCAACCTCCTGAGGAGCTGAGATGACAGGCACCTGCCACCATGCCCAGCTTACCTGGGTTTTTAGAATAGAGCCTCTCGTAGGGCCCAGCCTTGAAGTGTGTCTCCTAATGCAGGAACACTGTTGCCAAATGTCCTCCCTGCAGGGCACTGATGCTGATAGAATCATCTCTGGTTTTCTTTCCATTACTTCTGCAAAGAAAATGTTAGTGATGAATTGAGGAATTTAAGGCTGTGAACACTTTATTTTTTTTCCGGGAGACTGACATTTAGGAGGGGAAAAAAAGGAAAGCACTTGAGGGTAAAGGGAGAATGAGTAGCACTTCTCTCCCTCTTTCCAAATCAGAAACGGCTTCAATCTTCTTTTTCCCTCATGAGTCAGAAAAATAAAGTGATACAAAATCCAGTCTATTCTTATGCCTTGAGGCATGACTGCAACTAAACCATTAGGGGATGCAAATGGAATCCTCTCTGACAAAAATTCAGTGTCTAGCACACTGTTTGGGCCACACACAAAACCACCCATTCATAAATGGGCTTTTCCTCTGAACATTGGTGGGCAGGCTCTGCGTAAGCATGGAGGAAAGTTTGACTTCTAGGCCTATGGAAAGTAAAGTAATACTCTAACATTTTCCTTAAAGTTAACAGATAATGGACTGAGATGGAAATCAGTTTTAGTCACTGAATTTAAAAAATGAGACTTGAGGGCTTTTGAAAAGCAGCACTATTGTTGGGGAGTAGATCATTTGTTTCTAATCTTACTGTTCTGGAGCCTGGGATTCAACTGTGTTTGGGTAGATTTTGCCTGCATGCATGCAAATGATAGATAGGATTGAGACATTCGTTTACTCTAAGCTCCTATGACTGCTTAAAAACTACCATGGCAGTCCATCCAAGAAATGAAAAACAGAATTACCATATGGCCCAACAGTTCCAATCTTGGGTGTATACTCAGGAGAATAGAAATCAGGGTCTAAGAGATATTTGTGAATTTGTACACTCATAATCATAGAAGTATCATTTGCAAGAGCCAAAACGTAGAATCAATACCAGTATCCACTGAGAGTGACTGGATAAATAAAATGTGATACATGCATATAATGAAATATTATTTAGCCAGGAAAAGGAATGAAACTCTGACACATGCTACAACATGGATGAACCTTAATGACATTAGGCTAAGTGAAATAAGCCAGTCACAGAAGGACAAATACTCTGTGATTCCACTTATATGAAGTACCTAGAGAGTCAAATTCATCAAGATAGAAAGTAGAATGGTGGCTTGCTGGAGGGGGGTTGGGGGAGGGAAATGAGGACTTAGTGTTTAATGGGTATAGAGTTTCAGTTTGGGATGATGAAAAGGGTTGGAGATGGTTAGTAGTGATGGAAGAGCAATGTGAATGTGCTTAACAACACTGAACTGTACAGTTAAAAATGGTTAAGATATTATAGTAAATTTTCTTATGTGTATTTTGCCACAATTTTTTAAAAGCGAATGGATTTACCTATTGTAGGCATTTTATATAAATAAATTCATGCAATATGTGACTGGCTTTTTTTACTTACCATAATGTTTTCAAGATTGGGCCAGGCACGGTGGCTCACACCTGTAATCCCAGCACTGTAGGAGGCCAAGGCAGGTGGATCCCTAGAAGTCAGAAGTTCGAGACCAGCCTGGCCAACATGGTGAAAGCCTGTCTCTACAAAAACAGAAAAGTTAGCTGGGCATGGTAGGGCGTGCCTGTAGTCCCAGCTACTTGGGAGGCTGAGGCAGGAGAATCACTTGAACCCAGGAGGCGGAGGCTGCAGTGAGCCGAGATCACAACACTGCACTCCAGCCTGGTGACAGAGACTCTGTCTCAAAAAAAAAAAAAAAGTTATTCCTGTTGTGGTATGTGTTAGAATTTCCTTCCTTTTTAAGGCTAAATAATTTTCCATTATACAGATATATTACATTTTTCCAGGAGCTAGAGAAAGGAGTGAATGGAGACTGTTAATGAATAAGTTTTCTTTCTTTCTTTTCTCTTTTTAAAAATTGAGATAGGGTCTCACTCTGTCACCCAGGCTGGAGTGCAATGAACACAGCTCACTGCAGCCTCAACCTCCTGGATTAAGCAATTCTCCCACCTCAGCCTCTTGAGTAGATGGCACCACAGGCATGCACCAACACGCCTGGCTAATTTTTTTAACTTTTTGTAGAAACAGGGTTCTACTACATTGCCTAGGCTGGTCTTGAACTCCCGAGCTCAAGTGACCCTCCCACCTTGGCCTCCCAAAGTCCTAGGATTATAGGCGTGAGCCACTGCACCCCTCCCGGGTTTTCTTTATGGAGTGATGAAAATGTTCTTAAATTAGATTGTTGTGACAGTTTTATAATTCTGAATATACAAAAACCCACTGAATTGTACACTTTACAAGTGCACATTTTATGGTGTATGAATTATCTCAATAAAGCTGTTATTTACAAACTGGAAAAAACCCCACCAACTAATGACATCTTAGATTAATTAACAAAAGTACAGTGTCCATAACAAATGTAGTGAAAAGGCACCCATCTAGAGCCAGAAGGCCTGCATTCTAGTATTGACTCTGGCACTTAATAATGTGACTTTGGTGAAATATGAATTTCTGTAAACCTCATATTTATAATCAGTAGACGGCGTGGAAAGATTCAGCTCTTTTAGCTCTTTGTCTCACACATCTTGTGCTTTGCCATATCACCAGCTGCCTCTAAATAGGTAAGCAACAGCTGCAGGTGAATCTGGAACAGATGTCAAGCTGGAATTTCATTCCAGCAATTACTATCTTCACAAAGTCTTTTTCTGTTAAGAAGCTTTTTAACCTACCCTCCTTTACATTGATACAATGAAAGTTAAGCAGGCCTCAATTGTGCTGCAGTCAATTACTAAAGGGACATAAATGTCCCAGCCTACACTAGAAGGGAAGGACAGGATTTCTGTATATGTGTGTCTAAGAAAAATGCAAAATTGCTTGCAAAATGTTGCTGTTTTGCACATATTGACTTTTGCAGAAATTGTCTCCTTTGCCTCATCCCAATCATCTATGTTTTGAAATATTTAACTAAAGGGTTCCTGTATTAGTCTGTTCTCATGCTGCTGCTAAAGACATATCTGAGACTGAGTAATATGTAAAAGAAAGAGGTTTAATTGACAATTCCACATGGCTGGAGAGGCCTCACAATCATGGTGGAATGTAAATGAGGAGCAAAGTCACACGTTACATGGTGGCAGGCAAGGAGAGCATATGCAGGGGAACTCCCCTTTATTAAAACCATCAGATCTTGTGAGACTTATTCACTAATGAGAGCAGCAAGAGAAAGACCTGTCCCCATGATTCAATTGTCTCCCACCAGGTCCCTTCCATGACATGTGGGAATTATGGGAGCTATGATTTAAGATTTGGGTGGAGACACAGCCAAACCATATCATTCCACTCCAGCCCCTCCCAAATGTCATGTCCTCACATTTCAAAACCAATCATGCCTTCCCAACTGTCCCTCAAAGTCTTAACTCATTTCAGCATTAACCAAAAGTCCACAGTCCAAAGTCTCATCTGAGACAAGGCAAGTCCCTTCCGTCCATAAGCCTGTAAAATCAAAAGCAAGTTGGCTACCTCCTAGATACAATGGGAGTACAGGCATTAGGTAAATACACCCATTCCAAATGGGGGAAATTGGCCAAAACAAAGGGGCAACAGGACCCACGCAAGTCTGAAATCCAGGAGGAGAGTCAAATCTTAAAGCTCTAAAATCATCTTCTTTGACTACATGTCTCACATTGAGGTCATGCTGATGCAAGGTGTGGGTTCCTGTGGTCTTGGGTAGCTCCACCCCTGTGGCTTTGAAGGGTACCCCTCCTGGCTGCTTTCACAGGCTGTCATTGAGTGTCTGTGGCTTTTCCAGGTGCATGGTGTGAGCTGTTGGTGGATCTACCATTCTGGGGTCTGGAGGATAGTGGCCTTCTTCTTACAGCTCCCCTAGGCAGTGCCCCAGTGGGGACTCTGTGTGGGGACTTCAACCCCACATTTCCCTTCCACACTGCTCTAGCAGAGGTTCTCCATAAGGGCCCCACTACTGCAGCAAACTCCTGCCTGGGCATTTCCATACATTTTCTGAAATCTAGGCAGAGGTTCCCCAAACTCAATTCTTGGCTTCTGTGTACTTGCAGGCTCAATACCACATGGAAGCAGCCAAGGCTTGGAGCTTGCACCCTCTGAAGCAATGGCCTAAGCTCTGTGTTGGCCCCTTTTAGCCATGACTGGGATGCAGAGACAGCATAAAGCAGCAAGGCCCTGGGCCCAGTCCAGGAAACCATTTTCTCCTCCTAGGCCTGCAGGCTTCTGATGGAAGGGACTGTTGTGAAGACCTCTGACATGCCCTGGAGACATTTTCCACATTGTCTTTGTGATTAACATTTGGCTCCTCATTACTTATGCAAATCTCTGCAGTGACTTGAATTTCTGCTCAGAAAATGGGTTTTTCTTTTCTATCACATTGTCAGACAGCAAATTTTCTGAACTTTTATGCTCTGCTTCCTTTTTAAACATAAGTTCCAATTTTAAACCATATCTTTGTGAATACATAAAACTGAATGCTTTTAACAGCACCCAAATCACATCTTGAATGCTTTGCTGCTTAGAAATTTCTTCCACAAGATACCCTTATTCATCTCTCTCAAGTTCAAAGTTCCATAGATCTCTAGGGCACAGGCAAAATGCTGCCAGTCACTTTGCTAAAGCAAAACAATAATTGCCTTTGCTCCAGTTCTCAACAAGTTCCTCATCTTATCTGAGACCACCTCAGCCAGGACCTTATTGTCCATATCACTGTCAGCATTTTGGTCAAAGCCATTCGACAAGTCTCTAGGAAGCTCCAAGCTTTCCCATGTCTTCCTGTCTTCTTCTGAGCCTTCCGAGTCTCTAGGAAGTTCTAAACTTTCCCACATTTTCCTCTCTTCTTCTGAGCCCTCCAAACTGTTCCAACCTTTGTCTGTTACCCAGTTCCAAAGTTGCTTGTATCTTTATAGCAGCATTCCCCTGCCTGGTACCATTTTACCATATTAGTCTGTTCTCATACTGCTAATAAAGACATACCCAAGACTGGGTAATTTATAAAGGATAGAGGTTTAATTGATTCAGTTCCACATGGTTGTGGAGGCCTCACAATCCTGGCTGAAGGCAAATGAGGAGCAAAGTTACATCTTACATGCGGCAGGCAAGAGAGAGCATGAACAGGAGAACTGCCCTTTATAAAATAATCAGATCTCATGAGACTCATTTACTATCAGGAGAACAGCAAAGGAAAGCTCCATGCCCATGATTCTATTACCTCCCACTGGGGTCCCTCCCATGACATGTGGGATTTACAGGAGCTACAGTTTGAGATCTGGTGTGGAGACACAGCCAAACCATATCAGTTCCCTATCTGTTCCCCTTGATTTTGGAGTTTTTGCAGTTTATTTCTGATGTCACACCAGGTTTAGAGGAATGGTGTGTGACCTTTCTTTCTGGCCATCTCTTTCTCATCATCCTCTTGATCGCTATAGACCCAAGGAGACTTAGGCTTTAAGTTACTGTCATTTCCTTTGCCCCACCTTGAAGCTGCTCTTCAAAGACAGAAAAGTGCCACTGTCAATTCTCTAATTTCCTCACCAACATTTTCCATATTATTGAGAGCTATTATTAGAAAAAATGGATCAGTGAAAGAATAAGTGATTGTCTACTCTCTGAATTCTTTAGGGGTAGTGTAAGTGCATTTCTAGTTTGTTCCACTCAGGAGAAACTCAGAGAATGTGTGCAGATGATAGGCCTGCATGAAGCATCTCGATTGAAGAGACGACTTCATACACACAGTCACAAGGTGAGATCAAGCTACTCACCCATGCCAAAGAGCCAGAGATTCGCTAACTAATTAAACTGTCAATTGAAGATGAGGGATATTATACTTATATTTGAAAACACTGAATTGTTAAGAAATGTAGAGCTCCCAGGACAGTAGAAGGTAGTTGAGTAAAGGAATAGTTGATGTTCAGTGAGAAGGTTCATCTTTCAGGTTTGAGGAATTTACTGATAGCAAAAAAGGAACACTCTGGAGAGGAAAGATTGGAAGTTTTAGGCCTTTTAATGTGAGAAACTTTAAGTGTGTTGAGTTGCTGACACCTCAGACTTTCTGGAGCCAGAACCTCAAAATAGTTAGTTCTTTATGAAAACTCCTTAAAATACAATTTTGAAAAATCCTGCCCATTTAGGTGTATTTGTAGAGGTGAATAATATTTCAATGCATGTATAAAAGCCAAATGCTTGGCCTATGACCTCACTGGAGGTGGATGTTCTCATGTATCATCCAAAGAAAAATATATTGCTTAAAAAAGGCATCTTTCATTTTAAGGCTCTCTGGAAAAGTTTAAAATAGAGAAATATTATTTTCCTTAGAAGGGCTAATAAATAATTCACTCCAGCTATAAATCTCAATAAAAAAACCCTTTCTTCTTTTTCAATGAGTCTCAGTCCTCTGTCTGTAATGGAATATAGTTGTTCTTTGGCTATCCTGTAACTAATTACAATGCATTCTGGAAGTGGCCTCTGATTTTTTTCCTTTCTCCTTCTTAATCATTGTGGTTCTGGTGGATTTTTTTTCCCACTCTTGACTTTAAGGGTAGACATGTGACCTAAGTCTGGCCAATCAAAACACCTCTAGGGATGGAGATTGGTTAAGGATGGGCACATGACCCTGTGAGGCAAATTGGAGACAACAAGGTTAACTTCAGGACACTGGCATCAGCAAGCACATTTTAAAAAATTGGCATTAAAGGTAAGTAGGGCTTAATATTGCTTTGAAATCCTGGGAGTAAATGTGGGACATATGCCTCAGAGTTATCCCACCCTAGGGGCAACAAAAGTGGGTATTTACACCCTGACTCCCATCATTCATTGGGTATAAATACCCAGTTTCCTTGCTCCTAGGGTGGGATAATCTGAGGCATGAGGGTTACTGGTCGTAGTCGTGGTGGTGAAGTCATTAATTCCCCTACATTTTGGGCTCAGGTGGTCAGAGAAAGCCCTCAGGCAAAGAAATGCATTTGGAAGTTGGTCTTGCATGTACCAAAATAGTAAGGGCAAAGGGGATATGGGTGGGGCATTGACAGCGTCTGCTATAGTAAATAATGACCTTCAGACAATATATCTTTTTCCATTTTATAGTAAACACTTAGTAAATGTTAGTTATTATAATATTTATTCATTCTACAAACATCTGTTGTACCATGTGCTAGGATACATTCACTGGGCTAAATGCTGGGAGTAAAACAATAAACAAGACAGAGACAATCCCATCCTTCAAGAAACTGGCAATGTATAGCAGATACAAGCAAGTAGGCAAGAAATTGTGTGTTAAGGATAGGGAAATAATGGGGTGCAGGGAGAACACACATGAAAGGATCCGAACCCAGAACACATTTTTAAAGCACCATCTCAGGTGCCAGTAGCTTCCACTGCAATAGCAGGGAAAAAAAGAGAGACAAAAATAAATGGATGACAGAGGTGGAAGTGAAGCTGAGATTTTATTGTACATCCTTTTGTATTGCTGAATTTCATGCTATGTGTATATTTTACTAAACAAAAAATAATTTTTAAAAAAGAAAAATTATTCTGTCTGATAAGTACCAACATGAATAAAATTACCAACTGTCATAGTAACCTAAGCAACTGTCTGTGACGGGTGGCTAAGGAGATTTGGGAACACAAGTCCAATTTAGGTGATGTGAGTATAAGTCACAAAGAGGCATGGCTGGAATTCAATAGCATCTGGAAAGTTTAAGGCTGACATAATGCATCCTGGCTGGTCTGAGGAAAAGGTGGCAGTACCATCAAGGGTGTGGCAGCAGGAAGTGCAGAGCAGAGGGTCAGAGATTAAGTGTCTGTCATTATGTTTCTAGGACAGTTGGGGAAAGGGCTACAGAAACCAGCCATCACAGGCACTGGGTCCTCCTGGCATTGATTTGGAGGACAATAGACAATTGTTAAATTCAATTAATTCTTTCTGAAATGAAAACATCAGTCTATCACAAGTCAATAACACTGACCATCCCTGGCTTTGCACTCACTAAATAACCCTTTGATATGATCTGGTTTTCCATGTGGATAATCCTACAGAGGCAGTGTGGTTCCTCCTGGTGAACTTTTTGACCCCTTTGATAGTTACACATTTCTTAAATGAACACATTGGCTCCTCTCTACTTGGTTAGTACGACTTGGGGACCCTATACCTGATTATTTCCTAGGAGTAAGCTGACAAAAATAATATTTCTGAGCCTGCAGAGGCAAGCACAGGACTTGAAGTACACTGGCCCCACCAAGGTAGGTACCCTATAGGACCCTAAGTCACATTTCTTTTGTATTTCACTGTAACCACAAGTACTTAACCAGAATTTTGAAGGTCTGCATTGTTGTAATGAAGTATAGCATTCAACTCAGGGCCATCCCATTGCTCAAATCAAAAGTTCCTGTTCATATTGGCAAAATCCATGTACTCATCTCAGAATTTAACAATGTTAACATTTTACTATATCTGCATCAGATATATATTTGTAGGAAAAAAAGTGTGCTATAGTGATCTTTTTTTGTTTGTACTGACCTTTGTACATTTCCATGATTTCATGCTCCTTCCACCCTCCTTCCCTTCCAAAAATTACATCATCTGAAGTTAATATGTATTGTTTTTATCCATGTCTTTACATTTATAATATTATATGGTTTTGTAAATGTTTAAGCTTTAGATTAATGATATTTTATCTCCATTATTCTACGACTTCTCTGGTTATTTACTCAATATTGTTTCGTAGACTTACTTGTGTAGCTATACATGGTTGAGCTTACATTTAAAATTTTAATATGCATACTCTGCTATAAGGTTTTCCAGTTATTTCAAGCCATTCACTGTCTCTGTATTCCTCCACAATAAGACAAAGGCCTTAGCCTGCTTTGACCTCACACTGAAAGTTCTTCTGCTATCTTTCTTGTTATTGTTGTCTAGAATTTAATTCCAAATTATTTTAATACACAGTTTTTATGATTAATTTCACCAATTTATGTGTTCATTGTTGTATATCTTTCTGGATCTTTTTTCTTCATAGCTGTTGAATTACCTCCTTTCATAATTTTTTCAAATAAGCCTGAAGTTTCAGTGTCCTCTTGACTGGAAATCCACACCACATTTTTCATAAAATCGGATTTTATTATAAATGCAGTGTCAAAAGTTGCTCTTTTTGCTTAATGATAAATATAGATCCATATATTTATTTCTAACACCCACCCAGTTTCATGATTTAATTCACTGATTCTCTATTGATGAATATTTAAATTGTTTCCAAATATTTTCTGAGAAAAATAATGTTACAGTGAATAGCCTTGAAAACATAGGTCTTTGTCCATTCGACTGGTTCCTGTCTGGTTAAGTTCCTGGTCGTGGCATTTCAGAGTCAAACCCACATACATTTCAAATTTTGATACACATTGCTAAGCTGTCCTCAGAGAGATTGCTATACCTGCACAAACTTTTGTGTTTTCCTGCTTTCCCAACTTCATCCATTATGGTTTATCAATCATTTAAAAATTTTGGGCCCGGCACGGTGGCTCATGCCTGTAACCCCAGCACTTTGGGAGGCCGAGGCGGGCGGATCACAAGGTCAGGAGATCGAGACCATTCTGGCTAACACGGTGAAACCCCGTCTCTACTAAAAATACAAAAAAAAAAAAAAAATTAGCCAGGCGTGGTGGCAGGCGCCTGTAGTCCCAGCTGCTGGGGAGGCTGAGGCAGGAGAATGGTGTGAACCCGGAAGGCTGAGCTTGCAGTGAGCCGAGATAGTGCCACTGCACTCCAGCCTGGGTGACAGAGCAAGACTCCGTCTCAAAAAAAAAAAAAGAAAAAAAATATTTTGACCAACTTTTCTTTGATTATTAGTGAGGTTGAGAGGCCACACAGGCCTCCTCTCTGTTCACAGAACACACTTGGATCTGTTTCACTTTGGGTTCTTTGTAAACGCTCTCCATTCTGCCAAGAATACGTCCACTTTCTACTGGACTTTCCTCTTAAACATCCCTCAGAGAAACCTTGCCTGGTCCCCCAACTAGTTTAAGTCTTCCTGTTCCCACTTCTCAGAGCACCCACCACTTCTTAACATGCAACCTAGTTGTAGGCATAATAATCTGTGTGATCATTTATCTCATGCCTGCTTCTTTTGCATAACAGTGAGGCCCATGTGGGCAGGAACCTTGCCTCTCTCATTCAAAAAGATATTAACACTGGAATAGGTGCTCCATCAATCCCATTTGGAGAATGAATGAATAAAGTGTGATGCAGCCATTTGGCTGGTCACAGAATATTTTTACATGTTAAGAAAGTATTCAAACAGCTCCAGTTTTTATTACTAAACCTTTGCACATCTAGCCTGCTTCTGAAACAGCAACCACAATAAATAAACAACAGGCTCTTTCAATTCCCAGTGCTGACATAATTTTCTCTTTTCCCCAACATGCTGCTGACATACAATTCAACAATAAACACTTGTCGAAAACCTAGTATATGTTGGGCATTGAGAACACAGGCTGAACAAGATGTCATCGTTGTCCTTAAGAAGCTCTTCACCTAGTGCAGAGAAAAAGCCTTATAAACAAGTTCAGTAAAACATGCTGCTGAAGATGGTGGAGGGAGGGTACAGAGGGGATACAAAGATTCCAATCTGGGGGAAATGGCTTTCACCTGTCTTGGATGACAAATAAGTCTTTTTCCCAGCAGAGAGAATGACAAGAGTAAAGGCATGGAAGTCCATGGATAGGTTGGAACAGACACCACAATGAGAAAGAAAAGACTGAAGAGGTTAAGTAGCAGACCCAACCTTGAAGAGCCAAGTGGGCATGATGACCAGTTTAGACTTTCTTCTCTAGGCAGTGGTGGCCCATATTCCAGCAGAAAGATGATAAGATAAATGATTTTTAAAAGGCATTGGAAATGTTTTGCTTAATGTAAAAGCCTAGCAGATGCCTGTCTTCTTCAAACATTTTCAATGCAATCTTAGAAAAATTTATTTCTGATTTTATCATATTGGTCATGAAGAATTCAATTCAATGCCCTTCATTATGTTTATTAAGCACTTATTATGTCTAAATCATTAGAGAAAGGTTTAGAAAAATTCTAGTTTGAGGACTGTTCAAACTTACAGGGAACTGGGTTCTGGACTCTGAAAGACTAAAAGCTCAGTCAACACTCAGGGTTTAGAAGAGTTTAAGGGAGAATAAACTCTGATGTCTTAAGAAGTATTATTTATGCTGCATTTATGACTTCAGTCAACTTTTTGTGCTCCCCAGGATTTGACCTGGATTAAAATTCCAATTCTGTCATTTAGAAACTGTATAACCTTCATCAAGTTACTTAGCCCCTTTCAGCTTGAGGTTTCTCATCTGTAAAATGAGAACAGTTTACCTACTTCATAGTATTTACTGGGAGCCTAAAAATCATATCTGTAAAGCACTCACTATATATTAGGCACTTTATAAATGCTGACTATAATTATTGTTTTATACAGAAATGCAAATGAGATTTCAAACCAAATTTGAGAACATTGCCTATTTATAAATTGAGGACTATTCATAACCAATACCTCACTACAACTTTTTATCATTGTTAAAAAACATTAATAGACAAAAAACTGTTTAATGTGGGGCAGACAGTAAACAGCTCTTAAATCTTTCAGCCTTTTAATACAAAGGGTAGTCTTTAATGACTAGTAACTTAGAGGTGATAAATTTATACTGTATATAATTATGTAACAGTGTAATATATTCACAGAGAAATTGAATATTTGTTTCCCTGCTCTAAGACAGCAAAAAAGAAAAGAGCCTTTATTCTTATAATTATTGCAATTCTGTAATGTACTTTGTTGTTTTAAGTTTGGAAAGATAAGGGTATCTAACATTACTTTGAAATATAACACAAACAAGCAAACACGGTAAGGTGATTTTAGATTGCTGGCTCTCACAGGGACGATTTTCTTCCTACACTGAATCACAGCTGGCTTCTTACCTTTCCCGTGTGTTAGGGTGGCCAGGCACTTAGTCTGCAACCTCAAGTTTCTGCACTTAGTCTGCAACCTTAAGAAAAGCAAAAAATCTATCTTACAGGATTTTGTGAGGATTAAAGGAGAAATCCATTTTAAGTACTACTGCAGTGCCTGACCCATAGAGACCCTCACTAAATATTAGCTATTATTTATTGTAACGTAGATTAAAAGCAGCTACATTGTATAAGCTAGCATTTTGATTCCATCTTATGCTGGGAAGCGATTGCACCTAATTGTCTTACTGCATCCAACCCATCCATCTAAGCCACCATCATTGCATGTCTGGACTAGTGCCAGTACCTCCTGACTGGCTTCCTTATCCACTTTTGTTCTTCCTATCCATTCTTTACACAGAAGCTAAAGTTATCCTGTTGAAAATAAATCAACATAATTTTGGGAGGGGGCAATTGGAATAAAATTATTCTGAGGTGCTTCTACTTTTTGGAAGACAGGTTAATATATTCATCAACTTTTTCAAGTTATTAAATACTCATTGTAAAATTTCAAGGATTACCTCTAAAAGAATAAAAACAAATAATAAAATGAGAAAACAAAGAAACAGAAAAAAATTAAGTCCAATTTTTTAAAAGTCAAAAAATAAACCCAAAGAAAGCCAGTGTCTCTATACTAATATCAGAAAAAGGACTTCATTGTAAAAATCATTATTAAGAATAAGGAATATCATAATATAATGATAAAAGTTTGCTTCTGAATAAATGAAAGGAACATGTAACAATTTTTAAGTCACATGCCTCTAATAATAAATTTGCCCCGACATATATACAGAAAAATGTATGGAACTACAGGAGAAATGGATGAATATACAATTAAAATGGGAGATTTCAACACCTCTCTCCTGATGACTGATGGGCGAAATGATGAAAAGTTAGTAAACATAAATAAGATTTGAGGTCAACTATATTTAATAAACACACCCTGAAGTCTGAATTCCAAAATTAGTTTACCCTCTCCAACACAAGATTCCTTCATCATTGGCTGCTCATGAAGTTAAAAGTTACCAGGACAGGCAAGTGCAATGCCAACATTGGATGACTACAGCAGCTACACACGTCAAGACTTAGAAAGACTATTCTGGGTCTAGAAATACCATTTGACCCAGTGATCCCATTACTGGGTATATACCCAGAGGATTATAAATCATGCTACTATAAAGACACATGCACACGTATGTTTATTGCGGCACTATTCGCAATAGCAAAGACTTGGAACCAACCCAGATGTCCATCAATGACAGATGGGGTTAAGAAAATGTGGCACATATACACCACAGAATACTATGCAACCACAAAAAAGGATGAGTTCATAACTTTTGCAGGGACATGGATGAAGCTGGAAATCATCATTCTAAGAAAACTATCACAAGGTCAGAAAACCAAACACCGCATGTTCTCACTCATAGGTGGGAATTGAACAATGAGAACACATGGATACAGGGTGGAGAACATCACATACCAGGGTGTGTTGTGGGGTGGGGAGCTGGGGGAGGGATAGCATTGGGAGAAATTCCTAGTGTAAATGACGAGTTGATGGGTGCAGCAAACCAACATGGCACATGTATACCTATGTATCAAACCTGCACGTTGTGCACATATACCCTAAAACTTAAAGTATAATTAAAAAAAAAAAAAAGAAAGAAACACTATTCTGGGTCTGCAGTCAGTGCACCCCATTGACTTAGAAATGCCAGGAGACTTTTCCCATTGTAATCATCTAGGAATTATCTTAGGTGATTTATTGGCTTTTCCACTACCTTTTGAAGATGCTTCTGGCATTGTGTGTGTTGCAGTACCTCTTGATTGATAGGTCTTCTCTTTTTACCAGGTATTGCCAGAAATGATGATCAGCAGCCCTTAAAAACAATTTTCATATAGGCCACTTTTTTATTTTGCATTATGCTGACGTATTTCATGGTAATGTTTCGTTGGAAAGTTACATTTTTAGGATAGTTCTGGTGTTTGGAATGTTTAATGTGTGGGTTTTGTAATTTTCAAGAAAATATGTAAAGAAATTATTTTGAAAAGTTGGTGGTTTATTTTCCCCTTTGGAAGAAAATGTAATAAAACATCTTACATTCTAAAGACATTTGTTACTTTAGAATGTATACTCCTTTATTTTCAATTGCCAGAACCCTTTATATGGAGGGAATGATCAACTGGTGTTAGATATGCTAGACTTTTTGTTCCATACACGTGAACTATATGTCCACATTATTAAAAGTTATTAAATGTTAAAAAGGAAGAATAGAGCAGGAGAAGAGAAGAAGGAACAGTTGACCTGAGTGAGTGAGGAACTTTTTACTTGTCTGTGAATGTCAGTTATCTAAAACCCAGCCAATTGTAAATCCCAATTATTCAAAAATTAATTTTGAATGCCTTTTATACTATTTTTAGATGATCAAGTCAAATTCTAACAAAAATTATAGATATTAATAACTCTGTTAAAAATTTTGTACAATGTCCACCACTCAGCCTGTTCTATCAATTATAGAAACATAGATTTAGAAGAGATTGCATGAGCTAATAAAAATCCCCCAGTTTACTGGGTCTAAGAGAGATTGGTGCATAGTTAGTCCAGAAAAGATTCAAACATGTCTAGTCCTCCCCACCAGGTTGCACAATCATAACTGGCAACAATGTAATGTAGACACCAGTCTTCAGCACAAGAAAAAAGAGGCATGTGGAATTACTCTGCTTCATTACAAATAGCCAGAAGTTGGATACCTTCTAAAAGCATCCTTAAGAATAAGAACGAAAAGAATTCGGTGGCTCACGCCTGTAATCCCAGCACTTTGGGAGGCCGAGGCGGGCGGATCACAAGGTCAGGAGATCGAGACCATGGTGAAACCCCGTCTCTAAAACAAAATACAAAAAAAATGAGCCGGGCGCGGTGGCGGGCGCCTGTAGTCCCAGCTACTCAGGAGGCTGAGGCAGGAGAACGGCGTGAACCCGGAAGGCGGAGCTTGCAGTGAGCCGAGATCGCGTCACTGCACTCTAGCCTGGGCGACAGAGCGAGACTCCCTCTCAAAAAAAAAAAAAAAAAGTTCAATTAACTGCTATATCCCGTAAGAGAATATTCCAATTAATCCCACCTGATTACAGATTCAAAAAGACTGTATGCATTCATATAATCCAAACCGCTGGTCTCAAGAAAGATTGTTCCAAAGTTTTCTCAGAGACTGTAATAACTTGAATTTGTAACCATTACAAAATAGCCATTCTCAACTCTGGCTACATGTTGGATCACATAGGAACCTTTTTAAAATGCTAGTGACCTGGGTGTTTGCTTATACAGATTTTTTTTATTTATGTTTCATGTTCCTTACTGTGTGAATGTTCTATTTCACAATAAAAGTCTTTGTAATAAAAAATGAAACATACTGCAGTATATGCAGATCAATTTCTAATTATTTTTCTCACTTAACTTGTCCAAAACTTAACTTTTTATTTTCTCCTTTAAATTTCTTTTTCTCTCAATGTTCTCCCTCTCAATAAATGGGATATTTATACACCCTATTGCTTAGGTCAAAATCTTAGAGTCATCTTTGAGATCTCTCTTCTATTAGAAAATCCTATAGCTTCTAGTTTGTAAATAGGTCTTGAAAGTAACCATTTCTCATCCCCTTCACTGATAATATCCTAATTTGAGCTGTCATCATCTCTTGTCTTGATTAGCAGCTATAGACTTTCAACTAGTCTTCCTACTTCCAGCTCGATCTTCTGTAGGCTTTCTCAACCCAACCAGACTGATCTTGTAGAAACAGAACTTAATCACATTCGCTTCCCTGTTCTCAGTCCTCCAGTGGCTCCCTGTCACATTGGGAACAAATCTATTCACTACCATGGATTTCAAGGTTCTACACGTTCTATCACTTGGCAAACTCTCTGAGGTCATGCTCAATATCTCTTCCAACTCCCAGCCCCTTCACTGTATTCTAACCAGACTAATTCCTGGCTCTTCTGCAAGAATCACACTCTCTCCTGCCCCAGGCCTTTGTGTGACTCTTCCACCCTCCAGAAATGCCCTTCCTCCACAAATCTGTAGGGCTGGCTTCCTCACTTTCTGAAGGGTTCACGTGTAACCTTCTCTGATAGTCCTTCCAGAATCACTTATCTTAAATAGTACATCCTGATATTGTTTATCTCTTAACCTTCTTTTACTTTTCTTCACCGCTTTTTAAAAACTGATTTTATGCATCTATTTGGCTGCTTGTTAACTATCTGTCTATCTTACTAGAATGTAAGTTCTGGAGTTTACCTTTTTCGCTATTGATTCTATAGCACCTAAAGTGATATCTGGAACAGAGTAGGTATTTGACAAATTCTTGTCAGGTAAATGACTTAAAGTTTTTCATCTTACAAGGCATGTATTGTTGAATGACTGGTATGAAGAATATATAACACTTTAAACCTCCGTTTTTCAATTTTCCTCTAGCATGAATGAACTAAAAATGTTTTAAAACATAAATCTGTTATCAATATTTCTAAACATACCTACACTTCAAAAACCTCTATATTATACAAAAACCTCTATATTATGCATCTAAAGTTGGACTTTTTTTCCTTTCTTTTATTTTTCTTTCTTTCTTTTTCCTTTATTTATTTATTTATTTATTTTTCTGAGATGGAGTTTCGCTCTTGTCACCCAGGCTGGAGTGCAATGGTGTCTTCTCGGCACTGCCTCCTGGGTTCAGGCAATTCTCCTTCCTCAGCCTCCCAAGTAGCTGTTATTACAGGTGTGCACCACCATGCCCAGCAAATATTTGCATTTTTAGTTGAGACGCGGTTTCACCATGTTGGCCAGGCTGGTCTCGAACTCCTCATCTCAGGTGATCCACCTGCCTCGGCCTCCCAAAGTGCTTAGATTACAGGTGTGAGCCACTGCACCTGGCCTGAACTTTCTAATTATGTATTCTACCTCTGAAATAAAAGATTCCAAACAATATTAACTTTTTCTTGGTAAAAGACATGGATGTTTTTACTAATTATTATACCTACAAATATGTCCACCAAATTTTCTTCAGTATGGAAAATACTCCTCACCAGCCGACTGTTAGAGTGAATGAGAAGAGACTAAAATTTTGAATAATGGGAAAAGTCTTCCACACAGTTCCAGGTTTAAGTTTATTTTTCTTCCTACTGATACCCATAGGAGACTATAAAATATGTCTCAAAGGTTAAGGAAGTATATCAGAGGAGGAAAATGTCAGATAGAAAGAGTGTCACCCAGCAGAATCTTCCTCTTGCATTCTATACATTTGAGCAATGGAAGTCAGCAATGAGTTCTGAAACAGACAAAACAATAATTAAGCTCGAAACAGAAAGCCTATAATCTAAGGAAAGAACTTAGAGGAGTTGCTGACAAAAGGACTCAAGTTCTCTGCAATTCTGAATAAATACTAATATTTGAAAGTAGCCAGACAAGTGTGGGTCGGAATGTAGCAAAGAATAAATGGTGGGCCAGATACACAACTAGGACAGGGCATCAAGGAGATCCCGACTAGCACCGGTTCAAAAATCACCATACTGTAAAGATGAGGCCTTGGAGGTAGACTACAAATAAACACTGCTCATCATTGCTTATTTCTTGTTTAGATTACCTGAAAACAAAGTGCTTCTCCATAGGACTACATTCGCTTTGCTCATCTGTTGTCTCCATGAAGAGATGAGTAAACACAATTCCTTTAGGAGGTGAACTGCGAGGTCTGTTCTGACATCTGAATTCTTAACAGAAAGAAAGTCGTTCCCTAAGAAAATCCTCTCATCTGTTCTTCTCTGGAACTGATGCATACAGTAAATTGTGGACCTGAGGTATTTAGACTATCTCTTCCATGAATAGAAACAGATTGAGAGTGTATGTTGAATTTTTCTGAATAATTACCCAAGTGTCCCACTTTCTTCTGTATGTATTTAGGCAGAATTTCATGAAATTTAGGTTTATAATACATTTCTGAAGGCCAAAAAGTCACTCCATCAAATATCAATGTTTTGATCCTCAGAAAAATGTTTAGAAAAATATGCTCTATTTTTCTTTTACTAAGTATTACCTTATGTCAATGGAGATGAATAAGAACTACTTGATTAAAATTAATTCCATAAATAAAAAGTCTGGGAAAAAAAAGATTCCATAATCCCGATGGTAATTTTGGTATAAAAGCACTATTACCTAAAACTGAGTATGTTCATATTTAGTTTTTGAATATGCAATTAGCTGTCATTTTAGAAAAAAGGAACCAGAAACAAGGTGTCTTCAAATCTTCAAAATGTTAGGGTATACTGTCCACAGATGACACCTATAATTTTTCTTACTCCTCTGACAGCAGGAATCTGCAATTTAACCAAAGCATTGAGAATTATGTGTTCACAAGAGGCAAGCTAGGACAAGAGCCCCTTGGCTAGCCTGCCCTCCTTTCCACAGTTAAATTTGATAAAACACCCTGCAGATATGGAGAATGAAAGAGAAAAAGGAGAAACACCATGTGGTATAAGCTAATAATTATTTATATTCCTAATCAAAGGCTCAGCATTTTACATGCATGGTTCACTACTCTGGCCCACCCAAGCCCTGAAGCTATTTTTCTTTCTTCAAATTAGGAATTTGCTGATCAAATCAAATGCTGATTCCATATCCGAAATGATATGTTTTCTCTTTTTGCAAGTGATTAGGTCCTGCTAAGAAACTAATTGCTGCCATTTCAAATTGCACAAGTACAAAAAGAGCTTTCCTTAAGAAAGAATTCCAACTATATTTCTCATATTTTTCACCATTTAAAAGTGATATTTTTCTTCACCTCTGTTGTTTGGACCATAAAAATGGCAAAGAGTAATTCAATGAAGTAATAAGGCAAAATCATGAGTAAAATTTTGCATAATTTTATCTTGTTAGCTGTTGTGGCTTCTACTAAGATTCTAAAAAATCAGCTTGAATTAAATATATATTTCTTTTTGCAAATGCATTATCTCCCATCTAATCTTATATTCATGTAGATACTTACATGCCTGTTGAAGTACTGAAGATAATTGTCTTTAGTTTTAAATCGTGCTGTTCATATGGTTAAAGTTCAGATGACAAAGAGCTAAAAACAGAACTACCATTCAACCCAGCAATCCCATTACTAGGTATATGCCCAAAGGAATATAAATTATTCTACCATAAAGACACTTGCACATGTATGTTCATTGTAGCACTATTTACAATAACAAAGACATGGAATCAACCTAAATGCCCACCCATGGTAGACTGGATAAAGAAAATGTGATACATACACACCATGGAATACTATACAGCCATAAAAAAGAATTAGATTATGTCCTTTGTAGGAACATGGATGGAGCTGGACACCATTATCTTTAGCAAACTAATGCAGGAACAGAAAACCAAATACTGCATGCTCTCATTTATAAGTGGGAGGTAAATGATGAGAATTCATGGACACAAAGAAGGTACAGGGTGGGATAAGGGAGAGGATCAGAAAAAATAACTATTGGGTGCTTGTATTCGTACCTGGGTGATGAAGTAATCTGTACAACAAACTCCCATGACATCAGTTTACCTATAAAACAAACCTGCACATGTACCCCTGAACCTAAGTAACAGTTAAAAAAAAAGTTCTGTTGACAGTAAGTCAACTCTCCCTTTGTTTCACCAAGTAAACCTAAGTAGCTTTGTCTTTATTTGTCATGTGCACCCTAACAAGTAGTAGAATAAATAGCAATTTGTATTATATGATTTCAGGATCACTTATTCTCCACCATTGTCTTCCTCGCTGATGATGGACACTCTACAACAAGAGATTCACTTTGAGGAACTCTATTAAAATGTAGATTTCCCCAAGGAATAGGTATTATTCAGGATTCTCCAGAGAAACAGAATATATATACCTATATGTATATATTATATATACTCAGAAATATATAAGTATATATTTATATATAAATTTTATACTTCTAAATATTTATATTTACATAAATATATACTTATATATAAATCTATACTTATCTATAAACATTTATGTTTATATATTTATATATAAATTTTATTCTTCTAAATATTTATATTTATATAAATATATACTTATATTTAAATCTATACTTATCTATGAACATTTATGTTTATATATAAATATAGACATATTTTATATTATATGAATTGACTTGTGATTAGAGAGGCTGAGAAGTCCCACAATCTGCGGTCTGCAAACTGGAGAACCAAGAAAGCCAATATTGTAATTCAGCCCAAGTGCCAGAGAGAGAACCAAGAGCTCCATTATCAATGGGTAAGAGAATATGAATGTACCAGCTCTAACACAGAGAAAAAATTCACCCTTCCTTTGCCTATTAATTCTATTTGGGCCCTCAACGGACTGAATGATGCCCACTTACACTGATGAGGATGGTCTTCTTTACTCACCCTATCCATTCAAATTCTAATCACTTCCAGAAACACTTGCACAGACACACCCAGAAAAAAATGTGTTATCAACTATTAAGCATCTATTAGCCCAGTCAAATTGATACATAAAATTAACTAGCACAAAAGGTGACTCTGTCCCTGCTTGATACATCAGTAAGTCCATTACACCTTAAGGTAGACGAATATGTCAGAGCCTTTCTTGGAAGCTGGTTTGCAGGATATTGGAGCAGGAGGGCCCCGGAAGAAAGAAAGAATGAAGCACTCAGGAAGAATAAAGAGAGAAGGCAGAGAATCTAGGTGATTCTTTTAAGGAGGTATTCAGGATGTCTTCCTACTGAAATGTCTATATAGGGAAATCATCAGTCAACAAAAGGTACTGCCTCTGAAACCTTTTGGAAGACACTTGTTAGTGGATAATATAGTTTGGATATTTGTCCCTTCCAAATCTCATGTTAAAATGTGATCCCCAATGTTGGAGGCAAGGCCTAGTGGGAGGTGTTTGGGTCATGGGGGTTGATCAGTCATGAATGGCTCAATGCCATCTCCTTGGTGATGAGGTTGCTCTCTCTGGTTGTTTAAAAGAGGCTGGCACCTCCTCCTCTCTCTCTCTTGTCATGGGATGCCAGCTTCCCTTTGCCTTCTGCCAGAATGAAAGCTTCTTGAGTCCTCACCAGAAACAAGTGTTAGTTAGCATCATGCTTCTTATAAAGCCTGAAGAACCATAAGCCAAATAAACCTCTTATCCTTATAAATTACTCAGCTTCAGGTATTCATTTACAGCAATGCAAGATGGACTAATACAGTGGAGAATAATTGAAATCTGCCAATTGCTGCAACCCAATGTTTGATCTCAGAAAGAACATCTCCAGTGATTTCCTCTTTCTTTTTGGGTTGCCAGAAAAACTGGGCCAAATGATATGGCCAGTTATTTGGCAAGACTGCAGTTGCCAGACAAATGAAGAATGAAAACAAAATTAAAATAAATTTACCACCAGAGATTTTATAACATTTTTACCTGTAAAGAGAAGGAAGTTGTAAACTTGCACTAAAACATCTAGCTCCAACTAGAATCAAACCCTTTTTTTCTGTGTTCACTGTGGTAAAACTTCATTTACTTAATTGGTTCACAACATCTAAGGGATCTTCCTAGAGATTTTACTGGTGTACAAAATGAAGTGAGATTTAAGGGGAAAACTATTTCTTTATATTATTTTTCTGATGCTTTAGTACTTTTTCCAGAATTATTTCTATTCAAAATAATATTTTAAAATATAGCACTAGTGCCCATTTAAAAACTAAAATAACTTTTAGGCAGAAATAAATAAGAACATGAAAGTATTGTTTAATACATTTTAAATTGATTGGTAAAATTAGCCCTGTGAGGCCTCTATCCTAGACTTTGTATGGTGAAACTTTTACTAGGATGTATTTTTAATGCCTAAATTATAAACCTAAGAAAATATGTTTGAGTGTCCAAATGATGGTACATAAAATGCTTAATTTCAACACTCGAACATCAAATAAAAATTTGCTATATTATGCTATCACTATTGAGTAATTAAAAGTTTTTTCATCTGCTTTTTTTGGAAAAGAAAGGGTAACACTAATATTTATACCTACAGTTATTTGTGAGCTATGCCTCCCAACTGTATCCATTTTTCCTCTATAAAAATCTTTGAAATATATAGAATATTAAAAAGCTTTTAAAAACAATCACTTATACAGTGATCTTTGATAAATATCTAAATAATACACATTAATAAAGACATTAACCCTACACTTTGAACAAGAAACAACAACTTAATTATATACTTGGATTTTTTAAAAACATACAAAAATGTTACTAGTAGAAATGTAGACTGCACCTTTACAAACTTGCAAATTGTTTTAAGGTTGATCTGGACTAATTGCCACAAGACACTTATAGACTTGACGTGTTGCAATCGATTAATGCCTACCTGTAAGATTGCAGAATTGGTATTGGCAGTTTCTGGATTGTCTTAAAAACGAACTCAGATCAGCATCATACTGAGACAACAGATTTCTTAGAAATGGCCTTTCATGAGGACTGGAAAAATTTAGACTTAATAAAGAAAAACTAATTTCAAGCTACAGTTAGATATGGCATAAATCAATAGCCCTGATTATTGCAAAATCAACGAATAGAGACAATGATTCTTGCTGGAAGCTGGACTTTGTTGAGGATATTTGAGGTTTCCAACTGGTCCTGATCTCTAGCCTTCAGATGCAAGATTCGCTAACTGTACATATTGCTACTGTTTTCAAGTGGACTACATGTTAGCCAAAAACATTACTAATCAACTCAGTAAGAAGTTGAGCTCTGGAGCCAGGCTGCCTGGTTCTGCCACTTACTGTAAGACTTGATCAAGTTACTTACTTAACTTCTCTATGCCTCAGGTTCTTCTTCAGTAAGATGGAGATTATATCAGTACCTATTCCACATTATTGGTATAAGGCTTTACAGATATGAATTTATAGATATAATGAATTTATAGATATAATGTTTTTATAAGTATGCCCAGTCTATAGTGGGTCCTAAATAAATATTACCATTGTAATTACCACTGTCATTATTGCTTAGAGCATAGATTGGCAAACTGTTGCCCTCAAGCGAAATCTAGCTTACCTGATTTGTATGGTATACAAGCTAAGAATTGTGTTTGTATGTTTAAAAGATTTTACAAGACAAAGAAGAAAGAATAGGCAGCACAGATACATGTAGCGCAAATCTTAAAACACCATCTGACCAATTACATAGTTTTCCAACCCCTTTCCTAGAGGATGCCTGTTTAATTGGAATATTTAGTCCATTCATATTTAGTGTAATTAATGGTATGTTTGGGTTTAAATCAACTGTACAAATATTACGATGGTGCAAAAGTAATTGCAGCTTTTGCCATGAAAAGTAATGATGTTTTTCGTTTTATGGTGGGTTTATCAGGATGTAACTCCACTGTAAGTCAAAGAGCATCAGTAGCTGTCATTTATTTTATTCTGTATATATTTATATTTACCACATATTAATCCTTTATAATAGTCTTTTCTTCATAAATCTCAATGCCTGTCTCTTAGATCACTTTTCTTCTTTCTGAATAACTCACTTAGAGTTTATTTAGGTATAGGTCTGTTGGTGAAAAAAATCTTGCAGTGTTTGTCTAAAAAGTGTTTATTCCACCTTCATTTCAAAGCACATTTTCTCGGCTGTTGGGTTATAAATGGGGAGCTATTGTCTTTCAGAACTTTAAATAACTCATTCCATATTTTTCTTGAAAGTCTGCTGTGAATCTTCCTGTTGCCTCTTTGAAGTTCACATATGTTTTTCTGCTAATGATAGTAAGACTTTCTCTTTCTCTTGGCTATTAGCAGGTTTTCTATGATGCACTTGTCTTTTTTTCTTTGTGTTTATTCTGCTGGAAATTTCTAGAGCTTTTTAAAGCCATGGTTCTTCTTGCATATATTTTCCTTTTCTCTCTCCATGATTCATTCCAGATCCATATTTTAGGCCAATGCTCCTCTGTTCTATGTGTCTCATTTGATGTTAAACACTTTTATTGAATTTTTAATTTCAGTTATTTTATTCATTTCTAGAATGTCCACTTTTTAATGAATTACAACTGTCATCTAGTTTCTTAAGCATATTAGTCACAGTTATTTAAAGAGTTCATATCTGATCATTTAAATATTTGGATTATATATGGGGTTCATTCTATCATCTGTTTTTGTTTTTGTTTTTGTTTTTTTTGGTCGTTTAGTTCCATTTTCTAGCATGACAAAATTTTTTTGTATATGCCATACATTGTTCAAAAAACTATCTTCAAGATGGTCTGTGTTAAGAAATTTAAAATTTTTAAGAAATAAATATTTTAATAAAAAAAACAAAGCTTTCCATCACTCAGACATGGGCCATTTAGGCAGCACTGCTCTTAAACCAGAGCAAATGGCACTCTGCACCAGCTCCTACAATTCAGGAATCCTGCACTTTGCAGTACCTTCCTTGAAATTTTCTAAATTCTTATCCAATGCATTGGGTTGGCCAGGACCAGCAGTACAATTCAGATAGGGCTTGCTGAGTTCTAGTGTTACATGGGTTCTAGTTATCAGAAGCTTTTCCATACATTTTCCAATTCCTCTTGTCGTAATATGACTGGGCCAGCAGGTATATCTGGGCAGTGCATCCCATGTCTACACTAAGACCTAATTCTCTTTTCAGCTTATTTTCAGATCCTCTTCTTTACATGTGGATTCAACCAGATACACCAAAGAGCTTCAGGATTTGAACCTAAAACATCACTCTAAGTTACCGCGGCTAGACTCTTATTTCAGGAGGACAGCCTGATAATCAGGTCATTGCTGCTGGCCAGGGTCATATTTCTTTCACAGAATAATGTAAGATTGGGCCACCAGAATGCTGCTGACACTCTGATGTTGGGTTACTCTCATTCACATTGGACACGGAAAGACTTCAGGGCTATGAACTACAAGTGGTCCACTGCCAACCTTTGGGCCTGAGCTGGGTGTTTGGGCCTATGTATTGACTGTTTCCCTTCTATCTTCTGACCACAATATCACCTCTGGTCTGTAGCATCTAACGGCAGGGCATGGGCCACAGTTATCTTTTACAGTTTTCTCTCCATATCTGGCACCAAAGATGTTTACTCCACCCTCTCTGCAGACTCTGAATCACACGTCGGGTATCCTGGATGGCCATGCCTTTTTCCTCTGGGAGTTTTTAACATCACAGCTCCACAATGCCATTGGGCTTTTCTGATAAATGTCTTCTCTTGCCTCTGTTCCCAGATAGATGTGGTGGTGTCATATTCTCTTGAATAATTTTAATGCCACGTTGAATGAGGGATAGATATACTTGAGTGAATGGGACCATTCTTTCTTCTGCTTATATGGGTCTCACCTCTCTTTCCTGCTGTTGATGGTATGTGGAAGGCGGGGGTACAATCAACATTGAAAAAGATCACAATCTAGGAAGGCGTTGATCATGGCCTAAAAAAGTTCAAGAGAAAACATGGTCAGAAAAGATTTGTTTTATCTTTATTCTATAAAATTCTGAAAAGTAAATTTAATATTACCAGAAAACAGATTATAATTCACATTTTCCTTTGCACTATGGGTAAAACTTGCATTTGAGGTCATGATCCACAAAACACAATAACCACATTGGAAAGCGCCAATGGGAGCCAGTATTCATGGGCGGCAGGGTGGGTGCCACAGCATCATGAGTAGTGATGTAACCAGCATGAAATAAATGGTACTAGAGCAACACAAGGGCAAGAAACCCTACATTGTATTAACACGAACCAGTTCAAAAGCTACTTTTTCTTTATGGTAGAAGATACACAATCAGCCAGGAATAGCATATTTAACAATAGAGAACATCAAGAGATGGTTCCTGGATATGAACAGGAGGAGATGGTGCTTGCATACTATGAAGAAAGAATATTCACATGCACCACTTGGACAATATGCAAGTAGGTACATATCTCTTCTCTATCCATCATTCTAAATCTTCATCAATAAATCACTCTACTTCATATTGGCCCATGAATCTTATAATACATCTCAGTATTGTTTATATAGACAAATTGTTTATATAGATAAAGCCCTGCCCAAAATATTTGCTAATGGCCCCAATATCACAAGGTGCTTCTGGAGCCAGGGTTCTGACTGAGATCCTAGCAGGGTTCACTGTCCTTAGTGCTCAGAATTCTTTCAGAGGTTTTGCACTTAGCCGTTTGGCCTGCCACCCCACCTGAATCAAAAATTTAGCAGGACTTTGACTCCTAAATTTTACAAGAGAGCAGGATATTTCGTTCTACCTTTCTGATTCAGCTGCTGTGCCTCCTCAGCTGCCTCAGCCTGCAGAAAATATGTCATGTGGAAAGCAAGCCATAACTTTGGTGCTCTTGTATGTTTCAATCTGTCACACCAGCAGAGGCAGCCATGGAAGTTCTTTTTGTCTGTCTATCCTAGTAAAGCCACTCTGCCTCTGCCCCTTCCCTGAATCTTCAAGTGCCCCCGGGAAAAAGGAAGTCTTTGATCTTAGTTCAACTGGAAGGGCTCCTTTTTATCTAAAATTTTACTTCTTTCCTTCCAAAATTCTGTTTCCACAGTTCTCCAATGTCTTCAAAAATTCTATTTTTGTAGTTTTTTTACTTTTAGTTGCTGCAATAGGAGCGATGGACTACTCAACAGGGTATTTTGTGGAATTATAAGATATTCCATTTGGAAATATCATTCATATTCTCTCACAAACTGCTGCTGTGGGCCCACCCAGCAGCCTTCCCACCTTCTTAAGTCACCAGATAAAAAACAGTTCTTGGTCTTCATGTTTATGTCCTCATACACCTCCAGAAACTTCTTCCAAAAATTCCCTTACCATGTCTTTCACTTGGGGGCTGAGAATTCTGGAAATTAGCAAGCATCCAGCCAAGGAATGAGATAACAACTCTTTCTTCTTGTGGGCTCCCTAGGCATCCATAGGTAATTCTTTAGAAGCAGGCCTCCCTGACCCCATAAACAGCAAACTATCTTCACCATGTCATGATTACATATTTATTCTCCCTCAGGATAGTCTAGCATATTGCTTAGTACACAGTTGGCACTCAATAAACAGTTAAACAATTGAGATGAACGAAGAAAGCCAGTTCACCTGCATGCCAATTGCATGGTAATTAAATGAAACTTCAAGTATGGCTGAATCTGATTTTAGACTTATCTGGACTTAAACATACCTGATTTAATATTGAATCATTTTTTCCCCAGAATCTATATAAAGCAGATTGGAGGGGAAATTGTATAGAACAAAGAATTTGGAAAATTAGGTTGATAATCTAAGAAAACCATTTGTGTTAATTCATCAAATTCAGTTACAAAAAATTTTGTGATAGAAAGTCTCACTCTGTCACCCAGACTGGAGTGCAGTGGTGTGATCTTGGCTCATTGCAACCTCCAGCTCCTGGGTTTAAGTGATTCTCCTGCCTCGGCCTCCTGAGTAGCTGGGATTACAGGTGCCTGACACCATGCCTGGCTAATTTTTGTATTTTTAGTAGAGACGGAGTTTCACCATGTTGGCCAGCCTGGTCTCAAACTCCTGACCTCACACGATCCACCTGATTGGGCCTCCCTAAGTGTTGGGATTACAGGCATAAGCCACCACGCCCAGCCTAGCCCTGCATTTTCCTTTCACTATAGATTCTCTGTGACCATTTGGTCTAGGGAGCGTCAGGAAGGAAAGGAATTTTCTGGTTGTTCAGGTCCCTCTGTGATGTTTCAATTAAAGAAATATTTGAACTCAAATTGGTAACTGATTAGTAATTTTTAAAGTAACTAATATTAAGAGATGTTAAAGAGAATAATATGGATAAAATTATTCCTGTCTTAGATTAAAACCAACCAACCAACCAACCTTATGTGTAAGATTCACTGTTAATGTATTCATTAGGTGATGGACGAGTTTAAGTCTACATAATGACACCAGTTCACACTTGAAGCTTTGTCATGAGATATGATATGATATGTGTGTAATTGAATCCAAGTCTCTAATCAAAGAACCAGAAATGGCCCTGTGGACACCAATGGGCATAAAGTCTTGAGTGTTTCATTTTAAAAAGTAAAGAGTTCCTGTCTATGCCTTCTCCTTGTCATTGGTACGTATGAGATGAAGCCATCAGTCTTTCTTTATCATGCCACTATGGGGTTTTCTTTTATTTTTTCTAACTTTGCCATGGGTTTGCAACTAATGGGGTGGTCAAATATTGAAATTACTCTACTGTCTTGGGCATAAATGCAATCCTCATGGTGTTTTACTTTTTCAATCAACAACAACAACAACAACAACCAGTTTGTAAAATTCTCCAAGTATATATTATCCAAGGAATTCAAGGTATAGAGTACAGTGGATCTTGCCTAGATATGAGACTAGATTTGCTTTTTTAACTCTTTCTTAATAACATGTCTTTTTCCCTTAAACTAACCAAATTTCCATTCTTTTCTGTAATAAAGTATTGAAAAGTGTGATAATAAAGAGTCTGATAATATACCCCTTCTTGTCCTGTCTCTTAGCGACCTGGAAAGTATGTTGGTCCCACGCTAAGCAAAGAGGGGCAATGTGGATTACAGTTGAAATGACTTAGCCCATATACAGAGGGTCATTTTGTTGGATTCCCAGTGTGTAATACTCGAGACTGGCTCCTTTATATAAGACTGTGAGCTTTTCCACATTTCAGAGATGCACTATAAAACTTAGATGAAAAAATACCTCTCATGTCAATTAAATAGCATTTCCAATCTATAAATACTCAGTGCAGCTAGTGATAGTGAATGAGTTCAACTGACAGTTCAGCTCATGGATCATTTAGTTATAGCACTTAAAATAAGAGAGGCAATGAATCTTATATGAAAAGTATGCAACCTGTGAAAGTTATATCTGTAGCTATATTTAATCTAGACATGCATATAATTCTGGTAATAGTTAGAATGAAAGTTCATTGTAGACAATTTGGAAAATTAAAATCTCTTACAATGCAACATGTAAAATGAAAAATGTAGTTTTCACTGTTTTCCATGCATTTATATACTTATTTTAAACAAAAAAATCATTGTTTTGTATTATGTGAGCTTTACTTTAAAGCGCTTTCCTGTGTCATCAAATTTTCTCTGAAAACGTGATTGTAGCGACTGAATGCTATTCAATAGTATGTTTGTTCTACAGTTTATTAAGCTATTTATCTACTTTTGGACATTTAGACTGTCTCTAATTTTCACTATTATAAACAACACAGCATTTCTCCTTCGTTTGTATTTTTAATTGTTTTCTTAAAAGAGATTCCTAGAAGTAGAATTCAATGGAGAAAATGAACTCTTGTAAGGCCCTTAATATTTTTTAATGAATTTACTTTCAAGTTACATTTCTACCAGCCAATGGTACTTACTTGCGGTGGTTTGAATGATGGTAGCCCTTTTAAAATTCACACATTGAAAGTTAATTGCCAATGTAATAATATTAAGAAGAGGATCCTTTAAGAGGTGATTAAGTCATGAGGGCTCTGCCCTCATGGATGGAAATAGAGCCCTTATAGAAAGGCTGGAGAAAGTGGGTTCTCTTTTTCTATTCTTCCACTATGTGAGGACATAACCTTTCTCCCCTTTAAAGGATGCAACAACAAGGCGCCATCTTGGAAGCAGAGACTGGGCCCTTACCAGCCTCCATTTTGATCTTGAACTCCCAGCCTCCAGAACTGCGAGAAATGAATTTTTGTTCTTTAAAAATTTCTCAGTGTTAGGTATTTTATTATAGCAACACAAGCAGACTAAGATATTATCCTAATAAACCGAGTGTGTTTCTGGATATAAGTCTCCTTGAAAGACATGCAAATATTTTTTCTGTATATGTATATTAATGACATTCTATTATAGACCTCATTCAGTTTTTCATTCAACATTTTAAGGCCTTTTCATATTGCCATAAGATTCATTGCCTCTATCTGCTGTGTCCACACCTCTGCCATTATAAACAACACTGATAGAAACATGTCACCTTTGGGATCTATAGAAAACATTTTTTGGAGTGTAATCCAGCAGTGGAATTGGTAGGCCTCAGGATATTTGCATTATCATTTTTACTAAGAACTGCCAGTTTGCATTTCAAAATGGTTATAACACTAATTATGTATATCAATCCTCTGTTATGGTTTCTAGCTCACATCCTTAATAATTTTTGGTATTGTCTAACTTTCCAGTTTTATGAAGATGATAGCTATAAAATGGTACTTCACTGGTTACTTAGTGAGATTTGGCATCTCTTCATCATAGTTAGCATTCCAACTATTTTTTGCTAATCTGTAAATTGCCTACTTATATCCTTTGTCCACTTTTCTATCAGATTTTGTTTTATGTTGTTCCTTTTTATGTTATTTTCAAGGTTGCCTTGTATAATCCAGGATTTTTACTGTGCTTTTTAGTCAATGCAAATATTTTCTCTTAGTTTGTCATCTACCTGTTAAGCTGGGCCACATACCAAAAAAGATTCGAAAGACAAAAAGCATTAGTGAGATTTCAATGCACAATATTCAAATCATTTTCTGTCATAACAATCATTCATTAAGTTAGTCAACAAATACATATCAAGCACCTACTTTATACAGAATGCAACGGTAAGCATGTTGAGGCCACAAAAAGGAGTAAAACACAGACTCTGTCTTCAGTGATTTCACAGTCTCATTTAGGAGATCAGATAAGGGAAAAACATATACAAATATAAAGTAATAGCTTCCATAAGTGAAACTGGTATGGGTCTGTAGGGACCGAGTTTGAAAGTACAGCAGATGTCCAGATGGAAAAATCTAATAAACTGTTGGAATGTGAAACTGACTGGAATGTGAAACTATCAAAAGAGGTCAGAGTAATAGGGTTTGGAGAGGCATCTTGGTGAGAGTAGAAGCTATTAAATTGATGGAATTAGTAAGGGAGAAGTGAAAACAGAGCTGATAGATCCTCAGGCAAGCACTGCCTTTTGGGAAATGGGAGAGTAGCCAAGGAAAATGAGGGAAAAAACCACAAATGTCTCAGAGAGTAGATATGTAGAGTACTCTTGACTTGAGAAAAGGAACCATACCAAATATTCTCAGGTTTTGGTATTGAATATGTTTTTCTCTTAGAATTTTTTTTGAGGCAATAAGTTAGAAATGATGTTAAACTGGTAGATGAAGCCTGGCCACAAAAATGTCAGACTCTCTGAGCAAGATAAAGCACCAACCAACACCATTTAACCCCCTTCTTCCCTGGATGGATCTTTGACTTAAGTAACAAATATTACATAAGCCCACATTTTAACATATAATATTGGGGAGATGGGCTATTGGGTGGCTGGCCTTGCTTGATGGACTGGAAAGGGTGGGAGAAGAACACCAAGAAAGAACAAATCCTGGTTTAAAGAATGGCTCTGCTAAGGCTGGCGCATCCTGCCTTTACAGATTATATGTTTAAATCCATGGCAATCCATTTCAAGAATGAGAGGATTACCAGTGCTCACATTCTGCAGATTGTTTTGATATTGTTCTATTATTAGCTAACATTTATTAAGTGCTTATTACATCCAAGGAAATATGCTAAGCCTTTTACATGCAATATGCCATTTAATCTACTCAAAAACCTAGGAGAAGAATTTGCTATTATTATCCACATTTTTCAGATGGGCAAAATAAGCACCAAAGTCAATAACTAGCAGAGTCAGCACAGATTTCCAAGTGTGAAGCCCATGCTTTTGGAAAAAGTACCACAGAATTTGTAAACTAAAAGGTCATTGGAATGGTAAGAGGGAACACCATCAGTAGAGAGTCAAGGATTGAAATAACCTTGCCAGAAGTTAAGAAACAACTGGGTGGTAAGCAAATGAAAGTAGTAAATGTAACTGCCATTTCCAAATCTGATGGTGAAGAGAGAGACATCAAAGGGATAAAAAAATTAAGAAAGTGTTTGTTAATTTAAATTTTATGGCTAATACATCTCAAATATATTTGTAGAGTAAGAAGAGAAAGACTGGGGAGGAGAAATTGAAGATTCAAGAAAAAGCAAATTGATAGACCGCAGTTCCGAAGGAAGTGAGAGGGTAAAAACTCATGACGTATGAGAGAATTAACCTGGAGGAGGAATTTAAGTTAATACTTAGGGGAGAATCAAAGAAGGAGATGTTGGGGGTGGAAACACAGAAAAAATGATTAGGTGATGGTAGAGCAGTTAAGTGGTAGAACATGTAATAATAAATCATTTTCCTGGTAAACTATGAGGTGAGGTTATGCTCAAAGTCATCATGGCAGAAATGGACAATATTTGCAGCATATTCTGTAAAGAATGAGATGGAGAGCCAATTAAAGGAGAGTAAAAGGGAAACTGAGAGGTAGAGAAAAATAACGTTAAGGCTGGAGTATCAGTCAGGGTTTAACTGCAAATAACAGAAATGACTTTAGCTATTTTAAGAAGAGAGACATTTAATACAGGTGGATGCTTACAAACCTTGGGAAAGGCTGAAGTAGCAGACTCTAGGCTGAACTTCTGGGAATGATTCCCAGAACCATGGTGCAGAACTAGCTTGCCAGGAAAGCTGTGAACTCTACCATTATCAGGGAAAAGGAAGGAACTGGTGAAACTAAAGACTTAGGAAATACACCATCTTAGAGGTACACAACTGTTGGCTTTAAAGAAGTACCGCCCCTCTTAGACTCACCACTTGAGAATAAATTACCCACACTTCTGTCTCTTGGTTACATCAGTACCTGAGCTGTAAGGGTGTGAGAAATGTAGCTTTTAGCTTCATGGACCCTGCATGGCAGGAAGGCACACTGGAAAGAGGCTGGAGGGGATGTTGAGTGGCAAGCTACCGTATCTGTGACAGATGAATAACACAAACATATGGTAAATTACAATTTAAAGAGAAACTATTCTCCTTACTCTTTCCGCTGAAATCAGCAGTATATAGGCAAAAGGAAAGAAAATGACTAGTTTGATATGTAAAAGGTAAGGGAACAAAGAAATCAGGATGTCTCACCTGGTCACTATAGAAATGACTAACCATATGGTCCGGACTAGGTAAGTGGTCAGAAGAGGCCAGGAGAAATCAATGAAGTATGAGGATAGGAATAGGCCAAATGAGCATAATGTTGATAACGCCTACTTTGGCCTTGAGAGCCAAAGAAAAGATGCAATGGGCACACAACACCACGAACTGTAGTATTTCTGTTTTGAGGAAAGTTATTAATACTTTTGAGTACAGTGTGCTTATTTTGATGCTAGGACAAATTGATGTCTCATGCATATCAGAAAAAAGTAGTCAAGGCACAAAGCTATGGTATCTACCAGAGCACTTGTTAGTTGAACTATAATTTGGTGATCTGTATATGCATATAAAGGAGAGAAAGAAAGGGGAAACAACACATATTTGGGTACAAATGTATAATTTTATGTTTGATTCACATACTTCTGTATATGCATGAGATTTACAGGCAAATCGTAGGCTGTGTATAAAATTTCAAGAAAGGATAAATGCTTGAAGGTGAATTTGTTGTCGTCGTAAGGTCCTTCTGCTGCAGTTAAAAAAAAAATTGAGAGTGGATGCCTACAAGGATTTTAACATGTTTTATGCACTCAATTCATATTTATATAGCTAAGAAGTATTTATAATCTTTGCAGTCAACCTATTAGCATTTCTCCTTAGGTTTTTCTGTTTCCTACAAAAGGCATGCTGTTTTGTTTCTAATTCATCTGGGGATGGGAGAGGAAGGAAAGAGGCTTCAGATCCTACAGATGCATACAATTTGACATGGGCTGTAGGTCTCCACTTCCTGGTGGCTTCCCAGCAGATGCTCAGCCATGGCTCCATTGAATTCTACTTGTATGTCTGCAAATCTCTCCTTTTGTAAGATTTTCCTTTATCTCTGAAAAGAGGCAGTGAAGTTTGCTTTCCACCAGGCTGCTTTGATTTCCTCCCAGTACCTCGAACAAACGTCAACAGAGCGCTCTAGGGGCAGTCTCATGTGTCTCTCAAACAAAATAAAGGAGAATATGCAGTGAACATCCGAACAGAGTCACTGTACCTTCTTTCCACACCTTTTTAAATGTCTAGTGCATGATTAAGAGTTTATTGCATACTTATATGCAGAATACTGCTCTAAAGTCTTTGTACATTGAAAAATATACACTGGAAATAAAATAAACCCTACTTAGGTAAGAGAAAAATGCATTCACATTTTTTTAAACATAGGGACACAACTCTTGTGGTAAGGTATACAAGAAAAAGATTGACCATGAATCCTTAAATGCTGATTAATCTTTTTTTTTTTGAGTAATCCACAAACAGGGAAAGGGAACAAACTGCTCCCTTTAGAGGGTCATTGTTTTGTGAAATCCTGTGGGATAGGATTGTCCAACCAAAATCTGTTACAGAGACATGTATCTCTTAGGCTCCTATAAATATTTGTCAGTAAGAATGGTTAATAGACATGCCATCTGGTGCCCCTGATGCTCAGAACTTGATAAGGTCTGCATTGTTGTTGCTCAAGAGATTTTGGTTGTATAAACTCCGACACTCAGTATATGTGCTGATGGAAGATGAAGGTCCAAGCTAACTTTGAGAGAATAAAAATATGCAGGTGGGAGAAACAAGGAAACTTGTCTCCTTTGACAAATGTACGGTTCTTGGTTAACTTCTCATTAGCAGTCTGCTCACATCTCATTCCCATTAAGAGTATTCCGTTTTCTTTGTCTAAAGTGTTGAGTGGTTATGAATAGTAAGGATAGACTATCTGTAATTATTTTTTAATTATTAATGGTTTTGTTAGATCCTTTCACTTTTACATTACATTTCTGTTAATGTAAGTTAAATCAAAATGTACTTCAGTTTCCAAGCTGTTCCCCAATGTATTTTTCATTCTTTCATAACATTACTTCAGATTTCTATGAGGTGTCTGTGAAAGAGCTTGCCTTTCAGGAGTCACCCTCACCATGCTGATAGATTCAGGTACTGTTCAGTTTTACAAATTCACTGGCCATAGCATTGATTGCCAGCAAATTTTAAATTCACCATGGTAGACAGTGCCAGAGACTTGATAGGTGCAAAAGTCATTTGATCTTAGCCAGCATCTTTAAACCCAATACAGGAGCATCTACTTTATTTAGTGCCTCCAGATGAGAAGTCTTTTAGTGCTTTATAGATACGAAGATTCTCTGTCAGTTAGGAGCTAAAGGAGAGGAGAAAATGAGTGAATTTGGAAGGAACAGATGTCAGAGGAAGAAACAAGTATCCAGGGTTTGTGGTCCAGCTAAGTACCTTGAAGAGTAGTTCAGTCAGAACAAATACTTAGTACTTAGTCATTAGGAATATAATGACACTCAAGGAAAAAAGGAAAAAAAAAAAAAAAAAAAGAACTTCCCTGGAGAATAGAAAAAAATCACCTTTTAATCAATTTTTCCATCACCAGCAAAATGATACTTTTTGAGGCACACTATTCCCTCAGAGAAATAGTTCTGGTTTGGATTTACTAAGAGGCCTGGTTTCAGATGGAGAATGAAACAACTCACACAAATTCAAATAATAGCCCTAGTGAGCAAAAAGACAAAGAAGAGAGAATGGGTGAAATTTAAAACAAATTTGAAGTATACATAGCCCCGGGAATTCTGGTACCCTTACAGTTGGTGGTGTTTGAAAAAAATAAAACAAAACAAACAAACAAACAAAAAGGTTACTAAATCAGCTCTGAGGAGTGGCAGGAGGTGGGAGCCCCTCGAAGGGCAGAATTCCTGGCATGAGGTGGAGGGCAGTGAGCCTCAGGGAACCCGACTTCGAGGAGCCAGATCTTAGCCAAAAGTGGATAGTTAACATACACTGCACCGAACACAAAAGCTACTAAAAATGACTGGATAAATTATGCAGAGGGATTTCTGGATTTCTTTCAAGTAATTAAGTTTCGATTTCTTGCATTTATTTTAGTTCCAGGAAGCGCAAGGCGCCATGGATTGCAAAAGTCTTCATTGATTGTTCCAATGCTTTAAGTTTGATTTCGTGACTGGACTTAACTTTGAAAAGAGGTAAACACGCGCACCAAGGAAGCTCACTGCGACGAAAAATAACAGTTCGTTGGGACAAGCAGACACGGGGTGCCTGCTTCTGCACAGAACGCAGAGGTCCGCCCCCTCCCCCAAATGGTGCGCTGGAAGAAGAGGGGAGAAAGAGAAACGTGTGCGTGTCTGAATGGGTGTGCGTTAGTGTCAGCACGTGTGTGTCTGCGTGCCTGCATGGGTGAGCGCGCGCGCGCGCACGTGTGTGTGTGTGTGTGTGTGTGTGTGTCTGCATAAATGTGTGAATTTGAGCCCCTGTGCTCTGGAAGAGTGCAGAGTTAGGTGCCGAGGAGTTGAATCCTTCCCCGGGGCAGATTTTAGTTTCCTGGAGCCTACTGTGTTTGCTTCAAAGGTTAGTCGATGCCAGTGGGTCCAATCAGCTGTCCCTGCATGTGAGTTCCTGGCCACAATCAGCCTTAGCAAACCCACCAGACGGAATTGAGAGGGCGTCTAGGAACCTCTAAGGCATCCGGCCGGCCTGGGCTGGCTGCGTCCTGCATCCTCCTCCTCCCAGTCTACTTTCCTTGAAACTGAGCTCTGCTTTCTTTCCACCACCGGGAAAAGGGGAACCCTTGCTTTCTCTTCTACCTTGTCTCCCTTCATTCTCCTGTCTTCTGCCGGGCTGCTTTCCTCTGTTCAGCATTACCTAGAGAGAGCCACACGTGGCTTGCTCTGCCACTACAGGCCCCTAGTCTAGGCCAAGTCTCTCCCAACCTCCAGAGTATGCTCTCTGGAGTGCCGATAGCCTTTGCTTTTGTCCCCTCTTCCTCCCTGAATCCTACTTGGCTTTGATGGGAGGGAAAGAGGTTGTGAGTCTTTATTTCGTTCTAGAAGGGCCTGGAAACTACTGGATGCAGAGATTTCTGGTGACACTCGCTGACTATTTGCATTGGAAGATTAGGAGAGAGAGCCGGAAAGGCACTGAAAGGAGGCGGTTACTCTTCGGCATAGGGGGTGCCTGGCATCTTTGGGCGAGAGAGCGACTCCTTTAACGTAGGAGAGGGGGACTTTAACGTAACGAGGAGCCAGTGACAGGGTAGTAGTGAACATACTCAGAAGAGAAAAGATATTTGAATAAAACGCAGCCATCACTCCTCAAACATAAATCCCTATCTCAATACTGAAGCCCCAAAGCGCCTTCCTTCACCTGAACTTTGCTCTGTAGCGACATCCCTGGGGGCTTCCAGAAGTTTGTTTCAGGGATAATTCCCTCTTGTGTCTTCTTTTTTCTGCCTGTAACAGTAGAAGCCAGGGAAGAGTTTAATCTACGCGCCCCCCACCCCCACCCCAAACACTTCTGCCTCAAGCCAGGAGTCCAGAGAGAGATCAGGGCGTTCATCTTCTATTCAGAATCTGAAGCAGATTGGCTGATTTTGAAATCCGTACAAAAACAGATGGGGGAATCCCTCCTTTCCGAAACTCTTTCTTCCACAAACCACTTTCTCCCTGAGATCGAAATGGTGAGCGAATAGGGCCAGATCTGTCTGTTCAGAAATCTTCCTTGTAGTCCAATTCAATTCTGTTTGAAATACAAAGAAATCACACTGCCCTTAATAGATTAAAATTTAATAAAAGACATTAGGTCCGGTAAAATATGAATGCACTACTTAAAATTTTAATAGTAAATTAGGACCCAGATACAAGGAGGAGACAGTGATTTCTCCCCTTGGGATCGCTTCAGGCGCAGGCTGATTTTCGAGTGGGGGGCGCCTACTGCAGGGACCCTTTGTCCAGAAGCCTGAGGGGAATCTCCAGCTACTCCTCCTCACCCAGGGGTGGGGGATGGTGAGGGGGGCTGTTCACATCTGTCTGCATCTGCCAGAGGACTGGACAGAAGCTATTGTCAAACAAAGAGGCTTGGCGAGAAGAAAGGAGCGCCTCCTGTAGGCACACAGTTGATCCATTTTCCATCTTGCCGCTTAAAAAATCAAATGTTTATTTTCCTTTTACTAGGTAGGTCTGTAGGTGTGCAGATGCACAAGTGTGAATAGGGGCTTGGGCATAGGTATGTTGAGGTCGTAGGAAGCAGGTTTCAAATTTTGGGTCATTTGCCTCCACCCCTTGGGTTTATTGCCAACTTTCCAATTGTTTAGATAGCTCATGCTAACGGCGGGGCTGGAGTCTTTTTTCCTCGGAGAGAGGCTTCCACACTCGCTGGAGCACTTTGCAGCAATGCCTCTGGGCAAAACCGAAATGGGTTTTATTGATATCACCGCAACGACGTTGGTATTCTGGGCACTCCTGAAAGGAGAGACTGCAAGATTGCAAGTCTTGGTTGATGAAGGAACAATTGCTTTTTCCCCCTAATGCAACACAATCACTGTTCATTTTTCACTTCGAGTGGGAAATGGAGAAGTCTAACTCTATGACTTGACTTTTAAAAAATGTATGTGTTTTCTAGGAGGAAGGAAATCCAGGTAAATAAACTCTTGAATTGCTCTATGACCACATATTAATTTACTTCAACTTGATAATTTGAAAACACAGCCTTCCTTTTTTTCTTGTCCGGAATTAGGGATATCACTGAGAAATATCAGAGAGATAAAAAAGTTATGTTAAACATTTTTTAAAATGATATATGAATTTCAGTTACCAGGAAAATATTCTCATGGGAGTTTTCTTGCTTAAAATAGTTTTGGTCAATAAATTCCATATCAAACAAAGTTTGTCCAGTCATGTCAACAGTGTCCCTCTCTATTTCATGAATTTATTATGGTACCTTATTTACCATATGAAGTGGTGACAAGTGTTTAGCATTTTGGAGATCAGTTGTCAGTTACTATTAAAGTCAAGATTAATTCATATTAACGATATGCATTTCTCAATACTCCCAGGTGACAACATACATTAAAACAACTATTGCAAGTAATTAAGCTCAATGAAGGGGGAGGGGACAGAGAGAGGTTCAAAATACCCCAAATATTTGATTTTCAATTCAAGTTCAGCAGACTGTTGCCACAATAATGCTTGGGAAACTCCTCAGGGTTGCTTTTTACTTTACATCTAATTAGGTACCTAATGAAAGAGAAGAATTTTTTCCCCATGTGGTTTTTCTCCTTGATTTTTTTGTGCCTTTTTTAAAACACATAAACACACTATTTAGGAGTGGCCATACCCAAAAGTTTCTCATGTGATTCACTTGCTGTAATAATCTGGGGAAATTGGAAAGAAGAGGACGTTTGTCTTCCGGTTATTTTCCATCTTCACTCTCACTTTGGCCCTTTGGCCTTTATCGAGTATCTATAGAAAACACACACAAAATATTTTTATGGATTTTTTATTAGGCTTTAAAGATGCTCAACAGTTAATACTAATTAGACCATCCAAAGCCTTTTGAAGATTAAGCAAATTGGACAACCCTTGTTAATTAGAACATAATTTGAAGTTTGAAATTATATCACTGATGAAGTAGTCTAATTAGTATGACGATATGTTAATGGACCAGTGAGACATAGTGCCGGTAGAGTTGGCATGAACCTCTTCACGGCTTGCAGGAAATCCTCCCTCCTATACCGACATTAATAAAATATTTCTATAGACTTCAGCCTTTCCACGATGACATACAATTTATAGTACACACAATGCATTAGCTCATAGCACCGCTCAATTTTTTCACTATTATGAAAACTAATAAATTCGTCAAGCTGAATTAAGCATACAAATCAGATGAGGCATAGCAGATTACACAGTGAAGCGCGGTGTCTCCCGAGCCTAAATGAAATTTCAATCTAATAATTCCTTCCTGGCCCAGTCATAATTTGTTTAGAGATGTTGTTCTACTTCTTTCAAAGCGCTATTCGCACTATAATTAAATGATACTCAAGCTTTTAACTTTGATTTATTTCATTTCTTGAAGCTTGAGACAGTGAGAGCTGTACAATGTCATTTTTTTTGTTTCCTTGAAAATTACTCTGGCTGTTGTTGAGGCAGAAATTAAACACCTAAGCACTTACTTGAACTGTCCGGCACAAGCCACATTCATTCACTTCAACACTCCCCTCTCCCTGCCCCATGTCCAGGTTTATCTGAGCTCACACCCGGGAACACTGCTGCTAGGAATCCCCTTCGGCTACTATTTATTATTTCCCCCCACACAGGGGAAGAGAAAGGCAAGCCCGGGAGGATCCAGGGAAAGCGGAAGGGAATTAAGGACCATGGACAGAGCCTGTCGCGCGCTTGTTGCTGCCGCCTTCCCCAGCACTCTGGCGACTCCTGAGGACAGTGGTCCCATCTTGAACCCCCTATTCTGCCCGGTTGAGGTCAGGGGTGGAGAGGCGGTCCCCTACTCTCCACCGCCGTTTCCGGGAGCTGACCACCCGAGGGTTCCCCTTTTCCACTCTCCTTCCCACTCTGTTTTTGTCCCAGCGCTCGCCAGCGCCTCTCAGGCCTGCCGCCTGCTCTCGCACCTGCTCGCCTTCCCCAGGCGCCCAGTGCCTGCACCTGCTCCCGGTCAACCCCCGTCCGGATTGGGCCACCCGCGGGTTCCTGCGTCGGGGTCGCGGGGCCTTCTCACCCTCGCCTGCACCCTGCTCCTTCCGCTCTCTAGGGAGGTGACAGAAGCCCCCAACACCGCGGGAAGTAGAGAGAAAATGGGATCCAGAAGGAGAGGGAGGAAGCTGTGTGTGTGTGTGTGTGTGTGTGTGTGTGTGTGTGTCAGAGAGAGAGAGAGGTTATCTCCTTTTGCAACTGGAACTAAGAGTGTGTGTCCATCTCTAGGAAAAGTGGTCTGCAATGGGACTGGGACAGAAGTAGGAGTGAAGTGTCAGCTAAAAATAGGCTCCGCACGGAGAGGCTGTGGAAATGAAGATAAGTGGGGCTTGTGCCAGCCCGAGGGTGTTTGTGTGTGTGTGTGTGTGTGTGTGTCTGTGTTGTGGGGTGTATTCAGCAGCACATGCGCCGTGTAATTTCTGACCTTCCCTCTCCCTCTGTCAGTTGCCCCTTCTTCCTTTGATTGTGGCTAATGAAGAATAATAAATCCAGGGGCAGGGTTTGTCAGTGGATCCTTCCAAGACTCAACTCACACTGTACTGGATACAGGGAGGAGGAGGAGAAAAGGGGGGCAAGAGGAGCGTGTGTGTGTGCCTGTGTGTATGTGTGTGTCTGTGTGTTGTGTGGGGGGGAGACACGGGGAGGGGGAGGAGTCGCATGCGCACAGACGACCCGAGCCTGCTCCGCGGCTGTCCAATCCGCTGAGAGCTGCGAGAAATCGAGTGAGAGAAAGCCCTGCAGCCCCTGCGACCCCATGTCTCTTTGGCACCAGGCACCCGCCGGACCGTGGGGTGCTCGTAACAGAGCGCCGACCTCCGCTCGTATTGGGGCGGGAGCTCAGAGCGGCGCGCAGGACCAGGGTTGGCCGCAGAGTCTGTGTTCTCAGCGGTGGCCGGGAACCTGGGATCAGGGTCACCTGAGCTGACGGGGTGGGGGCGGGCCGAGTGGGGTTGGAAGCCTGGAACTTAGTGGTAAGCAGGAGGCGTGGGAGGAGGCAGTCAGGTAAGAGGCACTCCCAGTAGTCCAGGGAAAACCCTACCCAACGCTGGCTTGGGCCGCAACTTTATTTGGGAGTTTCTTTTTCCGGTGAGACAGAGACCCGGCAGAAGAAGCGGGAGGGGCTGGAGGCTGGTCCTTAGATAGGCACTGCCTGGCGACTGGAGCGCGGACCTGGCCACTTGGGTGGGGTTGAGTGGGGGCGCGATTGTGAGTAGCAGCCGCGGGACGCTGCAAAGGGGCGGCGGCAACAGAGCGCCGGTGGGGGCAGAAAAGGGGCGGCGGAGGGCGCGGTGGGGGAGCGCGAGGCGAGTGCGGGGAGAGCAGAAAGGACTCAAGCCTGAGGGGAGTAGAGAGGGAGAAGGGGCAACACGAGAAAACTAGCAGGAGCCGGCGTTTCCTGGCAAGGGAGGGTGGAGGCGCGCGGGAGAGAGGGAGGGCGGGGGGCGCGGGGGTAGGCGCGGGGAGAGAGGAGTATAACTCGCCGGCCGCGAGGAGCGGGGGCAGTTTCGGGCGCCGAGGTCTGCAGCCAGCGGCAAACGGAGTCAGGCATCGGTTCAGACTGACAGCAGAGGCGGCGAAGGAGTGCGTAGCGGAGACCAGGGGTGCGGAGCCCGGAGGCGGCGGTGGGTGAGCGCAACTTCGCACGGCCCTTCCCAGCTCCAACCCCGGCCCAGCACTTCTCGGAGGGTCCCGGCAGTCGGGGCCAGGGAGTGCCTCTACGGACGAGCGCCCCGGCGGGCGAGAAGATGATGATGATGTCCCTGAACAGCAAGCAGGCGTTTAGCATGCCGCACGGCGGCAGCCTGCACGTGGAGCCCAAGTACTCGGCACTGCACAGCACCTCGCCGGGCTCCACGGCTCCCACTGCGCCCTCGGCCAGCTCCCCTAGCAGCTCGAGCAACGCTGGTGGCGGTGGAGGCGGCGGCGGCGGCGGCGGAGGCCGGAGCAGCAGCTCCAGCAGCAGTGGCAGCAGCGGTAGCGGCGGCGGGGGCTCGGAGGCTATGCGAAGAGCCTGTCTTCCAACCCCACCGGTGCGTATTTCTGCATAATCACCGCTTAAAGGCACATTTTGACAGCCCCCTTTATCTGCTTGATGTTTTTTTCATGTCTGCACAGCAAATCACCCCACACCTCCAACCAATTTTCCCCCCTCTCTCTCTTAAGTATTCAGTGGGTCTTGCCTTTCATATTAATTTTTATGACCTGGGATGTTGCCTTTGCGCGTGTTGTGTTGTGTTGTGTTTCGTTGTGTCTACAGGCTCACTTTCCTCCTCCTCCTGCACTCTCGGCTTCTTTCGGTGGCTTCTCTCTTTTTCTCTTCACCTCCTGGTTTCAGGATTATTATTATTATTATTATTATTATTAATTATTTTAACGATCTGGGAATGTTGTAGGCGCGGCGGCGGTGTCGAGCCCTGGGCCTGGGCTTCCGGAGAGAGCGCATACAATTCCCTGCTGAGCGTAATGTGTGCCTTCTACTTGCAATTGCAGAGCAATATATTCGGTGGGCTGGATGAGAGTCTGCTGGCCCGCGCCGAGGCTCTGGCAGCCGTGGACATCGTTTCCCAGAGCAAGAGCCACCACCACCATCCGCCCCACCACAGCCCTTTCAAACCGGACGCCACCTACCACACTATGAACACCATCCCGTGCACGTCGGCCGCCTCTTCTTCGTCGGTGCCCATCTCGCACCCTTCTGCGCTGGCAGGCACGCACCACCACCACCACCATCACCACCACCACCACCACCAACCGCACCAGGCGCTGGAGGGCGAGCTGCTGGAGCACCTGAGTCCCGGGCTGGCCCTGGGCGCTATGGCGGGCCCGGACGGCGCTGTGGTGTCCACGCCGGCTCACGCGCCGCACATGGCCACCATGAACCCCATGCACCAAGCAGCGCTCAGCATGGCCCACGCGCACGGGCTGCCGTCGCACATGGGCTGCATGAGCGACGTGGACGCCGACCCGCGGGACCTGGAGGCATTCGCCGAGCGCTTCAAGCAGCGACGCATCAAGCTGGGGGTGACCCAGGCAGATGTGGGCTCTGCGCTGGCCAACCTCAAGATCCCCGGCGTGGGCTCGCTTAGCCAGAGCACCATCTGCAGGTTCGAGTCCCTCACACTGTCGCACAATAACATGATCGCGCTCAAACCCATCCTGCAGGCATGGCTCGAGGAGGCCGAGAAGTCCCACCGCGAGAAGCTCACTAAGCCTGAGCTCTTCAATGGCGCGGAGAAGAAGCGCAAGCGCACGTCCATCGCTGCACCAGAGAAGCGCTCGCTCGAAGCCTACTTTGCCATTCAGCCTCGGCCCTCCTCTGAAAAGATCGCCGCCATCGCGGAGAAGCTGGACCTGAAGAAAAACGTGGTGCGCGTCTGGTTCTGCAACCAGAGGCAGAAACAGAAAAGAATGAAATATTCCGCCGGCATTTAGAAGACTCTTGGCCTCTCCAGAGACGCCCCTCTCTTCGTCCCCTCTTTTCTCACCTTCTCTCTCCTGCCTCTTTTCACTTTTGGCGACCAGAAACAATTCCAGTAAATGTGAATCTCGACAAATCGAGGACTGAAGAGGAAGCGAACAAGCGAACAACTGAGCCCAAGCCGGTGAGAATGTAAGACAGTTTCTCAAAGGAAAGAATAACAAAAGATGGCATTTGTCTGTTGTAGCAAAGTTGTCCCTTTGAACCCCACCTCGGATCCTTCAGAGGAAATGTGGAGATGGCTGTTTGCAGGAAGGCAGAGGAGACAGCCTTTAAAAAGTCCACAAGAATGATCAAGTAAGATTTGTTTTTATTCTTACAGACATCACCCCTGTTCAAGTTTAAAAGTACACTTTGCAACTATTTTTCAGAAATAGAAATTGATTCAGGACTAAAACTTTAAACTAGAGTTGATGCTTAATGTGATAGAGACATCTCTAAAGTATTTTGAATTTTAAAAAAAGATGGCAGATTTTCTGCATTTACACTGTATATTATATATATATTTTTATTGTGGTTCTTACCCCCTTTTTCCTTCTCTGAAGTGTTAATGCTTAAGAAAAGAGTTGCGCCTGCTGTGTCCACTGATCTTGAAAGCTATTATTGGTTATTGCAGAACAACCCTCTCTGTAAATTATTAATTTATCTCTCTAGCAACTTAATTTTGTGCACATTCTAATTAATTAAACTTCTTTCGTCTAAAAAAAGTGGGGGAAATGTATAGCTAGTAACATTCAAAAAATTTTGTTTGATGAGTTTACTGAATTTTTACAGCTTTCCTCCTATACTGTGTTCCTTTTGACCCATTTGTATATTCTCACTTGAATGAAGATTGTTTTTTTCTTTGTTTTTACTGGTAGTGTTCTGATTTGTGAGTAGACACTCAATAATGGATGTCTTAATCGTGTAGACCTGATTCACTGTCTGAAGTATTGTTTACTTCGTTACATATTTAATGGGGATTCCCACATTGTCCCCATGACACATGAGCGCTCTCACTTACCCTTACACACACACACACACACACTCACACACACCTCTAACAGAAGGGAAGAAGCAGTTGGAAGCATGACTGATGCACCATTTTCTAGCTTTAGGTGCATTTGCCACTTGGTGTTTGCCCTTCGCATTTTAAGATTTCACCAAGGTATTTCAGTCTTCCAGTTTTCAATTGCTTTGTTGGCTACATGTTAACATTTATAGGAATCCTTCAGTTTTTCCTTTTGGAGGTTTGTTTGTAGAAAAACTAATTTGAACTATAAGAAAGACAGTGCACTGCTTGTAAATTCACATTGTTTGGAAAAATTCTTTTGGAACAAAAAATTAGGTACGTGATAACTGGTACCTTATCTACTGTAAATATTTCATTAAAAATGATGCACACATAGATATATTCTTACAAATTTTGCTGTATTGCTGTTCCATTTGAGGCTCTCCAAAGTCTTGAGTTCTGTATATGGCCTGGTTTCTTGTTTTTATTAATAGATGGTTTATTTACTATGGTAATGTATTAATTTATTTTTGGTGTTGTTTGATTGTCTTTCATTGAAGAGATAATTTTAATGTTTTATTGGGAACGTATGCTGCTTTTTCATTAAAATATGTTATTAAAATTAAATGGCTTTTAAAATGTGATGTTATTTTAATCATTTATGTGGGAAGTGTTTTGGTGGGAGACTTTTTAAAAGGAGGAAGCACATTTTGATGATTTATTAGGGAGTGGTTGTTATGAAAGTATAGCTTGGACTTAGTAGGGGCTGTTTCTCTGGTAAAGTATTAAAGAACAAGGTTTATAACAGCTTTTTAATAGTGAGAGCTCATCTCACAGGATACTTCATTTTCCTGCCCAGAAGAAATTACGGTATTTGGCTCCAAATATCTCCCTTGGAGTTCTTCCTTCAGACTTGCAATAATTCTGCAAAAAGAATCTTTATAAGCAGAGATATTGGATGGACACAATTTCATGCATTCCCTCCCATCTCTCAGGAGTAAAAGTAAGAAAGGAACTCAGCTTACTTTTTAGCAGCTCTAGGAGACTGGGTGTGGCAAGAGCCAAGGCCTGGTCGGAGGAGTACAGCACCCTGGTTGAGGCCCAGAAACGAACCCACTATAGCCTTCAGCTTGGTCACCACCACGGGAAAGCAACAAACCCAGACAGAGCAGGAAGCACCTGAGTTGCTGGCTTAGGAAGTAAAGTCTCTCTCTCTCTCTTCCCTCATTTCCCATGACCTTTAAGGAAACTCACACAGCAGAGTAGGGCTGAGGAAGAAATGCTATGTAGTTAGAAGTAGCAAATTTTTGCCCTCTTCTGTGATTCACCCTGTCACCAGAGTTGGTGGGAAGTCTGTCTGACTCTGGTTTGGCACTGACACAAGAAAATTCATCATGCTTGATGCAGTCATTTCTTCTTCTGATCCTAGCTTAAACACATCTCTCCACTATTTTAATAATATTCAGACTCCCTACAACAGTTGGACAACATACTTAATATCAGGTTTTCAAAGATTTTTTTCCCTCAGTAAGTGTCTGGTTTAGATATTTGTGTTATTAATATCTCATACTATTAATTAATATAAGAATATCACGCTAATCTATAGCTCAAATGAGAGGAAGAACTAGATCATTCTCCAGGAGTAATTCTATTAACCTGAGCTGTGACTCCTCTGATATGGAACTATCTTGAAATGTTTCTTATTTTGGAGACAAGATTAGGAAATACCCTATGAGTCAATGAAAGTTGTTACAGTGACTCAAGTTGGGATTAAATATTGTTGGAAATATCATAATTTCTGGATGTAACAAAAAGCGTTGTGAAAGTTAGATGGAGAATGGGTGGAAGAACCCCTTTTTATCACTGAAATAAGAAAGACACCTGAAGAAACAAAATCTGAGTGTCCATTAGAAATAATGAGATATTGCATAGGTGCCTAAGAAAACATTAAAACTTGTAGGAATTTAAAAGAAAAAATTGTGAGTTCAAGTATAGTAATACTGATGGTTTAATTCTATTTCTGTCTTGAAGGCTGAAAGTTTCTTCTTCTGTTTCCCTTTGTATTCTTAGATTCGGTTTTCCTGAAAGTCTTTTCAAACAGTCAGCATATGCTGAGTTAAACTCAGCTCGGTACAATGCTGAGTACTAATTTCAGTACCATGGATAGTAACTATAGCACTCAGCTCTACTCCAACTCACCTTTGACCAAAAAGTTTTTAGCTAGCTAGACAACCTTCTGCTTTCTTTCTTTCTCCAGAGTGGAGAAAATGAATAAAATGACTTAAATGTGCAACAGATTCAGCTTGCTTATCTAGGATAAAAATGATATTCAATAAATAACACAGTTCCCTTCTCATATGTGGATTTTTAGTGAAAGCGAGTTAGCTGGCAGGAAATAAGACAGATGTGCTAGTGTCTTATTTCTACAAATATAGCATCTATAAATGAAGATGAAAACACTGTAAAAGTAGTAGAAATTGAGAAACATATTGGACAGAAATAAAAAGGAGTTTTAAAAGTGCTTTTGAAGTATATGACAGCTTGCATATGTGCATACATGCCTAAGATTTTTGTGAGAAAAGTGACATAACAACAACTATCCATATATACTTCCATAGTTGAGAGTAAAGGCCGATGTTTTCTCCTGATTCACCAGGTGTTCTTTGTCTCTCGAGTTCCTGGACTTTCAAAAGTACATCACATTTTGTTAATCTTCTCTGTGTTAGGGTAAGAGAAAACTTTCTTGTCTGCAAAATGGAAATATTTTCATTCTTAGAGCATGCTTAAATATGTGTTGTATGGGAAAAGCTGAAAAGAAATATATTCTGAAAGTTTTTACTAATGAGAGTCGCAGAGATACAGAGACAATACCAAACCAAAGAGATTTGGAGAGAAGAGGTTGGTCTTAAAGAAAAAATTAAAGCTAAGAATAGGCTGAACCATGTATAAATTGTTGAGAAATATCCATTTGGTGTTGACTTTCAAAATACTCAAATGGATAAGTAGTAGAATGTGTCTGAAAATTCTTGTCATATCAATCAAATCTGCTGGCATTTATGACTTATTTCCTAATTTTCCCCAAGGTCCACAATTGCTATTTTGTTGGAAAGAGATATATTATGAATTGACTTAGTAGCATATCTAGACATCTTGAATATTATGTTTCAGTATTATGTAGTTTATTTTTTAGACTTCCCTAAAAGCAAATGATCCAATCTTTTTGTTCAATGTGGTCATCTAAATCCAAACTGAAATGGAACAGAAATGATCATGTAAGCCCTGGTTGATATCTAAGCACCCTTCATAGCAAAACATTATAACACCATCCAGAAAGAAGTAAGTTTCTTTCAGATATCTGACATTACATCAGTTGATCGACTTTTTATCAGATTATGTTTCATTGACACATAGCTTGGGAAAAATAATGTAAGTATGAAAAAGCAAATGAAGTAGTTAGGATTTACATACAATGTAATACTCTTCTGTTTTCCATAAAGTTGATTTTTAAAAATAAGTGATAGTACATAACACCTTTCAATATCAAGGAGAGATCCTGTTACTTCTCTTTGTGAAGAGAACTGAAACTTTTTCAAGATAATTGAAATTTGAGGGATAAAAATGTTTTATCTCAAACTTCAAATAAATCCATTTATTTTGACCTATCTATTCGAGAAGCTCTTGAGAGACAGTGAAAAATGCATAGAAAAATTTTCTTGATTTTAAAAATAATATTATTCAGAGAATGAAGCTCAAATTTTTCGAGGTAGGCAATGAGAGTAAGTTTAGAAATTTGTTTTTGGAATTGTTTTGCAAAAACCCTTTATATCTCTAGGTAAATGATTCATATTAGAACTCAAAACTTCACTTTACTTTTCAGTTGGTCTTGGAGAGGGTTGCTGCAACAGAAGGGAAAAAAAGTTGGATTGGTATCCTGTAGGACAAAAAGGAAGATAAAGGTTTTCGGATAGTTATGATGTTCCTGAAGTCCACATTTGTCAGGAGACAGATTGATGGCAATGAGAAAAAAAAAAAATCACTAAATTTCCCCTGCCTTGCCCCTTTAAAGGAGTCATTTCCAGTACTGAAAGTCTATTATGAGTGAATTAATAAATTACACAGCAAATTATTAAATCCAGATAATTACAAGGAATAAGTAAGTAATCATTAGTTATCTCAGCTAATTACTGTGGGTCAGAGCCAGCCGGAATGTGAAATCCTCCACGGGAATTGAAATTAACTTTGCACAGTGAGTCTCTCTGCTTGACATCCCCAGTCTGTAGGCACATGGCAGCTCCCCTGTGAGCCAGTCTTTCTATTTAACTTGGAGAGAATAGAAATAAAATTAAGTGGTGATGTGATAATAGGAAGCTGCTCAGAAAGCAAACTGTGGGTTTTATTCTGTACTTTCAACGCCTGGAGATGAAAAGCTTTATTTACACCGTTTCAAAAAAATTTAAAGCACCCTTGTTGAGATGGGCTCCCCGAACACATATCTACAGTCGACTGGTGTGACAGTCAGATTAGCAGCACATGAAGAAGGCTGAAGAAGAACAAACGTTTTGAGCCCTCTCTCTCTGTCTCTTTCCCTCCCTCCCTCCCTTCCTCCTTTTCTTCCTCCCTCTTCTCTCTTCCTCTCTCTCTCTCTCTCTCTCTCTCTCTCTCTCTCTGATGTGGGGAAGAGGGAAGGCAGCAGTCAGAAATAAAAAAAAAATATTGCTCTTTGCTTTCATTCCACGCAGTGGAAAGGCTGTGGAAAAGTGCAGCCTGGCCTAATAATCTGTTTGTTTTGTTTTTGTTTGGGTAATAATATGCTTTCATCTTGCCACAGGAAGAACCAGCTTAGTGCAAACGTTGTCTCTCGTTGATCTTTTGCCAGATGCTTCGAGAACTGGTGTCACTTGTTTTCTTCTCATATAGCATCACTTTCTGAAGCCAGCCTCCCCTATCCTCTCTTCCTCCACTCCCACCAACCCCTGAGGCCTTCTCAAAGGGCAGAGAAGAAGGCAAAGCCTGGTGCCCGTTGGAAAGTGGAAAATGCATCAGTGATAATGTACTTGTGTGTATCACAGGGATGGGAAAGCCTGGACATACCAAGAAGAAAAAAATCTGCTGTTAATGTATTAAAATTAGGGGGGGGGGGGGAATCTAAGAGCTTTTTTTTTTTTTTTTTTTATCAATTGCAATTAGATGGACAGTCTTTCTGCTCATTCCCTGCTCTAGTCTGGGATGATAATAAAAATTTAATGAAGCCTGGGACGAGCAGAGAGCTCTGTCTAGGGACCGTGGAATAGAATATTTTAACTGTACATTTATACCAACTGTCTGGCTTCAAAGACGTGACTGCTTTTAATCTCGAATTAGAAAACCACAGACTTGAAATTAAATATTAGATACCCCCGGATCCCCTTCCTTTCTGAAATATTGTCACGACTGTTTTCCTCCATTGCCCCGTAACACACATATCTTAGGTCTCCAATTACATTTCCGTGAATAATAGATGGCTTTGATAGGGTGCAGTATTCTGGTGCTTTTGTGTTTTTGTGTGTGTGTGTTTTGTTTTTTTAAAATAGAGTTAATGCAATATTAATTGGCTGTAGATGTTATAAGAATGCACAGCCCCATTTTCAGGAACAAATCGATGAGATAGGGATGCGAGAGAGGGAAGACGAAGGCTTTTCCCAGTGTAGGTCACTTCTTTGCGGAGAGTCCTTCTCAGAGCTTTGGGTAAGTGAAGAGGCGCCTTAAGTTCCGCAGTCCCAGCTGCTCAGGCTCTGCAGCCTGGAGGCGGGAAAGGGAACAGTGAGACTGAGAAGCAGGACGCGGGGACAGGCGATCGCCCAGAAGCTTTCCTCGCTTTTGGAGGCTAATGCTACGCGCCCGCCTGCGGGGCTCAGGTGGCACCAAGGAATCAAGATCCTCGCCCCCACCCTCGGACTCACCACCTAATGCTTTGCACAAGCTGGCCTTGGGTTCCCTACCAGTCCCGTCTCCCCTTTCTTCCCCTCCGGTTCCTGGTGTGCACTGGTGACAGGCGGTTTGCGAGAGGGTGAGGGGTAGAGTCCAAAGGGCTGGGAGTGCGTGAGATCAGAGCAGAACCTCCATCCCTCGCTGGAGGAGCTCGCCCGGGCCCCAAGGGGCCCCCAGAGCTGGGGGAGCAGGCGCCTCGCCAGGCGCTCAGCCAGGAACCCGCAAGAAAGAGAGGGCGGCGCCTCGCCCCCTTGCATTTTACTAATCACGTCTATTTAAATTCTAGCGCGGTCCGCCGCGCTCTCACTGGGAAAGCTCTGGAGAACTGGACCCATCAATTATTCTGAAAAAATCCCTGACTACGTGAGGCTTCTAGCCAGCCGGAGAGAGGCGGTGGGAGGAGGTGGAGAACCCAGCCTCTACCCCTCTCCCCTCCTCCCCGTCCCTCCCAGGGCAGCCTCTTGATATACAATCAACTTCAGGGTTCTGGGGCCCCAGGGAGCCTTGCGCGCATTCTCAGGGTTCGAGCTTTTGTGGATGAGGAAGGAAGGTGGTGGTAGAAGGTTGAGACCTGGCCTGTGCAGCGCATCCGCTTCCAGAGCTGTTATCCCTTGTGCACCACCCCTTTCTCACTTTTTGCCAGGCCCCTAAAGCTGGCCTAATGGTTGGGGGCTGCTGGGCACGGAGCAGTTTCTACTCGGCCTTCCCCTGCTTCAAGGATAGGGCCTTCGGGGAGAGTCTAGCTCAGAAACTTTTTAGGAACCTCAGCTTAAAGTCCTGTAGCACGAACCCCATCCCCCATTCAGGCTCCAGGATGCCCCGAGGCCGAGCTGCAATCCAGGCGCGCAGCTGGAAGAACGCGTTCGCCCTAAAGTAGGGAGGCGAGTGAGCCTGGCTAGTAATTACTGCTCCCCCCACCCCCGCCCAGCTTCACCCGCCCCCACCCCGCGCTGGGTCTGCAGCCATTACTCCAGCTGTCACTCGGCGGAAAGCAAGCTCCCTCCCCCCAGCCCCAGAATTGGCTGTAGCTAACAGAAGCCAGTGCCCCCCTCGCCCTCCCATAGGGTCTGGATCGTGGCTCTTAAAAACTTGTCCTGATTTTTCATCAATACTGTACTTCCTCTTTCCTCGCTCCCCTAACTTTTGCATTTTCTGGACCCTGGGAGCATACTCAGAGTCTTATTTGTGTATATGGGTGAGGGTTTTTGCTTTTTATCTCTGGTGGTGGGGGGCTTTCTGAATAATTGGAGGCAGCAAGAAAATGAGAACTGATATTTTTGAGAGAAGCCAACTGGCTTCTGAAATTGTTGTAAGATGCCAAGTCGTCCTGTTAAACTAACGGGGTTTGATTTTTTAAAAAAAAGTTACTCATGTGTTTGTAAGTGACTAAAAGGCTTAAACTAACACCCTCTGTACGATTCGTTCAGGGCAGTGTTTGTGTTCTTGGAAGGCCTGAATGACTCGGGTTGGCAAGGGACACCTGGAGATGCAGGGTTAATACACATAGGGCTGGACAGTCCTACTCTCCCTGTGGGCTACCTTGGCTTTGTTGAATGGCTGTCTGCATTTCTGTGCCTTTTGGTTAAACTGAGTGAAGACTCACTGACTTCCAGAGGCAGAGTAGGTCATGGTTTGGGGAATTATTGGCCGAGTGTGTGATATGATAGAGGTGGAGAATCTTTTTGCAAAAACAGTCACATGACGCTCCAAATTCAACAGCAGTCCCAAGCCCAAAAAATATAATAAGGCTTCTGACCTTTGCGAAGAAGGGGCACCTTTTGTGCTCACTAGTTATAAACCTAGGAGCCCCTATTTCTTGCACTGGGGTGAGGGTGGAGTGTCTCTCCCTAGGTGGCAGCTGGCTCCTTGGTGTACCCAAGCAAGGCCTGGATTGTAAAGGTTCTTTAAGATCTGACCTGAACCAAAGCATTTTACCACAGAGTGAAGGCACCTTTTGCAGCATAGCGGAGGGCCAGTGTATACCTCCATCAGCCATGCTCCATGGACATGCAGATTCCAAGATTCTCAACTTCAACTCTGGCATTTTCCTCAAAACTTCTCACCTGCATCACACACACACACACACCACACACCACAAAGCAACAAATGGGCACACTCCAAGCCATTCTCCTGCTATACCCCCTGCCAGCATGCTTGGTGAAACTTTTCAAACTCACTCAGAATGCCACTTTCTTAGTCTTACCAAGACGCTTGCTTCTCCTGGGAAGGTGCTTGAGACTCCCCTTTCTGTGTATCTTTTTTCAAAGCACCTGATGGGGCTTTTACCTTTTGTTTGCTACAGGTGTCTTGCCTGTGGGTCTTCCCTTTACGCAGAGCCCAACACTGTGTCTTTTTGGCAGGAGCATTTCTGGCTCCAAAGGTGGAAGCCATCTGCGTTTCCAGGGGAACACAGGGGACGTGGCCTGCAGCTGGGCTCAGCAGGGACGGGCAGGGATGAGGATCCAGAATTAAAGTGAGGATCTCTTTGGAAGCAGTGTTCAGTGCTTCAGTCTTTACCCTCTCCAGGGTTTTGTGGTGGCTTTCAGAGGGGGTAGCCTGGCTAACTGGTTTTAAGTCCCATTTTGGTACCAACTCCAAGGTACCAAGTAATGGTGCCCAAGCGCTAACTTTCCATTTCAGTTTCTGGAGGTGACATTTTGTCACCTTGAGCCAGAATGAAGGCAGCTCCTTTCTCCTTCACCTCCAGAGTGTTAGGATTTTGTTGGGGAAGAGAACTTGGCCCCTGGCTTTTGAGCTAGAATGTCTGATTCCATCTGGGAAAAGAGCAGTTTGAGGACCCTGGGGTCCCCACCCTTAAATTAAATCTAACTTCCCCTAAATAGTCCTACTGGGTTAGGTAAGAATTGGTTGGCAGCTTACACTTTCTTTCATCAACTTTTCACTTTACAGCCCTGAAAGCTTTTAATTACAGTATTGTCAAAGGGGCCCATTCTTCCATTTCCTAAATCATTTCATTGATTTTTTTTTTCTCACGCTGCTTTCCTTTTCAGGGAGACTTATTTCTTTTTCCCTGGGATTCACTCTGGATTTGAAAGGTGAATAAGAAAAAGAGGGAATATGTGAGGGGGAGATGGGTGGCTAATAGAAGAGTTATCTATCTTTCCCCAGGGAGAGGAAAATAATGCAAAGATGACCACATATGTTATCTCTCTATCGTAGATCCTGCAGTGTAGACATGCAAAGAGAAAGAGGAGCTATCATAAAATAGAAGGGCATCAGTGCGGGGAGCTAGACCAGTTTCATTTTGCCAAGTATTCTCAATTTGTTCTGAGGAGAGGAGCAGACATATCTGGATAACTGGTAATTAGACTCAGTAATATGCATTCATTCACTGTAAAGAAATCACAAAAGACGTTATAGTAGATCAAGTTTTCTGAGCTGAATGTGGCACACACAGCTTCTAATTCTGAAAAGCTCAGTCACATTTCCTCTCAAAACCAGGCAAGACTAGAATTCTTTGGTTCTGTCATTAATTTTGTTATTAAGGTAACTCCAGGTTTGTTTTTCAAATAGTAGTTTTACCAACCAGTTGTGGCATCAGTGCAGAACACAAGGTACCCAGTGGAGAGCAGAAATGAGCAAGAGGTTGCTGTCAGACAAAGGGAAAGCTGAGGCTGCTGTTTCTGTTTCCTCCCATTGCTGTAGAATCCTAAACTAGAAGGTAGCAGAAATGTCCGGATGTTTCCTACATGGCCTTTTTGCACTAGCAATGTGTACAATTGGGGAGGAAGTTTGGAGGGGAGAATAGACAGATTTAATTTAGGTTAAGAACAATTGTATTTATTGTACCCCAATTTGAAACTACTTCATGACTCAGTAACGATGCTCCTCAGCATCGTTTAACTCCACCTTTTAACTCGTGGCCATTAGGTATCAGTTACTGCAAGATAAAATGATTTAATCAGCTAGACGAAATCTCTTTACTGTTCAATCCTTCCTCCTTCCATTTTCCCCTCCCCCTTCTCTCTTTTCTCTCCTCTCATCTCTCAAATAGCTTGGATGAGGAAATCTTAGAAGCTGGTGTCACTGTTAGAAGCAACTCACTTATTGGGGCAGAATTTCTGTATCAACTTTAATGCTGCCCATGAGTTGCTTATAAAAATGATCCCCCCAAATCTGTATTTACCTTGCATGTGAAGGCAGAGGAAACTATCCTGAGATGCAATAATGCTTGGCTTTCCTGAAACAGCATGACTGAGTTTTTATTTGTTTGTAACTGATAATAAACAAGCCATTGACAAGCTAGAGTTGGCTGTCTATTTAGGTTTTGCAAACTCACTCATACAAACTCTTTCCCCTTGTTCAGGAAACGATGCTATCCCTGAAACTGCAGCCAGATGCGGCTTCAAGCAATCCCAGTGTTACATATGATATTTCCCCCAGCTGGCTGATGGCAAGTAGATGTGATAAAGCAGAAACTGGACACAGGTAAGACCATCTTAGGCTAACTCTTCTCCCCAGCTTCCCATTAGGTACAATGAAAGGAATAGGTTGGAAGGAAACAAATTTTAGGAATCAGTCCCCAAGCCCTTTTGTACACTCTGATGACTTGAGACCTAAATCTTTTAATGAAGGAGTGTGGGATGGCACAGCAGTCCATAAATAAATAAATAAATAAATAAATAAATAAATAAATAGAAAAACTAAAAAGCTACAATATCTCCTCCATTTTGAATTGGGTAGGTATTACTGTTCCTCCAACCTTTCTGTTTGAACTCCTTCAAGTTCTCTTTCACCATTCTTCCTCCCACCTCACCACTACTACACTGATCACTGTTCTCCTCCTCCTCTTCTTTCTTCTCCCACTCCCTTCCCCGCTAGCACACTCTTGCAGGATGTGAATTGTATGCAAAACTAGGAATGAGATCTCAAGCGATTTCACAGTGAGAGGATTCAAAAAAGTGATACACAAGGCTTAGATTTCTGAAAATTGTCTGGGATGTGTGGTTAGGGAGCCTGTGAAGCAGATTTGGGTCCTAGTGAAGGATGGAGCTGCGACTCTTCTGGGTATGTTGGTGGGTGTGAGGTGCAGGTCAGAGGGGGATGAGTCTGAATGCCTTTTTTTTTCTTTTTTTTTAACTTCTTTAACCATGTGGGGGAGGTGCCAAGGACATTTTTACTCTTTTGCTTGAAGAAGGCTACATCAACTCTAGAAGTTACCATATTTACTACCTAAACACACTGACTTTTAGATGAAAATGCCATCAGTTGTCTCTGCCCAGTTCTATTGCAGATCTATTAATCATATCCACAAGGATTGCCAAAATGGCAGGGCTCTCTTCGCTTTTCAGTTTATACAGAACAGAATCATTTACATAAAGTCCTTAAGGCAAATAACTGTTGGGGCTCTAATTTATATCTGATCGAAAATTAGCCGTCATTATGCGCTCCATTAGCAGCGTCTTTAATGTGCTTCTAAGCACCATTTGTCAAGCGGCTTGTTAATATCCTTCAAGTCTTTAAAGTTGAGAGCTCATTAAAGAGTACGCTCTGTTATTGATGTAATTTAGATGAGTTTGGAAGAGCAAGTACACCATGCCTTGAATGGGCAACCTCCAGAAGCCAGGGCAAGGGGGCATTTGGTCACCAAGTTCACTATCAGTGATCTCCTAGAAGCCTTCATATTTCTTTGAGTGCAGGTCTCTGAGTCCTGTGAGTGTGTTTTTGAAGGCCCTCTCCCTGAGCTGGGTGTAAGTCATTCATTTCTTAGGGAAGATCTATATTTGTCTACAATCTGCCCTTCTTTAACTTCTCAATTCATATTTACTTTGGCTTACTGAACCTTATGAGAAGAGTTTGGGTGGGAAATGGGCCCTAATCGAATGTTCTTTATGAAAGGGCTCACCAGTTTCCTTTTTTCCCTCTCTTTTCACCTCCATCTTCTATTTACACTCAGTTGTTTGCTTCCTGAGATTTCCCCCTTCATTACACAGGGTAGAGGAAGTAAATATCCATTGAGAAAACCATAGGCTTAAAGACAGAGATACTGTCTTTAAACCTATTTTCACTGAGGTACAGTAAACCCGCTTAATTATGTACATATTATTACATTATCTATCAACCACCCCATCAGAAGAGCATAAAGGCCAATAAATTACCTCAGTTATTTATCTAAAAATCCATATATTTTGTCATTTTCTTTCTGGAGGAGATTATGTTAGTGTAACACAATAAAGAAAACCATTAGCACAGCCAGAAAATTGCAACTGAGTGCAACAATAATTCCACTAGCAGGAATAAATAACAGTTAGAAAGCTGCATTTCTGTCCGGGATTTTCTGGTAGGTTGAATCCGCTTCCTCTTGAATCCAGTCTTGAGTGTATACAGGAATCCTGCTATCAGGGGGGTTTATTCCGATTTTGCATGCACCCCCATCTCTAAATCTTCCCTTAAAAGAAAAACCTTCAAGCCACCATGATTTTTGAACCCCACTTCTATTCCTACTCTAAATTCATTTCCCCTCCTGAGACCTTCTGGGGATTCAGAGATTAATGCAAGATAATGAAAGACATTAGGCATTTTATTCCCTCCTCTAAATTTCCAAGATTCTTTCAGTCTTACAAGCTCGGATGTGAAGGGGGTTCTCCTTTATCACACAGACGTAAAAATGAAACCAAGAGTTTAGGAACTGGACTTGTGCGGGGCTGGTCCAAATGCCTCAAAGTCTTCTCTGTCCTCACCCCCTTATCAGAGATAAGAATAATCTCATTTTCATTATTTGTTGAACGGCTTATTCTTGCGTTCCACGCCTTAAAAGAGTTCATTATATACACACGGAGAGAGAGAAGGGAGAAAGAAAGATATAATAAGATCAATTTAAGGACATATTGAGGTCATATAACAGCACAAATATTCTCAAGTGCTCTGTATAATGTGCAGTGGGGATTTTGGGCAGTTTTATTGTGTGGTAGGATCCTCATCTCCGTTGTTTTTTACAGGATTCCTCCAGGCTAAAGTAATAAAGCGAGTAATTAGAATGCTAAAGACAGATGTAAATAACAGGAATGAGACAGCGGTGACAGATGAGCGGCTGGGTCAGGAAGGAGCCCAGTTGGTGGAAATGACACCGCTTCCCCGCTCCGGGTCCCCTCCCCCACCTCATTCGGGTTTTCTCTCTCGGCCTCTGCTCCCTACTTGCCTTGGCCTTAGGCGGCCGACCCGGGACACACCGGTCAAAATTGCGTTTGGGCGGCGCGGCGATGCTGCGGTCTTGGGCAGCTGCGCAGGGGCGTCCCGAGCCCTGGGAGCCGCAGACTCGTCCAAGGATCCGCCGCTTGGAGGGTGCCTGGGCCCTCCGGGGACCCCACCCGGGCCGCCTGGACTTGCAGGTCTCCCGCGCCACCCCCACCCCATTCCCCGCCTGCGCCCCCTGCTGCGCTTGGCCAGCGTCCGGCTGCAGCCTGCCGGGGACCGCGCGCGGAGTGAACGGGCGCGGCAGCCCCTTCGCTTTCCCATCGACCTCGCTGCCTTCTGGCTTTTCTCAAAGCCTTTTTTTTTTTTTTTTTTTTTTTTCTCCAGAGCCAGGGCGCAGATACCCCGGCGATGCCTTCGCCGCCCATTTGACCGAGGTAACCCAGGCCTGCCCTTGGTGCCTCCGCAGGCCGCTCCACCGCGGCCCAAAGCCGGGGAAGCGTCCCAAGCCCGCGAGGTCTGTCACGGAGACCCGGAGGACCCGAATACTCAGCGGAATGCCACCCCAGCCGGGTTCTCTGGATTCCCCTCCGAGGCCACCCTGCGGAAGCCGGCCGTCCCCACAGGCTACCTCATGTAACTGAGACCTAAGAAAAAACTCTCCATACCTTTTGACAAAAAGATGTACCAGAAGCAATTTGCCTTTTCAAACCAACTTACCAATCATTAGTCACATAGGAAGGCGAATCCAGTTGGTAATTCCTAAGTGGATGAGTTTCATTTCCCTCTCAACAATTTAAATGGGTTACACGGAAGTTAAAAAATGGTCAATGCTACTTAACCATTATCTTTGACATTACAGCAAAAGAATAATCAGATCTGATTAAAATCTCATAATGAGCAGGTCCTTTCGTTACTAAACCCCATAGATAATTTGCAGAATTCGGTCGCCAGAGAGATGCTCTTACTCCTGCTTAGAGGAACCTCAGTCCTAAAATTGGGCCCTGTTCAGATTCGTTTTAAGATGAATGTCAATTCTAGCGATATTGCTGCCCTTTGGAGTGACTGTGGTTTAGACTGAAGTGACCGTGCATCGCCTTTCGCTTTAGAGCATTAAGTGCCCTGAGTACTCAGATGAACACGTGTGCACACACACCTGAAACAAACAGAAAACTCGAGAGTGAACCAAACTAGCCTAGGAAGCATCTCTACTCTCCACTGATAATGTTGGGCCTGGGTTTGGGGTTTGTGTGTGTGGGCGTGAAGCTGCTTATGGAACAGTGACAAGCACACAGTGTCACTGAAGGATTCTTCTGCTACTTCCCAGATTATTAAAATTAGTTCTGCCCACCAGTGGAGGAAGAAAACCTCTTTTCCAGATGTTTTAAGGAGGATTGCAAATGGGTAGGGCCAAATAAGAGAGTATGTCTTGAGACACCAAGATATAGGCCAATCAATTTTGGTTTTAACTAAACCAAATCGAGAAATGGATTTTCATCATTTGCATCAATAACTGCAATAGATACAGCTCTTAACCTGTTTCTCACCTAATTCTGACTATTATCTTATTTTGAGTTAACATTTTTTAGGTTTTAAACAACTGTTTCTTCCTCAAAGAGAAAAGAGAACAAACAGGGGAATATCTGTGGCACATTTATGAAGCTGGTGAGGATGGAACTATTGCTCTCAGGCTCTGAGACCAAGTCTGTGGGCTACATTTTTTGAATCTATTGTTAAATCTATACCTTCCAGATAGAGGTGATTAAAGAATGAGCACTCTTTCCTAGATGAAAAGTTTATCAACATTGGTGGGTATTGATTAAAGATCACCATAATATTCATGCAAAATTGGAAGCCTACCCTGCATTATATATATACACGTGTGTGTGTGTGTGTGTGTGTGTGTGTCTTTATGAAACTGGAGATCTGCTCCATTGTAAAAGAACTGGGCTTAAAAACTGAATTGGGCCTCATACTAATGCTTCTAGAGGTACATAACAGATAAATCCCCTCTGTTTGTGAGTTATTACATTTGATTTTGGAGAAAAAAAACATTGACACATTTACAAACTCAGTGTGCAGCCTCAGGACCTGAAATGTAGGTCTGATGAGGAATTCCGATGTAGTCATATGTCTGATAGCAATCTTCACTTACATTTCTATGAGAAAGCTTAATATGTTTTGTCTGAGAATCAGAGGCTGGTACTGTTGTTGGTCCAGGGGAGGGAAAGGTGGGAGCAATGTCTCAGAAAAGGTTATGATGGAAATATGTGGGGTGGCCCAGTGCTGGGTGTGGATTCCTTTTAGCTAAGCCATGGGGCTGGAAATGAGGAGAGGTAGGAGAAGGGTGGGGAGGAGTGAAAAGTCCCATTGAATTGGACTTCCTCTGTAGGAAGTGAGAATCATCCACTTTCCCTGTACCTCTGTGAAGGACCTTTTCTGCGTGTAAAACTCTTTTCTGTTATAGAAATCTCAGACTTTAGGTTGCCGCTCATTAGTGGGTAATGAATTTAGTGGGTTATGACTAGCATCAAGAACATTTAAGAACACGTTTTTAAAAACAGAGTAGAATACAGTCACTAGGGACCACATGCTCTGAGAATGAGTTTTGTTTGATAAAACTTTAGTTGTATTTATATTTGTATATTTATATTGGGCCATGGCAGAAAATATATTTTTTACTGTGTGTTTTACTCAAAACCGTTTGAGAACCACTGTGGCTGGGCCTAGCTCACTTCCTTTCTGAGTCCCACCAGCCCTTAGTGGTTTATCAGTCCTTTTGCTTCATTGTCACTTATTGGTGCTACTTACTGAATGCTCCTCTAGTGCTTTCCTGTGTTATTAACTTCTCATGTCTATTTCTTTCTAATTGAATCTGAACTGTTTCAAAGCTGTGTACTTTAGGCTTCTTTGTATATTTTATGGTCTCTGAGGTGGTTCTGTACACTGTAGCAGTTGATAAATGTAGGTGGCTAATTATGTGCTTGACAAAAGCAAGTCTGATCTAGGGATGCTTTTCTTTTCTTTTTTTTTCCAACTTTTATTTTAAATACAGAAGGTACACATGCAGATTTGTTACATGGGAGTATTACGTGATGCCAAGGTTTAGAGTAAGGATCCTATCACCCAGGTAATGAGCATACTACCCAATAGGTAGTTTTTGAACCCCCATTGCCCACCCTCTGGTAATTCACAGTGCCTATTGGTCCCATTTTCATTTTCATGTGTGCCCAATATTTAGTTCCCACTTATAAATGAGAACATGCAGTATTGGATTTTCTGTTCCTGTGCTAATTTGCTTAGGATTATGGCGTCCAATTTTTCTTAATGTGTTCTCTGCCTCCACTAAAGGCTCACTCCTGTCCCCTTGTTACTGGCTCTCATAGTGCTTTGTTGTGCCTTTGTGATACTTAGTGGAGTTTGACTACAAATATTTATGTGCTAGGTGATTTGTTTCCTCCATCAGAGCATAGACTTCATTAGTGTAGACCAGGTCTGTTGAGCTCATTTGTACCTAGCACAATCCTTGGCACATGGTCGAAGCTCAATAAACATTTGTTGGCCAGCTGATTGACTAGTTGATGGGCGGAATGACATAACGAATGACCAGTCATTGTTCCGGCAGAGGCAGCAGACCTTTTATTGCTTGCTGGCAGGAAGGTATTTTGCTAATGAACTTAGGATGAGAAGGAAAGACTAATAACTAATAATTTGAGGAAATTAAAACTTTGCGTGTGTGATATTGTCTTGTCCTTTTACTGCAATTATACTAGCAGTATATTATTTCGGTTCGCTTGTGCCTAGCTATAGGAAAGGGCTCCTGTACAAGAAACAGGTAAGTGGATGACGTTTTTGCAATTTTTGAAAAACTGTTATGGAGAAAAGGGATTCTACTGTATAAGATTTAGTTTGTAACTTACACTAGAAATCCTTTTTAGAACTTGGAAGTTGTTTCCTTCTTGACAGAGTGAGAATCCTTTTTCCATTAGATAAATGAGAGCTGCAACTCTGTGAATTTCATTTTCTTGGCTGACATATACTGCAGACCTGAGATTTGGGTTAAAATCCAGTAGGTCTTTTCAACATACATTTTGTTTTGGAATATTTATCTTTAGTTCCTTAGTCTTCTACAACTTGCTTTTTTATTGTTTGTTTTTAATTTTCTTTTGATTAGGGGCTTTCTGGTTTTATTACACCTATATCAGAATACTATGAAGGAAATGACATGTGTTGGCTTTGGAATTGGATAGACTTGCGTTCAAATTCTGAACAAATCAGCATTTTAATACTTCTTAGCTATGTGATTTTGGAAAAGAAACCTGTCTGTATCTTATTATTGTTGTCTGCAAAATGATATCAATACTACATTCCACATTGTTTTAATTATCGTCTGAAACATCACAGTATTTAGGACATTTTAGATACTCAGTAAATGTTAGTTCTCTTTCTATCCATTTATGATATGAAACTTTCAATCTGTTTTGGAAGGAGGTGGGTAGAACCCATGACAACAAAAGAGTTTGGTATGTTAATCTTATATTTTTTGTTTTTTTGAGAACCTGGGAAAATAATCTTTTTTCTCTAAATTACTTCATCTTCAAAATTCAGAAAATAATAATCACCATATATTACTTCAGACAATTATGTATTAATCATATTGATGTATACACTATTTGATACAGTTCATGTATTACCTTAAGGATAATTTCAAAAAGGCACATGTTTATTTCTTTAAAAAGAGATAACCTGATATGCTGAGAACATCATTTCTGTTTTGATTATCAGGTTTTTGCATCAATAACTAAAAAATGTATAATTTTATTGGTACTTTAGTTTTAAGCTTATCATGTATTTATTGAGGAAATTTAAAAATCGCATTCTATGCCCTCCTAAGCAGTTACAATGTTTATAGAGAAGTATGAAATAGATTACTGCTTCAGCTTTAGATACATAATTCTAAGGACATAGGTAGTGCTTTTAGTAGTATAATACTAAGATTTCAATACCAGCCAAATAGAACTGGTTAGGGAGGTACACAGGCTTCCGGCAGAACCAGCTATCAGAAATCAGCCAAAGATCTGGGATCTAGGAGGTCGATAATCTGGGAATGAGAAACCAGTTCTTGATGTTACTTCCAGGCAGGCAGGAGTTCAAAATACAAAGGATGAAGGTCATTCAAAATATACCATAAACAGGAACATAGACATGAAAGGAACAGAGTATTTTTCTCTAGTTTCCTTTATACTTGTTGAACTCTCTATACAATCTGAAACTGAGTTTGAAGGTGTGTTCTGGAAGTAATTGAAATGTAGGGAATTCTGCTACTGTATTCATGGTTCAAGTGACATGTGAGACCTTGTATGACATGTGAGACCATTATACAATGCTTTTTTTCTCCCACCATGATTCCTGGAATTATTATGTTAATTAGTAACTTGAATATTTTAATCATTAAGTTAGCAAAGCTTTAATAAATTTCAGATATTTTGAAAGATGCTGGAAATAAAAGATGTGTCCTACCTTTGAAAAGTTTACAGTCCTTTGGTGAGAAGGACACCGGAAAAAACTGATGAGCAAATGATGAGTGCTTGTGGGGTTAGGTCCGGAGTGTTATGGCAGTAGAGAAAGTGCTGCATCAATTTGTATTTCATCAAACGATGATAAACCCACTATTACCTTTAACCCTGCAACACAAACCCTGACTTGACAGAGGCAGAATGAAGAATTTATTTTCTTCAAAGCCAGTTTTGGCTAACATAAAACTGTAGTTATTTGTTAAAGTCATGAGGTTAACTGTAGAGATGGTTCAAGAAAAGAGTGTTTTGCCTTTGAAGCTTGCATATTTTTTCTCTTTCAGTTAGCCATTTCAAGTAGAATACTTTTTGATACACTTGCTCAAGAATTTCAGCTTTATGCACATTCATTGTAAGCATTCTTAGCCAAATGAAAAAACGCCTCTATTCATCATTCCTTTAATGAGAATAGATAATTTCTTTTGGCTTCTAGAAAGCAGAATATTAGAAGTAGAAGAGAAAAAAAATTCCTTTCCTTATTTTAAAAAGATGGTATGATTTTATTTTTAGAATCAATACATTTTTGAGGAATTGAGTAGGTCGCAAACTGGGAAAAACTTTCTCCTTTACTTTTTTGTGGAACTATATGATTGTATTTTCTGTGCTACCACTTCAAGATGTTTCACTTTTGTTATTTGCAAAATGTGTCAGTTCAATATTTTGGGAAAATGTTGTATTCAGAAGAGAGACAGCTACTGCATGCTTTAACAATTGTGGATGTGAACAGTGAACATTTTGCATGATAACCTCAGAGAGCTGTTGAAGTTAGGAAAATGATAGCATGTCAATAAGCTCGAGTTATCTATTTGAAAGTCTATCTGTTTCTGATTTGCTTTTAGTATATAAGAATCTGGCTACTGAAGTTGCCCTACATTTCCCAGCACCTAGGGATCTGTCTTTGGCAGTCAGCTGCCCTGCAGGACTTGGCTAGGAGCCAGGCCACAAGAAAAGGCAGTATGGAAGTGGAGTGAGGAGAATTAGTTAAGCTTTTAATTAATTCACCCTTTCCTGTTATAGGGTTGTATAGAGAATCACTCTTCAGTTGTATTTCAAACACTCGAACTCAGCCACATATTGGCAGTAAACAATAAGCATGAAATAGCATGCTAATCTTTAAGGATGACAGCATAGACATATATAGCAAAGCTTCACAGAGATACTGAGCAGACCCAGGGGCCCGGAAGAATTTGTATAGAGATAGAGGGCTCTGAGGCACGTCAAGGCACTGGGAAGTCTACTTCACCTGGTATAGCCACCTTTCTGGGTCTGGAAGGCACAGATGATGTTTATTGAAGTAGTGAGACATTGGAACACATTCAGCTGACACATGTGCACATAACTAACCTGGATACATTTAGACATGCTCAGTTTACACTTGTAAACTATTACCTTTGTGAGTTCCTTAGTCTGGGTGTGTACTCTGTACCACTCCTCACTTAAATTTCCTAATTCTTAAAGATCACAATTTTGGGTAGTCATACACCAAAGTGGCCACTGTTACTGAAGTCAATTTTTAAAAAGTAAGAATGCATATTGTTATCATATAACAAGAAGTCCTGAATGAGCACGAATCAAGTTGGTTAATCCAATATGGAAGCAACATTTTATCCACTGAAGAAAAGGAAGCAAGTAGCCTATTGTCTAGTGCAATATGAAGCATGATCTACAGAGTAGTATGGGTCATCTGAGTCTCAGAACCTTCAATAAGGCAGACCAGTGTAGGTAGTAAAGGCGGAAGAGTCAGGGATGTGGTTGGCAGCTAAGTCAGCTGCTGGTGATTTCTGTATTCTGTGGAGAGGCTGAGGAGCATGTGTGTGTAATAAAGATAATTTGATCTTTATTTATTGTCTAGGGGATTTTGTAGAGATTAAGCATGATATAAAAAGTGATAAAAGTTGACTTCTCAGGTTATATTTTTTGAATACAAATGATAGGATTTTAACAGCTTTGGTGTTTTTTTTAAAAAGTCTGTCTCCATATTGTCAAAAGTAAACAACCTTCTTCTTTCCGTCCTTCTCTTCTTTCTCCTTTCCTTTCCCTTCTGTACATCCTACTGCTATACATCATACCGCTCTACATCCTATTCTGGATGTCCCCCTTAAATCTCTTTTCCTTCTTAACATAGATTTTATCTGAAATCCATTTTACATTACAGTGGATATTTAAATTTTACTTATATAGCAAAATTTTAATAGCTAAAATGTTTCTGTGAAAATATAAATTGAAAGTGATTCTTTTTGTTTTTCACGGTAACATTTTGATTTTTTATATTACTTAGTATATGTAGTAAGCACATGGATAAGCTGAAAAGTTTCAAATTCATCCTGTGAGAAGAACCCTAGAAAAAGAGAGTTAGTGAGCAATAACAAAAGATGTTGGATTTATTGTGTCCTATATTCTGCAGGACAGTAGCTAAGACTTTGTAAAAAGGCTTCCATAGAATAATCAAATGTTACAGTTAAAAGAAGCTTGAAAGATGAATTTAGTTCAATCTTCTCATGTTATGGGAAAAAAAGGTGATGTGACTTATCTTTGATCACACAACAAATTAGCAACATAGTTAGTACTGGATGGACTTCTGGTAGAATGAATCTTTATTAAGTGTCTTTTCTGCAAACAATGACCTCACAAGAAATTAGGATAACATAAAAGCAAAATAGATTGTTACACATATTAAACACTATATCTATACCTCTGCCTGACTTAGTTTCAAAGCAGTTTTTCATTTTGCTGACTGTGAGGCTGAGCTCTAAGGGACCGTGGCAAGGAAATAGTCTATTCTGTCTGGGTAGCATAATGAGGACGGGGCAGCCGTTGAGTGTGTCTCTGTCCCTGAAGCTGTCACTTCCCTATTGCCCCATCTTTCCTTATTGACCTCTTGACTAGAAGATAATTCTTAATGACCTTCCTCATCCTCCAGAGTAGAAACCTGGAGAGTGACATGAATCATAATGCAGGGGGGTTGTGTTGAGGTTGGGAACGAAGAGGGACAAGTGTGTATGGGGAGTGGGGTGGGTGAGGTCTGCGTACATCAGGGCTTGGGGTCAAGAGATTGGAAGGTCCGAAGGGTGGGGAGATGGTTTCTAGACCTTGTCTTAGTCATACAAAGGTCTAGTTGCTTCTGTTCCATTCTCCATAGTTTAAATGTATCCTGACAGAAGTAACTGTGCATGGTGCCTCATGATGTTTGTCCCTGAATACCATATGTTTTAGATTCGGGAAGCAAATGCCCTCTTTTCTTATAATTGACTGGCTTGTACCCCATTCTGTATGCTTTTTGTTTGTTTGATCACTTCTCTAGTGTTGGCAAAGGCCATTGGATCTATACAATTTACAATAATATTATGAATAAATAAACTGATTTTGGGAAACACCTGGTAAACTTGGGAAGATATGAAATTCTAAGAACACTCATCTGATACTTAAGTGCTTGAGCGTTATAGTTTTTAAATCTTGAAGTTATTTTTTTCATTAAAATTATACATTTGTTATAGAAAATACAGAAATGATAGAAGAATATTTGTAAAATATAAGGGACTCAAAGTCTGTTAACATTTTGGAGTTGTTTATTTGTTTCTTCTTGTCTCTTTTTTTCTTTTTTTTTCTTGAGACAGAGAGATGGGGTCTTGCTCTGTCACCCAGGTGGAGTACAGTGGCACAATCCTGGCTCACTGCAACCTCTGCCTTCTGGGTTCAAGTGATTCTCTTGCCTCAGCCTCTGGAGTAGCTGGGATTGCAGGTGTGTGTCATGACACCTGGCTAATTTTTGTAGTTCTTATTTTTTTTTAAGAGATGGAGTTGTGCCATGTTGGCCAAGCTGGTCTCGAACTCTTGACCTGATATGATCTGGCCACCTCGGCCTCCCAAAGTGCTGGAATTACGGGAGTGAGTCACCTTGCCTGATCTCTTCTTGTATCTTTTCTATCTACTTATTTTTCCAGGTTTGTATATATACATACATTTGTAGTTTGCTTTCCCCCCAACCCTTAGGTCAGGATTCCTGGTAATAGACTCCAGGTAGCAGGCAGTTTTCTTTATTATGGCAACATCATATTCTATTGTGAGGTTATACCATAATTTACCTATTTTTGTTGTTGTTTTGTTTTATTTTGGTGGAGGGGCATCTTACTGTGTTTCCCAGGCTGGCCTTGAACTCTTGGACTGAAATGATCCTCATGCCTCAGCCTTCCTAGTAGCTGGGACAACAGGTGCCTGCCCCGTTGTTTTTCTCTTATTGGACCCTTAGGTTAATGACAAGTTTTGGTATTAGAAATGTTGTTATAGTATACTTCTTGATAAATACGACTTCTGAGTTTGGATTCTTTTCTTGGCATAGATCTTGGTAATGGATTTATAGGGTCTTGTTTTACGTTGTCAAATTACTTTCCAAAAATGTAACGGTTTACACTCTGCATAGGACATCTGAAGTTCTGTATGTCAAGCCTCCCTTTTACTTCCTCTTCTGGTAAGAGTACCTGTCCTGTTTTGATTTATCTCATCCCAGTGATGGGATTTTGGGGCCTCAGGGTGCTGCCAGGTGGTAACATGCCTTCTTAGATCTTAGCAGTTGATATAATGGGTACATGTGATCCAAACTAGGCCAACCAGACTTCTTCCTTTGAGATTTTATGTTCTGAAGCTTGAGATGTTCTGTCCTCTGGGGTTCCTAAGCTCTGATAATGTCACTTGGTGGTGTCTGCTGCTGGGATGCCTGACTGAGGGAGGAAACTCTGCAACTGGAGAGAAGGAGGAAAATGTAAAGAGAAGTTGAGACGAGACACTGTGGGTTGGGATTGGGGGACAAAAGAAGAGGAAAAGGAGGTGAGAGAATAGGGGAACAAGAAGAGGGGAGAAGGGAATGGGGGAAAGAAGTAGAACAAAAGAGAGAGGAGAGAGTTGAGTTTTTCTATCCAGTTATTCCTGAGGTCAGTGGCATCCATATTCTTTCAGTTCCTTGTGCCAATAAATTCTTTCATGTGATTATGTTAATTTAAACATAATTTCTATGGCTTGTCTCTGAAAGAGTCCTACTTTGCATTCCCACTTTTTTCTATAGTTTCAGTTGAAATTAAAAATCTACAGTATAAATTCCCACTTGACCTTGTACCCATACCAAATATTAATCATAATCAGCATCAGTATTAATCACAATGGATAGCCATGCTGGAACTCAAAATGTTAAGTTGGTTGTAAGTCGCTTGAACCAAGATTAGTGACAACTTTAACCAGAAATAAATATATTTTAAATTGATATATGAGGTGTCGAATGAGTATTAAAGGTTTACTGGACATTTATTCTTCACCTTAAATTTAATATGATAGGTTTGTAACTCTTTTTCTGTCTTTTCAATATTCTCTAAACCATTTATTTCTAGGTAGAAAGACTCCAGAAAAAGTTCAATTTTTGCTATTATTGGATTCTTGGTTTGCTCACAAAAAAGAAAATCTTATATTTATATCCTTCTAGAGCATCCTAGCAATATGCTAGCTTTTTGTAATGTTTGGATTTTATCTGGGACCGTATTGGAGGATATGTTGCACTTACTCCAGGTTTCTTGATATGCACCAAAGTGGTTTTGTTGCTATGTGCCATTGATTTGAGCAATACTATTAATAAAAGTCCTTCACCATAGAGTAAATGTGAGATGGTCTCTGGGAAAAAAGCAGAGGGAAGGGGTGTCTGGGTTAAAATGGTAGGATTCTCAAAGCTGTTTAAGTACTAATTTGCATTATCAATGGTCCAAATGGGACTGCAAAAGGCAGCATTTTCAAAACAGGGTTTTAAACACCTTTTTCACTTAACATTTCACCAGGTATGTGTTCAGTCCTGGAAATAGAGCAGTGAAAAAGATAAAACGTTGCTTTGCTCTCACAGAATTTGTAGAGCTTACAGTCAGTCATTTGCCATGCTGGAACATCAGTACAAATGAGCACCCATATCATATTAAATATAATCATAAATATCACATAGCAACATAAATATTTAAAAGCTATACATTAAACTAACTGATTGTTAAAATGTGTTGCATGCTCTTCCCTTGAGTGATATATCTGCAAAGTGATCTGGAAGGCCAAGCTTTCATTTAGAATTTGGATTATTTGGAGTTTTGTGCCCTGATAACAGAGCGCACTTGCTTCTGGCTCCCTGTTTGTGAGCTCCTTTCTCACTTATCTTCCCACCCCAAAAAAGTTTTACATGGATATTGGGGATATCGCAACCCCTACATCCAGGGTCTACCTCCTGGGCGCCCTTCCCCTTACATCCTTTGGGTGTAGAAACTGTGGAGGGGTGAGATACATTCCAAGTGAGTATACCTCTTTGGCCCCTCTAAGCTTCTGCTGAAGTGTGAGCCCTGAGGAAGCCAGGGCACCAAGGGTTGTGGGGAGGACTCAGGGTGGGGGCCCCAGCTATTGGGTTCTAAGGATAGTATTGTTTATTACCTATGATTAGCTTGTGTTCTGTGGAACACACTTTGGAAACATGGTTTACTGTTTGTGAAAACAAGGACAGCCTTGAGAAGACTAGATGTAGAATTTTTGTTTAAACATAGTTAGTATTGCCTTTTGTGACAGGATGCCAATTAGAATATTGGAAGAGTTACCACAAAAGGCTGGAATTGTATTAGATGAACAAGCCACTTTCCCAGAAGTCAGATTTGAACTGTGATGGTTAATATTGGGTGTCAACTTGATTGGATTGAAGGATGCAAAGTATTGTTCCGGGGTGTGTCTGTGAGTGTGTTGCCAAAGGAGATTAACATTTGAGTCAGTGGGCTGGGAAAGGCAGACCCACCCTTAATCTGGGTGAGCACCATCCAATCAGTTGCCAGTGTGGCTAGAATAAAGCAGGAATGGACAGAGCAGACCTGCTGAGTCTTCTGGCCTCCATCTTTCTCCCGTGCTGGATGCTTCTTGCCCTTGAACATCAGACTCCAAGTTCTTCAACTTTTGGACTATTGGACCTACACCAGTGGTTTGCCAGGGGCTTTCTGGCCTCAGGCCACATACTGAAGGCTGCACTTCAGCTTCCCCACTGCCTCCCTACTTGTGAGGTTTTGGGACTTAGAGTGGTTCTCCTTGTTCCTCAGCGTGCAGACAGCCAATTGTGGGACTTCACATTGTGATTGTGTGAATCAATACTCCTTAATAAACCCCCCTTCATATATACATCTATCCTATTAGTCCTGTCCCTCTAGAGAACCCTGACTAATACATGAACTATAACATATTTTGTCTTAAACCTGGAAGTAATTGGCACAGGTTTCTTAGTACCAAAGACCTAACCAGAGCACTGGCATTTGGCTCTGTTAGTGCAGTCTAGTCCTCGCTCAGTGTTTGAAAAATAGGCAGCACTTATTAGTCAGTTGAAGTAATGGCAAATAGCAGACAAAAGACAGAAAATGCAAACAGAAGGTAGAAGAACTATAAAAGCATAGTCAGTGGTGGTCAGGCGATACATAGGAATAAACAACCTTACATCCCTAATCCTTGCTCCATATGAGTGTATAGAAGCTCCACAAGTCTCCATAGATTTAAACGGTAAAATTATTTTTGCAATACTCTTTATTTTTTAAATGGAAAGGTGATGCAATAGATATTTTTACATGCTTAAAATGAAAAAAAAGGAAATTGCTTTGAGATAATAGCTTCTGTTGTAATATTCACTTATATGAAATACCGAACAGGGGTATTGATATATTTGTTTAAGAGTTGCTGAAAACTTCAAGATTAATGGCATTCACTAACAAAAGAGTGATCATTTTATACTTAAAATCCTGTGCAGCATGACTTGTCTTCTTTTTTAAAGGAAGCTGTGCTGTGCTTTTTCAGAATCATTTTACTACCACCATGTAGAGTCCTAGGAAGACTTTGGGAGACAAGAGCCTATATCTTTCTTGATGGATGTACTAGGAATAACTAAAATTACTCCCTGATCAGAATTCCTTTGAACACTTGATGGGAGAATCCTTCCTGCCCACTGACTCATGGGTCTTTTGAGGCTGGAGCAGTGTTTGCTGAATCATTGCTGAACTGGCTGGATCATTCATTGCTTATTGGACCTGATTAAATTCTCTTTTGTTTTCTTCAGAATATGTTGCAGACATTTTCTGAAAGTGTTTTGTCATCTTATTGTGACAAAATATTTATTTGCCAGTATATTTAGTGGATGAGGAGGGAGAATAATGAGTGTGTTGATATTATGTATGCACCATGAATTTCAGTTGCTGACAGACGTCGTCTATGACAATATTGTGCCACAGGTTTCTTTATTCTTTGCAGTCGAGGTTCAGAAACATGAATGAAACTTGATTGCACAATATCTCCTCATAGAAATTATAAGGAGAATGGCATGCCCTGGCAGTGCTTATTTACACAGAACATCCTAGTTCACTGTTTCCCCTCTGGCTTTTCTTAAGCAATTTATTCACAACAGTTTTAAATTTAAAAATCAATATTTCTAATAAAATAGTTTTACACTTTTCATCTTTATGTATGGACATGTATTGGAAGGGAATCCAGATGAGTTTAAGAGTAAAGATGACACTATTAATAAAAACCAGTCTAGGAAAGTCTATGAAAACTAGCTATTGTTGTTTCTATTTCAACACTAAAGTATATGTGAATGGAATATAGTGTAACTTTTCATTCATTAACTAGGCATTAAGTAGTAAAATTGGCTTCAGGCAAAAAAGTAAATCAATTGTGGTCAAATTAAAAAATGCATTTGGTAGTTTAAAAATATTTTAAAGAGTTTACTCTTTTAAAATAAGTACTGAGTCCTTATTGATGGTATGCTTCAGTAGAACACATGTAGAGAAATTTTACTTTGGGGTTCAAGATTTGTAAACTTTCTTGAACTTGCTCAAAATGCTTATATGAAACATTACCTAAATTATTCTCCATTAATTTGGGGAAGCGGGATGATGTGTTTTTAGAGCTTGTGTTAAGTCCTTTTTAAAAGGCATTAATTAATCCCACCCAGAAGGGAAGAGTCCTCACAACTCAATCACCTCCAAAATCTTTACCTCTTAATACTATCACACTGGTGATTAAGTTTCAACATGAATTTTGGCGGAGACATAAACATTCAAACCTTAGCATATACTGTATATGTTATTCTGCACCTTGCCTTTTTAAAGAATATCCTAGTGATGTTTCCAAAGATGCCTGTAGAAAACACCCTCATCCCTCTCTCCTCTACCTCATTCTCTTCTTTTTCTCCTCCTCTTCCTTCTTCTTCCTCTTCCTCTTCTTTCTCTTCCTCCTCTTCGTCTTCTTTTTACTTCCTTCTCCTTCACCTTTCTTCTTCTCTTTCTCCCCTCCCCCGCCCTCTCCTCCTCCTCCTTCTGCTCCTCCTCCTCCTTCTCCTCCTCCTCCTTCTCCTCCTCCTCCTTCTTCTCCTCCTCCTCCCCTTCTTCTTTCCTCCTCCTCCTCCTCCTTCTTCTTATTCTTCTTTTCCTTCTTCTGTTTTTACTGCTGCATAATATTCCACTGTATAATGTAATCCAATATATTTAACAAATTATCCATCAATGGATAGCTGTATTGTTTCCAATTTTTGTCTTCTACTAAAATGTTATAATGAGAAACTACATGTGTATGTAATTTTATATTACTGCAGGTATATTTATAGCATATGTATTTATATAAGATTAAAAACAAAAGAATGCAAATTCATTGCCTTTGCTTCAGTAGTTTTTGAAACAGACAGCAAAATATTGTTTTATTTTGGAAGGGATTAGGATGTTATAACAAAAACAACAGTATAATTAAGATTATCTAGCCTAAATATTTTCAAAATGTGCCCTACAGAAACCGGGGGACTCTACGATAATTTCAGGCAATTGAAGAGGTCAAATTATTTCATAACGGTACTAAAACATCATTTTATTTTATCACAGTTGACATTTGCATAAATGATGCAAAAATAATAGTGGGTAAAACTTTGTGCAGACTGGTACAAATCAACCAGTGGGAGCAAACTGTACTGGTAACCATTGACTTCTTCACTGCCATGCAATCATATTTTTTGAAAAGTAAGTTTCAATTAAGAATATCTAATAAAACAGAAAAAATATCTTAACTACATTGAACATCAACACCAAGTCTACTTTAGAAAATATGTTGTGTGATCAACATACCAGAATCTCTGGGACACATTTAAAGCAGTGTGTAGAGGGAAATTTATAGCACTAAATGCCCACAAGAGAAAGTAGGAAAAAATCTAAAATCAACACCCTAATATCACAATTAAAAGAACTAGAGAAGCAAGAGCAAACAAATTCAAAAGCTAGCAGAAGGCAAGAAATAACTAAGATCAGAGCAGAACTGAAGGAGATATGGACACAAAAATCCCTTCAAAAAATCAATGAGTCTAGGAACTGGTTTTTTGAAAAGATCAGCAAAATAGACCGCTAGCAAGACTAATAAAGAAGAAAAGAGAGAAGAATCAAATAGACACAATAAAAAGTGATAAAGGGGATATTACCACCGATCCCACAGAAATACAAACTACCATCAGAGAATACTATTAACACCTCTATGTAAATAAACTAGAAAATCTAGAAGAAATGGATAAATTCCTGAACACATACACCCTCCCAAGACTAAACCAGGAAGAAGTTGAATCTCTGAATAGACCGATAACAGGTTCTGAAATTGAGGCAATAATTAATAGGCTACCAACCAAAAAAATTCAGGGTCAGGTGGATTCATAGCTGAATTCTACCAGAGGTACAAAGAAGAGCTAGTACCATTCCTTCTGAAACTATTTAAATGAATAGAAAAAGAGAGAATCCTCCCTAACTCATTTTATGAGGCTAGCATCATCCTGATACCAAAACCCAGTAGAGACACAACAAAACAAGAGAATTTTAGGCCAATATCTCTGATGAACATTGATGCAAAAATCCTGAATAAAATACTGGCAAACCAAATCCAGCAACACATCAAAAAGCTAATCCACCATGATCAAATCAGCTTCATCCCTGGGATGCAAAGCTAGTTCAACATACCTGAATCAATAAATGTAATCCATCACATAAACAGAACCAATGACAAAAACCACATGATTATTTCAATAGATGCAGAAAAGGCCTTTGACAAAATTCAACAGGCTTTCATGTTAAAAACTCTCAATAAACTAGGTATTGATGGAACGTATCTCAAAATAATAAGAGCTATTTATGACAAACTCATAGCCAATATCATACTGAATGGGCAAAAACTGGAAACATTCCCTTTGAAAACTGGCACAAGACAAGGATGCCCTCTCTCACCACTCCTATTCAACATAGTGTTGGAAGTTCTGGCTAGGGCAATCAGGCAAGACAAAGAAATAAAGAGTAATCAAATAGGAAAAGAGGAAGTCAAATTGTCTCTGTCTGCAAATGACATGATTGTATATTTAGAAAACCCCATTGTCTCGGCCCAAAATCTCCTTAAGCTGATAAGCAACTTCAGCAAAGTCTCAGGATACAAAATCAATGTGTAAAAATCACAAGCATTCCTATACACCAATAAGAGACAAACAGAGAGCCAAATAATGAGTGAACTCCCATTCACAATTACTATAAAGAGAATAAAATATCTAGGAATCCAACTTACAAGGGATGTGAAGGACCTCTTCAAGGAGAACTACAAACTACTGCTCAATGAAATAAAAGAGGACACAAACAAATGGAAGAACATTTTATGCTCTTGGATAGGAAGAATCAATATCGTGAAAATGGCCATACTGCTCAAGGTAATTTATAGATTCAATGCTATTCCCATCAAGCTACCACTGACTTTCTTCACAGAATTGGAAAAAACTACTTTAAAGTTCATATGGAACCAAAAAAGAGCCCGTATAGCCAAGACAATCCTAAGCAAAAAGAACAAAGCTGGAGGCATCACGCTACCTGACTTCAAACTATACTACAAGGCTACAGTAACCAAAACAGCATGGTACTGGTACCAAAACAGAGATATAGACCAATGGAACAGAACAGAGTCCTCAGAAATAATACCACACATCTACAACCATCTGATCTTTGATAAACCTGAGAAAAACAAGAAATGGGGAAAGGATTCCCTATTTAATAAATGGTGCTGGGAAAATTGGCTAGCCATAAGTAGAAAGCGGAAACTGGATCCTTTCCTTACTCCTTATATGAAAATTAATTCAAGATGGATTAGAGACTTAAATGTTAGACCTAATACCATAAAAACCCTAGAAGAAAATCTAGGTAATACCATTCAGGACACAGGCATGGGCAAGGACTTCATGTCTAAAACACCAAAAGCAACGGCAACAAAAGCCAAAATTGACAAATGGGATCTCATTAAACTAAAGAGCTTCTGCACAGCAAAAGAAACTATCATCAGAGTGAACAGGCAACCTACAGAATGGGAGAAAAATCTTTGCAATCTACCCATCTGACAAAGGGCTAATATCCAGAATCTGCAAAGAACTTAAACAAATTTACAAGAAAAAAACAAACAACCCCATCAAAAAGTGGGCAAAGGATATGAATAGACACTTCTCAAAAGAAGACATTTATGCAGCCAACAAACATGAAAAAATGCTCACCATCACTGGTCATCAGAGAAATGCAAATCAAAACCACAATGAGATACCATCTCATACCAGTTAGAATGGCGATCATTAAAAAGTCAGGAAACAACAGGTGCTGGAGACAATGTGGAGAAATAGAAACACTTCTACACTATTTGTGGGAGCGTAAATTAGTTCAACCATTGTGGAAGACAGTGTGGCGATTCCTCAAGGATCTAGAACTAGAAATACCATTTGACCCAGAAATTCAGTCCCTCAATATATACCGAAAGGATTATAAATCATGCTACTATAAAGACACATGCACACGTATGTTTATTGCAGCACTATTCACAATAGCAAAGACTTGGAACCAACCCAAATGTCCATCAATAACAGACTAGATTACAAAAATGTGGCACATATACACCATGGAATAATATGCAACCATAAAAAAGAATGAGTTCATGTCCTTTCCAGGGACATGGATGAAGCTGGAAACCATCATTCTCAGCAAACTATCACAAGGACAGAAAACCAAACACCACATGTTCTCACTCATAGGTGGGAGCTGAACAACAAGAACACATGGACACAGGGCAGGGAACATCACACACCAGGGCCTGTCGTGGCATGGGGGGAGGGGGGAGGGATAGCATTAGGAGAAATACCTAATGTAAATGACGAGTTGATGGGTGCAGCAAACCAACATGGCACATGTATACCCATGTAACATACCTGCATGTTGTGCACATGTACCCTATAACTTAAAGTATAATTAAAAAAAAAAAGAAAATACGTTGTGTGACAAAATGGGAAGTATTCATAAAGTGCTTCTGCATATCAAATTACAATGATTGAGTTGAGGAAAATCACTCAAGAGAATGAACTGTGGGCTGAACTAGCCACTTTGCCCTCATAGGACACTATTTTTACTTGAAATATGGCTAGCATCTGGCAGACATTTTCTTCAGAATTAACAAAGTGAGACTGATCCCTTTAAGAAAATCAATTGACAGCACATGTTGCCAGTGATTAAAAATTTAAGTTTTTAGGTAACTATTAGAAGTTTGGTAAACTTGTGTCTGCTATCAAGAGCTTAATAGCTTCCTAATATGCAAATATTTTCTGATGAAGTTCATAGTAATAGTAATACCTGCGATTTAAAAAAAGTATTGCATACAGAAAAAAGTATTGACATACAGAAATATGTGTTTCTGTATTGACATACAGAAATTGACATACAGAAATATGTGTGACATACAGAAATATGTGTGAAATATGTGTGACATACAGAAATATGTGTTTCTGTATTGACATACAGAAATATGTGTGTATTGCATACAGAAAAAAGTATTGACATACAGAAATATGTCAACATTTGGGAGACTGACTTAACTTTGTGAAGCAATATTTTAATGCACACTTAAAAAATCATGCATGGGTTTATACGTAAGATAAAGCAATGATTTTAATGCAACAAAACAGAAAAAGTTCATCAGTGTGTTCACATTCAACCAACTTTTAAGAAATTATCATTTGTCAATTTTTAGTGTAGTATCACAGAAGAATATTATCAATTATCTGAAAAGTCTGTTAAGTTTTCCTCTTTTCCAACTGCATAACTATGTGAGGCTGGATTTTCTTCAAAACAAGATGTTGCAACAGATTGAATACATAAACAGATATCAGAATTCAGCTGTCTTCTGTTAAACTAGACATTAGAGACTTGCAAACATGTAAAATAATTCTCACTAAATTTTTTATTTAGGAAATCTAGTTATTTTTCATAAAAACATGCCATTTATGTTAACATGTAATGGACTTATTATGTTACTGTAAAACAAGTAAATATTTAAAATTTTCTGTTTCAATATCTAATATGATAAGTATCAGTATAGACAACTTACACAAACAAAAGCTCTTTAGGTTCATAATATGGTTTGGCTCTGTGTCCCCACCCAAATCTTACCTCAAATTGTAATCCCCACGTGTGGAGGGAGAAACCTGATGGGAGGTGATTGTGTCATGGGGGCAGTTTCCCCCATGCTGTTCTCGTGATAGTGAGGGAGTTCTCAAGAAATTTGATTGTTCAAAAGTGGCAGTTTCCCCTGAATTTTTCTCTTTCCTGCTGCCTTGTGAAGAAGGTACTTGCTTCGCCTTCACCTTCCACCATGATTGTAAGTTTCCTGAGGCCTTCCCAGCCATGTGGAACTGTGAATCAATTAAACTTCTTTCCTTTATAAATTACCCAGTCTCAGGCAGCTCTTCATAGAAGTGTGAAAATGGACTAATACAGGCTATCAGTAATTCTTTAGAGTCTCAAGAGCCATGAAATTAAGAAGTTGAGAACCATTATTCTTGCTATTCTGTGAGGATTGGGGCAATTTGAGAATAGGTAAGGTCTGAAGGTTCAAGGCAAAGTATTCATTTAAAAAATATGAATGATGTATTCTCTGAGTGACTAAAAGTATCACAAGTAGAAATTTCTTTGCTTTAGAAGAGTGTACACACTGAGCTAAAATATTATGAACAATTTTTATCTTTTCCTATTTCCATTTTTACCATTTTAATTTCTGCCAGATATTCATATAATTTATTCATTTATAGCAATACCTTTTATGCCTCAGATAACCTTGTTTTTATTCTTTTATTCAGAATTCACCATGAAGCTCACTTTGTCTGAGTCCATTCTGAAGGACTGCTATTACAAAGGGGGATAAATAGGGAATGGGATTTTGTTATGATTGATGGTTGCCTAAGGGGCTGCTATGAAGTGGTGTAAGTGGCAGTGGGTTATAAGATGAGAATAAATCATCATTATCAACAAGAACAAGAGCATTCATGGCATGATTCATTGAGGGCCCTTATGTTTCATCTCTGTTTTTTGTAGGCATGCAAATTAAAAGTTTGAAGATGAAGAATTTGTGTATGTATTTATGTGACTATGGCATAAAGTTCTGTCTAGGAAATAGATACTTGGCCTATACTTCTTTTTAGGGTTATACCATAGTTGGTGTTAGCTTCAGTATTTGGCCAAAATTTTTGTCTTTGTCTCAAGCCACAGCTTTTGGAAAGCTGAGTAGTTCAACGCCTACTTCAAATGTCAGCTCTAAATGTTTGCAGGATCACTGATGTAAGTGTATAGAATACTAGTGCACTGAATCAGCATTACACTGCCAATAGCATAAACAAGACATATAATTCAGATTTATTGTTACTAGCTGAATAGTCACTTTTGAATATAGATATGTATCTATATGTAGTTTTGAATGAAAAATATCTCTGTATGCCTTAAATGTTGATAGTCTATAGGTTTGTTGAAGCATAAATGTAAATGTTATTGCAAGAGTCAAATGCAGCAAAAATTAATGATGATTGTGAAAACTGTTAACTTTATATCCAAAAATAACCAGGCCATTTCAAATAATAAGTGTATAAAGAAATACATTTAAAATAAAGATTATGTTGAGAGAGAATATATTAGCTAGATAACCTTAACAAGAATATTATATCTTATTAGAGCCAGTAAATATTTATAAAATTGAAATAATACAAGAAAGAGTAATAGAAATCTTATCATTAAGATTACAATCTTTGGAAATGTTTGTTGTGTTAACATTAAATTATCAAAGAAAATAACCTTTAAAATTCTACTAGTATTTTGTAGTTATTTAGTTCTATTTAGGCCATGAGTCTTGCAGGAAAAAGTTATCTATGGGAACATTTCACATCTTGAAGGATGAATAAAAAACAAAATTAAGTTTGCCTTGTTAAAATTTCACAAGGCAGGAAAACAACCCAAACCATGTACAACAACATCTGTGATAAATCTTCTTTGATCTAGACACAACAAAGAATATAAAGAATAAAAGAGGAAAGTGTTAAAGAAAAATGAGGAATTCCTAAAATATCATGTTTCTCTACCAACCCCAGTTGAAAGAGTGTGTCTATTTAGTATCACAGATAAGCCGTAGCATGAACGCAAGAGCAGTCTAGCAGCTGACAGTACTGAGAAATGGTTCTTCCTCTATTATGTCAAATTTTCAAAATTTTACTGCTGGTTTTAATGATAAAATTATAATGAAATTACTTTTTGGGTAACATTCCCAAGTTTCTTACATCTGAGAAGTCCAATCTCTGATGGTGAATATAGGCACAGGTCTTGGTTTCGGCTGAATATTGATTTTAACATTAGTTCCTTCTGCATTATCTCATAATTTGTCCTTGATACACCTCTTCTTCTTTACAACATTTCTCCTCCAATGTTTAATAAATGAAAAAGGAAGAGCTCACAGTCCTACAAATGAGAATGGACATACTTTCCTTCATGTTTTTCTTTGTTGTTGTTTCATTATTTTTTCTTCTATGAAATGCTTTTTTTGTGGTAGGGGGGATATTTATATATTTTTCTTAGAGTTATTCTGTCTATGCTTGTTTTATAATTCATTTTGTGTCTTGTTTTCTTTACACTCCTCTTTTGGTATCTTTTGATGAACAGAAGTTCTTTATTTTAATTTGTCAAATTTATTGATATCTTTTGCTTAGTAATTTTGTTTGAAAAGTTTTCAAGCCTAATGTCATAAAAATATTCTTCTATAATTATCTGTAAAAGTTTTCAAATTTTGTTTTTCACATAGAAGTTTTTGATTCATTTGAAATTAATTTTTATGTATGTGTTAAGGCAAGGATCTAATTTCGTTTCCATTTGAATAATCAGTTTTCCTGGTACAACTTATTCAGTAGTCTGTTTCAGCAATTTTCATTGCCATCTCTGGCATCTCTGTGTGGTTCTGTTTTAGGCCTCTGTTCTATTCCATTGGTCAATTTATCTTTCCCTTTACCAATACTACATTTAAAAATTATAATAGGTTAATAATAAATCCTAATTTTAGTGCAAAAGTGTTTGCCCACATTGCCCTCTACCTCCTCCTTCCTCAGCAGTGTCTTGACCATTCATAAGCTTTGCTTTTCCTCATACATTTAAAATTGGGTTGCCAAATTATTTGAAAATTCTGCCAAGATTTTTGTTTATTGAGGTAATCTTTACAAGCAGTTGAACACAGATTTTAAATCTACAACTCAATGAGTTTTGAAAATTGTGTCACTTTACCTAACCAATATCCAATCAAAATATGGAATATTTCCATCACCCAGAAAGTTCCCTCATGCCCCTTTTTGAGTCAAGCTCCTAAGCAACCACAGTTCTGCCATCTATTCTGATAGATTAGTTTTGTGTTCCTGAATTTTAAATAAATGAATTCAGTTCTCTTTTGTGTCTGTTATTTTTCTCAACATAATGTTTTTGAAATTCATTCATGTTCCTGAGCATACAAAATTTATTGATTTGATTCATCAATATATTCATTCATGTTTTGTAGTTCATTTTTTTGTTGTTGAGTATTATTTCATTGTGTGGATTTGCCACAAATTGTTAGCCTATTTTCTTGCTGATGATCATTTGGGCTGTTTCATTTTTTTGGCTATTATGGATAAAGCTGCTATAAATTGTCACATACAAGCCTTTTTAATTTTTATTTCTTTTGATAAGTACCTACGAGTGGAGTTGGAGGGTCATAGGGTAGGCATACGTTTAAATATATAACGAACTGCTAAACAGTTTTCCAAAGTGGTTGTAACATTTTTAATTCCCACAACAAATGCATAGTTGCTCCACATCCCTGCCCAATGTTTGGAGGTGTTCATCTTTTAAATTTTAGCCAGTGAGAAAAGTAACATCTCATTGTGTTTTTAATTTGCATTATGCTGATGACTAGCAACGTTAAGCACCTTTCCATGTGCTTATTGTCCATTCATAAATGTTTTGTGAGATGTCTGTGCAAGTCTTTCCTATTTATGAAATTGGAATGTGTGCCTTGTTATTAGTGAGTTGTATGACCTCTTTTTATATTCTGGATATAAGACCTTTGTTATATATTTGCATTGTGAATAATTTACCCTGGTCTGTGGTTTTCATTTTTATTATTCTTATTTATTCATTTTTTTGAGACAGAGTCTTGCTCTGTTACCCAGGCTGGAGTGCAGTAGCGTGATCTCCGCTCACTGCAACGTCTGCCTCCTGGGTTCAAGTGATTCTCCTACCTCAGCCTCTGGAGTAGCTGGGGACTACAGGCACATGCCACCAGCTTTTTTTTTTTTTTTTTAAGTAGAAACGGGGTTTTACCATATTGACCAGGCTGGTCTTGAACTCTTGACCTCAGGTGAGCTGCCCACCTTGGCCTCCCAAAGTTCTGGAATTACAGGGATGAGCCACCATGCCTGGCCAGTTTTTAAATTTATAGAACAGTTAGTGTTCATTAACAGTTGAGGGCTGCTAGTTTTGATTGTCTGTGTTTTTGTTTATCTGCAAATGTCTTCAATCCACTCATGTGGGGTATATTCACTCAACAAAGAGTGAGTGAATATTTCAAACTTTTTTTTGAAAGTTTTTTTTCCTTTAGTAGTTTACAAGTGTTATTTGTCTCCTGGCTTCCATTATGTCTGAAGAGAAGTCTGCCATTATTTGTATTGTCTTTTTCTCTGATCACTTTCAGATTTGTTCTTTAACTTTGGTTGTCAGCAGTTGACTTTGACATACACACATGCTCTGTCCTGTACACTTATTTTGTTTGAGGTCCATGGAGATTGTTGGATCATTAATTTGATGCTTTCTACCACATTTGGCAAACTTTATTTTTGTAATATACATATATTTTGCCTTGTCTTTCCTCTCCACCTGAGACTTTAGTTACTATACACACACACACACGTATGTATATCTATGTGTATAATGTGTGTGTGTTTGTGTGTGTGTGTGTGTGTGTGTGTGTGTTATACCATTTTATATTGTCCTACAGGTCACTGAGTCTCCATTAGTTTTTTTTTTTTTTGAGATGGAGTTTCACTCTTGTTGCCCAGGCTGCAGTGCAATGGTGCCATCTCAGCTCACTGCAACCTCTGCCTCCTGAGTTCAAGCGGTTCTCCTGCCTCAGCCTCCTGAGTAGCTGGGATTACAGGTGCCTGCCACCATGCCTGGCTAATTTGTGTATTTTTAGTAGAGACAGGGTTTCACCATGTTGGCCAGGCTGGTCTCAAACTCCTGACATCAGGTGATCCACCCGCCTCCCAAAATGTTGGGATTATAGGCATGAGCCACCACACCTGGACATCTCTGTTATTTTTTTAAATCATTTTTTTCTCTGTTCTGGTAGACAATTTATTTGATTTGCCTTCAAAACCACTATCACCTCCTTCTGTAGTCTTCACAATGCTGTTAAAAGAATTTGTGCCTTATATATTTTCCATTCTAGGACTTCAACTCTTTAAAAAATAGTTTCTATTTCTCTGCTGAGATTCCTCATGTGTTTACTAATTATGACCATATTTTTTCTTTAAGCTTATGAATAAACTTATAATATTCACTTTAAAGTTTGTGTCTGCCAATACCAACATCTGGATCATTTCAGGACTGTGTCTGCTGCTTGCTTTTGTTTTTTGGTTTTGAGTCATATTTTCTTAATATTTTACATCTAGTAATTTATTATTGTATGCTGGACATTGTCATGGTACATTTTTAGGATACTGGATTTTTTTTTCTTTTAAAGGCTATTGAGAATTGTACTTTAGGACACAATAAATTACAGCAAATACTTTTGTTCCTGACAGGTATGCTGTGATTTTTTTCCCCTTTATCCAATTGCTTGGGAAATTTACAAAATTTCTCATATGTGTGTTTACACACATCTATTTGCATGAAGTTGAAACATATTATGCTACTTAAAGAGATTTTACTGATCATTCTTTTCTATTATAATTTTTATATAATTAATCTATTATTAATTTCTTTGTTAGTATAGTCCATTTCCTTAATTACATTGTATGCCTCAGGGACAGACTTTTATGTTATATTTCTTTGTATAATTATGGCATTTGACACACAGCTGGCATTCAATAAAAGTAATAACTTCCAGTGAATATAAAAAATGTTTTACTTTAGTCCTTTGGATTTTACTCCAGTATTTCTTTCATAGCTAGTCTTACTCTGCTTTTGAGTAGTACACACTGAGTTTGTTAATTCATGCACTCATACATCCATTTATCAATCCATTCAACAAATCTTTATTGAGGACCTACTATATGCCAGTTCCTGTGGTGATACTATAGCTACAACAGTGAATAAGATGAACAGTGTCCACATCCTCATAGAACTAATAACTAAACAGGGGAGGCAAATAATAAACAAATGATCATGGAAAATAAAACTAGATAGTAGTTTATGATGAAACAATAAAGCAGAGGAAAGGGATGAAGAACAAAGAAGGTAGTTATTGTGGTGATGATGAGGCATGTGTGTTTTTAAAAATAGGGTTGTGAGGAAGGCCTCTCTAAGTAGATGACCTCAAACTGCAGCTATTAAATAAGTGTATATAAACAGAATAAGGGGCTAATTATTACGTGTGATTCCAGGAGCATTACAAAGGCTGCTGTCCCCACAAATCTTCTGAAATCCAACGGTTTATACTTTGCAACTTTATCTTAAGGCTTTGTTGCCTTAAAATGCAAATCCTTAAAATGCAGTTATGACTTAAGTGTTTAAGTGTCAAATACTTTTGTGTGAATGAGCTTCAGACTTTTTTTCTGAACAAGTGAAAATAATAAAGCAAAAACATAACGAGTTAGCATGGTGTAGTAGTTAAGAGCATGTATTGCCAGGCTTTCAAGTTCTGGCTCTGCCATTGACTAGCTGTATGAGCTTGAAGTAGTTGCCTAATATCCTTGTGCCTCAATTTCCTGAACTGTAAAATGGTGATAATAATAGTGCCTACCCTCATATGGTTGACATGACGATAATACCTTGTATTTTCAAAATCTGTAGGGCCCCTGTCTATGAGATTATCCATCCTACTTCATTGTCAGGTTTGGCCAAGTCGCTTTTTTGGCCTGTAAAGTGTTAGTCTAACTGCTGTATATAACTTATGTGCAGAAATTTCAAGAGCTCACTGCAGCCACTGCATGTTTCTGCCATTCTCTCTTCTCTCTTTACCATGAGAATGGTGATGTCTGAGATAGGGTTCTCCTCAACATGGATCCTGGACTGAAGAGGACAGGAAGCAGAACCACAGTCAAAGCCAACATACAATGTAGTGAGGAATAAATCTTTCTTGTTGTGAGTCCCTGAAATTCAGGATCATTTCTTACTGCTGCCAGACTTATTGTAATCTTACTGATATAAATTATTATTTCTAACATGCTTACAACAGTACCTGGCACACAGTGCACATTAAATAAATGAACACATATCATCCTGAGGGAGGCTAGTTGTTGAAAAGAGAATGTGACAGAATTGCAAGACCGAGGCACCTAAACCAGACTTTCTGACTACTTTCTGATTCTTTAATAATTTTGTGCTATAGAAGTAAGATACAATAATGTACCATTGTTCCTGATATCTGAACCAGATATTAGAAATAAGATGCTGGAGTTGAATGATTTGCTTATGGGATGCACTGTCATTTTTTCCAAAGTATTTCTTATGCAGTCTTTACTCTCCAGCTCCTATTTACACTTCTTAAGACTAAGCATTATAGGGTCTATTGAAAAATATGTACACAATGCTTATTACAGTGTTCTCACAGAACAATCACTTCTTGATACTTGTTAACTAGGTAGCCATAAGAAAAATTAAATTGTTAATCTTGATGGTTTGAAAAAAAAGAGAGTTTCTATTTATACTACATGTTATGAGAGTAACCATGGTTTTCCTAATCCCATTCTGTTTGCTTGGTTAGCTAAATTATTATACTAAATGCTAAAGCTTATATGTCCACTTTGATGTTTTAAAATTGGAAATATGGTTATTTCTAAGCTATTTTCCCATGAGTTGCCTCTGATGAGTTAGCTGGGTAAAAGAAAGATGAAGAATGCTCTTTTAAAAAAATGTTTGTGTCTACTAAACTAACGACAAGTTTAAGAACACAGTTATGCACTGCATAATGATATTTTGATCAATGAGGTTGCATGTATGATGGTAGTCCCATAAATTTATCATACTGTATTTTTACTGTATCCTTTTTATGTTTATATTTGGTTAGATACACAAATACTATCTTGTTACAATTACCTACAGCACTCAGTACAATAACATGCGGTACAAGTTTGTTGCCTAGGAAGGTAAAGCCTAGATGTGTAGCAGGCTATACCATCTAGGCTTGTGTAAGTATACTCTATAATGTTTGCATGATGATGAAATCCCTAATGATACATTTCTCAGAATGTTTCTCCTTTACTAAGCAACTGTATATAAAAAGTTAATCATAGCAGTACTCTTTATAAGAGTAGATTACTTGAAGATTAAATACATTGTGATTAAAGAATAATGTTAACCTTGTACACTGTTGGTGGGAATGTAAATTAGGATAGCTATTATGGAAAATAGTATGGAGGTTCCTCAAAAATTTTAAAAAGAACTACCATATGATCCAGCAATCTCACTACTGGATACATATCCAAAAGATATGAAACCAGTACGTGGAAGAAATATCTGCATGCTCATGTTCATTGCAGCATTATACATAATAACCAAGATGTGGAATCAAGCTTAGCATCCATCAACTGGTGAGTAGACAAAGGGAATGTGAGATATACACACAATGGAGTACTATTCAGCATCAAAAAAAGGAAACCCTGCCATTTCAACAACATGGATTAACCTGGAGGATGTTATGTTAACTGAAATAAGCCAGGCAGAGAAAGGCAAATACTGCATGTTTTCACATATGTGGAATCGAAAAAAGCAGAACGTAAAGAAATGTAAAGTGGTGGTTACCAGAGTCTACAAGCCAGCGGCTTGGGAAAATGTTGATCAAAAACTCAAAATTTTAGTTAGATAAGAGGCATAATTTCAAGAGATCTATTGTATATTATGATGAGTGTATCTACTAACAATATGTTATATGCTTGAAAATTGCTGGGAGGGTAGATTTTAAGTGTTTTAACCACAAAAAATAAATAATGTGAAGTAATGCATATGTTAAATAGCTTGATTTAGACATTCCACAAGGTATACATATATCAAAACATCATGTTATACACTGTAAATATATACAATTTTTATTTGTCAATTAAAAAATCATGTTAAAATTTGCCTGAATAATTTTCCCCTTGAATCACTAAATAACATTAAAAATGTCTAAGCTCTTAGAAAACACTCTGCACATAGTCTGGAAATGGAACAGCTGGAGGAAGTTTACTGCAAACTTGTAATCATTTATTTTGTATATTATCCCTTATTAAATGTTTACAATTATCTTTTAATTAAATGTCATTTAATTATATTCAAAGGTACTTTGTCATCAAGATTAATAAGGAAGAAATTTAACCAAAACCAAATGAAATATCAATAAACAAATGAGAAAAAGTAGTGTCTTTGTTCTATTTTCTTATATTTTCTGTCTTTTTTGTAACAGGGTCTCCATGTTGCTCAGGCTGGAGTGTGGTGGCTACTCAGTGGCACGACCATAGCACATGGTAGCCAGGAGCTCCTAGCCTCAAGCGATCCTTCCACCTCAGCTATCCAAGTAGCTGTGACTACAGTCTCATGCCACTGTGGCCAGCAACATTTCTTTTTGACTGGAGACTGGAAGGCATCAATATTTTTTCTTTTACTTCCTAGTAATTACTCATTATTATATAGTAAGCTTGGAAAATATAATTTATACCTGTGTGCCCACCATTTGCCTTTATTAACTCTTTCTATTAGTCTATTGAATTCAGTTAGGTGTTTTAAAATAAATTAGTACAGATATAATTGCTGCCTCATGGATATCCCTCCATAACCCCATTTCTTTCTCCTTCCCTCTGTAGAGGTAACCATTATTCTGAATTTATTGCTAATTATTCTCAGGCTATTACACATATGTAAAATATATCACATTGTTTTACACGTTTTGAAATTTTGTTAAAGTCAAATAGTGTACACATCTTTCTGAGTTTTTTTGTACACAATTATATTTTTGGAGATTTGTTCATGCTGATACATGTACCTTTAGTTCCTTCATGAACTGCTGCATATGATTTCCATTGCATGAATGCTTCCATGTATCCATTCTCATATTAATAGATATTTTCCTAGTTTTTACTTACCATAAACTAGGATGTAATATATATTCTTAGTCTGTCTCCTTATGCATTTGTGAAACAGTTTCTTTGAAGTATATTCTCAGAAATGGAATTGCTGGTCCATAGAATGTAAGAATCTTTACCTCTACTAGATATTGCCAAATTGCTCTCTAAAGTGTTATATTACTCCATATTCTCACCAACACTTGGGGGTTATTAGAATTTTAATTTTTTTGCCAAATTGGATGAGTATAAAATGTATCTTTTTTAACTATGTATTTTCCTGATTAGTAACTGTAAGGGTGTTTATAGTAATATCTTCTTATTTTACTTTAATTTATTATAAAATATTTTATTTAGTATTTAATATTAATATATTTCGTATTTTATTGGCTATTTGGTGTTCTTTGTCTATGAATTGTCTGTTCTTATACTTTGCCCATTTTTCTATTTTGTTGTCCTTTTCTTGTTGATTTGAATGTTTTGTTCAATTCTAGATACTAATATTTTATTAGTTGTATGTATTACAAATTGTTGTATATTTACTCTATTAATGCTATGAGTTAGGAGCAGATGGGCATGTGTACCCAAACAAACTTTTGCCTTCTTGGAAAAGCTTGTTTTTTATCACTTACATAGCACTTCCGATGGGTCAACTATTTTTCTTTAAGCACTTAATGAATATTAACTCGTTTAAATCTTGGTAACAACCCCTGAGGTAGATGTGAAACAGGTTTACTGTGTGTTGATTACCAACTTGTTTGAGTCCAGTGAGGCAGATTATCTACATACACAACAAGCTACATGAAGCAAGTTTATTACTTACACATAGGGAGCAAGGGACAACAGAAACGTAAGATTTAGAGTGAGTTGGTCCTCCAAGGCTCAGGAAATCTTCCAGGGTCACATGGAGTCTCCCTGTGTGTGCCTTACTTGTACCACAGCTGAAGGACTCCCAAAAGCAGCCCACCCGAGGTTATATGCCACAGGGGCAAGTTAACATGCTGGGCTAAAGCACTGAAGGACATCCTGTTTCTAGGAAAGACAGGAACAGAGCCCAGGCTGTTCCAGCCAGTCCCTCCCCATCTCAGGAACATTCTAAAGTTATTCTTGGGAACTACAGCTAAGAATAAGGGAATTGGGTCTATTCAAGGCCACCCAGAGAACTGTCCTGGCACTGTAATTAACCATATTCTTTTTATTGTTACTTTAACAAATATCAGCTTTATGGAGGTAAATTCATATACCATGAAATTTACTCTTTTAAAAAGTGTACAATTTTGCCAGGTGCGTTGGCATGTGCCTGTAGTCCCAGCTACTTTGGAGGATGTAGTCCCAGCTACTCGCAAGGCTGAGGCAGGAGGATTGCTTGAGGCCAGGAGTTTGAGTCCAGCCTGGGCAACATAGCAAGATCCTGCATCTAAATAAAAAGCATACAATTGAGGGGTTTTTAGTATATTCACAAGACTGTGCAATCAGCATCACTATCTGATTTCAGAAAATTTTCCTCACCCACAAAAGGAACACTACACCAATTAGCAGTCACTCTCCATTTCCCTTTAAATCCTCCATGTCCCAGGCGGCCATTAATCTACTTTCTGTTTTTATGAATTGCCTATTCTGGATAGTTTTTGTAAATGAACTCATACAATACATGGCCTTTGTGTCTAGCTTCTTTTACTTAGCATATTTTTTTCAAAGTTCATCCATGGTGTATGTATCATGTATACAACATGTATATATATTTTCAATGCTGAATAATATTTCGTTGTATTGATATGCCACATTTTATTTACCCATTCATCAGTTGTTGGACATACGAGTTGTTTCACATTTTGGCCATTATGAATAATGCTGCCATGAACATTTATGTACACATTTTTGTTTGAACATATATTTTTAATTATTTTGGGTAGATACTTAGGATTGTAATTACTGGGTCATAAGTTAACTCTATGTTTAACTTTTTGAGGAACTGCCAAAATTTTCCAAGGCAGCTATACCATTTTACAGTACTATTAGCAACGTATGATGTTTTAATTTCTCTCTACATCTTCTACAACACTTGTTATTATTCACCATTTTTTCTTAATGCCATCTAAATGGGTGTAATGTGCTATTTCATGACAGTTTTGACTTGCATTTCCCCTATGCCTAATGATATTGAACATCTGTATGTGTGCTTACTAATTACTTATAGATCTCCTTTGGAGAAACATATATCAACTTATTTTTTCATTGTAAAATTGGATTGTCTTCTTAATTGTTGAACTGTAAGAGTTCTTTATATGTTAATTTTCTTTATTTTAAGCATCAGAAAAGTTACTTGCAGGGAAGTTAAGTAACTTGCTTAAAGTCATATAGGTAGTATATAAATGTTTTGCATAAGACATGGCAATGATTTAGAATTAAGGGCACTATGAATTCACTGTAATGATCTGCTACTTAGAAATTCGTCAGGATTTTTGGCTTGAAGTCCTAGTGGCTACCATCTCCCATGACAAAACATTTGGACGTGCAGTATTGGGCTTACAGTGAGTGTTGTGTGTTGTTGGGTTTATAGAGATTCTTCTTGACATGATTTTGCTAGTTCTGTCATGAGTAAGTGATTTTATGGTAAGAAATTAGACATCTAAGATGAATATTTCTCTCTGGGAATGAACTTTTTCCTTGTTATTACTTAAAAAGTAATTTCAGGTTCTAAATTTTAGTTTCAAATATATGCATTTATAAATATGCACTTTTTCATGAATCATGAATCTATAAGTGTGATTTCTTCCTTTTGGTACTGCTATGCTTTATGTTAACATAAATTAACAAAATTTATTTCCTTTTCCTATACTCAAACTTACTCTACTTACATTTTGAATTGTCTATCTCTATTTTGGCTCTTATTCTTTGACTACTATCCATATTCTGTTAACTTACAAATTATTATCTCTAGCCTGATTTCTTTTCTGAATCCTGAACTTTTATGTCTAATTGTCTCTTTAACCTCTCCTGTAGGAAGTTTAATAGACATCTTAAATTTGTGCCTAAAATAGAGCTCTTGATTTCACCTGCAAAGTTTGATCTTCTCGTAGTTTTTCTCATCTTAGTAAACAGTACTACTAATCATACTAATCACTAAGTTGCTCAAGATGAATCTTTAGGATCTATCCTGCTCATCTTCCCCTTTGTTTTACCATGATCCTATCAGCAAGCTTATGGATTGTTGCTTAAAATATCTTTTAAACCATTTGCTTTTGTCCATCTTCACTGATACTCTCATTCTTAGTGACTTATCTACACTTGCTTGGACTTCCACAGTAGCCTTCTAACTGGTCTTCAAGGTTTCACTTTTGCCCTCCTACAATCTCCTCCCTACACAACAACCAAAGTTAACTTTCAAAAATAGGTAAGTTCACATCTCTTCTAGGTTCAAAATTTTGAATGTCTTCTCATTGGTATTTAGGATAAAATCTGAATTCTTTACTCTGTTCTAATGACACTTATATGGTACGTATCTTAGTTCATTTCTGTTGTTGTAACATAATATCACAGACCGTGTAATTTATAAAGACAATAAGTTTATTTAGCTTACAGTTCTGGAGGCTGAAAAGTCCAAGGGCATGGCAGCAGCTTCTGGCAAGGACTTTGTCATATCATGGCAGAAATGTGGAAGGGCAAGTAAGCACATGCAAAAGAAGCCACGAGAGTGAAGAGAGCTCACTCTTAAGATAACAGCATTAACCCCCTCTTAAAGGCTTCACTTCTTAATATTGTTACAATGGCAAGGTTTCCAACATGAACTTTCGGGGGACACATTTAAACCATAGCAATGTGGTACCTGCCTGTTTCCTTAATTTCATCTGGTGCCACTCTCTTCCACTCATTTATTGCAGTTACATTATCCTTCTTATATTCCATAGACAGCTGAAACTCCTTCTTGCCTTAGATCCTTCACATTACTGTTCTCTCTGCTAGAATATTTATTTTGGCTTTTCATACAGCCATCTTATTCTCATCTTGCAGGTCTCGATTTAAAGTTACTTCCTCAGAGAGACCTTCCCTGGTGACCTTATGTAAAATTGTCCCTTTTCCATTTTTATCTATCACATCTCCTTTATTTCTCTTACATTTTTATAACACTCTGTCTTGTTTATTTACTTATTGTTAAGACATTGTTTGTATCTTGAATGTTGGCTCCAGGGATGTGGGCTCTTTGGTTTTTTTTCACTGTAATTAACAATATTTGCAGTGCTAGGTGCTGAGGTGTTAGGTGCTATCATTATTCTCATTGAATAATGATAGTTCAGGAGGTGTAATTTAAAAGCCAGAATAAACTTATAGCATTTTGACAATGAGGAAAGGTGAATAAATAATTACATTGGGAAATTTGATCTTAAATGAATTATGTCACCTTAAAAAGAAATTATAGCTTTCTACAGTGTGTAAAGTGCACAAAATGAAGACTTAATTTTATGTAGCTTTGATGGTTTCCTTCCTTCCTTCATTTTTTAAGAAGCCCAGATTGAGCCTGTATATAGAGTTAAGTGGCAGATTTAGAATCAAAAACTTTTGGAGCTGGAAAGGATGAAAAATGTGATGTAGTTTGTTTTACTGGTTAACAAACAGAGGTTCAGAAATGAGAAACATTTTCCCCCAAGGCCATAGATGGTCAATGGAGAGAAAAGTCCAGGAATTATTTTGTCTCTATTATATATTATTTTTATTTTGCCAATAATACTTGTTCATTAAAAACACAGAAAATTTTAAAATTAAATTAATATTACTTAAAATTCTATGTTTTAGAAATAATCAATCAATGTTTTGTGATATATTTTTAAGGAATTGCTTCTCTGCATATTCAGTAATATAAATAAGCCAGTAGGAATTCCAGGAATTGCTCCTAGATATATTCACTAATATAAAGAAACCAATTCAAACCTACATGTTTATTTGTCTCTCTCTTGTCACTTTAAATAAACATGTCTTTTTTCTTCATTTAATAGTATTATAATATTCTTCTTTCTGCCATTAAGTATAGCGCCAAATCCAAGGATGATATTACAAATATTTAATGATTACTACTTCAAAGCCACCAAACAATTAGAAAGAACAGACTGTGGCCTGGGGGTTTACTGCTGTGGGAGGCATCAGTCCTTTAATTGCTAGATCAAAAGGTGGGACCGTGGTCTTCCTAGGGGAGGAGCTGGGAGAATATCCAGGTACTGGGTAGAAGGTGGAGACCAAGGCAATAGCTTGTTGACAAATGCTACAGAAATATTTCCATATGTAATAACGAATTTATATTTTTTTGAAAGGCAACCCAAATATCAACTCTATTATCATTTGTAGTTATTGTATTTTATTCCATGGTGCAGTAGAGACTGTTAGCACCCAAATTGTCCCACCCAAATCCCTGGAACTTGTGAATATGAGGAGGTATCAATCCTGTGATTGTATTCTGGTATATGGCACAGTTGGCTCTAAGACAGAGAGGATATTGCATGGGCCAAATCTAATCACATGAGTCTGGAAAAGCAGAGAACTTTTTATGGCTGGTTGCAGAAGAGGAAGTCAGAGAGCTTTTAAACCTGAGCAAGACTCTATTATGTAGCACTGTTGCTTCTAAGATAGAAGGGGCTATGTGAAGGAATATAGTGGCCTCAAGTTGGTGAGGGTGGACCCTGGCTGACAGGCAGCAGTGAAAGAGGGACCTCAGTAACTGCGAGGAACTGAATTTTTCCAAGAACCTGAAAGAACTTGGAAGTAGATTCTTCCCCACACTCATCAAATAAGAACTCGGCTAGGCAGATACCTTCATTTTCGCCCTGGGAGACCTAAGCCGAAAACCTAGTTAAGCCTCCTTGGTCTTTTGACCTACAGAACTGTGAGATAATAAATGGGTACTGCATTAAGCCACTAAGTTTGTAGTAATTTGTTACAGCAACAACAGAAAACAAGTGCACTTGCTAGGAAGGTACTATACCTGATTTGACCAGTTATTTAATATTGGATATTTAGGTGGAATCTAAGTTTTATCGGTTTGCTTTATTTGTTCTTATGCTAGCAAAAGAAAGAAATTTCAATGAACAGCTTTTTACCTTCAGCATTTCTCATTTGTCTCATTATTTCCTAAGATAAATTCTTAGAAATGAAATAGCAGAGTTAAAGTGTTTTTAAAGGCTTTTGGTGCATATTGTCAAATTGTTCTCTATTTTTTTTTTTTTTCAATTTACGTGGTTACCTCTTTTTTTAAACCCCCTTTTTTTGTTTTTTTTGTTTGTTTGTTTGTTTTTGGAGACAAAGTCTTGCTCTGTCGCCAGGCTGGACTGCTGGACTGCAGTGGCTCAATCTCAGCTCTCTGCAAGCTCCGCTTCCTGGGTTCAAGTGATTCTCCTGCCTCAGCCTCCCTAGTAGCTGAGATTACAGGCACCCACCACCATGCCCAGCTAATTTTTGTATTTTTAGTAGAGATGGGGTTTCACTGTGTTGGCCAGGATGGTCTCGATCTCTTGACTTTGTGATCCAACCGCCTTGGCCTCCCAAAGTGCTGGGATTATAGGCGTGAGCTACCGCACCTGGCTAAACCCACCATTTTCACACCAGTTATTCTTTGTAACTTTTGATAAAATGATAGGTAAAAGATTAGTGTTACAATGCTGTTTTAATGTGCATTTCTTTGAAGACTGGGGTTGTACAACATAGCAAAACCCCATCACTACCAAAAAAAAAAAAAAAAAAAAAAAAGAATTAGTTGAGCAGGGTGCTGGTAGTCCCAGTTACTCAGGAGGAGGCTGATGCAGGAGGATCCCTTGAGGGCAGGAGTTCAAGGCTGCAGTGAGCTATGATCATGCCACTGCACTCAGCCTGGAAGACAGAGCAAGATTCTGTCTCAAAAAAAAAAAAAAAAAAAAAAAAAAAAAAAGAGATAATTTGTATATACTCAAAATTTTGGGCAGAATTTCTTAAATCAATTGCAATATCACAAAATGTATAGCTATAATTCTACAAAGAAGTGTTATTTGATCTAGGACTTGAGAAGTTACATACCAAAGCAAGATATTTGGAAGTTCAAAGCAACTTTTAGTGAAGTACTAATTAAATCTACACTATTTGTGTCTTTTCTTCTTTAATGTTCAGTCAATTCAGATAATTTTTAAAAATCCCATAATCATTACATGGTCATGTTACTGTCTAGGGTATACTTATCTATAAGTATATATATTATTACAGATAAGAAGTAGCATTTGATGCAATTGTGATTTGCATCTATCATCCATGAAATCTTGATTTTGTTTTCAGATTTGTTTTCAGTTTCACAAATAAAAATGAATCAAATTGAAATTTAAGAAGAAAGCTCCAAAGAAACCTTTTGATTAAATTTATCAGAAGGGATAGCACTGTGGCCATTTAGCATTTGATGGTAAATTCCAGTTTCTGTTGACCTTGCCAACAGGTTTATGTTTGATATATCTAATTTTCTGAAGTGTTTTCAAAGATGTGGGTGTTTTGATAACAAATATTCTCACAAAACTTTCCAGACATCTTTTTAAGGAAACTTAAAACTAATTTAAGAAGACACTATATAGGGTGTGTGTATGGGAGGCAGAGAAAAGATAAATATCAATAGTCATAATGGTAATATAATACATTTCTTTAAAATATCTGGGTAAAGTCACATTGGAAAGAAGACATTAAAGCTTTTTGCCTTAATAGAAGCTCTGTTCATTACTTTTTCTAAAGACTTCCTATATTTCACCTGTAAATATGGATCTTTAAAGTTAACCAAATATGTCTTCTATATTTTGACATACACCATCAATCCTATGTAGAAATACATATCACTATCCTAGGAGAGGAAAGGAAGGCCCCCTAGAAGGGAAGAACTGGGAGACAGAAGAAAAATACAAGGGCCTTAACAATTAGATAAAAATATATTGTCCAGGATTTTTTTAGTGTTATACAAAGTGTGGGAGCACAAACATACTTTCTTTTAAGACGCGGGGTATCACTCTGTCACCCAGGTTGGAGAGTAGTGGTGTGATCACAGCTCACTGCAGCCTCAAGCTCCTGGGCTCAAGAGATCTTTCTTTTTTCTTCTTCTTCTTCTTTTATTATTATTATTATTATAATACTTTAAGTTCTAGGGTACATGTGCACAACATGCAGGTGTGTTACATATGTATACTTGTGCCATGTTGGTGTGCTGCACCCATCAACTCATCAGCACCCATCAACTCGTCATTTACATCAGGTATAACTCCCAATGCAATCCCCCCCACTCCCCGTGATAGGCCCCGGTGTGTGATGTTCCCCTTCCCGAGTCCAAGTGATCTCATTGTTCAGTTCCCACCTATGAGTGAGAACATGCGGTGTTTGGTTTTCTGTTTTTGTGATAGTTTGCTGAGAATGATGGTTTCCAGCTGCGTCCATGTCCCTACAAAGGACACAAACTCATCCTTTTTTATGGCTGCATAGTATTCCATGGTGTATATGTGCCACATTTTCTTAATCCAGTCTGTCACTGATGGACATTTGGGTTGATTCCAAGTCTTTGCTATTGTGAATAGTGCCGCAATAAACATACGTGTGCATGTGTCTTTATAGCAGCATGATTTATAATCCTTTGGGTATATACCCAGTAATGGGATGGCTGGGTCATATGGTACTTCTAGTTCTAGATCCTTGAGGAATCGCCATACTGTTTTCCATAATGGTTAAACTAGTTTACAATCCCACCAACAGTGTAAAAGTGTTCCTATTTCTCCACATCCTCTCCAGCACCTGTTGTTTCCTGACTTTGTAATGATTGCCATTCTAACTGGTGTGAGATGGTATCTCATTGTGGTTTTGATTTGCATTTCTCTGATGGCCAGTGATGATGAGCATTTTTTCATGTGTCTGTTGGCTGTATGAATGTCTTCTTTTGAGAAATGTCTGTTCATATCCTTTGCCCACTTTTTGATGGGGTTGTTTGTTTTTTTCTTATAAATTTGTTTGAGTTCTTCGTAGGTTCTGGATATTAGCCCTTTGTCTGATGAGTAGATTGCAAAAATTTTCTCCGATTCTGTAGGTTGCCTGTTCACTCTGATGGTAGTTTCTTTTGCTGTGCAGAAGCTCTTTAGTTTAATGAGATCCCATTTGTCAATTTTGGCTTTTGTTGCCGTTGCTTTTGGTGTTTTAGACATGAAGTCTTTGCCCATGCCTATGTCCTGAATGGTATTACCTAGGTTTTCTTCTAGGGTTTTTATGGTATTAGGTCTAACATTTAAGTCTCTAATCCATCCTGAATTAATTTTTGTATAAGGAGTAAGGAAAGGATCCAGTTTCCGCTTTCTACTTATGGCTAGCCAATTTCCCAGCACCATTTATTAAATAGGGAATCCTTTCCCCATTTCTTGTTTTTCTCAAGTTTGTCAAATATCAGATGGCTGTAGATGTGTGGTATTATTTCTGTTCTGTTCCATTGGTCTATATCTCTGTTTTGGTACCAGTACCATGCTGTTTTGGTTACTGTAGCCTTGTAGTATAGTTTGAAGTCAGGTAGCATGATGCCTCCAGCTTTGTTCTTTTGACTTAGGATTGTCTTGGAAATGTGGGCTCTTTTTTGGTTCCATATGAACTTTAAAGCAGTTTTTTCCAATTCTGTGAAGAAACTCATTGGTAGCTTGATGGGGATGGCATTGAATCTATAAATTACCTTGGGCAGTATGGCCATTTTCATGATATTGATTCTTCCTATCCATGAGCATGGTATGTTCTTCCATTTGTTTGTGTCCTCTTTTATTTCACTGAGCTGTGGTTTGTAGTTCTCCTTGAAGAGGTCCTTTACATCCCTTGTAAGTTGGATCCCTAGGTATTTTATTCTCTTTGAAGCAATTGTGAATGGAAGTTCATTCATGATTTGGCTCTCTGTTTGTCTGTTACTGGTGTATAAGAATGCTTGTGATTTTTGCACATTAATTTTGTATCCTGAGACTGCTGAAGTTGCTTATTAGCTTACGGAGATTTTGGGCTGAGACAATGGGGTTTTCTAAATATACAATTATGTCATCTGCAAACAGGGACAATTTGACTTCTTCTTTTCCTAACTGAATACCCTTGATTTCTTCCTCTTGCCTGATTGCCCTAGCCAGAACTTCCAACATTATGTTGAATAGGAGTGGTGAGAGAGGGCATCCCTGTCTTGTGCCAGTTTTCAAAGGGAATTTTTCCAGTTTTTGCCCATTCAGTATGATATTGGCTGTGGGTTTGTCATAAATAGCTCTTATTATTTTGAGATACATTCTATCAATACCGAATTTATTGAGTGTTTTTAGCATGAAGGGCTGTTGAATTTTGTCAAAGGCCTTTTCTGCATCTATTGAGATAATCATGTGTTTTGTCTTTGGTTCTGTTTATATGCTGGATTACATTTATTGATTTGCATAGGTTGAACCAGCCTTGCATCCCAGGGATGAAGCCCACTTGATCATGGTGGATAAGCTTTTTGATGTGCTGCTGGATCCGGTTTGCCAGTATTTTATTGAGGATTTTTGCATCGATGTTCATCAGGGATATTGGTCTAAAATTCTCTTTTTTTATTGTGTCTCTGCCAGGCTTTGGTATCAGGATGATGTTGGCCTCATAAAATGAGTTAGGGAGGATTCCCTCTTTTTCTATTGATTGGAATAGTTTCAGAAGGAATGGTACCAGCTCCTCCTTGTACCTCTGGTAGAATTCAGCTGTGAATCCATCTGGTCCTGGACTTTTTTTGGTTGGTAGGCTATTAATTATTGCCTCAATTTCAGAGCCTGCTATTGGTCTATTCAGGGATTCAGCTTCTTCCTGGTTTAATCTTGGGAGAGTGTAAGTGTCCAGGAAATTATCAATTTCTTCTAGATTTTCTAGTTTATTTGCGTAGAGGTGTTTATAGTATTCTCTGATGGTAGTTTGTATTTCTGTGGGGTCAGTGGTGATATCCCCTTTATCATTTTTTATTGTGTCTATTTAATTCTTCTCTCTTTTCTTCTTTATTAGTCTTGCTAGTGGTCTATCAATTTTGTTGATCTTTTCAAAAAACCAACTCCTGGATTCATTGATTTTTTGGAGGGTTTTTTGTGTCTCTATCTCCTTCAGTTCTGCTCTGATCTTAGTTATTTCTTGCCTTCTGCTAGCTTTGGAATGTGTTTGCTCTTGCTTCTCTAGTTCTTTTAATTGCGATGTTAGAGTGTCAATTTTTGATCTTTCCTGCTTTCTCTTGTGGGCATTTAGTGCTATAAATTTCCCTCTGCACACTGCTTTAAATGTGTCCCAGAGATTCTGGTATGTTGTATCTTTGTTCTCATTGGTTTCAAAGAACATCTTTATTTCTGCCTTCATTTCGTTATGTACCCAGTAGTCATTCAGGAGCAGGTTGTTCAGTTTCCATGTAGTTGAGCGGTTTGGATTGAGTTTCTTAGTCCTGAGTTCTAGTTTGATTGCACTGTGGTCTGAGAGACAGTTTGTTATAATTTCTGTTCTTGTACATTTGCTGAGGAGTGCTTTACTTCCAATTACGTGGTCAATTTTGGAGTAAGTACGATGTGGTGCTGAGAAGAATGTATATTCTGTTGATTTGGGGTGGAGAGTTCTATAGATGTCTATTAGGTCTGCTTGCTGCAGAGATGAGTTCAATTCCTGGACATCCTTGTTAACTTTCTGTCTCGTTGATCTGTCTAATGTTGACAGTGGAGTGTTGAAGTCTCCCATTATTATTGTATGGGAGTCTAAGTCTCTTTGTAAGTCTCTAAGGACTTGCTTTATGAATCTGGGTGCTCCTGTATTGGGTGCATATATATTTAGGATAGTTAGCTCTTCCTGTTGAATTGATCCCTTTACCATTATGTGATGGCCTTCTTTGTCTCTTTTGATCTTTGTTGGTTTAAAGTCTGTTTTATCAGAGACTAGTATTGCAACCCCTGCTTTTTTTGGTTCTTCATTTGCTTGGTAGATCTTCCTCCATCCCTTTATTTTGAGCCTATGTATGTCTCTGCATGTGAGATGGGTCTCCTGAATACAGCAGACTGATGGGTCTTGACTCTTTATCCAGTTTGCCAGTCTGTGTCTTTTAATTGGAGCATTTAGTCCATTTACATTTAAGGTTAATATTGTTATGTGTGAACCTGATCCTGCCATTATGATATTAACTGGTTATTTTGCTCGTTAGTTGATGCAGTTTCTTCCTAGCCTCGATGGTCTTTACATTTTGGCATGTTTTTGCAATGGCTGGTACCGGTTTTTCCTTTCCATGTTTAGTGCTTCCTTCAGGGTCTCTTGTAAGGCAGGCCTAGTGGTGACAAAATCTCTAAGCATTTGCTTATCTGTAAAGGATTTTATTTCTCCTTCACTTATGAAACTTAGTTTGGCTGGATATGAAATTCTGGGTTTAACATTCTTTTCTTTAAGAATGTTGAATATTGGCCCCCACTCTCTTCTGGCTTGTAGAGTTTCTGCCGAGAGATCTGCTGTTAGTCTGATGGGCTTCCCTTTGTGGGTAACCCGACCTTTCTCTCTGGCTGCCCTTAAGATTTTTTCCTTCATTTCAACTTTGGTGAATCTGGCTATTATGTGTCTTGGAGTTGCTCTTCTCGAGGAGTATCTTTGTGGCGTTCTCTGTATTTTCTGAATTTGAATGTTGGCCTGCCCTACTAGGTTGGGGAATTTCTCCTGGATGATATCCTGAAGAGTGTTTCCAACTTGGTTCCATTTTCCCCCTCACTTTCAGGCACCCCAATCAGACGTGGATTTGGTCTTTTTACATAATCCCATACTTCTTGCAGGTTTTGTTCATTTCTTTTTCTTCTTTTTTCTTTAGATTTCTCTTCTCACTTCATTTCATTCATTTGATCCTCAATCGCTGATACTCTTTCTTCCAGTTGATTGAGTTGGTTACTGAAGCTTGTGCATTTGTCATGTATTTCTCGTGTCATGGTTTTCATCTCTGTCCATTCGTTTATGGTCTTCTCTGCATTAATTATTCTGGTTATCAATTCTTCCACTCTTTTTTCAAGATTTTTAGTTTCTTTGCGCTGGGTATGTAATTCCTCCTTTAGCTCTGAGAAGTTTGATGGACTCAAGCCTTCTTCTGTCACCTCATCAAAGTCATTCTCCATCCAGCTTTGATCCATTGCTGGCGATGAGCTGTGTTCCTTTGGAGGGGGAGATGCGCTTTTATTTTTTGAATTTCCAGCTTTTCTGCCCTGCTTTTTCCCCATCTTTGTGGTTTTATCTGCCTCTGGTCTTTGATGATGGTGATGTACTGATGGGGTTTTGGTGTGGGTGTCCTTCCTGTTTGATAGTTTTCCTTCTAACAGTCAGGACCCTCAGCTGTAGGTCTGTTGGAGATTGCTTGAGGTCCACTCCAGACCCTGTTTGTCTGGGTGTCAGCAGCAGAGGCTGCAGAAGATAGAATACTGCTGAACAGCGAGTGTACCTGTCTGATTCTTGCTTTGGAAGCTTCCTCTCAGGGGTCTACTCCACCCTGTGAGGTGTGGGGTGTCGGTCTGTCCCTAGTGGAGGATGTCTCCCAGTTAGGCTACTCAGGGGTCAGGGACCCACTTGAGCAGGCAGTCTGTCCATTCTCAGATCTCAACCTCTGTGTTGGGAGATCCACTGCTCTCTTCAAAGCTGTCAGACAGAGTCATTTGTGTCTGCAAAGGTTTCTGCTGCCTTTTTTTTTTTTTTTTTTTTTGTAGTTGTTGTTTAGCTGTGCCCTGTCCCCAGAGGTGGAGTCTACAGAGACTGGCAGGCCTCCTTGAGCTGCTGTGAGCTCCACCCAGTTCGATCTTCCCAGGGCTTTGTTTACCGACTTAAGCCTCAGCAATGGCGGGCGCCCCTCCCCCAGCCTCGCTGCTGCCTTGCTGGTAGATCGCAGACTGCTGTGCTAGCAATGAGGGAGGCTCCGTGGGCATGGGACCCTCCCGGCCAGGTGTGGGATATGATCTCCTGGTGTGCCCAGTTGCTTAAAGCGCAGTATTGGGGTGGGAGTTACCCGACTTTCCAGGTGTTGTGTGTCTCAGTTCCCCTGGCTAGGAAAAGGGATTCCCTTCCCCCTTGTGCTTCCCAGGTGAGGCCACGCCTCGCCCTGCTTCAGCTCTTGCTGGTCGGGCTGCAGCAGCTGACCAGTACCAATTATTCAGCACTCCCTAGTGAGATGAACCCAGTACCTCTGTTGAAAATGCAGTTGAAAATGCAGAAATCACCTGTCGCTCGCGCTGGCAGCTGGAGACTGGAGCTGTTCCTATTTGGCCACCTTGCTCCACCTCGCTCAAATGATCTTTCTGTCTCAACCTCCTGAGTAGCTAAAACTACAGGTATGCACAGCTATGTGTAGCTAATTTTTATTTTTATTTTTCGTAGAGGTGAGGTCTCCCTATGTTGCCCAGGCTAGCCTTGAATTCCTGGGCTCAAGCTATCCCCCTCCTTGGTCTCCCAAAGTGTTGGGATTATAGGTGTGAGCCACTGCATCTGGCCCATGTTTGTTGCCTATAACCTGAGATGTACCCCACCCCACCCCTGCTACCACCTTCAGGAATCTTATTAGATATAGTATGAAAACGAGAAAAGGAATGATGTCTTAGCAATTTTTAAAAGGAGAAGCTAAAAGCTAAAGTAATTATAGTATATGATAGAATGTTGTATTTTAGGCACTGTCATTTTGATAAAAAATGGAATTAGGGACCATTGTAAATGCTTACATGTTCGCAGTGAGTGGTCCTGGCTGCATTATTTATGGGAGGATGTTTTACAGATAAGAAGTAGCATTTGATGCAATTGTGACTTGAATCTATCATCCATAAAATCTTGATTTTGTTTTCAGATTTGTTTTCAGTTTCACAAATAAAAATGAATCAAATTGAAATTTAAGGAGAAAGCTCCAAAGAAACCTTTTTGATTAAATCTATCAGAAGGGATAGCACTGTGGCCATTTAGCATTTGATTGTAAATTCCAATTTCTGTTGACCTTGCCGATAGGTTTATGTTTGATATATCTAATTTTCTGAAGTGTTTTCAAAGACGTGGGCGTTTTGATTACAAATATTCTCACAAAACTTTCCAGACATCTTTTTAAGGAACCTTAAAACTAATTTAAGAAGACACTATAGCAAAAAGCAGTTATTACGGAGGAAAAAAAAAAGTATTTGTTATTTGAATTTGAATTTCAATTTGAACTTCAAAGCTAGAATTGTTCTTATAAAAGGACAAAGTTTTCTCCTGGTTAATCTACTTTTTAGATAGAGTAAGATGAGATGCGGTATTTGTAATGTAAATGGTTATGGTTAAAGAAATGTTATATAACAAAGTAAGAGCCTGGCGTGGTGGCTCACAGCTGTAATCTTTAGGAGATCTCCAGATCTCCTGAAATTATACATGTAACAATCTCAGCCATGTTCTTTCATTTGCAAGACACATTAGGTAAGGCTTGTAAGATTGAAGGACTTAGTTAAACTTTTTAAGTTGACATGGGTAAGTTTGATTATGTGCTATCAGCTAAAAGTATCATAAAATATACTTTTACACAGGTAAAGCAAACTGTTTCAAACAGTACTTATCAATATGGTAGTCTTAATTGCTTATATTCTTTTTATCTATGTTGAAAAGTTTCCGTAGAATTTTAGTAAATATTATCCTACATGAATTCAGCAAGAAAGATTTTCTTAAGCTTGTAATTATTTTCTCATTAGAAAATATTTTCTTATTTTGGTTTCATGGTATCACTATTTCTTGTGGAATAGTGGAGAAGAGGAAATTATTTATTTCCTGGATGATTGCTGATATTTCTAAGAATTGGAATATATTTTATTTTCATGGATTTAGATGTTTTGGACTAAATTTATAGTAATATACTGCAATACAAAATCCAATGAAAAGAGTCACAGTCAGTTTTTTTATAACTTTATATTGTCTGTAACATGTTTCTATTACAAGTATTGAAGTCTAAGGTGACATGATGGATTTCTTCTCGCTTTGATGTTAAGTGAAAAGCTGCTTTAAGTTTCATTTTTTTGATCACCTGGAAATCTGAAATAAAATAAATTGTAGATTTAACTTTTATATTGGGCTAGAAAGTAAAGAACATTTGTTTTGAAAAATAATTTGTTTTCTGTAATTTTCATATGTGGCTTCAAAATTAAAAATACTTAACCTTATGTGATATTTGACAATAAATCTGTGATTTTTTTTTTAAAGCAGTGTTTCAGTATTAAGGTTATCAAGTGCTGGATGAAACTCCTCTTTTTGTGTTTGGAGAATGAGATTATACTTAGTATACTGCACAAAGTGGGTACTTAATAGAAACTTTTTACTTGATTTATCATACCTACTGAGTTCTTCCAAATGTTCTGAGTTTTGAGATACAGTTTCCACCGTGGATCCTCGAAACTCTTCTAAAAAAAAATATACAAAGTAAATAGTTTATCATGAACACGGTTTATAGTTATTTTGATCTTGAACCTGGGAATCCCTTTTCAGGGATATCTGTCCTTCACCTATAAACGTGTATGTATCACCAGGGCAGATTGTATTGTACAAAGATGGTCACAGCAATCTCTCCCACTCCACATGTTCCTGTACAGTATGATCTTGTCAATCCCCCATGAAGGAGCAGAATCTAGTTTTCTTCTTGAAATTGAGCTACCCTTAAGACTCTTTTGTGATCAGCTGAATGTGGAGGAAGTGACGAAAATGAGCTCTGGGGCTAGGTCCATAAAAGCTATGCAGCCTCTACCTGGTTATCTTAGGATACTGTTTTTGGAGGAAGTGAATCACCACATAAGTCCTCATACCCTGAGACTGCCATGCTGGAATGGCCATGTATAGATGTTCTAGCAGACAGTCCCAGCTGAGTCCAGCCTTCCAGCCATCTTGGCCAAGTCTCCAGCCTGCCAGTGAAGCTGTCTTTGACTCTTCAAACCAGCCCATCTGTCAGCTGAATACCATTTAGTGACTTCAATTAATGTCCAGCCGAGCCCTGCTTGAATTCCTAATCCACAGAATTCTTGTGATACAATAAAATGGCTACTGAAAAGGCCACCTTGTTTTGGGTAAGATGACTTTAAAAAATATTACTGAAAAGGAAAATTAATTTAAGGAGCAATATAAAGTACCCAAATAATGAAGTCAAATATGGGAAGTTTATCTATCTATCTACATGTATGTGTGTGTGTGTATACATATAACTACATATATAAACATACATATATAAAAACTTCCCATATTTGGCTTCACTATTATGATATTATGATAATGAAGTCAAATATGGGAAGTTTGTTTATGTAGATATACATGTATAAATGACTTCATTTATCATATACCATATGTGTATATATATATAGAGAGAGAGACATGTTAATTTGTTACTTAACTTTAACTTTCATATCTGCTCCTTTACTTTTGATTTGAATTCACTGGGATTAATCTAATAAGATGCTGTTTATTCCTGTTTATGACAGGCCCCAGTTTTCAGGCCCTTCATTCTATTTTTTATTACCTTTCGTGTTCTGTCCCCATCTCCTACCCACTGCAATTCCTAAAAGAGTTCTACTTTGCCTTTTGGAATATTTGATTCATTATTTCAGCAAAATGTCCTATATCTTTACCCTATTTTCTGAAATTCCTTTTACTTTCTTGCTCTAACAGAAATTTGTCTCTTCTCTCAAGATACTATCAGCCCACAAACCCATTTTTGTTGTATTTTTCTTGGTCTTCTCACTGCTGGACCTGAAGATGGGTTGGTGTCCTCTTTCCTCCTTGTTCTTTCAGGACATTTGCCTTTCCTCTTTCCCTCTCTAACACTCATGTCATTAGATTATACAGTCAACCATTTGTCACTATTGTGATCTACCTACAAGTGGAATCATTCTCAGTTGAAGTTATCATTGCCTCATTGTCACCGTACTACTACTTTCTTAACTTAGTAATTTCAATGTAGAGGTAGAAGATTATTCCACCCTAAGTCTCAATTCTTTGACCTCCTGTTCTTTTACATCTTGTCCTTTACATTACCACAGCCATTAATTCCCCTGGTCATACTTAGACCTTGTCATTATCAGTAACTATGAGTCCCCTCTAGCTCATTTTCCTGTATTTAACTGCTTGGCTGCCTCCTTTTGTATTTCCAGATCACTCCCTCTGGTATCCTGACCCCAGCAATTCTTCTACTTCATTGGAACCCCCATTCCTACCACATTTTCACTGTTTCTCCTAATTTTTCTGTCTCTTCTTCCTTCCTCATATAATTTAAATTCCATGGTTATGTACTTCCTTGCATAAAGTCTAAATTTCTCTTCTTTTCACTTTGTTTACTTACTTGGCAAAAGTATAGCCCTAGTTAAATCCAGTTATCTTCCGATTCCTCTCCTGCACTGTATAGTTCAACATGGCTGGAGAAAATACACAACTGGCCTGAGATGCCTCATCTTAAATTCATGGTCACAAACATTAAGTAGACCCTTGCACTTCCAGGCCTTTCTATGAAACATTCCTGGTCTACTCATTCTTTCACTCCCCTAGATCACTAAATCTTCTACTTTTCTCAGACCTCCCACCCTGCACTTTTCTCAGCTGATGATTTATTTTCTGGTTTCATTGAGGAAATAAATGACAGTAGGAAAAATCTTCCACAAGTCCTGTGGGGAGAGTTACTCACCTACTGCTTCTATTCTGTATACTCTGTCTTCCCTTCTGTTAGTATCAATGAACTGTTATCCCTCTACTTCTTCACTAGATTTCAGGCCCTCTTGTGTAGACAAGACATAGTTTCAGTCCTTCCTTCTGCCTCCCACTCATCAGTGCTCTTTCTCTCTATTAGGTCTTCCCTATCAGTAGAGAACTATTTAGTTAAAGCCATGTGACTTAAGTTCTCACCAATGAAATGAGCAAAGAAATATATAGTCATGTGTCACTTAATGACAGGGATATCTTCAAAGAAATGAGTCATTAGGTGATGTTGTTGTACAAACATCATAGAGTGTACTTACACAAATCTAGATGGCATAGTCTACTACATAGCTAGGCTATTATATGGTATAGCATATTGCTTCTGGGCTACAAACCTGTTTGGCACGTTACTATAGTGAATATTATAGGCATCTGTAACACTATAATGAGTATTTGTATAGCTAAACATAGTAAAGGTAATGCATTGCAACACAGTGTTATGATGGCTAAAATGTCACTAGTGCATAGGAATCTTCCAGCTCCATTATCTCTTAGGACCACCATTGTGTATGGCATATATTGTTGACAGAAATGTCCTTATGCAATGCATGGCTGGATACTTCTTCTGAGTCTGAGTGTTAGACATTGGGTACTCACTCACCACAGGACAGTTGACTCTTGGTTCCATCACTGCAAAAACACTCATTTGGATTATAACCTAGGTTTTGCACTGTGGGTCTGACTTAAGGTGTGATTTGAGATGTTTGATCTGTAGGACTTCAAGGGAGCTGGAAGACTGAGACCAGTACCACTCTAGTAAGGGAGACCAGAAGCAACAACACATTGAAGTGTGATATTTGCTTATATGATCTACATTTCAGTAGAAACTGGCACTTCCTTGTTGCTAATAGTAAAGCCTCTGAAATGGTCGATTGAAGTTGGCAACAAAAAGATCTCATTTATACCACCACTTAGCCTATATGTTACAAAAGCAATAGAATAAGCCAGTAAATGCCAAATTGCTATAAATCCACCGTCGCATCCCTTTTTTGAAAACAATGGAATATAATATTTATATTATACAGTATTATATGTAAACAAGATTTTTAAAATGTTATCTGTAGAGAAGTACGAGTTGAAACGGAGGAGACATTACCTGGTAATTTGGTGACTAGAAAGGTAAATGAATTTTTATAATTTTGGCATGCTAAACATTTGTAGTGGCCTTACTCTCAAAAAGGGTAAATAACTCATTCATAAAGGTTGTATCAGAGTTTATAGACTAGACCCCTGGTAATGGATTCAACCTTTCTACAACAAATCAAAAGTATTGTTGTATGCTCACATGAATATACAGTAGTCATTACCTTAAATTTAAAACTCACTATAAGCAGCAAATACAGAGCATGATATGAAGGCTGTATTGTATCAGTGTGGTCTGCAGAGAATTTCTTCATATGGTTTTTGCCTTGTTGAAATATATGTTGCAGTTCAAAGCTAAAGGGATTACTTTTGAATAGTCATCACAGAGCTTGATTACATTCGTATATCATATTTAGCTGAACCCTGCAGGCTATTATTCCATTAGCTATGCTGGTCCTGCCATTGTCAAAAAGTTGATCACCTAATGTTAAAAGACTGTGTTTTCTGTTGACCTTATCCAAATGACTCAAAAGCTTTTGTTTGAAAAATAAAACTCAGATTATGTTTTATGAAACTGATTAAGAATAAATACTGTGTATAAACTATGCTCCTATCTTATGGGTGATCTTAAAATTATGCTATTATTAACAATGAGATATTTTGTTTTTGTATTTCAGCAGATTTTACTGATAGTCATACATTCAATTTTAGTAGAAACAGTACTTCTCTCTCACTGATAGTAAAGAGTCTCAGAAACTGATTTCTGAAAAAGGAACAGAAATCTCCCTTCCCCACCATGTAAATCATATAAAATTACCCTGGAAGTAAGCCAGTATATCAATGTAAATATAATGGCACATCTACAATGGCCTACTTACAATATGATTTTACAAGGCCACTGTACTGAAGAGAACAAAGTTCTGTTTTGGGGAAATGTGTATATGAACTGAAAACTTGTCAATCACACTTGATAATCAGAAAATCCCTTCCAGTAAATAAATAAATAAAATATTTAACTGTTTATTCTTCATATGATGGTTGTATAGGTTCACTCGTTTAATTACAATGAGAATATCTGATTCAGGGCTATAAATCTGGTTTTTATAAACCCAGAATCCCATTACCAATAAAAGGCATACTTAGACATAAGCTTGACTTTTAAATTATTTTATTATGAATTAGCCACAAATAAGTAATGAGATGAGAGCTCATCTTTGAAAAAGATATCGACCATTATGACTTTATTATTTAAAATAACATATACATTTTTTTCATTAGAATCACATTACAAAAGCTGTCCTTTGGGAATAAAGATGATTTTGACACTATCTCAGTTGAACAGCTCAGTCCTTGAGCTGTGTTCCCAGGAGTGATGATGGATTGGCATAGACTCATGTTTGCTCTTTGGCATGGTCTTCCTTGTAACTGATAGTTTGTAAAATGGCTGGTCAGGGATGCAGGCTGTGATCCTGGAACACAGCCAGATACTAATTTTGGCCTCATTAGCACTGTTCTCTTAATCAATTGAACTTTTCAGCAGGTGGAGGTTTCCTAATATTTCTTGTACTAGCTTGTCTTTAGCTACTCACTTGAAACTCACAATAGATGAGTGGGTATCAGTCAGGAGGAAACAGATGGCACATACAACTGGGATTTTGAAGAGACTTTAATGAAGGGACTATTAAGAGATGAGGGCAGGGCTAAGGAGCTAATAAGGGATATTGAGGCACCTAGGGACTTGCAAAAGAGGGTGCCATGCCATTATCATCTCTGCGTCTAAATTCAGGGTAAGGAGACAGGATGGTGCCACTGGATGTTGGGTGAGGGCAGAGATTTAGAAAAGGGACTGCTTTTTCTAAATCTAGAAGTAGCAGTTGCAGAGTGTCACAGTTGTCAGAAAGGAGCTGAAGTGAGGGGCAGAGGAATAGTATTCTCACTCTCCACCTTCCTAACCTCTCATCTGCTGGTGACTCTCTTTGGCTAAATCCATATGATGAAGCCAGAAGGCAAGTCAGCCTGTGTGATGGTGTCTGAAGTCAGTCTCCTGGGACACAGAGCAGAGAAGGTGGGAGAATTGATCGTGTGTGTGTGTGTGTGTGTGTGTGTAAGGGGTGGGGGAGGGGAAATGAGCAGCATATAATAACCATACAATGCAAATGTTTTCCTTTAGCAAAAATTTAGTCATGTGAAGTGTGGTTTGGGCATCAATATATTTAATGTTGGCATATAATTGGATATTTCTTTATTCCTTTTCCTCCTCCTCCTCATTGTATAATATTGGTTTGTCATTCATGGCTTTCTCGTCTTACAGTTTTGTAAAAAATTTATGAATCAAAGCCTAAGATTATAGAGTTAATCTCACTCTATCAAAAATATGTGATTTTGGGAGTAATATTTTTCTACATTTTGTTGTTAACAAAACAAAAAGTTAATCTGTCCTATCTGTGTTTTGAAGTAGAAATCATGATGTGGTAATTCTATATCTGATGAGCATAATAATCAAGATGGAAACTTTTAAGGCAGGAGGCATCTTTCAAGTTTGGATAGACTCTCTTGAAAGTGTCAAAAACTGACATGTGTTCTTTCATATCACAGGATCTGGTATATAACAATTCCCTTGCCAAGGGCTTTTATTAATATTCAAGCAATTAAAATTTATGCAAAAATCAGAAGTATATTCCAATTCAAAATTATATATTCTTTTTTTTTAACCTTACACACCATTACTTTGAATAAATGGAATGCAACTAGGCTTGAACAAAGCACTGAAGATACCATATTGACACAGAATGATAACTGAATTTCTTTTTCTGGGCGTTTAAACTTTTAATGAGAATATCTGATTCAGGTCTATTAATCTGTCCAGACACTAAATATTTTCTTAAGATAAATAGTGTGTTAATGTCTTCATACAGTTCTTTTTATTTCTTTGATTTTTTGCTACATTATAAATCCTGCAATTTTTTTCTATTCAAGACAGAGTAACAGAAATCAGATTAACTTCTTTCCTAAAACACTCCACCCTACCCCAAAAAACCTGAACAAAATATATGAAACAATGATTTTGAAGACACTGGACATCAGACAACAAAAGCCAGTGATTTCTGAAAGACAAGAAATATGTTTTGAATACAAAACATGCAAAAAGGCACAATGAGGAGAAAAATCAATCAAAACTGACCCGTAACTGACATAATTATTAGAATTAGGAACAAAAACAAAGTTACTCTAACTGTATTTTAGACATTTAAAATGTTAAGTAGAGACAAGGAAAATAAAATAAAACATTAATAAACTTGAAGACAGAGTAGTAGAAGCCGCAAAATGAAGAAAGAGAGTCGAAAAGATGAACATATTATCAGTAAACTATAGAACAGCTTCAAGCAGCCTAATAGACACGTATTGGCATCTCCATAAAAAGGATATGGAGAAAGAATTGAAAAATAGTTTAAGAAATTACAGCTGAAAATTTTCTAAAATTGATGAAGACTATAAGCCCACATATCCAAGAAGCTCAACAGACCCCAAGCTTAAGAAACTTAAAGTACAAAAATTAAAAAAAAATACATATGAAACATATAATGCCATACCCACTGAAAATATCTTTATAAAATGAAGGCAAAAATACTTTTCAGACAGACAAAAGCTGAAGCAATTCATTAGCAGCATATTTGTACTACAAGTCCTCAAGGCAGAAGAAAAGTGATACCACATGATAATCTGGATCTATGTAAAGAAATGAAGAGCATCAGAGGTGGTAAGTACAACACATGAAAACGTACAAAGGTGAGAAGGGGAGAAATGGAAGGATGTAATTGTAAACTTTTTTTGAGACAGGGTCTTGCTTACTGCAGTGCAGCCTTGACCTTACAGGCTGAAGCAATCCTCTTGCCTCCTCAGCCTCCCAAGTAGCTGGGACTACAGGTGTATGCCACCATGTCTGGCTAATTAAAAAAAAAAATTATTGTAGAGATGGGATCTTGTTTCGTTGCCTACTCTGCTCTTGAACTCCTGGCCTCAAGTAATCCTTCTGTCTTGGTGTACCAAAGTATTGGGATGACAAGCATGAGCTACCATGCCTGGCCTATAAGATTCTTATACTATATGTTACCGTTGGTGGGAATGTAAATTAGTATAGCCATTATGGAGATTTCTCAAAAAACGATAAAAATAGATGTCATGCAATCCAGTAATCCCACTGCTGGGTATTTATACAAAGGAAATAAAATAAATACATTCAAGGGATACCTGCACTTCCATGTGTATTGCAGCACTATCTACGGTAGCTAAGACATGGAATCAACCTAAGCATCCATTAACAGACAAAAGGACAAAGAAAATGTGCTGTATATACACAATAGAATACTATTAAGCTACAAAACAGAATGCAATCCTGTCGTTTGCCGCCACAGAAATAAGCCTGGAGAACATTATGTTCAGTGAAATGGGGCGGGCACAGAAAGATAAATACTGCATGTTCTCACTCACATGTGGAAGCTAAAATAATTCCAGCTCATGGAAGTGGAGAACAGAATAGTGGGTATTAGAGGCTGGGAAGGGTCAGGGGATGGGAGAAGGTGGGAGATGTTGGTTAATGGATACAAAATTACAGTTAGATAGGAGGAAGGAAGTCTGGTGTTCAGAAGCATTGCAGGGTGAATATGGTTAACTATAATTTATTGACTCTTTTCCAAAAGCTAGAAGACAGAATTTTGAATGTTCGCAACACAAAGAAATGATAAATGTTTGAGGTGATGGCTATGTTAATTACCCTGATTTGATCATGACACATTGTAAACATGTATCAAAATATCACCCTGTATTCCATAAACATCTACAATTATAATGTGTCAACTAAAAATAAAAGGGAAAAAATTCTTACACTATATGTTAAATATCTAATGTCACTTGAAGGTAGGTTGTGAAAAGTTAAAGATATACACTGATCATTATTTTTGCTTTTACATTTTAGTTTACACTTTTCATTTAAATATTCTGAAAAAAAAAAGATTTGAAAAATCAACATCCTTCGAATCTGAAAATAAAAAAACCTGTCTCTAATTTAAACATTAATTTGAAAACTTATCCTTCTCGTGTATTTCCCTGATCTGCGGCTTGAAGATAAGCTAATGAATTCAAAGAAATAACCATTTCATTATCACTCCAAAAGTTTAATTTTCTTGACCAAATTATGTGCAGTGTAATACATAGAATATGAAACTAAATGCTGATAGATAAATAGATTTGATTTTTTTTTCTGGTTACTTCAGAGTAACCGTTGGGAAAATATACAAGCTCTGTATTCATGTTCTTTTCATGTTGTCTGTACTTTAGAACAGAGAATTATGTGAAATAATTTTTGTAACACTTTACTGAGGTATGATTGACATAATAAAAGCTGTACATATTTAATTTATAAAACTTGATGGGTTTGCAGGTAAGTAAACCATTCAAAATCTATGCTGTAAACACATCCATCATCCAGGGGATGATATTTTTAATGAATAATCCAGAGATGTGAAAATGAATGTTTTTGTAAAAATTGAGTTTTCTAATGTATGTTGAGATTTCCAAAGAAAAGATTCTGTAGATATACAATATCCAGTTCAAATATAGTATTATGAGTAGATATATATCTGGTCAGCAGCAAAGTAGTTCCTAGAAATAACATCTCCGAAAAACCCAAACAATTCCCTTACCAAAATTAAAAATCAAAACTTTGCACATCCCAAGTAAGATACTCTTCCTCTTAAATTTTCGTAAGAATGAACTGGTCTGTTTAAAACAATGACAATGAGAAATACATTTTGAAATAAGTCACCAGTTTCCAGGTGATCTATATATATATGTCTGCTACTCGAGTGTGGTCTCCAAACCAGCAGCATTAACATTACCTGAAGCTTGTTAGAAATGCAGAAATGTAAGCCACGCTTCAGACCTAGCAACACAGAATCTGCCTTTTAACAGGATCCCAAGGTGATTCATTCGCTCGTTAAAGTTTGAAAATTGTTGCTTTATGGAATCTTACTCCTATTTATATTTAACTATTAAGAGTAGGAGTAAAATATTAATAGCATGTTGGTAAAAGGAGTTGTAGCTTCTTGTCTGTTGTTCAGTTGCAACATTTACATAATAAGTAAAAACAATTGTTTTCCTCATGTTGTAATAGAGAATGTGGTCAGCACTTCTATTGTTACCATTATTATTATTATTATTATTATTATTATTATTATTATTATTTTGAGACGGAGTCTCACTCTGTCTCCTAGGCTGAAGTACAGTGGTACAATCTCAGCTCACTGCAATCTCCGCCTCCCGGTTCAAGTGATTCTTCTGTCTCAGCCTCCGAGTAGCTGGGATTACAGACACCTGCCATAATGCCCGGCTAATTTTTGTATTTTTAGTAGACATGGGATTTCAGCACGTTGGCCAGGCTGGTCTCGAACTCCTGACCTCAGGTGATCCACCTGCCTCGGCCTCCCAAAGTGCTGGGATTACAAATGTGAGCCACCATGCCCGGCCAGCACTTTATTATTTAGTTTTAATTTTTAATTGTATGTTGACAAATTATAATTATATGTATTTATGGGGTACAAAGTGATGTTATGATCTATGAATACAATGTGAAATTGTTAAATTAAGCTAGTTAGCATGTCCAACACTTCAAATGCTTATAATTTTTTTATGGTGAAAGCATTTGAGAATTACTGTCTTAGAGATTCTGAAATGTACAATACATTATTACTGACTATATTTACCATGATGTGCAATATATCTTAAAGAAAAAACCTTATTCCTCCTGTCTAATTGAGGCTTTGTACTTTTTGACCATTATCTTCCCATTTCCCTCACTACTCCTATCCTCTGATAACCATCCTTCTGCTCTCTGCTTCTTTGAGTTAGATTATTTTAGATTCCAATACAAGTGAGAACATTTTATATGTGTCTTTCTATGCCTGGCTTATTTCATTTAGTATACTATTCTCCGATTCCATGTATGATATTGCAAATGACAGGATTTCTCACTTTTTAAGGCTGAATAATATATGTATATGTATTATTCATTCATATATACACATTCTGTATATATATACACATACATTATATATTGTGTATATATACACACACACACATATATACACATATATATGCTTTTACATTTTAGTTTCCACTTTTCATTTAAATATTCTGGTTGGAAAAAAATAAGATTTGAAAAATCAACATCCCTCGAATCTGATTATATATATATATATATATACACACACACATACACACCCCACATTATATATATGTGTATATATATACCACATTATATATATATACACACACACACACACATACATATATATACACCACATTTTCTTTATCCATTCATTGGTTTATGGATACTTAGGTTGATTCCATGACTTGGCTATTAGGAATAGTGCTGCAATGAACATGGGAGTGCAGACATCTGACATGCTGATTTCAAATATCTGGGTAAATACCCAGAAGTAGGATTACTGTATCATATGGTAATTTTAATTTTTAGTTTTTTGAGAAAACTCCATATGGATTTCTGTAATGGTTGTACTAATTTATAGTCTCACCAACAGTGTACAAGGGTTCCCTTTTCTCCACCTCCTTGCCAACATTGATCTTTCATCTTTTTGATAACAGCCGTTCTAACAGGTATGGATTGATATCTCATTGTGATTTTAGTTTACTAGTGATTAATGATGGTCAGCAATTTTTCCATATGTCTGTTCACCATTTATGTCTTTTTTTTGAGAGATGTCTATTCAGGTCCCCAGCCCATTTTAAAATTAGGCAATTTGTTTTCTTTCTATAGAGTTGTTTGAGTTTTTTATATGTTGGTTATTAATCCCTTATCAGATGTATGGCTTGCAAATATTTCCTCCCAATCCATAGGTTGTCTCTTCACTCTGTTGTTTTCTTTTTTTGTGCAGAAACTTTTACTTTTGATGTAATCCCATTTGTCTGTTTTTCCTTTTGTTGCTACACTTTTGGGGTCAAATCTAAAAACTTATTGCCTAGACCAATGACACATAGTAGTTTTCCCCTTATGTTTTCTTCTAGTAGCATTACAGTGTCAGGTCCTATGTTTAAGTCTTCAATTCATTTTGAATTGATTTTGCATATGATGTGTGGTAAGGATCAAATTTCATTCTGCATATGGATATCCCAGTTTTCTCAGTACCCTTTGTTAAAGAGACTGTCCTTTTTCTGTTGTGTATTCTTGGCATCTTTGTTGAAAATCAATTGACCATACATACATGTGTGGGTCCATTTATGGGCTTTCTATTCTGTTCTATTGGTCAAGAACTCTATTTTTATGCCAGTATCATGCTGTTTTAATTATTATCAGTCTGTAGTATATTTTGAAGTCAGGTAGTGTGATGCCTCTAGATTTGTTCTTTTTGCTCATCATTGCCTTGGCTATTGGGGTGTGTCTGTGTGTGTGTCTGTCTCTGTGTGTGTGTGTCTGTGTGGTTCCATATACATTTTAGAATTGCTTTTCTATTTATGAAAAATGACATTAAATCTCTGAACCACCCTATGCTTTAAGTATTATTATTCCTTTTGTATAGCTAAGGAACCTAAAGGTTGGAGAGATTAATGTGCTCAATCTCATACAGCTGATAACTGTTTCACTGGCGATTCAAACCCAGGTTAATCTGGATCTTAAATCCATCCTCATAGCTTCTGTGCTCATTCTCACTTCAATTAATTCAAAAGGTAGATGAGTCTTAAGAAAATCTCTTAGGCAAGTGTATAGTGTTAGGCTTGGAAAGATTGATTTATTTGACTTTGTGGCAAGAACTACTGCAGCAGACCTATTTAGTTCTTAATAGTTGTTTGTCTATTTACTTTCTTGTCTTTTAGAGACCATTTCTAATGCAGCAGTTAAGAAAACAGCCATATACTCCAGGGATCTCCCTGAAAACCACTAATCTGACATGTAGGCCATGACAACTGAGATTGGGCTAGTGAGAAACCAAATCTAGGGTTTCCATCATGTAAGTTGTTGCCTTTATTTCATTATACTTTGATTCAATCCCTAATGGATTCAGCTTCATAAAGTCAGAAAAAGAAAAAAAAAAGCAATTTATTCATGTTTTCATTGGAGCTCACTGCAGACATGAAATTTCTCTAAAAATGCAAATCATTTGGTGCCACATAAGTGAAACTCAGTAGCTAAAGCGCTTAGAGGAAAATGCTTTCCCAGGGCTAATGTTTTCATGCCCAGTGATTGAATAAATCGATCCATTTATTACAACATCTTCACTTAAGATTTTGTCCCTAGATGAATGTATCTAAGAGTACTAGAAGACTTTTCTTTATCACTGAGAAAATTGATTACACTTGTTAATTTGGCTTTTAATCCTAGATATATAAAAATAAATACCATAAACATGTGTAGAAGAAATCAATATAGATTTGTTCAATATCAGATTGATCAAAAAAGGATTTAGTAAGACTCCAAGATGTAAAATACTAATGTACAAACTAAGCCCTTACTTATGTAATACGACTTTAGACGAGCTCAGTATAAACCTAAAAGAAACTATTTCTTAAAACGGAAATGGTGTACTTTTCTTGCATTAAAGAAAAACCCCCAGAAGGCCTACCTATCCAAGGTATTTAATGTGAACATTTGTTTTTAAAAGATTTCTTGTCTCTGGTCCAGCCATTGTTGTTAATTCATGGGGCACCATATCACAGATTTTTTTTTATGTTACATAAAGCAAAAATTACACTTAACAAATGTAAGTTTAAGTCATAAAAAATAGATAAAACAACACTCCTAAAAGCCAAGGTATCACATGGAAAGGCTATCAGTCATTCTTTTCAGAGAAAGTGAGGACAACGAGAAATAAAAGTCATATTCAAAGACTCCTGAAATGCCACTTAGACTGGCTCTGGCCCATTATGTCATGTGTTTTGTAGAACTCAATAGCAAACCAAGTAGACACTCTTTTGACTAAGCATATTTTTGATTCTGCTTGTATAATAATGAAAAAGACAGAGATTTGCATGCTAGTCCACTCTCAGAATGATGAAAGTTTAAAACTGCTTCTCTGGTAGTAATATGGTTTATGTTGAATATACACTGTGTCAGTCACAAATGATAATCTCTATTCACTTGTCATACACTCAACAGATATTCATTGAGAACCCAAGTGCAAAACACATTTGTGGGATAGGTGATTGGATGCAGTTTGTAACTGTGTTCAAATTAGATAGATTCAGAGGTACATGACCGAGGAGGAGCATGGGAAGTTTAATCTGCAATCACGGCATAACCCTCTGAATTAGTGCATGACCCTCAGAGAAGAAATGAGGTTTTTATGTACAACTTCTTAAAACAATTAATTTAGTAGGGGGCACAGAGTTTCAAAACAAATACTGACTTTAAAAGAATACATTTAAATACATTTGAATGCTTGTCCCAGTAAAAATAGTCTGCTGGGTTTCCATGGTAGGACTCAGGTTCTTTAATAGTATAATTGGTGGGTCAAATATGACAAGACACAGAAAAGCAGAGCATCTCTGTGTTAGAGCATGTTTTGTCAATACTCAACGTGCACATGATACAAATGTGTATACATTTTGACTGATAAATAAGTAGAAGTCATTTCTGGAGAACTTTTTGTGGTTAGAATTTAAGTACATAATCACCATTTCCTTGTAATCTCCAGATTATAAATTTTTCTCTTTTGAAAACTATATATTTGTCCCTGTATCTGTATTACCTTGCATGATATCTTAGAGCTGGTATATACATAGTGTTTTCTGAGTGAATAGCCTGCAGCTTATGATTTACTTTAAAAATATGACATAATAAAATGTTGGTTGGCACATAGAAGGTGACCATTAAATGTCTATTGAAAGACAGACAGAGTGAGTGAACACATCTGTTCTTAAAAGTTTATATGAGAGTACAAAAGACATATAGTAAAGACAAATCTGTGGGCTTGAAATGCCAGATTAAAACAATTCAACAGCAAGATCTATGGACAACTCTTTAGTAAGTACATAAAAATTAGTTATGTAAGGAAGTCCTACCCAGAGCAATCAGGCAAGAGAAAGAAATAGAAAGCATCCAAATAGGAAAATAAGTTATAAAACGATCTCTGTTTGTTGATGATATGATTCTATACCTAGAAAACCCTAAAGACTCTGCCAAAAGGCTCCTGGAACTGATAAACAACTTCAGTAAAGTTTCAGGATGCAAAATCAATGTAAAAAAATCAGCAGCATTTCTATATAACAATACCTTTCAAGCTGAGAGTCAAATCAAGAACACAATCCCATTCACAATAGACACACACACACACACACACACACAAAATTACCTAGGAATACATCTAACTAAGAAGCTGAATGATCTCTACAAGGAGAACTGCAAAACACTGCTCAGAGAAATCACAGATGACACAAACCAATGGGACATTCCATGTTCATGGATTGGAAGAATAAATATTGTTGAAATGGCCATAATTTCCAAATCAACCTGCCGATTCAATGCTGTTCCTATCAAGCTACCAACATCATTTTTCACATAATGATAAAAAACAATTCTAAAAATCGTGTGGAACCAAAAAAGAGCCCAAATAGCCAAAGCAATCCTAAGCAAAAAGAACAAAGCCAGAGGTCCCACACTACCCAACTTCAAACTACACCATAAGGCCACAGTAACTAAACAACATGGTACTGGTACAAAAACAGACACATAGACCAATGGAACAGAATGGAGAACCTGAAAATAAAGCTGCACACCTATAGTTATCTAATTTTTGACAAAGTTAACAAAAATAAGCAATGGAGAAAACACTCCTTATTCAATAAATGGTGCTAGAATAGCTGACTAGCCATATGCAGAAGAAAAAAAATGGACCTCTACCTTTTACCATATACAAAAAGTAACTCAAGATGGATTAAAGATTTATTTTATTTTATTTTTATTTTTTTGAGACAGGGTCTCACTCTGTTGCCCAGAGTGGGGTGCAGTGGCACAGTCTGAGCTCACTGCAGCCTCTGCTTCCTGGGTCAAGCAATTCTCCTTCCTCAGCCACCTCAGTAGCTGGGATTACAGGTGTGCACCGCCATACCCTGCTACTTTTTGTATTTTTAATAGAGATGGGGTTTTGCTGTGTTGCCCAGGCTGGTCTCAAACTCCTGAGCTCAAGCAATCCACCTGCCTCAGCCTCCCAAAGTGCTGGGATTACAGGCATGAGCCACTGTACCTGGCCTGAATTAAAGATTTAAATGCAGGCAGATCACCTGAGGTCAGGAGTTCGAGACTAGCCTGGCTAACATGGTGAAACCCCGTTTCTACTAAAAATACAAAAAATTAGCCAGGTGTGGTGGCACGTGCCTGTAATCCCAGCTACTTGGGAGGCTGAGGCAGGAGAATCGCTTGAACTGGGGATGGAGGTTGCAGTGAGCCAAGATCATGCCATTGCACTCCAGCTTGGGCAACAAGAGCAAAACTCTATCAAAAAAATAGTTAAATGTAAGACCTCAAACTATAAGAATCCTAGAAGAAAACTTAGGAAACACCATTCTGGACATGGGCTTTGGGAAATAATTTATGACTAAGTCCTCAAAACAATTGCAGCAGAAACAAAATTTGACAAGTGGGATGTAATTAAACTAAAGAGCTTCTGTTCAGCAAAATAAACTATCAACAGAGTAAATGAACCATCTACAAATGGGAGAAAATATTCACAAACTATGCATCTGACAAATATTTAATACCCACAATCTATAAGGAACTTAATTCAATGAGCAAAAGACAAAAACTTGTTAAAAAGTGGGCAAATGACATGAACAAACACTTCTCAAAAGAAGACATACAAAGAGCCAACAAACATATGAGTAAGTGCTCCACATAACTAATCATCAGAGAAATGCAAATCAAACCACAATGAGATACCATCTCACACCAGTCAGAATAGCTATTATTCAGGAGTGAAAAAACAGCAGATGCTGGTGAGGCTGTGGAGAAAAGGGAATGCTTATCCGCTGTTGGTGGGAATGTAAATTAGTTCAGCCACTGTGGAAAGCAGTTTGGAGATTCCTCAGAGAACTGAAAACAGAACTACCAATCAACCGAGAAATCCCATTACTGGATTTATATCTGAAAGAATATAAATTGCTGTACCAAAGACACGTGCTCTCACATGTTTATTGCAGCTCTGTTCAGAATACCAGATATGGAGTCAACCTAGGTGTCCATCAATGGTGAACTGAATAAAGAAAAAGTACACGTGTACACATGGAATACTATGCAGTCACAAAAAGAATGAAATCATGTCCTTTGCAGTAACATGGATGCAGCTGGAGGCCATTATCCTAAGAGAATTAATGCAGGAACAGAAAACCAAATACTGCATGTTCTTACTTATAAGTAGGAGTTAAACATTGGGTACTCATAGACATAAAGATGACAAAAACAGACACTGGGGGCTACTAAGCAGGGAGGCAGAGTAAGGAGGCAAGGATTGAAAATCTAGCTGTTGGGTACTATGCTCGCAATTTGGGTGATGGGATCTATTTATTGCAAACCTCAGCATCACAGAATATATCCAAGTAACAAACCTGCACTTGTACCCCCCGAATCTAAAATAAAAGTTGAAATTATAAAAAAAGAAATAATTTTTAAGAACTGATTTTCTTCTTGAATATATTATTTGCTCCTTTTACAAGTAGAAGTCTAAACTTTCAGTCACAGTTTCTAAAATGCTTTAGAGAAGAAATGAGATGTTTTATGTTCAACTTATTTTATTTTATTTTATTTTATTTTTTGAGACAGAGTCTCACTCTGTCACCCTGTCTGGAGTGCAGTGGCACGATCTTGGCTCACTGCAACTTCCGCCTCGTGGGTTCAAGCAATACTCCTGCCTCAGCCTCCAGAGTAGCTGGGATTATAGACGCCCACGACCACGCCAGGCTGATTTTTGTATTTTTAGCAGACACAGGATTTCACCAAGTTGGCCAGGCTGGTTTTGAGCTCCTGACCTCAGGTGATCTGCCTGCCTCGGCCTCCCAAAGTGCTGGGATTACACGCCATTATGCCTGGCCATCAAGTTCTTAAAATAACTTTTTTTTTTTTTTTTTTTTTTTGAGACGGAGTCTCGCTGTCTCCCAGGCTGGAGTGCAGTGCCGCGATCTAGGCTCACTGCAAGCTCCATCTCCCAGGTTCACGCTATTCTCCTGCCTCATTCTCTCGTCTAGCTGGGACTACAGGCGCCCGCCAGCACACGACTACAGGCGCCCGCCAGCACACCCGGCTAATTTTTTGTATTTTTAGTAGAGACGGGGTTTCGCTGTGTTAGCCAGGATGGTCTCGATCTCCTGACCTCGTGATCCACCCGCCTCGGCTTCCCAAAGTGCTGGGATTACAGGCGTGAGCCACCGCCCCCAGCCAAAATAATTATTTAAGTTCAAAGAAATACATATTTGTTTTTCCTTTCTTAATGGAGGAAGATTTGAGCTAAACGACTTAATTTTTATGGATTCTGTGGTTTTTATGCAGTTTACAGGTATTGAGTCACCTTTTCTAATTGCTGTCAGTGTAACTGGAGTATATATGGGCGTAGAGGGGAGAAGAGAGAAGGCATACTAGCGTTGGAAGATTGTTTATCCTTTCTACTCAAATAATCTGCCTCCTTCAAATTTAACTTGTTTTGATTGCACTGTGGTAGGGACAAAAAAGTACTGTATTTTAAAACCAAACATATTTTTCCTGGAAACCCATTATATAAACTATACTTCAGTGAATGAGATGCTACTAAAAGACATGACAATACTTACTCAGATGATAAAAATTACTGGAAAGGCCAGACTGGTAGATCACACCTGTAATCTCAGCACTTTGGGAGGCTGAGGCAGGAGGATTGCTTGGGCTCAGGAATTCCAGGCCAGCCTGGGCAACATAGTGAGACCTTGGCTCCACAAAAAAATTTTTAAAAATTAGCCAAATGTGGTGATGCATTCCGATATTCCTAGCTACTTTGAAGGCTGAGGCAGGAAGATTGCTTGAGCCGGGGCAGGTCAAGGCTGCAGTGAGCAGAGATCTCACCACTGCACTCCAGCCTGGGTGACAGAGTGAGACCTTATTTCAAAAAAAAAGTTACTGGAAAAAAGGTTACTTTTATGACTAATTCCACATGACTAAATTAGGTTGAAGAAAACTTTATATTGTCTTATCACCAAAAAGCCTGTTTTATATCTATCTGTCCATTATATCTGTCTGCCTGTCTATCCATCTTTCATCAAGGTGTTTGCCTGAATCATTCTTGCCATCTTCTGATCTAAGAAACTGAGAATAAAAAACCAAATAGGCTGTATAGTTTAAAGTGTTGATTTGCTCCAATACTGTAGAGCATTTCATTCCACATATTGGGAAAACCAAGTAAATTACATATCTACTTGAATAGAGTCCCTTACACCTATACATCTATTTTATATTTTTCAGAGTCAAGGTCTCACTCTGTTGCCCAGGTTGGAGTGCAGTGGTGCAGTTATAGTCCACTGCAGCCTGCAACTCCTGGACTCAAGTGATCCTGTCACTCCAGTCTCCCAGATAATTAGGACTAGTGATGTGTACCACCAAACTTGGCTATATTTTTTAAAAAATTTTTATTTTATTTTATTTTATTTTTATTGTACTTTAAGTTCTAGGGTATGTGTGCACAATGTGCAGGTTTGTTACATATGTATACATGTGCCAGGTTGGTGTGCTGCACCCATTAACTCGTCATTTACATTAGCTATATCTCCTAATGCTATCCCTCCCCTCTCCCCCACCCCACAAGAGGCCTGGTGTGTGATATTCCCCTTCCTGTGTCCAAGTGTTCTCAATGTTCAATTCCCACCTATGAGTGAGAACATGCGGTGTTTGGTTTTCTGTTCTCGCGATAGTTTGCTGAGAATGATAGTTTCCAGCTTCATCCATGTCCCTACAAAGGACAAGAACTCATCCTTTTTTATGGCTGCATGGTATTCCATGGTGTATATGTGCCACATTTTCTTAATTCAGTCTGTCGTTGATGGACATTTGGGTTGGTTCCAAGTCTTTGCTATTGTGAATAGTGCCGCGATAAACATACGTGTGCGTGTGTCTTTATAGCAGCATGACTTATAATACTTTGGGTATATACCCAGTAATGGGATGGCTGGGTCAAATGGCATTTCTTGTTCTAGATCCTTGAGGATCGCCACACTGTTTTCCACAATGATTGAACTAGTTTACAGTCCCACCAACAGTGTAAAAGTGTTCCTATTTCTCCACATCCTCTCCAGCACCTATTGTTTCCTGACTTTTTAATGGTTGCCATTGTAACTGGTGTGAGATAGTATCTCATTGTGGTTTTGATTTGCATTTCTCTGATGGCTAGTGATGCTGAGCATTTTTTCATGTGTCTGTTGGCTGCATAAATGTCTTCTTTTGAGAAGTGTCTGTTCATATCCTTTGCCCACTTTTTGATGGGGTTGTTTGTTTTTTTCTTGTAAATTTGTTTGAGTTCTTTGTAGGTTCTGGTTAGCCCTTTATCAGATGAGTAGATTGCAAAAATTTTCTCCCATTCTGTAGGTTGCCTGTTCACTCTGATGGTCGTTTCTTTTGCTGTATAGAAGCTCTTTAGTTTAATTAGATCCCATTTGTCAATTTTGGCTTTTGTTGCCATTGCTTTTGGTGTTTTAGACATGAAGTCCTTGCCCATGCCTACCTCCTGAATGGTATTGCCTAGGTTTTCTTCTAGGGTTTTTACGGTTTTAGGTCTAACATTTAAGTCTCTAATCCATCTTGAAATAATTTCTGTATAAGGCTTAAGGAAGGATCCAGTTTCAGCTTTCTACTTATGGCTAGCCAGTTTTCCCAGCACCATTTATTAAATAGGGAATCCTTTCCCCATTTCTTGTTTTTCTCAGGTTTGTCAAAGATCAGATGGTTGTAGATGTGTGGCACTATTTCTGAGGCCTCTGTTCTGTTCCATTGGTCTATATGTCTGTTTTGGTACCAGTACCATGCTGTTTTGGTTACTGTAGCTTTGTAGTATAGTTTGAAGTCAGGTAGCGTGATGCCTCCAGCTTTGTTCTTTTGGCTTAGGACTGTCTTGGCAATGTGGGCTCTTTTTTGTTCCATATGAACTTTAAAGTAGTTTTTTCCAATTCTGTGAGACAGGGGTCTCACTATATTGCCCATGCTGGTCTCAAACTCCTGTCCTCAAGTGATCCTCCTGCCTTGGCCTCCCAAAATGTTTGGGATTACAAGTCTGAGCCATCTGCCGGTCTAAACCATCTATAAAAAAATTTCATCTGAGCACTTTGGGAGCCTGAGGCAGGTGGCCACTTGAGGCCAGGAGTTTCAGACCAGCCTAGACAAATGGTGAAATCCTGTCTTTACCAGAAATTCAAAAAGTAGCCACGTGTGGTAGTGCACGCCTGTAATTCCTGCTACTCAGAAGGCTGAGGCAGGAGAATTGCTTGAACCCAGGAGGCGGAGGTTGCAGTGAGCCAAAATCTCACCACTACACTCCAGCCTGGGCAATACAGTGAGACTCTGTCACAAAAAGAAAAAAAAAATATTTGACTCAGTGTCTACCTTCACATCTCCTACTGAGTTATCTCTTACTCAGAGTGGCCTGTTTTCTTTTTCAAATATTGTCATAAAAGTACTCTTTTCTTTTTGACACCTGTTATCTTGCTCAGGTTTTTGTGATAATTTTCATGAAGATGGTATATAGACAGCATATTTGGAATGATGTTAAGGGGAATCTACTGCCTTATGCATATTACTGTTTGACTCTATGAAGTCATCTTTTCTAAATTATAAAATACAAACTAACTGTTACTCGTATAAGGGTTTGAGCTTGGAAGAGTAACTGAATAGAACAGTTCCTTTGCATTGACATTATTACAGAAGAAATTTATTAAATCTTTTGTGAAAGAGTAAAAACAATAATAGGCCCTAAGAACTCTGTAATTATTCTCTGTGGATCACATTCCTTACTTTAAAAATTAAAAAATTTTGCATAGATGATTCATGCACGTGGTACATTTTTAAAAAAGGGTAGACAGTGAAAAATCTGTTTGAAATCCTTGATTCCACTTATTTACTTCCTCTCCTCTAGAGGCAACCACTGTTACTGTTTCTTACTCTTTCAGATATATTCCATACATTTATAAAAGATAAAATGGTATATATTTATACAAAATATATAATATAAATTTATGTTTTATATTTATATGAATGTCACCATACTATGCACACATTTCTGTACTTTTTAAGAAGCAGTTTATATTGGATATCATTCTCTCTCTCTTTTTACATACTTTATTTTTTAGAGCAGTTTTGGTTTGTAGCAAAATTGGGCAGAAAGTACAGAGTTCCCATATACCATGCACAGTCTCCCCCACTTTGACATCGGGCACGAGAGTGGTGCGTTTGTTACAATGGATGAACCTACCTTGACAAATCGTAATCACCCAAAGTCCGTAATTTACATTAGGTTTCACTTTTGGTGTTATACATTCTTTGGGTTTTGAAAAATATATAATGAAATGTACTCACTATTATAGAATCATAAAATAGTTTCACTGCTCTAAAAATCCTCTGTGTTTTGCCAATTCATCTTTCCCTCCCTGCAACCACTGATTTTTAGAAATTATTTCCATAGTTTTGCCTTTTTCTAGAATGTCCTAGAGTTGAAATAATATAATATGTAGCATTTTCAGACTGGCTTCTTTCACTTAGTAATATGTATTTAAGATTCCTCCATATCTTTTCATAGGTTGATAACTCATTTCTTCTTGGCGCTGAATAATATTTCATTGTCTGGATGTACCACTGTTTATTAATTCACCTACTGAAGAACATTTGGTTGCTTCCAAGTTTTGGCAATTATTAATAAAGCTGCTATAAAATTAGTGTGCAGGTGTTTATGTAGAAATGTTTTTAACTCAGTTGAATAAATACCAAGGAGCATAATTATTGGATCATATGGCAAGAGTACATTTAGTTTTATAAGAAACTGCCAAACTTGTCTTCTCATTATCTTGGTAATTCTCTTTTAGTACACATGGAGTTGCTTCATTCACTGGTAACTGGAATAAGAATTCACGTAGGGTCAGGCACAGTGGCTCATGCCTGTAATCCCAGCACTTTGGGAGACTGAGGTGGGTGGATCACCTGAGGTCAGGTGTTCGAGACAAGCCTGGCCAAAATGGCAAAACCCTGTCTCTGCTAAAAATACACAAATTAGCCGGGTGAGGTGGTGGGTGCCTATAATCCCAGCTACTCAGGAGGCTGAGGCAGGAGAATCACCTGAACCCGGAGGCAAAGGTTGCAGTGAGCCTAGATGGCGCCACTGCACTCCAGCCTGGGTGACAGAGTGAGAGCCCATCTCAAAAAAAGAAAAAAGAAAAGATTCCACATAGGAATGTACCATAATTTAACCAGTCACTAAGTGTCCTGTTGAACATGTAAGTTGTTTGCATTTTTTTTTAATACTGAAAATCAATTCCTGCACACATGTAGGGCTTTTAAAATTTTCTTGCCCTTCAGCCTGGACTGTCTCCCCGAAGATAATCATATGGTTCACTCCCTTCCTTTATCCAGGTCTCTCCTGAAATATCAACTCGTCTGAAAGGTCTTCCCCATCCATTCTATCTAAAATAAAAGTGCCCCATTTATACAGGAACAGGGAATGATAGAATGGGGCAATTTTATTTATTTATTTATTTATTTATTTATTAATTTTAATATCACATTTTACTTTTACTACTACTACTACTTCTCTCTCTCTTTCTCTTTCTCCATATAGATATAATATTGGGTACTAAAATGTGTATGTGTATGTGTATATATGTGTGTATATCTGTCTAGAGGATACACACACACACACACACACACACACACACACATATATATATATATGTTTAGATGCCCCCCAGTGAATAATCTCTCTGAAGGAACAGACTTTGTTTTGTTTTCTGCTGTATCCCCAGTGCCTCCCACAGACAATGCTTGGCACATAGGCATGTATTATAAATAATTGTTGAATGAATGAATGTGTTGGTACATCTATTGTACAAACTTTGAATTATTGGGCCAAAGCTTTGTTCATGCTACATTTTGATATGTCAAACTACTCTCACTGGAGGTTGTATCTATTCTTTTCACTAATAATATGTGGGAGATCTGGTGTCATCTTATATTAACCAACAAATTGCATTATGAAACATTTGCTGATCTGATAGCTGAAAAATTGCTTCCTACATTTTTCATTTACATTTCTCCTAACATGAGTAAACTTCAGCATTTTTCACATTAAAGTTGACTTTTCACTTAACTCTCTTTTCCTTTTTAAAACTGGATTGTTCATCCTTTGTTTATTGATCTATGAAGGAGAAAAACTCTTTGTGACATTTGAAGACTTTTTTCCAAGTTCATGTTTTATCTTTTAAACTTGTTTATCATATATTTTGTCATGCAGATTTTTTCTATGATGGCATGTTGTCATTTTCTTCATTTTTGATTGTAGAGCTTGGATGTTTGCTCTGTGATCTCAGGTCTCTAATGGGTTCAAAAAGTTTATTTTGTTATAAAGGTGGTGTATTAGTCTGTTTTCATACTGCTATAAAGAACTGCCTGAGACTGGGTAATTTATAAAAAAATAAAAGAGATTTAATTACTGACAGTTCCACAGGGCTGGGGAGGCCTCAGGAAACTTACAATCATGGCAGAAGTAGAAGCAAGCATGTCTTATATGGCAGCAGGTGAGAGAGCGCTAGTGTGAAGGAGGAACTGTCAAACACTTATAAAACTATCAGATCTTATGACAACTCACTATCATGAGAACAGCATGGGGGAAACTGCCCCCATGATCAAATCCTCTCCCACCAGGACCCTCCCTTGACACGTGGGGATTATGGGGATTACCATTCGAGATGAGATTTGGATGGGGACACAGAGCCAAACCATATTAGGTGAGATTCACACTCTTTCGTGGATTCTACAAGCAGAAGCTAGAATAGTATTAATCTTTACTTATTAACTTTGTACTCACACATCTTACCAAGTTATCTTATTTTTATAAGGGTTTTCATTGGATTTTCCTTGTTTTTTCAGATCCTGTGTAGTATCTGCTTTCTTTCTCTACAATAATGTTAAATCCTGGGATGCTACACAGCCATAAAAAAGAATGAAATAATGTCATTTGCAGCAACGTGGAGGCAGCTGGAGGGTATTATCCTAAGTGAATTAACTTGGGTGAATTAGAGTATGATTTTGGCCACTCTAAGTCTGAGGTATCTATTAACTATTCCAGTGGAGATATCAAGTAGGAATTATGTATACAAGTCAGGAATTCAAGAGAAAGCTTTAGGCTGGATAGATAATTTTGAGAATCATTAGTGAATAGATAATATTTAAGGTCATGAAATTGGATATAGTAATTAGAGAATGAATGCAAATAGCAAAAAGAAGAAATTAAAGATTGAGCCATGGGTCACTTTAACAGTTAAGATTCAAGCAAATGAAGTGGAACCAGCAGAGGATGTTGGGAAGAAGCAGCTAGTGAGGAAGGAGGAGCCAGTATGGTATCCTGTAAGCCATGTGAAGGAAGAATTTATACGAGGAAGGAGTTATCAAATTTGTTCATTGTTGTTGATGGGTCAAATAAGATGAAGAGGACTGAGAAATGACTACTGTGTTTGGCGATGCAAAAGCCATTGATGAATTTGAGAACAGCAATTTCAGTTGAAGGTGGGACTGGAAACCTGATCCGAGTGGATTCAGGGAAGAATGGGAAGGGAGGAATTGGAAACAACCCAATGTACATGATTCTTTTAAAGAGTGTTGCTATGAAGTGGAGCAGAGAAATAGAATAGTAATTGGTAGAGATTGTGAGGGTGAAAACTATTCTGTAAAGACAAGAGAAACCATAGCATTTTTCTGTGCTGATGCGAATGATCTACAGATCATTTGATGCAGAGCGGAGAATTGTTGGAGGTAATAACTTTGAGTAAATGAGAATGGACGACATATAGTACACTGGGAGAGAAACTGTCCTCTGCTAGGAGCATGACAGTTAATCCTTAGTAAAAGGAGAGAATATATATTGAGCGGAGATGTAGGTAGGTGGGTAGATATCATAGTGATACCTTATGGTCGTTATCTTTTGAGTGCTTCTTGGTGAAATAGGAAGCAGGATCATTAGTTGAGAGCAAATATAGGGAGGAGGTATTGGAGGGTTGAGTCAAGAAAACCAAATATGAAATAGTTGGCTGGGAGAGAGGGAGAAAGAACGAAACAGGGAAATAGAGTGACTGGGATTAGCATTAAGGGCCCACTTGAGGTTAGTGATCACAACTTCAAAATGAGACGAGCTAGCATTGCATGGCTGTATGTTTTTCTTCAGAAACATTCAATTGTAAGAGTGTAAACAGAGCAGAGAGAGAGTTGTATTTAGCTAGTGTTATGGTTTCACTAGGCAAGTATGAGGAAGAAAGAGGGAAAAAGAATGGACCACAGAGTTTAAGCTGCTGAAAAAAAAAGAAGTAGTGTTTCTATGTGGCAATTTCTTTCTGGGATTTCTCGGGAAAACGTATATTTTTCAAAATCTGAGTCCCAGAGAAAAAGATAAGTTGACAAATTGGTAAAATTGGTGAAATATTAAAATTCTCCTCTGAGGATTAGAGACTATCAGCATAAAGATGCTACTTTTGAAGAAATCCATTTGTGCCAAATGGAAAGCAAGAGCAGGAAATGCTGACACTTGGGAATCAATGTTAAGGCTGACATTCCTGGAACCATAATGAGAGCATGTCAGAGAAAAATAGTCGTGGTCCAGTCAGTTAGTATTGCTTGTAGCTGCTGCCACATTATATGTGTTTGTAGCAATGTCTGCTGCTAATGGCAAGTCATTCTTGCAAATACTTGTTAATCAGCTTACATGAGTATACTTCATAAAACTCTTTTGAGTGATGTTTCCAGAAGTAACAAGTTTTGGAAACAAAATAAATTCTTATGTTTGTGTTTTGATATGTAATTCTGAGTAGTGCTGTTAAACTGCTAGGAGATGGTAATGTTATGGTATTTAAAATACCATCCAATAATATTTGCTGGCATTTTCTACTATTTGAATATAGGTAATGGGTCACTGTTCTTTGTAAATTTTACTAAGCTTAGTATTTTTCACATATCTATAGTTTTGGGGTTATAGACTTTAAAAATATATAATAATATGTAAAGAGTATGAAGACTATTGGAAGTATTTTAAGAATACCTCATGATTTGGGGAATTTTTGATAATTCGTAGGAATTCTTTTTCTTGTTCCCAAAGATTAATCTGCTGGGAATTTATGAACACTGGACAGAAATACGGGCATGAGGAAACTGAAGGAAAATGAAAAGGTGGTAGGATCAACTCATGACACGTGTTGGTAGGAGTCATTTATTATACAAAGTGAACTGAAAGAACCTGTAAGAATGGGATGCTTAAAATTGAGTTTGTGGAGGGCAACAAAGTAGTTTGAAAAGTTTTGGGTTTAACTATGGGAATGAGTAGGCAAGATATGGTGGAAGACAAGACCATTGAAGGAGAAGAGGTCAAGGAAGTGAGAGAAGAAAATATTGGAAGGATCATCATGTAGATATTGAAATGACCAAAAGTTAGCAGGTGTGGAGATGGAGTAACAAAGAAGCAGGAGCTAAAAGCTTCAAGGAATGAATAAGGAAGACAGCGAAGTAGATAACTACAAGCCAAGAGAGGAAGAGGAGTATAGCCTTATTACCTGAGATTTATTGATAGGATTTTAGCCAGTAAGAAGTGGCAATAAAGTCAAGACTACTTGACTACTTTAGGCCCAAAGGTCTCAAGGACATGGGAGAGAAAAGACTCATCACTTGAGAGTACTGCAGAGGAAACGGCATCCTTGGGGGACAACCAGGCTTCAATTAGCACAAGGCAGTCAAAGGAATCGTGGGAGAAAGGTGGAAGATTTTGCCTTGCCTGGCCTGAGTTTCTGAAAGGTTCACAGGAAGGATCTCAGTAGTTGGGGAGATTTGGGAGATGAGGTCAGAAAAAAGGATATGTGGAGAAACTTATGCATATGGGAGTCTTGGGAGACAGAATTTTTTCTTTACTGCTATAAACAGTGACTATAGATATCTTGAAATTACTCCTGATAGTCACAGGCTGAGGGTGTAAAGTTGGGAGTGATAAGCCCAAATTTGGCAGCTTCTTATTTAATACAGACATTACATGCTAAAGAATTTAGCATCATATTTTGATTAATTATTGAACATCTGGATAAAATACATATATGTTTGATATACTTCTGTAAGTATATGATATATATCACAATTAAAAAAATAATGAGCTTGTATGGAATAATGGCAGTGACTAACCTAATATCGAACTTGTTTCCCTTGAAAATACAATATGGTAACACTTTATGGACTTTAAGAAGCATATTTTAAAATCTTATTAGACCTATTACTTAGAAATAATTCTATATATTTATCCTACTTTATGTTAGTGTGTTGTCTGGCTATAGAAATAGTTGACTTATAATTTAAAATCAACTGGCGTTCTTCTTAAGGATGACAAATGCCTACTCAAAATGTCTTTTTGGGTGGCTTTCCCAAAACCTTAAATAAGAACTTGAGGAAATGGAAGTATTATGTTAGTGATTTTCAGATAAATATTGAAATAAGCAAGGCTGTTATTAGTGTGTGAATACAACATCTTTTCAGTGTAACCTAGATGTCTACTTTTGCCTGAGAGATTATGGGGGTCTCTTTCAATGCATCAGTGGGGTATTTTTTTTAAAAAACAGATATTAATATTCATGAGACTCTCTAACTTAATTTGTAGCCAGAATAGCATCAATGATTTGAAATGTTTCATCATCTTTTTAAAAAGAAAATGATAAAGCAAGCCTTTCTTTCCAATAAATGGAAACATTGGATAACTAAAGAAGAAATGTTAGACAACTGGCCAAAGGAGAGCTACAAATCTTTTAAATCCTAATGTCTCTCTAAGTCAAATAACTGGTCAGTTTTTTCAAAACATTCCCTATTATTTTATTTCTATAATATGATTGCAAACCAAAAGAGGTAGAAGAGTATAGTCTCATTACCTGAGATTTATAGGTAGAATTTTAGCCAGCAAGAAGTGGCAATAAGGTCACTCTATTACTGACTTTATATATAATTAAAAATTGGGGGAACTCCTGGGTAGCAGAACACGTGGAGGTTCTTGCAGGGTGGTGCGCCCAGGGAGGGTGTGAAAGCTCTGCACCCCTTCCCCCATACATCACCCTATGCATCTCTTCATCTGTAACATTTGCAATGTCCGTATACTAAAACTGGTAAACATTAGGTGTTTCCCTGAGTTCTGTGAGCCACTGCAACAAATTAACTAAACCTAAAGAGGGAGTCAGGGGAACCCCAACTTGAAACTGGTCCATCAGAAGTTCCAGGACTTGCAACAGGTGTCTGGGGGTGTGGGAGACAGTCTTGGGGACTGAACCCTCAACCCGGGGGATTTGACACTATCTCCAGGTAGATAGTGTTGGAATTGAATTGGGGGACACCCAGCTGGTGTATGACTGCTGTGGTGTGAAAGTAGAGGAAAAACATGATTTGAGAGAATTTTTGCTGAAATAATTGGTGGCAGTGATGGGATCTGCTAGACTGGCCCAGGCTCAGGAGAACATTTGGTTTGGGAAGAGAAAGGATAAAAGGGTGAGGGTTGAGGAATCTTTGATTCCTGGGTGGCCACATGGTCACCCATGGTACGAAGCCATAACTGTGTTGAGATCAGTCACTAAAGGTAAAAGTAATCATTGGAATTTAGAGATGGATCTAATTTCCAGGGAGTTGCTTCACTGGATGCATAAGGAAATGCAAACTAATAAGAAAAAAGCAAAATATTCAATCCATTGGTTATTGTTATCTGCAATAGCTAAAATGAAAATAAAAGAGAATGCTGGGTTGGACCTTAATGCTAGACCGAGCTTAGATTTTAGTCTGAGCTCAGGCCCCTGGACTCAAAGCCACCCCCCTAAAGGCAAAATGATGCAGGGCAACAGAAAATACCTCTGAGACCTGTGGTTGGTTACCAAGAAGTCAACGTGGGGGAAGGGAGAAACCAAGGAATTCTTCAAACCAGAGGGTACAGTATGAAGGAATTGTTCTATTTTGTCGATGGGTATCATCAGGTTTTTGAGGAACCTTTACTAAAATGGATTATGAGAGTGACTAACTTAGGGACAGTATCTTTGGTTTTAAATACTGCAGAGTGGATGAACACATTGATGGAGGACCCACGGTTCACTACTGAACAATCATACATGGGTATCATGGTCCAAACACACAGGAGGTTATTCTGGATGGAATAGCCAGCCTGGTAGCTTGGATAAAAACCAGTGTAAGTCTTTTTACCCGGAGAAGGGGGACTGTCCAACTCCACCTATAAATGCCAAGAGGCACCCCCTAGATGAGGCAGCTGTTATACTTTGTATGTAAGCCATGGGCAACTGGCCTTACAATGACAGGGATAGTCACCACTGAATGTGCCTGTTACCCAGGTCATGGTAAATGCTGTGGTAAATGCTGTGGTTAAGGGGGCCCTTTCTACATGGGCACTCAATGTGATGTTACTCTTGTGAAACTGAAAAAAAGTTCAAGAAGCCTTATCAAATTTGCTGTCTCAGCTTCCCTTCATGGGTCTTACAGATGCTGGTAAAAACATCAGATTAATTAACAAGACAATGGGGAGAGGCAAAAAGTCAAAGGATTCATCCCAGCAAGGTAGAAATCTTTAGATGGTTATTAAGAAATAAAATGGAAACTGGTGAAGTTAAAACAAAGGTCTTAATACAATACTATCGAAGATTGGGTGGACCAAAGGGAGTCCCTGCTGGTCATCCAATGTTAAAGGACCTCAAACCAGTTTGGGGAAATTTAAAGGCTGGAGGGCAGAGATTATAATGAGAAATTTGATCTGAAATTGCCTGGAACAATAGTCAAGCAGATTAATCAAGATAAAGATTGAGGAAAGGGCCAGAGTTCTTTGGCTCAGCATTTGGCTGGGGACCCAAAGCCTTTTGCACAGGAGTAGGTAAAATGGTCTGGGTGGGAGTGGAGAAGAGAAGTTCCTGGAACTAGAACAAAAAAAAAAAAAAAAAAAAAAAAAAAGAAGGGCTAACGGGATTACGAAAGTTGGTATACTTGAATACACTTCATGTGAAGTGGTCACCTGTCTTTTACCTGACTGTATCACGGAACGAACATTGTATCCGATTGGGAAATGTTATTTTTACTTACTAACATAAAACAGAAGGCATGGTAAATCTGCCTTGCAAGCAACAGTAATTGGACATGCTCGACAGAAACCAGTAAGATTGCCCAAGCCCACACAGTACAGAGTAGAAGCCAGAGTGCTGGCAGGGACAAATTCTCCATCTGATAGCCCTTTATGCCTATGTGCCTCCCAGCAACGACTACTGAGACTCTGAACTAGAGAATTTCCACTTGATGGGCATTTATTACCTGTTATGGGACATTAAGTAAAGCTACCTCTATGACTGAAGGACATAAAATGATCTTGAAACCTGAAATACTCATGATGTCTTCAGTGATGTCAGAGAAATGCTCTCATGGGGATAGCAGTACCCAGAAGTGTTCCACAATAAAATGAAAATGGTTTATGCAGGATCTTGGTACCCAGGGAATGAAAGGAGGAGATGGTCACAAGCAGGGAGCCTCTGGGCTCGCCGGGACTGACTCTGAAACTCTGTGAGGTGCTGCTGGATTCTATTGACACTTGGACAGTGCATTATGAACAGCTCTCAACTGACAACAGAAACTACTTGGTTTACAGATGGCAGTTCCAAAGTAAATGGACAACATCTTGTTTGAAAGGCTGCCACTTTGATCAAAGAAGGTAAAAATAGATCAGCTTGGTGGGCTGAATTGGGTGCTGTTTTCCTAACAGTTTTGGAAGAATTGAGCAGTGACAGAAGCTCCTATGTTTGGGTTTTTACTGGGCAGTGACCAATGGCCTGGCCGTAAGCTCAGGCAAGAGGGCAATGGAAACCTGCCCCTTTAAAGGAATGCCCGTATGGAGGATGGCCCTGTGGAGATTGGGGGATGCATTAAAGGGGGATGCATTAAAGTAGAACAAGTCAATACCCACTAGAAGAACTCTTCTCCAGGCTTGGAAAGTGACTTAAATCAACAAGCAGATATTCCTGTGTTTTCCTGAGGTGGTCACTGCAGCCGTGCAGAGATAGGATGAATCTAAACATGTTCCTTTTGCACCCTCTCAGGTGCATAATGACAGTAAGAACTGTTCTGGTTCCCAGCAAGAGAGACAGAGACTGCTGATGACTATGGGGCAAATTATCTGGTCGGAAGGCCCTGAACGCATCTGGCAAGTGAGGCTGATGCTAGTAGCCCTGGGGGGCTACAAATGGATCTTGACAGGAATAGCCACTGACTCTGGAGTGGGCTTTGCTTACCCAGTGGAAGACACAAATGCTCAGGGTGCCATTAAAAAAACCCCAGAAGATAATGCATGGGTTTGGATGGCCATCGTTTCTTCAGACCAAGGAACAAACAAACTGTTCAGCCCATAATGTCCAACAATGGGCAGAGATATATTTTTTTCTTTCTTTTCCAAATCATCTAAATAGTCTTTTTTCCCCCTTCTCTGATGCAGTGGTCCTAAGACCAGGGTTGCGATGACAAGTGCTGGAAGCAGGGATGATTTCTAAGCCAGAAACTGTCCTTATGTTTATAAACTTTATCAGTGTTCCTAAGGGCCAGATGGGCTGGATTGTGTCTTCACCATATCTGGCAAAAAGTGGGGTTAACAAAAAATACAACTATGTTGCCTGGTGGCAAAAATGGCTCACTAGTTCAGAACCTAGGTCACCCTACCATCTGGCGAGTGGAAACGGAGACACCGAGCAGGAGGCTATCAGCCACAAACCACCAGTTTCGACAGACAGGCCTGATAATTTGCGGGTTCGGGATTCACCATGAAAGATATATTTGCTGGAAGGTTCGTAAAATCAGAGGGTCTTCGTGGTCTTTGAGCGATATGCCTTCAGTTCATATCTCATAGCACAGCAGTCTCGCCGGTCGTTGATCGGTGCCAGTCCTCGGTGCGGCCTGCGGTTCGCAACTTCCCGCCCTCCCTCTCACCCGCCCCACAGCAAGACCTAATCTTACCCAGCCTTTGTGATTGCAGTACTTGTGACCCTCCCCAGAGAGGGTCCTACCTTATACTCTGGGAGAAGGAATGCTGACGTCATGAAGCTTCCATAAAAACCCAAGAGGACAAGGTTGGGGAGCTTCTGAGTAGCTGAACAAGTGGAGGTTCCTGGTGGGTGGCACCCAGGGAGGGCATGGATACTCCGCAGCCCTTTCCCGTACCTTATCCTGTGCATCTCTTCACCTGTATCTTTGTAATAGCCTTTATAATAAAATGGTAAATGTAAAAAACAATTGTTTTTGAGCACAATATTGGCAAAATATTTTTGTTTTAAAATTTGTTTAGAAAATATAAACTTTCACTTTTTCAGAATTAAAGGAAACAGCTATGAATTTCCAGTAATATTTAAAGTCTATTACATTGGATAGATATATATAAACTGTTAAAGGATGAAGACTATGACAAAAACTGCAAAAAGGTGGACATGTTTTGGGAGTCAACAAAAATAGTAGCATGAATTGAATGCTATAGGAGATGATTTCCTGCCTTTACTGAGGAAAGAAAAAATAAAATTTAAAGTGCCCTTTAAGGCCTTATTCACCATGACGTCATTCCTTATGCTTCCAACTGTACGTGGTCTTTCTGTCTTTTGGAACTCCTGTAACACTTTCTCTTTTCTGTAGTCCATATTATGTTCTATTGTATATTCTGGCTATTTGTAAGCATGATTTTCTTACAAATTATGATGGCTAGACTACATCTCTTAGCCATCCTTTGCAGGTAGGTGTGACTTGGACTAAATTCTCTCCAAACCATGAGAACAACCTTGTCCTCTTGGGTTTTTATGGAAGCTTCATGACGTCAGCATTCCTTCTCCCAGAGTATAAGGTAGGACCCTCTCTGGGGAGGGTCCTAAGATGCACAATCACAAAGGCTGGGTAAGATTAGAGTCTTGCTGTGGGGCAGGTGAAAGGAGGGCAGGAGAGAGATTCTGTTTCCTGAAGCTCTGTGGCCTCCCTGAGACTCCACAGTCCAATATTATGACGAAAGACTGTAACAGGGCTATGGGAGTTCTGAACGGGAACTGTGGATGAGAACAACATATATCATAAGACCACGGGCCACCTCTGGTTTTCTACCACAGACCCCTTCAAGCAAAACAAATATATGTAATCTTTCATAATTAGTCCAGGCCCTCGTACTATATGAATGTCTGTCAGGCTGAGGCCATTCAGGTTTGCAGGCTTCCTTTTAATCTTGTCAGCCTCCAAAAGCAGGAGTGGTCTTGGCAAATATGCAGCTCCTCCTCTTCGGGTACCTGGGATAACTGAGCTAAGGGACACTGGTTATTTGTATGCATGATTTTCTTACAAATTATGATTGTAAATATCCTTGAACTTAAGATTCAAAGTTATATTCCCCATTCTGTCACCGCAATTTACATCCTAGCACAGGGCTTCTCATAGAATAAATGTGTAGTAAATATTTATTGAATGATTTTCAGCAATGTCTAGAAAAAGACAACTGCAGTTTGGATATTCGGAGTGGAGGGTAATTGGTTCTAACATTTCATTAAAAAGATCTGTGTAGGCTGTCTTTTTTTTTTTTTTTTTTTTGAGACAGAGTCTCGCTCTGTTGCCCAGGCTGGAGTGCAGTGGCCGGATCTCAGCTCACTGCAAGCTCCGCCTCCCGGGTTCACGCCATTCTCCTGCCTCAGCCTCCCGAGTAGCTGGGACTACAGGCGCCCGCCACCTCGCCCGGCTAGTTTTTTGTATTTTTTTTAGTGGAGACGGGGTTTCACCATGTTAGCCCATGTTGGGATGTAGGCTGTCTTTTATGTTCATATATTCATACTTTTCCCCACAATCTCCACTTTTGGCCAATAAATGCACCTCCCTTCTATACCTTTTTCCCTATTGTACAGATGGTGGTAATAGGTAGTTCTGGTGGGGACTGCTAGCTAACCACCAGATTTGTCTTCTCTCTTTTTGGGTACATTGCTAGACTACATCTGTCAGCCATCCTTTGCAGGTAGGTGTGGCTGAGACTAAATTCCCTCCCAAGAGGTATGAATAGAAGTGTGCCTCTTACAGGCTGAGTCCCAGGAAAAGTCTCCTAAGAGCTTTATCTTTCAACTGGTTGGATGCAAACAGTAATGAGTCAGAGGAGGTGGTGGAGGCACTGCATGGAAGGACCTGGGAGGTCTCTGAATGATTATGAGAAGCAGAGGCTCCACAATGCTGACTGGGGACCTCTCTGGCCTATTAAATAAATGAGAAGCAAACTTCTGTTGCATGGAGTCATTGTATTTTTGTATCTTTTTGTTACTACAATCTAGCCTACCCTAAATGACAGTAGGGAAAGTAATGGTGACTGCAAACTACATTTCACTGGCTCAGGAGAAACATGTCCTTGTGTGTAGCAGCTAGAATCGCTACAATGGCCATGCTTTTATTGTAGCTCAAGAGTAACAAAGAGGATGTTGAAGGAAACCAAGCAATGAATCTATTAGCATGGAAAATAGATGACAGAGAATGGGTTGAAAATAATCTTTATGTTGTGTATGTTTTGCCCACCACTGTCCTAGCACCTAGCTCAGGCAGAAACAGTATTCAGTGAACAACTGGGTATTTGGATAAGTAAATGTGATACACAAAATCTTTATTTTTATTGAGAAGGGTATTCAAAGTACCAGACTTACAGTTCATTAGGGAAAATTTAAATTAGATATAAAATCATCCTAAATCTTTTAAAAATACTTTTTAAATTTTTTTTTATTTTTTAGAGATAGAGTTTCACTCAAGCCACTTCACTGCACCTAGCTGAATGCAGTGCGGTGGCTTGATCATAGCTCACAGCAGCCTTGAACTTCTGGGCTGGAGTGATCCTCCTGTCTCAGCCTCCCAAGTAGCTGGAACTACAGGCACATGCACCACCACGGCTGGCTAATTTTTAAAAAATATCTTAGAGACGAGGTTTCATGTGCTGGTTCAAACTCCCGGGCTCAAACAACCCTCCTATGTCAGCCTCCCTAGGCGTTGGAATAACAGGCATGAGCGACCGACCATGGTGGTGCAATCTTATGCCTTAATGATTTCAGAGTTGAAGTCTGAATTGATCTTTCTGTCCTGGAAAAGTCATCCAGTAGTATGAGCCTTACTTTGCCTTAGAAATGGAAGAATCTTTGTTTTCACATTTTGAGAAGAAGGCCGTTTTACTGCAAACACATGACACATAAGTAATATTTTAGATCCAGAGTGTGAAACTTTTAGATGACTATACGCAAGTATTTTTATGCTGGAATAAAAACTGAAGAACTTTGCTGCAGGAATAGCCACTGACTTTGGAGTAGGCTTTGCTTACCCAGTGAAAGACACAAATGCTTGGAGAGCCATTAAAAAACCCCAGAAGATATTGCCTGGGTTTGGATGGCCATCGTTTCTTCAGACCAAGGAACAAACAAACTGTTCAGCCTATAATGTCCAACAATGGGCAGAGATATATTTTTTCTTTCTTTTCCAAATTATCTTAAAAAATCGTAGTTTTTTTTTTTTTTTTTTGTTTTGTTTTTTTGTTTTTTTGCTTACTTTATTTGTCCCTTTTCTCCAATCCATGGAACATTGCCCTAATTCAGGTCATCATCTCTTCCCTAGATTATTGCAATAACTCTTAACTGGGATCTTTGCTTCTGATGTCTCTTATCTCCAGTTCCTCCTCTACACTGCCACAGAGTTACATTTGCACATTCCCAAGAATCTCTGGCCATATTCCTAACATGTTCTAGCTGCCTGTACAACTGCAATACCTAAAACACACCATGTTCTCTCACGAGCCTTTGCCCTTTCTGGATTATCCTTTCTTTCCAGCTACTGGGTGAATTCCTACACTACTCCCATCACAACTTAAAAGCATTTCCACAGGAAGCTTCCCCTAAGTTAGGTGCTTCTCCTCAGCTCTTCATGGCACTACATACCTTGATTTTAGAACTTATCAGATTCTACTAGGTGGCCAGTTCCTTCAGCCAAGGAACTTTATCATAATGGGAGTTAGCATTGTGGGAACTTAGTGGGTTCACATGCATTATCTCATTTAATTTATTGGCATAATATTATTATCCCCATATTACAGAAGCATACACAGAAGCACACAGTGTCTAAATGGCACAGCTGGTAAATGGTGAGGCCATGATTTGAACCTAGGTCATCTGACTCCAGAGTTGGCACTTTGCATCACTATTACATTTGCTGAATGAACCCTGCCTCCATGGAGTCTTCTCTCCTCCCTCCCTTCCTTCCTTCCGTCCTTCCTTCCTTCCTTCCTTCTTTCCTTCCTTCCTTCTTTCCTTCTTCTCTTTCTCTCTTTCTGTCTTTCTTTCTTTCTTTTCCAAACTCAGCCTAGGGTACCTAGGTTGTACTGAAAAGTTAATTTTTTCTATTTTACTTGTGAAAAACCAATGTGTTTAATATTTGTTTTAGAAAATGCCTAGTCATTACAACTATTTAGTCCTTTCTGGGGCTAGGAAGCCCAGTGAGGGTTATGGGATAGCCGAGTTGCTTAAGGGCATAACTGGACGTGAGGCTCTTGGGTGGTCACAGTCTGACTTCCAGCTTATGAGCAGGTGCACACTTTGTGACACTAGACTCTGCTGCAAGCCAACCACGAGCATTTCTCTGTGGCACTTTTGGAGTAGCAAAAGAACTGTATTGCGGGGGGTAACAAAGAACTCTAGAGGGACAGGTGAGAATTCTTCTCATTCTCTCTGTGAGGAAAGACTCCTTGCATCTTTTAGAGCTGAGATGGTATAGCTAACAGTTTGTCTAGTAAATATGTCTAATAATTAAAAGTAAAAGAAATACTTCAAAACATTGAAAAAAATTTGTATGCACCTCAGTGTAAACTAATCTTCCTTCATCTCTCCCTCCCCCACTTCCCTTCCCTTCCTTCCTTCCTTCGTTCCTTCCTTCCTTCCTTCTTTATTTCAATTCCTTCTTTCCTTTTCTACTCCTCCCCCTCGCCCCGCTCCCCTCCGCTCCCCTCCCCTCCCCTCCCCTCCCTTTCTCTCCCCTCCCACCCCTTCCCTGCCCTCTCTTCCCCTCTCCTTTCCTTTGTTTTCCTCCTCTTCCTTCCTCCTTTAAACCAAAATAGTTGATCTCAGTATTAGAATGAAGTAAAGATTAGATTAGATCAGGCTATGTATATAAAACATTTAAAATACTATAATCCGCTTTTCAGAAGAGATTTCAATGGAAATATAAAACAAACTAAGGCAACAGAAAACACAATGGAAAGAAAAATCCTCAGATAGAACTTTATAAGCAAAAACATCAGCTAACTTCCTGCCTGACATTACAAAAGAAATCAGTCCTTACGCTCTGGCCCTTTACTCTCCATCAGCATTAGTCAAAGATCTCTTGTCCTGCCGGGAAAGGCCAGGAAAAGACTTTAAATTTCATGTAGAAAACATTCTTGGGACATGCTTTTTTAAAAAAAGAAAATATGCAAGAAACCTTGAAAAACATTTTATAATTAGGCCTTGGGAGGGTGGGTGAATGCAATACATAATTAATTTCATGAAGACAGATTTCATTTGAATACGTATTTTGAGTGTTCTAACTTGGGAAATTTCTATGTCTTCCCTTACAGATATCTGAAAATAAGTGCCTGGCTATGCTCTACCCAAGGTACGGTCACTCTGTTTTCAAGCTCAAAACAGATATTGATTTTCATTTCAAACTCTAATGCCAAAATTAGCAACGTCAGGTTGAATTAGAGGTGGATGGTTTCGAGAGTTCAAAAGTGAACAAGCAGCACGACCAGACTGCTCTTTTTTTTTTTTCTTTTATGTTTTAAAGACAACAAAACATGGAATGTAAGATGCTCTTTGGTTTTATGGTACTCCCAGAAACATTTAGTCCACCTTCACTCATATGTCTTTAGCACAGCAGTGTCCTTCAAGTGCCAAATTCCAGGTTGAATACATTTAGTTTGAATATTATTACAGATTGCTTTGATTTCCTTCTGCTGAGAATTTTGCTTCTTATTTAGCTTTAGAAAACACAAAATTTATATGGCACTTTAAATTGATGGAGCATTTCATCTACATTGTCCCATCAAGAGGGTATTGCACAGATTACTGAATTGCTCCATGAGCAGTGTTTGAATCCTTTACATCTGGGGTTCATCTCAGGAAAATATTTACAAATTGGAGCTAGTGGGAACTTCCCTCACAAATTCCTTCTAATTAAGAGAGCGATTGATCAAAGGAATAGATAGAACCCATAATGGGAATCTTTGAAGCATTCATTCAATCTAGGGAGCAAATGCCAACAAACTTACATCAACAGACATGGTTTATTGGTAAAGAAGAGGGTCAATGCCAGAATGATCTGGAGATGGGAAGGAGGGAAAGGAAAGAGTATTGATATCCTCTGAAATACTCCTATATCTGTACAGATAATATTCCAGTGTATCTGGTTTTTATTTATTTATACTCCAAATGAAGAAGGCTTTTGTTAGATGCTTCCTATGTGGAAATGTGTGCTTAGGATATGTACGCATAAGAGAGAGAGAGACGGAGAGAGAGAGAGTTGCCAGGCACGGTGGCTCATGCCTGTAATTCCAGCAGTTTGGGAGGCTGAGGAGGGAGGATCACTTGAGACCAGGAGTTCCAAATCAGCCGGGGCAACACAGTGAGACCCCCATCTCTTAAAAGAGAGAGAGAGAGAAAGAGAGAGGAGGAGGAGGATGAGGAAAGAAGGAGGTGGGTGGGAGGCAGAGAAGAAAGACGGAGAGTGAATAGGTAAACAGTAGCAGAGATAGAAGCTACAGGCGCCTCAAATATGGACTTCCAGGGTAAAAAGAGATTCGTTTAGTAAATGCCTGCAATTTGCCAAGCCGTCTTCTTCCATACATTCTAGTTCTATGAAGGGGGTAGCACCATTATTAAATTACTCCATCAGGAGAGTGTGGAGTGACAGAAATCCCTCTGCTGAGCAGGATGGGTGGCAGCCTCTCTGTGGGCCCACAGGTGTTGTATATGCCTCTCTTGCCAACTATCAAAGTATGTTGTCAGTTGCTTCCTTGTCTGTGTATGAGCTCTCTGAGGGCAGAGATTACATTTATATTTTCATTTTATATTTGTAGGCCCTAGAAAATGTCTGGCTTACAGTTTCTATTTAAGTCATGTTTGAGGAATGAATGGCTAGTGTGTTATGTAGCTTCCCCAACAAGATGTGTGAGTTGTATTAAAGGTGGGGAGAGAGAGTCGTTCCCTCACACTCCAATATCTTAGGAATAAAAATCTGAAAATTTATGGGGACCATGGAGAAGAATCGCTGTCATTCATCATCAATAGCCCACTTAACCAAGATTCAGAGAACAAATAATTCTGAACATCAATACCCAGATGCCTGGTATGGTTATTAGACTACCACCAATTTCTATCAAGCACATGCCATGTTCACAGTTGGGGATATTGGACAAAGAGTCTAAGAAAGACAGTGGCAGATTTGAGAGGATTCCAGAAGTTGGTGGACTGATGAGTCAAGTAGGAGTGGAACAAGAGCCTAGAGGAAGACGGCACAGGGCCTTTGGCTCAGACAATTGAAACTCTGGCCAAGTGAGAGAAAGTAGAAGAGATTTATTGGCAAGAACCAGAGCCTTCTGGAACTAGAAGGGGAAAATGAAATGCTGGCAGGTAGATAGAGAACCACTAGTCATGGAGCTGAGGCTGGCACATGAGTCTGAGCTTTGAGAGAGATAACTTCAGATTGATTAGCCATGGCAGCGTTCTCTGTTGGTTCTCTGTGGGGTGCGGCAAATAAAGTTTGGCTGAGCAAAAGAGAGAGGAAAAGATAATGCAGTTTCCTTCCTGTTTTAGGCATTAAATGAAATTGAGCTAAGGTCTGAACAAAGGTTAGACTTGTTTAGCTATATAGACAAGCTTAATACGCGATAGGTGGAAGGTTGCTTAAACTACAGCTGATAGCAACAATCTTTGTGACTTTAGAAACCTCATGTCTTCTGATACACACTGATGTGCTCTTCTGACCACCCCACATTGACTCTCATGCTGTTTTCAACAATTCATATAATAGCATAGTCAATTGTCATTAGTGTGGAATACACAAAGGCTACACAATATTTTTAATAGTATTACATAAGGTTTATTATTCAAGTGTTAAGCTAAAAATGGTGATAGGTTAAATTTCTTTTGTTTTCCTTTTGCATTTAGTACTGGCCTCTAGTGCTAACACTGAAAGAACGGGCACTATTACCTCACAAAGTATTTCTCTTTTTGTCTAAAGAATGCCACAACAGGAAAACCTATTTGCAAAGAGATACTTTGCTTTCTATATTGCAATAGGGAGGCACAGCTAGTTTACTCTGTCTAAACTCCCAGTTCAGTGATTGATGTTGAGAAAGAAGCTCAGTCTCCTAGAGTGAGTGGAGTTTATAGACTAGCCTTCAGCTTGTAGATCCTCTGTACCAGCCCTAGGGGAGGACAGATTTTATAAATAAAATATTTGTGAACAGCAGTGGTCACAGCATTATTACAAACTTAAAAAAAAGATATCAAAGGGCATGGTTATATGAAGTGAGCAACAAGTCAGCACTTGCTTCTCTGAACTGTCTAGGGCTACAACACTGTGTAGGACTCATTAGTATGCTCAACAAAGAATGGAGAGTTGCATTAAGATTTAGAGATGTTAAAAATATCACAAATTCCAATTATACTTAGTACTGACTTTCCAAGCAGCTCAACATTGTGATGTTAGGTATTTGTATTTGTGAAGAAATTATGCAGTTTGAGAGTTGGATGGTGAACCCTAAATTCAGGAAATTAAAATAGTCATAATGTTCTGTTTAGTTTGATCCTGTGGCATATATGCAATCATAGAAAAATATTGCTTTACAAGTATTTTCCAGATAATTTTAGTTTAGACAAAAATACTATTTTCAGGCAATTTTCATTGTGTGCATGAGGAATTTGTCTGTCCCCTCCCCTGCCCCACCAGATGAAAGAGAGTGTGTTTAGAGAAATGTTGTAGGGAACAGTTCCTCACTTCTCCAGTTTTTTAGGTTGGTCTAGTTTCTGCCACATACAAGCATGAATGAGATATAAATTTAGGGTTCTGGGAGAGTGATATCAGTAAGAGTGATGTCAGTAAGATGGCTGACTAGAAACCTATAGTGCTCTTCCCTCCCTCCCCAAAAAAAGAATAACAATTACATTTGACCAAAATAATTCAAAGAGAGTGCTGTAGAACAGCAAAGCAGTAGCAGAAATCCTGTAGAACACAGAAACCTAAGATGGCCACACTGAGAAGGGAAGGACACATATCACCTCTACCACCCCATTCCCCAGATGTAATCAACTTAGAACCAGTAGAAACTTCTCCCTATGGAAGAAAGGTAGGAAAGAGGACCCCAGCATCCCCTATCACCACCGCGGACACCTGCAATTTTTACTACTAGAGACTCATGCAGTCCTCAAGGGCTCTGAGCCTAGTCGAGAGAGCTCTTCAGAATCTGCACACTGAGCTACCCCCAGAGAAGGAGCTCATGATGTGTCCTGCTGTGTCCCCTACCTGGGTCATGCTGCTACTGCTCTGTACCATCTTGAAACTGGAGCCACTGCAAGAGTGTGTGCCCTACTCCAGGGGTGAGTAGCCATTACATCCTTCCATCCCTGAGGCTCAGCCACCACTGTACCACAGGAACCTGGTAGCATGCCATCCTCAATCAGAGCTTCTGCTATGCCCTGCCTCTTAGGGCTAAGCTATCACAGAGCTGCTCCGTTCACCTCCATTCCAGTCACTGGTGCACCCTCCACTTAGGGTGAAGTTGTCCCACCCCTAGGAACATGGAGACTTTCACTACTGGAGCAGTCATTCCCCTGGCTCTAGAGCAAATATGGTGTCCCACCTACTGGCAGCTTCAGGTCTTCTGCACACTGGAGCAGTTGTGCTCCCAATCCTACAGCTGATGCAGCACCCTGGGGACCTCAGGCCTCCAAAACACCGGGGCAATTGCATCTCCCAGCACAACATCTGATGTGGTACCCTACTCCTAGGGATCCAGAGGCTCCATTGACTCACATAGGTGTGTTTTCTGGGGCCAAGAAGATGTGTTGCCTTACATCCCAGGAATTTAGAAGCTTGACTTAGAGATGCCACCCCAGTCATCAGACCAAATGGCCCCAGCACCCCAACTACCTGGAACTTGACTAGCTCCCCATAGTCCGAGCTGCCGAGGCACCTTGCCTCTCTGGGGAATGGAGTCATTGCTGTGCTGTTCCCCACCCCCTGGAGCCCAAGTCACAGTGGCATCTTGCCATTCCTGGGTCCTTGCTGCTTTTGCATCTGCCTCACAGAGCCAAGGCTACTGCCATGTCCCACCATTCCAGGGTCCAGAGTCATCACTGTTTGGTATCACATATTCTGGAGCTCAAGCTGCCAGAGTGCCCTGTTGCTTCCAGACTCCAAATGGCAGCTGTGCCTTGCTCTGTGGGGTCTGTGCCTCCAGAGCATCCCTCCTTCCCTGGAGATACACCAGTGCTATGAACTGACCCCAGAATCAGAACCACAGCTAACATCCCATCCCAGGGCCTGAGCTTCTAGGGTATGTTTTAGAACAAGACCCTGGCTTAATGTGAGAACTGCATCCACTCATGCCTTGGAGAGTGAGCCTGCATCTCAAGTTTCAGATGCTACAGTAGTTTCACAAGACCCTGAGCCCAGGAACCTGGCTCCACTGCCACTCCAAACACCTGTACCCTGGAACCCAGCACCACTGTGACTGCCCGTGAACCATGTCAGAACCAATACCAAGAGAAATCCCCTCAGGTAAGACTCTTCACTGTGACAATAACAAGAGGATCCCTAAAGCCCTTGCCCTAACAACCTATTCATCCACCATCACTGCCACAAAATCCTGCAGTCGAGACCAATGAGGCACCTGCAGCCCTCACTAACATTGACTGCAACTGAAGAAGCTACATGGAGACTACATCACGGTGCCCACGTGGAACAAGAGTCTTCACACCCTGCCCAACAGGCATTGTCTCAGGCCGATCTGCAGGTAAAAGTTCCCCTACCAAAGCTACCTTGTGAAATTTAGAAGAGGTGACCAAATGTGCAGATGTCAATGCAGGGACACAAGACACATGAAATAATAAAGGAACATGGCATCACCAAAAAACACAATAACTCTCTAGTAACTTACCCCCCAAAATAGAAATCTATGAATTACCTGAAAGAAAATTCAAAATAATGATCTTAAGCAAACAGTAAGATACAATAGCTAATGAAATCAAGAAAATAATTTATGATCTGAATGTGAAATTCAACAAAGAGATATACGTTGGCTGGATGTGGTGGCTCATGCCTATAATCCTGGTGCTTTGGGAGGCCAAGGCAGAACGATTGCTTTTAGCCAGAAATTCAAGACCAGTACTGACAACATATAGTGAGACCCTATTTCTACCAAAAAAAAAAAGCCAGGTGTGGTGGTACATGTTTGTAGTCCTCATGAGGCTGAGGTGGGAAGATTGCCTGAGCCCACGAGTTGAAGGCTACCATGAGCTTTGATCTCACTGTTGCGCTCCAGCCTGTGTGACTGAGTAAGACCCTGTCTCAAAATGAACTAAAAAGACATCATATAAAGAACCAAACAAATTTGGAGCTGAGGAACTGAATCAACAAAATAAAAAATATAATAAAGAGATTCAACAGCAGGCTAGATTAAGGTGAAGAAAGAATCTGTAAAGTTGGAGATAGGTCTTTTGAAATGACTCCATCAGAGGAAAAGAAAAAAAAAAGAGTGAAAGAGTGAAGATAGACTATGGGACTTACGGCATAGTATTAAATTTATTTATTTTATTTATTTTATTTATTTTTTTGCATAATGGGAGCTCCAGAGAAGCTGGAGAGACAGAGAAAGGGACAAAAAGCATACTTAATCAAATAATGGCTAAAACTCCCCAGGTCCTGGGAGAGATAAGGGCATCCAGATTGATGAAATTAAAAAGGTTCTCAAGTAGATTCAACCCAAAGGGGTCATCTTCAAGGCACATTATAATCAAGTTGACAAAAGTCACAGAGAATTTTAAAAGCAACAAGAGAACAACATCAAGTCATATATAAAGGAATCCTCAGTAGACTATCAGCAGACTTTTCAGCAGAAACCTTGCAGGCCAGGAGAGAATGGGATGATATGTTCAAAGTGCTGAAAGAAAAAAACTGCCAGTCAGGAATACTGTACCATTTATGAAGCTTTCCTTCATAATGAAAGAGAAATAAAGTCTTTTTCAGGTAAACAAAAACTGAGGGAATTTATTACCACTATACCTGCTTTTTTTTTTTTTTGAAACGGAGTCTTACTCTGTTTCCTAGGCTGGAGTGCAGTGGCACGCTCTAGGCTCACTGCAAGCTCCGCCTCTCGGGTTCACACCGTTCTCCTGCCTCAGCCTCCCAAGTAGCTGGGACTACAGGCGCCTGCCACCAGGCCCGGCTAATTTTTTGTATTTTTAGTAGAGATGGGGTTTCACAGTGTTAGCCAGGATGGGCTCAATCTCCTGACCTTGTGATCTGCCCGCCTCGGCCTCCCAAAGTGCTGGGATTACAGGCATGAGCCACTGCGCCCGGCCCTATACCTACCTTTTAAGAAACATTTAAGAATGTTCAAGCCAAAAGGAAAAGATAATAATTACTATCATTAATACATTTAAAAACAAAATTTACTAGTAGAGATAAATACATAGTCAAATCTAGAATACTCTTATACTGTAATGGTGGTATGTTAATCACACATATATCTCTAGTATGAAGGTTAAAAATAAAAATGACCAAAATAACTGAAGCTACAATATGTTGTTTAAAAATGTACAATATAAAATGATGTAAATTGTGACATCAAAAACATAACTTGTTGAGAAAGGAGGGTATAAGTCTAGAGGTTTTGTGTGCAACAGAGGCTAAATTATTATCAGCTTAAAATAGCAGATTATAAGTTTTTTATGTAAGCTTCATGATGATCACAAAACAAAAAACTATAGCAGATATACAAACAATAAAGAGAAAGGAACCTAAGTTTATCAATACAGAAAACTATTAAATCACAAAGGTAGACAACAGGAGAGGAGGAATGGAACAAAAGACTTATAAAACAATCAGAAAACAAATAACAAAATGGCAGTGATAAGTCTTTGCCTATCGATAATAATTTTGAATGTAAATGGATTAAATTCTCCAATCAAAAGATACAGAGTGGCTAAATGAATTAAAAACAACACCTAAATATTCACTTCCTACAAAAGCCCTGTTTAAGCTTAAAGACACATACTGGCTGAATGTGATGAAAGAAGACACTCCACATAAATGGTAACCAAAAAAGAGCAGGAGTGACTACACTTATATTGGATAAGATAGACTTCAAGTCAAAAACTGTCACAGGATACAGAGATGTTCACTATTTAGTGATAAAGGTGTCAATTCATCAAGAGGACATAATCATTGTAAATATATATGCACCCAACATTGGAGCACCTTAATACACAAAGCAAATATTGATGAACGCAAAGAAACAAATAGATAGCAGTACCATAATGGTAGCAGATTTCAATACCCCATTTTAAGCAATGGATAAATCAATAAGACATAAAATTAATACAGAAATAATGGTACTAGAATTGCGCTTTTGACTAAATGGACTTACAGACATATATAGAACTTTCCATCAAACAGTAGAAAATACACATTTTTCGCTAGTGGACATGAAACTTTCTTCAGGACAGACAGACAATGTATTAGGCCACAAAACAAGTCTTAAGAAATTTTAGAAGACTGAAATCATATCTAGTATCAATTTAGACCACAGTGGTATGAAAATAAAAATCAATAACACAAGGTATCTTGGAAAATTCACAAATTGTGGAAATTAAACAACATCCTCCTGACCAACCAACGGATCAAAGAGAAAATCTAAAGGGTAATTAAAAATATCTTGAGACAAATGACAATGGAAATACAGGATACCAAAATCTGTGTTTTGGTGATACACCAAAAACCGTTCTAAGAGAGACATTTGTAGCAATAAACACTTACATCAAAAAAGATGAAAGAGCTCACATAAATAGTTTAACATTATACCTCAAGGAACTAGAAAAAGAAGAACTAAACAGAAGGAAGGAAATAATAAAAATCAGAACAGAAATAAATCAAATATACAATGGAAAAATCATAAAATGAATCAATAAAACTAAGAACTGTTTTGTTTTGAGAAAATAAACAAAATTGACAGACTCTCAGCTAGTCTAAGGAAAAAGAGAGAAGATGCAAATAAAAAATGAAAGTCCAGAAATTATAACAGATGCCTCAGAAATAAAAATGATCATAAGAGATTACTACAAACAATTATATGTCAATACATTGGATAACCTAGATTAAAAGGATAAATTGCTAGAAAAATAAAACCTACCAAGACTGAGTCGGGAAGAACTAGAAAGGCTGAACACAGATTTGGATATCTTTTAAACAAATAAAAGCCCAGATAGCATAACAGATAAATTCTAGCAAACATTCAAGGAAGAATTATACTAATACTTCTTAAACTCTTCTGACCAATAGTGTTAGAGGGAGTACTTCCAAACATATTTTATGAAGACAGCATTACCTTGATACCAAAGCCAAAGAAGATCTCACAAGAAAAGAAAGCTACGGGCCAATTTTTCTGGTGAATGTTGATGCAAAAATCCTCAATAAAATATCAGCAAACCAATTTTAGCAACACATCAAAAAAGTGTATATCCTGACCAAGTGGGATTTATCCCTGGCATATAAGGCTGGTTTAACATATGCAAATCAATCAATATGATACATCACATTAACAGAATGAAAGATTAAAATCACATGATTATCTCAATTGACACAGAAAAAGCATTTGACAAAGTTTAACATCCTTTCTTGATAAAAACTCTCAATTGTTTATGTATAGAAGGAAAGTACCTCACCATAATAAAGGCCATTTATTAAAATCTCACAACTAACATAAACATGAAGAAGGAAAAGCTGAAAGCTTTTCCACTAAGATCTAGTATAAGACAAGATGCCCATTGTTACCTCTTCTATTTAACATAGTATTGGAAGTAGTAGCAAGAGTAACCAGAAAAGGAAAAGAAATACAAGATACCCAAATCAGAAAGAAAGAAGTAAAATGATCTCTGCAGATGACATGATTCTGTATGTGAAAAAACCACAAAAGAATGATTTGAACCAATAAATAGAATCAGTAAAATTGCAGGATAAAAAAATCAACATACAGTATCAGTAGCATTGCTATACACAAATAGCAACCTAATTGAAAAAGAAAGTTTTAAAAATCCCATTAATAATAGCATAAAGAAACCTAGGAATAAATTTAACCAAGGAAATGAAAAGTCTCTATATTGAAAACTATAAAACACTGATAAAAGAAGTTGAAGAAGACACAAATGGAAAGATATCCTGTCCTCATAGATCAGAAGAATTAATATTATTAAAATGTCCATACTATCTAAGCAATATACAGTTTTAATGCAATCCTTATCAAAATTCAAATGATACTCTTCACTGAAACAGGAAAAAAATCCTAAAATTTGTGTGGAAGCACAAAATATTCTGAATAGCCAAAACAACTCTGAGAAAGAAAAACAAAATTGGAAGTATCACACTTTTTCATTTAAAATTATATTACAAAGCTACCATACTCCAAAAAATATGGTACTGTCATAAAAACAGACATATGGTAGTAGAGCAGAATGAATAGCCAAAAAATAAATCTAAACATATACAGTCAACCAATTTTTGACAAAGGTACCAAGAGGACAAAATGGGAAAAATGATAGTCTCTTCAATAAACGGTGCTGGGGAAATTGGATTTTCACATACAAAAGAATGAAATTGTATGCTTATGCCATATAACAATGAACTCAAAATGAATAAATGACTTAAATATAAGAGCAAAATATATGAAATTCCTAGAAAAGACATATGAGAAAAACCTGGACATTGACCTTGGCAATGATTTTTAACATACTACACCGAAAGCTACGAATACAAAAGCAAAATAAATAAATTTGATTACATAAAACTAAAAACATTTATGCACAGCAAAGAAAAAAATCAACAAAATGAAGCACTAGCCTATAGATCAGGAAAAATATTTGCAAATTATACATTTAATAAGGGGTTAACATTCAAAATTTGTAAAGAAGTAATGCAACTCAATAGGGGAAAAAACAAATAACCCAATTTAAAAATGAGCAAAAGACCTTAATGGACCTTTCTCTAAGGAAGACATAAAGATGCCCAAGAGTTACACAAAAATGTGCTCAACACCATTAATCAGGCAAATTAAAACCACTATGAGATACCACCTCACACTCCTCAGGATGGCTATTATCAAAATGTCAAAAGATAAATGTTGGAGAGGGTGTGGAGAAAAGGGAACTCTTGTATATTATGAGTGGGAGTATAGATTGGTATAGTAATTATGAGAAACATTATAGAGGTTTCTAAGGAAATTAAATATAGAACCACCATATGACCCAGCAATCCCTCTTCTGAGTAGGTACCCAATGTAAATGGAATCATCACCTCATTAAGATATCTGTACTCCTTGAAATCCATGAAGATATCTGTTAATTGCATCATTATTCACAATAGCCAAGACATTGAAACAACCTAAGTGTCCATGCATGGACAAAGAAATAAAGAAACTGTGGTACATCTATATAATGAAATGTAATTCATCCCTAAAGAAGAACAAGATATTGCAATTTGCCACAACATGGATGAGTCTGGAGGGCACTATATATATATGTATATACATACATATATACACTTTTTTTTTTTTTTTTTTTTATAGACAGGGTCTTACTCTGTCACCCAGGCTGGCGGGCAATGACACAATCATGGCTCACTGAAGTCTCTACTTCCCAGGCTCAATCAATGCTCCCACCTCAGCCCCTGAGTAGCTGGGACTACAGGCGTGCACCACCATGCCCAGCAAATTTTGTAGAGACAGGTTTCACTATGTTTCTCAGTCTAGTCCCAAACTGGGTTCAAGCAATTCGCCTGTCCCAACCCTGCAAAGTGCTGGGTTTACAAGTGTGAGTCACCATGCACGGGCTGGAGGACATTAAGCTAAGTGACATAAATGAAACACAAAAAGAAAAATCGTGTATGATCTCACTTATATGTGGAATGTAAAAAAATTTAAATACTCCAGAAATAGAGAACAAGAGAGTGGTTACCAGGGGTGGTAGTTTGTGGGGGAGGCACTGGTGAGGAAATGGGGAGAAGTAAATCAGAGGATAAAAGTAGCAGACATGTAAGATGAACAAATTAGAGATCTAATATATCACATAAGGACTATAGGTAATAAGATTGTCTATGGGATTCATGCTAAATGAGATTTTAGCTGCTCTTGCCACAAAATCAAGAAGAAATAGGTAAGTATGTGACATGATGGATATGTTATTTTGCTTCATGAAAGTAACTTTTTTTTTTTTTTTTACTATATATGTATATATATCCCAAAATACTATGTTATATACCTTAGATGTACCCAATAAAATTTATTTTAAAAAATATTCTTTAAAAAATTAGGGTTCTATATCACAAATCCAAAGGTTGCACAAAGTATGAACCAAAACCAAGTCTACCCTGTTCCAAAAGCTAGTTTATTTCTGGAAGCTGCAACCCCAAAAGACTTTTGATCTTAAACATGTATCTCAACCTATTATAGGTTACTAAAATTCAATTCTTATGTTTAAACAGAATTAGAACATGTGATTATGTTTAAGAAATTCTTTAGTCAGGCCGGGTGCAGTGGCTCACGCCTATAATCCCAGCACTTTGGGAGGCCGAGACAGGCAGATCACAAGGTCAGGAGATCAAGACCATACTGGCTAACACAGTGAAACACCATCTTTACTAAAAGTACAAAAAATTAGCTGGGCGTGGTCGTGGGTGCCTGTATTCCCAGCTACTTGGGAGGCTGAGGAGGAAAATGGTATGAAACCGGGAGGCAGAGCTTGCAGTGAGCCGGATTGAGTCGCTGCACTCCAGTCTGGGTGACAGAGAGAGACTTTGTCTCAAAAAAAAAAAAAAAAAAAATTTCGTAGTCAGATTCAAATGTCTACTAATTTTATTATGCTCATGATGTAGAAATCCTATCAAGTAGACATTATATCCATGAAGTTCAAAATGATACTGTGAATGAAATTAGCAAAAACAGAATAAAATTAGGCATCTGGAATCTAACATAATTTTGTATAAAAAATATTTTGTGAAGACTGTTTAAAGTTTCACTGTCTGTTTAGGGTGATGGTAAAAGCATAGTTCTCTAATAGCATTAAGACAAGTTGCCTCCATATGGACAAGTTGATTTTCAATACAAACTAACCTGGGGAAGTTTTCCTTGATTATTCCCCCAAATATGTTTTCCAAGCTTTTAGAATTCTCTTCTTCCTCAGGAACATTGATTATTCTTAGGTTTGGTCATTTAACATAATCCCAGACTTCTTAGAGTCTTTGTTCATATTTTTTAAATTCTTTTTTTCTTTGTCTTTGTTGGGTTGGGTTAATTCAAATATCTTGTCTTTGAGCTCTGACTTTCTTTCTTCTACTTGTTTGATTCTATTGCTGAGACTTTCCAGAGCTTTTCACATTTCTAAATGTGTGTCCAAAGTTTCCTAAATTTTTTATTGTTTTTTTCTTTAAGCTATCTATTTCCATGAATACTTCTCCTTTTACTTCTTGTATTATTTTTTGGATTTCCTTGCATTGGGCTTTGCCTTTCTCTGGTCCCTCAGTGATTTACCTAATAACTAACCTCCTGAATTCTTTCTCAGGTAAATCAGGGATTTCTTCTTGGTTTGGATGCATTGCTGGTGAACTGGTCCAATTTTTGGGAGGTGTTGAAGAGCCTTGTTTTGTCATATTACCAGGGTTGTTTTTCTGGTTCCTTCTCATTTGGGTAGGCTCTGTCAGAGGGAAGGTTTAGGGCTGTAGGCTGTTGTTCAGATTTTTTTTTTGTCCCAGGGGGTGTTCCCTTGATGTAGTACTCTCCCTGCTTTCCTATGGATGTGGTTTCCTATGAGCCCAACTGCAGTGATTGTTGTCTCTCTTCTGGGTCTAGCTACCTAGAGAGTCTACCTGGCTCCAGGCTGGTACTGGGGGTTGTCTGCACAGAGTCCTGTGATGTGAACCACCTATGAGTCTCTCAGCTGTCGATACCAGTGCCTATTGCTAGAGACCTAGACATCCAAATACAAGAAGCACAAAGAGCACCTGGGAAATTAATGGCAAAAGGATCTTTGCCTAGGCACATTGTCATCAGGTTATCCAAAGTTAAGATGAAGGGAAGAATCTTAAGAGCTATGAGACAGAAGCACCAGGTAATCTATAAAAGAAAACCTATCAGATTAACAGCAGATTTCACAGCAGAAACTCTAAAAGCTAGAAGGGATTGGGGCACCATCTTCAGCCTCCTTAAACTAAACAATTACCAGTCAAGAATTTTGTATCCAGTGAAACTAAGCATCATATATGAAGGAAAGATACAGTCTTTTTCAGACAAACAAATGCTGAGAGAATTTGTTATTATCAAGCCACCACTACAAGAACTGCTAAAAAGAGCTCTAAATCTTGGAACAAATCCTGGAAACACATCAAAATGAAACCTCTTTAAAGCATAAATCACACAATACCTCTGAAACAAAAATGCAAGTTAAAAAGCAAAACCAAAAACCAAAAAAAACCCAAAACAACAAAGTACACAGGCAACAAAGAACACAATGAATGCAACAGTACCTCACATCTCAATACTAACATTGAATGTAAATGGCATAAATGCTGCACTTAAAAGGTACAGAACCACAGAATGGAGAAGAACTCACAAACCAACTATTTGCTGCCTTCAGGAGACTCACCTAGAACATACGGACTCACATAAACTAAAAATAAAGGAGTGGAAAAGGCATTTCATGCAAATGGACACCAAAAGCGAGCAGGGGTAGCTGTTCTCATATCAGACAAAACATACTTTAAAGCAACTGCAGTTAAAGAGACAAAGAGGGACATTATATAATGATGAAAGGCCTTGTCCAACAGGAATATATCACAATTCTAAACATATATGCACCTGACACTGGAGCTCCCAAAATTATAAAACAATTACTAACAGACCTAAGAAATGAATTAGACAGCAACACAGTAATAGCAGGGGACTTCAGTACTCCACTGACAGCACTAGACAAATCATCAAGACAGAAATTCAACAAACAAGCAATGGGTTTAAACCATACCTTGGAATAAATGGACTTAACAGATATATACAGAACGTTTCATCCAGGAACCACAGAATACACATTCTATTCAACAGTGCATAGAACTTTCTCCAAGATAGACCATAAGATAGGCCATAAAGTGATTTAAGAAATTAATTTAATTTAATCAATTAAGAAAATTGAAATTATATCAAGCACTCTCTCAGACTACAGTGGGATAAAACTGGAAATCAACTCCAAAAGGAACCTCCAAAGCCATGCAAATACATGGAAGTTAAATAATCAGCTCCTGAATGAGCATTGAGTCAAAAACGAAATGAAGATGGAAATCAGAAAATTCTTCCAACTTAATGACAATAATGACACAACCTATCAAGACCTCTGGGATACAGACCAGACGCAGTGGCTCAAGCCTGTAATCCCAGCACTTTGGGAGGCTGAGACGGGTGGATCATGAGATCAGGAGATCGAGACCATCCTAGCTAACATGGTGAAACCCCGTCTCTACTAAAAAATACAAAATACTAGCCGGGTGAGGTGGCGGGCGCCTGTAGTCCCAGCTACTTGGGAGGCTGAGGCAGGAGAATGGCGTAAACTTGGGAGGCAGAGCTTGCAGTGAGCTGAGATCCGGCCACTGCACTCCAGCCTGGGCGACAGAGCGAGACTCCATCTCAAAACAAACAAACACACAAACAAACAAAAACAACCTCTGGGATACAGCAAAGGTGGTGCTAAGAGGAAAGTTCATAGCCCTAAACACCTACATCAAAAAGACTGAAAGAGTACGAACTGACACTATAAGGTCGCACCTCAAGAACAAACCAAACCCACAGCCAGCAGAAGAAAGGAAATAACCAAGATCAGAGCAGAACTAAATGAAATTGAAACAAACAAACAAACAAAAAATACAAAAGAGAAAGGAAACAAAGAGCTAGTTCTTTTAAAAGATAAAATTGATAGACCATTGGCAAGATTAACCACGGAGAGAGAAAATCCAAATAATCTCACTAAGAAATGAAACAGGAGATGTTACAATTGACACCACTGAAATACAAAAGATCATTCAAGGCTACTATGAACACCTTTACACACATAAACTAGAAAACCTAGAAGAGATGGATAAATTCCTGGAAAAATATAACCCTCCTAGCTTAAATCAGGAAGAATTAGATACCCTGAACAGACCAATAACAAGTAGTGAGATTGAAATGGTAAGTAAAAAATTACCAACAAACATTCAAAGAAGAATTGGTACAAATACTTTTGACACTATTTCACAAGATAGAGAAAGAAAGAACCCTCCCTAATTCATTCTATGAAGCTAGCATAACCCTAATACCAAAACCAGGAAAGGACATAACCAAAAAAGAAAATACAGACTAATATCCTTGATGAATATAGATGCTAAAATCCTTAACAAAATACTTGCTAACTGAATCCAACAACATATCAAAAAGATAATCCACCATGATCAAGTGAGTTTCATACCAAGGATGCAGGGATGATTTAACATACACAAGTCAATAAATGTGATACAACACATAAACAGAATTGAAAACAAAAATCACACAATCATTTCAATAGACACAGAAAAAGCATTCAACAAAATCCAGCATCCCTTTATGATTAAAACTCTCAGCAAAATTGGCATACAAGGGACATACCTTAATGTAATAGAAGTCATCTATGACAAACCCACAGCCATGTAACACTGAATGGGGAAAAGTTGAAAACATTCCCTCTGAGAACAGGAACAAAAAAAGGATGCCCACTCTCACCACTCCTCTTCAACATAGTACTGGAAGTCCTAACCAGAACAATCAGACAAGAGAAAGAAATAAAGGCATTCAAATCAGTAAAGAGGAAGTCAAACTGTCACTGTTTGCTGACAATATGATTGTTTACCTTGAATACCCTACGGACTCCCCCAGAAAACTCTTTGAACTGATAAAAGAATTCAGCAAAGTTTCTGGATACAAGATTAATGTACACAAATCAGTAGCTCTTCTATACACCAGCAATAACCAAGAAGAGAATCAAATCAATAACTCAACCCTTTTTACAACAGCTGCAAAAAAGTTAAAATACTTAGCAACATACCTAACCAAGGAGTCAAAAGACCTCTATGAGGAAAACTACAAAACATTGCTGAAAGAAATAATGGATGACACAAACAAATGGAAACACATCCATGCTCATGGATGGGTAGAATCAATATTGTGAAAATGACCATACTGCCAAAAGCAATCTACAAATTCTATGCAATCCCCATGAAAATACTACCATCATTCTTCACAAAATTAGAAAAAAAAATTCTAAAATTCATATGGAACCAAAAAAGAGCCCATATAGCCAAAGCAAGAGTAAGCAAAAAGTACAAATCTGGAGGCATCACACTACCTGATTTCAAACTATACTTTAAGACCATAGTCACCAAAACAGCATGGTACTGGTACAGAAATAGGCATATAGACCAATGGAACAGAATAGAGAACCCAGAAATAAACCCAAATACTTAGAGCCAACTGATCTTTGACAAAGCAAACAAAAACATAAAGTGGGGAAAGGACACCCTTTTCAACAAATAGTGCTGGGATAATTGGCTAGCTACATATATGTGTATGTGTATGATGGAAAAAAATATATATATATATGATGGAATACTACACAGCCATAAAAAGGAATGAATTAACAGCAGCTACAGTGACCTGAATGAGATTGGAGACTATTATTCTAAGTGAAGTAACTCAGGAATGGAAAACCAAACATTGTATGTTCTCACTGATATGTGGGAGCTAAGCTATGAAGACGCAAATGCAAAAGAACGATACAATGGACTTTGGGGACTTGGGGAGAATAGTGGGAGTTGGAGTGAGGGGTAGAAGACTACAAATATGGTGTGGTGTATACTGCTCAGGTGATGGGTGCACCAAAATCTCACAAATCACCACTAAAGAACTTACTCATGTAACCAAATACCACCTGAACCCTAATAACTTACAGGAAAAATATAAACTAACCATCTTCTACACCATTCAATCACAAATATAATCTTAGATGATGGCAGCTACATAGGTCTTTTTATCTTTTTTTATAGTTTAGGAAGTAACCCTCAATTACACAAATTAGAGTGGGTCAATTAAAGAACACAAGGGCATAAAGATTATGAAGAAGATTCTCTTGTGTCACAAATTATGCATGAAAACAGTTCTTTCTCTCCTACTCTTTAGTAATTGGTAATCTTTCTAGAACAAATATATTCAATTAAGCTTGCAATGCATACTTTGTACACTGCATGCATAATCAATATTGAAATAAGAGCTGAGTGTGGGTGAATAATATTTTTTGAGTTAGGGGGTCAAAGCTGCCTTGTATTCCACTGGGTTAGATTTGGAGGTTGCAGGAGATTTTAGTCGAATAGTTTCCCTAAACAGAGTAGTTTTATTTTGTAGGCTTGTCTCTGTTGCTCCCTTTTACTTACTCTTTTTTAGTATGGTGTAGTATACATAATTTAAATAACCAGGGAATGTCTCTGGGCTCAAAACCACCTGCTGGCTTATATTAGCTAATTAATGATGATTTATCTGAGTTACTAATTTGAGTGGAGCTGAATGCCCTTAGGAATTTGAGAAACGTTGTAAGAATTCTGATTAAAATTATGCCTTTGTGACGGACATTCTCCTTAAAAGGCATTTAAAAAAATGTTGCCTGTTAGCAGATTAAAAAAAAAAAACCAAAAAACAAAAAACAAAAAAACCCCCAAAACCTGCCAAATCAATGACCTTGTGTTGTTTTTCTGAGCTCAAATCATGTCTTATAGCAGCCTGCTTGCCTTTGTTATTCAATTTTATCTCTGCTAGGCTTCCTTTCATTTTGTCTCTTATTAAGGTTTATTTGCCTAGTTTCATAGGGCTTTGACTGCTTGAAAAATAGAACTGATCTTGAATCCACAGAGCTCCATCATTTTCACAAAAACTAATACAGTAGATTCATTTCAGCCAAACTTGTATGTCAGGCTGGCCTGATTCCCAGGGCCTGAATGTGTGAATTTAATGGTGGTACAATGTCTGAGGTAGGAATATAATAGAAAGCTCTCAGCAGTATATCTATTGGATCAGTGTAATTTCTTTCTTTCTTTTTTTTTTTTCCTGCGAGTCTCAATGTCTCTTAAGGCAATGTAGTCTGTGTCTGTAAAAGCTGGCTATCTCTTACTGAGATCCCACTGCTGTTACAGTCAACAAAGAATCATCTCCTTGGATAAAGTATGTAGTAGGCAACTGTTAAATACACAATTAGGGTTCACTGAAACAGTAATTCTATTAACTGTGGCATGTTCTATTTCGATTTCAAGAAAAGGTGCCATAATTAACACAGGATCACTGCTTTGAGACATCTGGATTTAGAAATTGTTTATCTAGCCTAGTCATCTGTCCTTTTTCTCCTCCTTCTAAAAACATAATTCAAGTAATGATAAAATGCATTTTGATTTCTCAGTGACCTCAGAATCACAGTTTGCCTGGCTTGTCTACTACTAAGGAATGTAACTGAAGTATAATTTGCCACTTTTTTGGATTCCTGGTATATTTTCCAGAACGTGGAAAATATTTTTTTATTTATTTCAAAAAAGTAAACAAAATGTATAAGCAACATATGCCCTTAATCTACAATGTGACAACCCAAACAAAGCTTTGTTATTTCAACTTTGAGCTGCAGTTGTTTAGCTAACATTATTTCTGGATTTAGGACTTATAGTCAATTCCCTAGGATGGAAGTTTTCATAGCAGTCAATTCCTTTGCATTTTTAATAGTTCTGCTCACCTGTTTGGTTATTCTAAAGCACTTTAGAATTTTAGATACCCAGAACTTCTCTCATCTCTCTTTATTTTAATTGTGCAGCTTTCAGTTTCTTAGGCCTTACAAGTCTCTTTAGCCACACTGATTTCAACCAGTTCTCTGTTGCTTGTACTATGCTTTGGATGTTTCCTTTTTTTTCTTCCCTGAAATATGACTGCATTAAGTAAATACGAAGTTAAGGAAGAGATGAGCCTTTTCATTAACTTAACGTTGAAGAGTTATATTTTCTTGGAGTTATGAATGAAGAATTTTCCTCATTGCTACAGATTTTCCCATTCTTTCCTATTTCTGACTTTTTTAAGTACAAGGAATTTTGTTGATGATCATCCAGTTCCACATCAGCCCACTGCATGGTGGTTATAGATCTCAGGCCTCCCAGCTCTCACCAGAATGTAGTGCAGGGCAGGGTAGAACATAACATTCATCTATATTCAAATGACTGGAAGTTTAAGTATTGTGAGGGTTTTTTAAGGGTGATGAGCAACTGAAATAGGTTAGTGCTCTTAAGGCAACACAATGATCAGGTGTACTTATCTAATAATGTTCAGAGAGATTTAGTGAAATGTCACTTTTTTTTTTTTAAAAAAGGTATTCTTTCAGTGAATAACAGAGGCAGGGGAGACAGTATAGTAGAATGACAGAAGTAAAAGTGGTATCAGTTTCTTTATCTTGGTTACCATCTAAAGTGAATTCTGAAAGTGGAAGTCATATACCGTGACTTCCAAACTCGCTACACTTATAGACTTCACCAGAAACACTCTTCTTTTCAATCTGTATCTTATTCCTTTTTCAGGTATGGTGCATTAATATTTATAGGCTGACTCCACGCAAGTTCTAAACTTTGGTCTAGAGAAAAATATCACACAAAATAACAGGTTTGATGGCTAAGGCAGAGTGAGGGACAATGACTGTACCTACCTGAACTCAATTCTCACATTCAAATCCTCCTGCTATGGCAATGCAACACAGTAATGTTTCAAGTGCACAACGTGGAGGATATACTCCAAAAGCATCTCTTAATCAAACCACTTTTTGAAAGTTTAACTTATGGATTTGAAATTCTTGGTGATTTCTAACACTCAGAATGAGTTTTGCATTCAGCATTCAATCACCTTGTGATCCGTTCCATTTCAAGAGTGGTATAGGGAAGAAAATAGATTCCAATTCATAGCTACTGTATTGTGCAAGATTCTTATTAAAAACAGCATATTCCTGTAGCCCAGAGGGCTGACAGCTTCTTCCAAAGCAAAACCGCTGCTCTAAGCTAACCTCAAGGGGCTACTCAAGAGAGATGCAGCCTTAACCCCTCTCATTGTGGGGGTGGGGAGGAGAGAAGAGGAGGGCAGATAGTATCATATCCTATCACAACTCCAAACCTTTATCATCTCAATAAGTAATGTTTCTTAAGGCATTACTGACATTCAGTTCCCTGGTTAATTGATTTATAAGTACTTCAATAAAAATAATTATTTTAAAAAGAAAAAAAAAACACCTTAAAATAGAATCAGTTTAGGAGCATACTCATACACAGGCTCAGTTATGTAAGAATTTTTCCTTTTTTAAAAAAACCATGCTCGAACATAGGTATCATTTGCTTCTATTTCATCACTTGTGCTTGACGTTTTACCTGCAGATGATCAAACTATAATAAAGGGATCACTGCCAGACTTGGGCTTTAACAATGTTGAGTAAAGCAATCTTGGAGACGTGGTGCTGAGGAACAGAAATATACTGAATAAATTCAGTTCAAACAGGATGATCACGTCTTGAGGTACCACTAACGTTAGTGTTTTTTCTTATTGTCTACTGATAGTGACAGCAACTGCAAAGAGAGTTTGTCTCTTTCTTTTTCTTTTCCATGATGATCATCAGTTTGCTGATTTCATGATCTCACGTTTCATATAGTCTTGTTAACTTTAAGTTTTAGCCATAAGCATGATTGATGTATTTTTCTATGCATTACCAAAAAAGTCTTCATTAATGTTATGTCAGATCTCAATGAATTAACTTATCATTTTATAGATTTTAAAAATGCAATTAAAAGTTTGGAAGAATTTTAGGGCTTCTTTTAAAATTGTTGGTCTTGTATAACTTAAAGGCATGTACATGTAGATATGTTAAAAATGTAATTCTCTGCTATTTAAAAAATTTAGAACATTAAATCCTCAATATAAAAAAGAGAGGTGTGTTATTAAGACAAAGTCATGTGAAAGAGATAACAATTTTCATGGAAAGTAATTCTTTATAAAGTGAAATTATTTAAATGCTTGGTCATTTCTTTAAAAGAAACCAAAATTCACAAGGTAACATTTAGGCAAAATGCATTTGACTTTCCAGGTTTTATTTTCTCGAACTCCTGACCTCATATAATCTACCTGCCTTGGCCTCCCAAAGTGCTGGGATTACAGGCATGAGCCAATGCGCTCAGCCCCAGGATTTAATTTCTAATGGGCTAAGTTTGGAACTAAAACCCTAATTTTTATCTTACCTACAAAAATGAGAGTATCTTCTGTAATTTCTTCCTGAAAGCATCTCTGCATAGTAAGTATGTGATCCTTCAGTGATAACAAGGTATTCCTTGTGTCTACTTAAGCACTAACACTCCCACTTGATTTGTGTTGTAATGTGGCCCCAAACAGAGTGAATGGATTAGACAAGCAGCCTTCATAAGACAAACAGACCTGGGCATTTGCCCAGTTTTACCATTTTAAATGATGATGATACTCTATGACTGAATGATTTTTTAAAAAGAGCTTGGTCTGGGAGTGCAAATTCAAAAGATATAAATCAACTGTCAATAACATTGACTGAAATGTTTTTAAAGCTTCAACTCTCTAGAGGGGACTGTTGTTCGAAATATCTGGCCTCTACCATAAACACATATGCAGGTCAGGTAGCTGGATTCTCAAGGAGAGCAAAACACTAAAGGTAAGTTACGGGTTTCAGAAATGAAGTAAATCTGGGAAGCAGAGAGGTCTTGAGTCAAAGTATTACTTACTCGAATTCACAGTGTCTTAGTTCAGCTGTGCTCAGCTAAAGAAAGCCGTCAGACTAAGCCAATATATTCTAGTGTATGAATGGCCATGACCATTGTATAGGTGTTTGCATTTAAAACTGTTAACTTAAAGAAGTACCTAATTATGGAACGCCAAGCTACATGTATGTTAGCAAATGATTTTGGCATATGAGAGAAGATGCTTTTGATCAGGAGATCATTATGTGTAAACATGGTCTTTGGGTTGGCAAGTACCACAGAACAAATTCTTCTTTTCATTTGTTATGATTTTCATAGCTGTTTCTTTTTCTCTACTTCTACACCAACTGGTACTCTCAAATATAACTTTTATAGTTCTTTCTGACATTCTTATAGCATTGATGGGTGAAAGCAGCTTTATTGTCTTGCGGGGATAGGTAGGGTTACATATTTCTAAATAAATATTTTAATAATGTATTTCTTGCATATGAACAACCTGTCTGATAAAAAATTAAACAAAAAAAGAATTAGTATTTTTTAGAAGTGGGTTTGTGATAAAACTATTAGTCTAATTATTGCTAAATTACATTGCAGTGATTTTCAAAACTGGGTTAAATGACATTATGTACAGATGTACTTCAGTGTTAGGTTTTATAAGATCTTTGGCCAAGTATGAAGCTACAAGGTTTAATAAATTGTTAAATAATTTTTTATCAATCAATGTATAACCCAAAAAGGAAATGCAACCCCTAGTTATGTTAGAAGGGATTGTAACAGGGATTGTGAATTGGGAAGAAGAAGTCAGGTAGTGGGTAATTGGTATTATTAGAGCTAGACATTTAGAAGTTGTTCAGTCCTTAAATTAATTGTTTAAGATTAAAAAAAGATAATTGACAAACTCCAATTGGAATTCTTTTAGAATAATTCACGACATCATCCTGTAGACAAAACACTTATTCATCATTTAGCTATTGCTTTAGCAACTTGGTATTACAGATTCCACTGGAGATTCCCTAGGTTTCCTTCATAACACATGCCACTTCTAGCATTTGACATGAGAAAAGAATGTTCTCTTATGATCTTAGTGCAACAATTTCATCCTATTTATGATACTTTGAATCATTCCCCTTGTAGTTAATCATATCTGATAGCAAGAATCAGAGAGCCCTGGTTTTAGTCCTAGTTCTACCATCTTCTGGCTGGTTCACTGGGGTCAAATTACTTAACCTCTTCAAGCTTTCATTTTCTCAACTGTAAAATGCTGCCATTTTTTAATGCTGTTTTTGACAACTGCTCTGGGTCTCTCACTGTTCTGTTCTAATTGCCAATGCCTTAGATCTTTCTCTACCTTTCTTCTCCCCCAAATGAAAACTTATTGTTTTGTCCCATTGCTTCAGGGCCTTGTTAATGTGTTAGCTAACTAATAATTCCCCTCCCAGATAACAAAATGCCTTAATTTAGTGGAAGCACACATTTCTTCTAAATGATAATAACTTATATTTGTATAAAGATCTATAGGTTGCTGTTTGACACATATGTAAGCTCAGTTAATTCACATAACACACCTGAAGTAGGATATTATTGTTTATATTTAGTGCATAAGGAAACTAACACTAACAGGAGCGCAAGTAATTTTCTCAAGGATACATGCACAATTCAGGAGTCAAGTTCTAGGTCAGCTAAATTTATATCCAGTATTTGTTCTACTTCACAGTTGTAATCAACAAAATGCTGAAGTCATATTGAAAAATAGGGGAATTTCAGACCTGAATAATGTATGCTATTGCAAAGATAAAAATGGAGCGGTCCCTCCTGTCACTCATAACTTTGTGGGTTGAAACCATCTATTTAACATACTTGGGCTTCAGTTTCCTCACCTTTAAAATTCAAGGGTTGGATAAGGTGACCTTCTAGGTCCATTTTTATTTTAATATTCCATGATTCTATGAACATACATATTATAGCCGCAATTCCTATACCAATTTTCATTCTCTTTCAAGTTTCTATCAAGAGTTGAGCAGGGAATTTAGTTGTCAGGAAGTAAAATAGCGTTTCAAAATGTGTTATGGTAAGTGATTTTTTTAGAGGAAAGAAGAGAAAGTAAAGAAAATTGAGTATGAAGTTTGAAGATTCAAAAAGGGGAGTGTAGCCATCATTTTCTCTTGACCAAGTAACAACTTCTGCGAGGTTGTCCTGTGTACTGACAAGTGCTTAGTTTTAGGAGGGATGTCCATGGAGCAGCAGATGAGGAAGGGGACCCCGCTTAGCTATCCCCATCAGCTAAATTAACTCCAACATCAGTAGGTAACAGATGTGGAAGTAAGATCATCAACATACTCGTGGATTAAGTTTTGAAAAGTCAGATGCAAAACAGTATTAAGCTGTGTAGTCAAAACCAAAGTTGCTCAAGTTAAATATAATTCTCTCTTTATTAGTGTAAACTGTCTGAGAAAATCTGGCCCAAATTTACAAGACAGTCTAAAAGCAAAATTAAAGAAAAAGATGACAATTTTGAAGAGATTTTTTTCCCCTCCATTAACACAACTAGGCTGGCTGAGCTGTGAAACTGTGATGGAAATATTAGAGCTGTTGTGCCTGAAAAAAAAAAATGCAGTGATCATTTCATTCTTCCTGTCTTTTAATGCTCCAGGGTTTTGGAGACGAATAGGAGCAATAAGTTCACTTTGCAGAATTAATGCAGTAATTCTTTATCATAAGAGCAGAGCATTACCTCAATCTGATTTTGCTACAAAATGGTTCAAAGTCTATTTTTAATGATGGCCCTAATTTGTTAACACCTTTTAAATTATTAATCCCCTTTATATTCAAGTAGTTATTGCATGTCATAACAATGTATCTATGCAGGGAAATTTAATAGTATTTTCTAGATGTCAAGAAAAGGCTTGTTCTGCAAAATGCTATTAAAACTGATAATGAGCTAAATATTTGCCATAGCAAACACTGAAATTACTATATCAATCAGCATTGGCCTCCCTTATTCAATAAACAGAAATTAACCTATTAACTATGCCTAACTTTCAGCGACAAAATGGTTGCTTTCAAGCATTTCTCCCCACTTCAAATCTTTCTTTCCTTAAAAACTACACATTGCCCTATAATCTCAGAATTTTGAATAAAATTCTTAGTATCAGTGTTTGTGGTTGAAATTCTGAAGGTACATAAGATATTAAAATGTCAATCTTTTGCTTTAGTGATTGCAAATATTTTTGACTTTCCTTTTAGACAGACACTGACTTATAAGCAATAAAAATATTGTATCTGATAAAAATCTAATATTCAAGCTTAATATTTTCCTGATTTCTAGAATTTTAAAAAAATGGTTTATCTCTTACTTTATCAATTATGGGATTTGACTATAACTACAAAAAAATATGCTAGTGAAAGTTAGTATAAGGATCTATCATTGGTTAATTCTAGCTTTCAGAAACTAAAATAGAGATTAAGCATATATGTTTTATGCCTACCCAGAAGAAAGATGTAGATGCAAAAGCACTTCATACGCCATTAAAAACAAAAGAAAGGCAGTCCCCATCTCTGCTGTAAGTTAAGCGATACTGAACAGGTGTGTTGTCCGTCTTCACTTGGTGGCATATTCTCCAGCCAATAATCATTTTAGTTATACTTTGGGCTAAGAAGCAGTGTTGCACAACAGTGACCCCAAATTGGGTTTAGTTCTGATGCTTTTCTGTTATTTCTTATGCAGGTTTAAGGAACTTGAACAGCTTCATTTGCTTTCACTATTTCTAAATTTCTAAAAAAATGGTACTGCGCAATAGATGATAAGTGTAGTCAAGCACAATAAAAATAATGCTATGCAACGTTGCTTTAAACTTCTCAAAGCTTTTTGTGTCTGTTTGTTACAACTCCCCTTAAGTAGGCAGGCTAAACATCATCTTTATGAAATAGATTAAAAGGCAGACCTAGAGAAGCTAGATGATTTGCTCAAGCAAGTGGGGGCACTGGGAAAAGAATCTGGACTTTATAGTTTTCAGGCTTATAATTCTAGTGGTTCTCAACCCTAGTTGTTCCTTAGGCTCACTTGGGGAACTTTAGAAAAAAAAATTGTCTGAATGACACTCAATTAATGCCCATTGAAATCCAAATCCCTGGTGTGAGGTCTCTGCATCAGTAGCTTTAAAAAAACTAACAGTGGAGTCTGAAGTGCAGCCAGAGTAGAGAACTCTGGGCATTTTGTAAAATGCAGAGGATGATCTAGTAGATCTGAGTGAGTCTGAGCTTCTGCATTTCTCAAAAAAAAAAAAAAAAAAAAAAAAAAAGCCTTCTGAGTAACATCCACACTGCCAGGAACCACACTTAGTAGTAGGGGCATTTATCCTCCTTCACATCAGTTTTCTACTGCCACCTTGATGGGAAAACATTTTCACTTTTTTAAAAAAGAAACTCTTTTATATTTGAGAAACTGGAGGCAAATATTCCTTGAATTGGCCTGTAATTTCTTTGACTTAAATAAATTACAAATTACTTAACAAAAATACACTCAACTGAATTCTGATCTTCAGGAAGTTCAAAATTAAGCATAATTGCATAAGAGATAACATTCTCTGAATTCAGATAACTCAGAGTCAGTGACCAAGTGGGGTAAAGATAGTGCGGTTCAAAGCATGCATTCTGCAATCAAACAAACCTGGGTTCAGATTCCAGCTATGTTACTTAGCAATGTGTGCCCTAATGTATCTAAGCTTCAGTTTTTCTAATGTGTAAAATGGAAGCAATAATACCTGTTTTGTTTAGTGTCTCTCTCTCTCTTTCTTGATATGTCCCAAGCCAACTTGATGCCAGGCAATATTCAGAGGAAAGCAGGGTAGCCTAGGTCCCTGCTGCCAAGAATCTTACCAGTAACTAACTTATAATATCTTTGTAAGAATAAACGAGAAACTGCATGAAAATTGCTTAGCATAAGGCCTAACACGCAAGGGCTCAATAAATGTTAGTCATTATTTTCTATTAGTTCTAAAGTTTTAGCTGTTATTATGTCCAATTAGCACATACTGTTTTGATATGTTAATACTCAATAAGAACAGAAGCCATTGATTAAATATACATATCATAATTTTTGATACAGAATAAGACCTCACAGGCACATTATGTGAATATGCCCAGAAGCAGAGAGCTAAGCCCTCATTATTAAGAAACATGTAGACTTTAGTTGTCAGTTTTATGGTCAGGTTTTAGTCAAAGACTATATGTTGCTCAGATGTTTCTTTGTTTTTACTTTTATTTTAGGTTCAGGGGTACAGGTGCAGGTTTGTTATATAGGCAAATTGTGTGTCATGGGGCTTTAGTGTACAGATTATTTTGTCACACAGGTAATAAGCATAGTATCCGATAGGTAGTTTTTCAATCCTGTCCCTCCTACCACCCTCTGCCCTCCAGCAGGCCCACTGTCTGTTGTTCCCTTCTTTGTGTTCCTGTGTACTCAATATTTAGCTCCCACTTGTTGGCAAGAACACATAGTATTTGGTTTTCGGTTTCTGTCTTAGTACGCTTAGGATAATGGTCTCCAGCTCTATCCATATTGCTGCAAAGGACATGATCTCGTTCCTTTTCATGGTTGTGTAGTATTTCATGGTGTATACGCACCACATTTTCTTTACCCAGATTTGATAGGCATTTAGATTGATTCTATGTCTTTGCTGTTGTGAATAGTGCTACGATGAACATACGTATGCATGTGTCTTTACGTAGAACAATTTATAATCCTTTGGGTATACACTGAGTAATAGAATTGTGGGTTGAATGGTAGTTCTGTTTTAAATTCTTTGAGAAATCGCCACACTGCCTTCCACAATGGCTGAACTAATTTGCATTCCCACCAGCAGTGTATAAGCATTCCCTTTTCTCCACAACCTTACCAGCATCGTTATTTTTTGACTTTTATTAATAACCATTCTAGACTGGTGTGAGATGGTATCTCATTGTGACTTTAATTTACATTTCTCTAATGATTAGTGACGGTGAGCATCTTCTTATATGCTTGTTGGCTGTGTGTATGTCTTTTGAAAAGTGTCTGTTCATATCCTTCGCTCAATTTTTAATGGAGTTGTTTGTTTTCTGCTTGTTATTTGTTTAAGTTCCTTATAGATTCTGGATATTAGACCTTTGTTGGATATGTAGTTTGCAAATATATTCTCCCATTCTGTAGGTTGTCTGTTTACTACGTCGATAGTTTCTTTTGCTGTGCAGAAGCTCTTTAGTTTAATTAGGTTCCATTTGTCAATTTTTGTTTTTGCTGCAATTGCTTTTGGCATCTCTGTCATAAAATCTTTGCCAGGTCCTATGTCCAGAATGGTATTTTCTAGGTTATCTTGCAGAGTTTTTGCAGTTTTAGATTTTACCTTGAGTTGATTTTTTGTATATGATATAAGAAAGGGGTCCAGTTTCAATCTTCTCCACATGGCTACCCAGTTATCCCAGAACCATTTAGTGAATAGGGAATTCTGTCCACATTGCTAGTTTTTTGTCAAAGATCAGATGATTGCAGGAGTGCGGCCTTATTTCTGGGCTCTGTATTTTGTTCCATTAGTCTATGTGCCTGTTTTTGTACCAGTACCATGTAAGTTTGGTTACTATAGCCTTGTAGTATAGTTTGAAGTCAGGTAATGTCATGTCTCCAGCTTTGTTCTTTTTGCTTAGGATTGTCTTGGCTATTTAGGCTCTTTTTTGTTCCCTATTAATTTTTAAATGGTTGTGGTTATTTTTTTGGTTCTGTGAAGAATGTTGTTAGCAGTTTGATAGGAATAGCATTTAATCTATAAATTGCTTTCGGTAATATGGCCATCGTAACAATATTGATTCTTTCTATCTATCAGCATGGAATGTCTTTCCATTTGTGTTATCTCTGATATCTTTGAGCAGTGTTTTGTAATTTTCATAGTAGTGATCTTTTACCTCTCTGGTTAGCCGTATTTCTGTGTATTTTATTCTTTTTGTGGCTATTATGAATGAGACTGCTTTATTGATTTGACTCTCAACTTGGACTTTGTGGGTGTATAGAAATGCTACTGATTTTTGTTCATTGATTTTGTATCTTGAAACTTTGCTGAAGTTGTTTATCACATCAAAGAGCTTTTGGGCAAAGACTATGGGTTTTCTAGGTATAGTATCATTTAGTCTGCAAACAGAGAGTTTCACTTTCTCTCTTCCTATTTGGATGAATTTTATTTCTTTCTCTTGCCCGACTGCTGTGGCTAAGGCTTCCAGTACTATGTTAAATAGGAGTGGTGAGAGTGGGCATCTTTGTCTTGTTCTTGTTCTCAAAACCAATGCTTCCAGCTTGTGACCATTCAGTATGATGTTGGCTGAGTGTTTGTCATGGGTGCTTCTTATTATTTTCAGGTATGTTCCCTCAATACCCAGTTTGCTGAGGGTTTTTAACATGAAGAGATACTGAGTTTTATTGAAAGGTTTCTCTGCATCTGTTGAAATGATCATCAGATTTTTGTTTTTAGTTTTGTTTATGTGATGAATCACATATATTCATCTGCATTTGTTGAAGCAATCTTGCATCCCAGAGCTTACAGACTACTTGATCATAGGCGCTAATCTACTTGATCTTAGATTAGTTTGTTGATGTGCTGCTGTGTTTGGTTTGCTGGTATTTTGTTGAGGATTTCTGCATTTATGTTCTTCAAGGATATTGGCCTGAAGTTCTCTATTTTGTGTGTGTGTATCTGCCAGGTTATGGTATCAGGATGATGCTGGTCTCATAGAATGAGTTAGGGAGGAGTTCCTTCTTCTGTTTTTGTTTTTTAATACTTTCAGTAGGAATGGCACCAGCTCTTCTTTATACATCTGATAGAATTCAGCTGTGAATCCATCTGGTCCTGGGTTTTTTCTTATTCATAGGCTGTTTATCACTGCTTCAATTTTGGAACCTGTGATTTGTTTGTTCATTGATTCAGTTTCTTCCTGGTTCAATAATGGGAAGCTGTATGTTTCCTGGAATTTATATATTTCTTCTAGGTTTTTTAGTTTGTGTGTGTAGAGTTGTTCATGTCTGTAATGGTTACTTGTATTTCTGTGGTGTTGGAGGTCATGTCTCCTTTGTCATTTTTGATTGTGTTCATTTGGATATTCTTTCTTTATTAGTTTAGCTAGCAGTCTATCTATCTTATTTATTCTTTCAAGAAACCAACTCCTGGATTCATTGATCTTTTGCATGGTTTTTCATGTCTTATTTCCCCTCAAATCAGCTCTCATTTTAGTTATGTCTTGTTTTTTGCTAGCTTTGTGGTTGGTTTGTTCTTGTTTCTATAGTTCCCTTAGGTGTGATGTTAGTTTGTTAATGTGAGATCTTTCTAATTTTTTGATATGGGCGTTCAGTCTATACACTTCCCTCTTAATGTTGCTTTAGCTGCATCCCAGAGATTCTGTTACATCTTTGTTCTTGTTATTTTCAAATAATGTCTTGATTTCTACCTTAATTTCATTGTTTACCCAGAAGTCGATCAGGAGCAGGTTGTTTAATTTCTGTGTAATTATATGGTTTGGGGCAATTTTCTTTAGATTGATTTCTATTTTTATTGTGCTGTGATCTGAGAGTATACTTGGTGTGATTTCTGTTTTTTTGAATTTGTGGAGGATTGTTTTATGGCCTATTGTGTGGTAGATTTTAAAATATGTGCCATGTGCAGAGGAGAAGAATGTATGTTCAGTTGTTTTGAGGTGGACAGTTCTGTAGATGTCTGTTAGGTCCATTTAGTTAAGTGTCGAGTTCAGGTCCTGAATATCTATGTTAGTGTTCTGCCTCAATGACCTTATCTAATGCTGCCAGTGGGATGTTAATGTCTCCCAGTATTATTGTGTGGTTGTCTAGTTCTCTTCATAGGTCTCTAAGAACTTGCTTTATAAATCTAGGTGCTCTTGTGTTTGGTGCATATGTACTTAGGATAGTTAGGTCTTCTTGTTGAATTGTACCCTTTACCATTATATAATGCCCTTGTCTTTTTTTGATCATTGTTGGTTTGAAGTCTGTCTGAAATTAGAATAGCAGTCCCCACTTTTTGGTTTTCCATTTGCTCAGTAGATTTTCTCCATCCCTTTCCTTACTTTGAGCCTATAGGTGTCATTGCATGCGAGATGGATCTCTTAAAGACAACCTACCATTGTTTCTTGCTTCTTTATCCAACTTGTCACTCTGTTCCTTTTACTTGGGAAATTTATCCTGTTTTTATTCAAGATTAATATTGATATGTGTGAACTTGATCCTGTAATGATGTCATTGGCTGGTTATTATGCACACTTGATTGTGTGGTTGCTTTATAGGGCCAATAGTCTATGTGATAAAGTGTGGTGGCTGGTAACAATCTTTTCTTTCCATATTTAGCATTCCCTCAAAGACCCCTTGTAAGGCAGGTCTAGTGGTAATGAATTCCCTTGGCATTTGCTTGTCTGAAAAGGATCTTATTTCTCCTTTGTTTATGAAGCTTAGTTGGGCTGGATATGAAATTCTTGGTTGGAATTTCTTTTTTTTTTTTTTTTTAAGAATGCTGAATATAGGTCCCTAGCCTCTTCTGACTTGTAGCATTTCTCCTGAAAGGTCTGCTATTAGCCCAATGAGGTTCTCTTTGTAGATGATCTACCCCTTCTCTCTATCTGCCTTTTACATTTTTTCTTTCATTTTGACCTTGGAAAATCTGATGTCTATGTGTCTTAGGGATGGTTGTCTTGTATAATATCTTGCAGGGGTTCTCTGCATTTCCTGAATTTGAATGTCGGCCTCTCTGGTGAGGTTGGGAAATTTTCATGGATGAAATCCTAAAATATGTTTTACAAGTTGCTTGCTTTCTCTCCCTCTCTTTTGGGATGCCAATAAATCATAGATTTGCTCTCTTTACATAATCCCATATTTCTCAAATGGTGACTTTACATAATCCCATATTACCCTTTGAGAAATTCATTTTTCATTCTTCTTTATTGTTTTTTCTTTTTGTCTGAGTTATTTTGAAGAACCAGTCTTTGAGCTCTGAGATTCTTTCCTCAGCTCGATCAATTCTGCTTTTTAATATTTGCAATTGTATTCTGAAATTTTTGAAGTGAATTCTTCAGCTCTATCAGTTTGTTTCTTAAAATGGCCATTTCATCTTTTATTTTCTGTATTGTTTCATTGTATTCCTTAGATTCCTTGGATTGGGTTTCAACTTTCTCCTAGATGTTGATGATCTTCACTCCTATCCACATTCTGAATTCTATTTCTATCATTTCAACCTTTTCAGCCTGGTTAGGAACCATTGTTGGGGAACTAGTGGTAAGAAGACACTCTGGCTTTTTGAGTTGCCAGAGTTCTTGCTCTGGTTCTTTCTCATCTGTGTGGGCTGATGTTCCTTCAATCTTTGAAGTTGCTGTCCTTTAGATCTTTGAAGCTGTTTTGTTTTGTTTTTATCTTCTTTGATGCCTTTGGGGATGTGATTTTGGTTTCAGTTGGGTTCAACTGATGGGTTTGCTTCTGGAGGATTTTAGGGGGCCAAGGTTTAGCTTGGCTCTCCTGATCTGCATGCTCCAACTATGGAGGGCTGGTACTGGGCCCCCAACTTTGTTCTCTGGCCCCTGGAGGTTAGGAATCTGCTGTGCTGGAGGGGCCAAGGTGCTCCTGGTCCGCTGGCCACAGCACTCTGATGGGCGGTTATTAGCAAAAGCACTTCACTGGGGCAATGAGATCTGTGCCTGCTCAAGTGTGCTAGTGTAGCAGAGTGCATACACATTGGCTGGAGTGGAGTACCGATAGAAGCAGGGTTGCACTGTTCTGTGTGCTCGTTCTGGCAGTGGGGCACAGGCAGGGGCGAGTTGCCAGTGTTTGTGCTCATACTTGTGCTAGCAGCAGTGGGGGTGGGGTGCTGGATGGTGTGGGGCTGCTGGGCTCCATGTTTGTGCCGGCGACGGAACTGCAACGGGGAGGCAGGGCCAATGGTATCAGTGCATGCGTTCACACTGGTGATGGTGGTGGTGGTACATGGAGGGTTCGGGTTACCAGTGTGTCTTTGTCATGTTCACACCAGCAATGGAAGTTTGGCTGAGTGCTCTTGCACACAGGGGTGGGGACAGGTAGTTGTGTTCACATCACAGCAGTAGTGCAGTCGGGTATCCTATCTCCTGTAATCATGGCTCTCTGAGGCAGAAGATATTAGGTTTGCGCACAAGCAATGGGAAAAACCGCAATTGCTTTTGTGCCAACCTAATACTTTTGTGATCACAGAATGTCTGCCTTCCTCTTTACAGAAGAGAAAACCAAAGCACAAAGAGTTGTATTGCCTTTGCCAACTCATCTGCCAGGTGCCAGAGCCAGGACTAGACCCCAACTAATTTTTTATATATTACACTGACTTTTTTTTTTTTTTTAAACTAGGAGAGAGGCGTTTTTATCATTTTTATTTGTGTGTTCTGGATATTTATTCATTAGACAAAAATGTCTTTAATAACTAAGACGGCATTTTGGAAGCATAGAAGAAATTCCCACATAATCTTGCTATTTCCTTCATATTACTTTTTCTCTATGCTGTTTACAATTAATTTATCTATACTTTGCCAGTCCTTTCTTCTCCAGCTGCAGTGTTCTAAGCCTCTAAATTTTCTTTTGTCTTACTAGATTCTTAGCACTATAACTCAAGTATATGGTGCCTTTGAAATTTCATGCCGACTCTGGCATGAGTAAAATTATATCAAGATTTGTAACAGAATGCTTGTGGAGTTTCTCTACTTTTAGAGTCCTCGAGTTATCAAATTGGTAGAAAAGCCAATAGGATTCGCTCACTAACTGGATGTGGTGTGTGAGAAAGGAGAAATGAAGATGACTCCAAGGGTTTTGCCTTGAGAAACTAGAAAAATGGATTTACCATTGAACTGAGAGAAGATTGCTCAATGAGCAAGCCTAGGGGTAACAGAATGGTTGGATTGGGGTGAAAAAATTAGTGTGAAAATCAGGAGTTCACACTGGATTTCAGATGGCTACTGAATATCTCAGTGGAGATGTTAAGTGTTGGCTACAATGAACTGGAGTTCATGGAACATCTTGGTGGAGACGTTAAGTTTGGGAGTCATTAGTGTTTTATCTTTGTGCTCTATTTTATTTATGTTCTTTATTTCCTCTTTTACGTTCTCCAAGTATATTCTGTTATTGTAACTTCTTAATTTATATACTTAGTCTGTTAATTCATATACTTTATTTTTCTTAATATAACTATTTAAGGTTATAAATGCCCCTTTAAGAGTTGCTTTAGCTCTATTTCATTAATTTTGAAATTTTAATATTTTCATAGCTATTTAGTACTAAGAATTATCTAACTTCACTTTTGATTTTTTTTTTGAAGAGCCTATTTATTTGCTTCTTTTGAAAAAAATTTTTAAACAAATTTTTGTTGAAGTTAACTTAATCACACTGTGCATAGAGAACATGGTCTGTATGATATCAATCCTATAGATTCTGTCAAGGACTGTTTCATGGATGTCAGTTTTTAAAAATGTTTTGCATGTGCTTGAAAATAATATGTATTTTCTTATTGTTAGAAATAGTTTTACTTGTATTAAGTACATCATATTTTCAAATTTGATTGTTCAAGTCATTTTTATTTTTGCAGATATTTAGGTTTGCTTAAACCATCAACTACCAAGAAGTATGTGAAAATCTCTTATGATGATAGATTTGAAATTTCTCCATGTTTATTCTGTCAACTTTTGCTTTAATACATTGAAAGCCTTTGGAACTAGGCACATTTCTACTTAGAACCTTATATCTTTCCAGTGAATTGAACCTTTCATTATTATATAGTAACTTCCTTTATGTCTCTGGTATACTTTTGCTTTAAAGGTCTATTTTGTCTGGTAAATAAAAGTTTCTTGGCTTTTGTCGGTACTTGCTTGTATATATTTTCTCATTTCTTAGTTTTTCAGCCTTTCTAGTTTTTAGATACGTTTCTGGTAGATGCCATGTCACTAAATGTGTTGAGTTTGTTCTGATAATCTTTATCTTTAATAGTTCACATGATAGTTTAATAAAATAATTTAGTCAACTTATATTCATTGCTATTATGAATTCATTTTTATTGTATTATTTAATGCTTTTTGTTCTGATTTTCTTGTGTTTCATTTTTCCCCCTTTGCTCTTTTTGGTTTGGTCTTTCTCACTTTATTCCTTTCTTTCCTTCTATGATTCTATGTCTTTTAGCTGTTACTCTAGACATATGTATAATAAAGTTTAAAAAGTTGAAAGCATTTTAGTATATTTAACCTCTTCCTGTACAAGGCCACTTTAGCTCCAGTCATTCCAACCTGAATTATGTGTCCTTATTGCCATTTTTTAATCCTTCAAATTAGGATTTATAATTTATCTTTTTATAGAATCAATAATTATTTAGATTCACTTATATGTCTATCTTTTTTTTTAAACCATTCTTTCTTGCATTTCAGACCTTTCTTCTGGGATCACTTTACTTTATCCATTAGCACACACTTTAGAATTTGTTTTGGTGAGGTTCGGTGAGTAGAATGATTTGTTCATCTGAAAATATCTTTACTCTGCCATTGTTCTTGAGTGATAGTTTTGCTAGGTTTACAATTCTAGGTTGATTGTGGTTTCTCTCATTATATTACAAATATTATTCCCCTGTATCTTGACTCCCATTGTTACTGTTTGATTATTGAACTGTCGACTTGTCATTCCCTAAAAAATATTTTATTTTATTCTTCTTTGTCACTTTTTTTTTTTTGAGATGGAGTCTCGTTCTGTTACCCAGGCTGGACTGCAGTGGGGTGATCTCTGGTCACTGAAACCTCTGCCTCCCAGATGCAAGTGATTCTCCTGCCTCAGCCTCCTGAGTGGCTGGGATTACAGGCACCTGCCACCTTGCCAGGCTGATTTTTGTATTTTTAGTAGAGATGGATTTTTACCATGTTGGCCAGGCTGGTCTCAAACTCCTGACCTCAAGTGATCCACCTACCTCAGCCTCCCAAAGCGTTGGGATTATAGGTGTAAGCCACCGTGGCTGGCCTCTTCTTCATCATTTTTAAAATCTTTGCTTTATCTTTGGTGTTCCACAGTTTTACTCTGAAGTTTCCAAGTTGCAGACTCTTATTTACTTTGTTTGGAATATGTTGTATTTCTTTTTTTTATTTTTTATTTTTTATTTTTTTAAAAATTAATTTATTATTATTATTATACTTTAAGTTCTAGGGTATATGTGCATAACATGCAGGTTTGTTACATATGTATACTTGTGCCATGTTGGTGTACTGCACCCATCAACTCGTCATTTACATCAGGTATAACTCCCAATGCAATCCCTCCCCTCTGCCCCCTCCCCATGATAGGCCCCGGTGTGTGATGTTCCCCTTCCCGAGTCCAAGTGATCTCATTGTTCAGTTCCCACCTATAAGTGAGAACATGCGGTGTTTGGTTTTCTGTTCTTGTGATAGTTTGCTAAGAATGATGGTTTCCAGCTGCGTCCATGTCCCTACAAAGGACAAGAACTCATCCTTTTTTATGGCTGCATAGTATTCCATGGTGTATATGTGCCACATTTTCTTAATCCAGTCTGTCACTGATGGACATTTGGGTTGATTCCAAGTCTTTGCTATTGTGAATAGTGCCGCAATAAACATACGTGTGCATGTGTCTTTATAGCAGCATGATTTATAATCCTTTGGGTATATACCCACCCCTACATCTGAGCATTCATTTCTTCTCAGACACTATTCCTTTGGGTGTTGCCTTTCTTCCATTTTGTCACTATGTAACTCCAATTATTGTATGTTGGATAATTTTACTTTATCTTCTGTGATTCTTAACTGGTTGGCAATATTGTCTTTCTCTTTGTCCATTAACATGATCTAGTCTGATATTTTCTTTAGGTTTGTTTTTTAGTTTATTAGTTCTCCATTTAGCTGAATCACATCTGATGCTTAGCCCATCCCTTGAAGTTATTTTTTCATTAATTTCATTGTTTATCATATTAATTTTTCCCTTTTATATATCTTTAATTTTCCCTTTCCCTTTTTTGATTTTATGTACTAACTTGGTAAACCCATTATATTCATACTTGGTGCCCGAAGAGTAGCTTAGCTGGGCTTGAGAGAAACCACACCATGCTGACTAGTTTTTAGATTCACAAACAGTTACCTCAAGTGGTTCATTAGGTTTGCACGGAATAATTATACATTGATTTAGTTCATATACTCCGTCATTCTCCTAGAAAATGCTTTCATGTCTTCTCCTTTCTCTTTAAAGTTCTCAATCTGTCCTCTAGATAATGATGTTGTTTCTTATTTCACTAACAAAACTGGAGCAATTAGAAGATAACTTCAATAATCTTCTAACACAGTTACTCGCCTAACTCGCCTTGTGCCTGGACTTTTGTTTGAATGGAGATGTGTCTGTGCTGCCATCTAAGGCCAACCCTGTGATTTTTGTAGTAGATTCCATTTCTTCTTAACTAAATAAGAACATTGCTCTAGCAGTTCTCCCTTATCCTTCACTGTAATTTTTTCCCTCTCTATTGGATCATTCCCATCTCATCCTATCTATTAATACTGGGGCGTTATATCCTATCACTTGTCTTCTTGCTCACTCCTTTTAAGCCAAAATGACTTCCTTGCTATTTTAGGCTTCTGGGTATTTCCTTACCTTTTGCCAGCATAGCCATGTATTTAAAAAATCTTTAAAAATTATATGTGTTTCATATTTCAGTGGAAATAAAGTATTTCCTGGTGGAAAAGTTTTTCAGGATATGTAGTATTCTATGCTCTTTCTTACTTTCTCCTGCTAGCTCCTCCTCTAGAACCCAACTTTTACTTGTAGAAGGTCCTAGTTCTCAAACCTTGACCATTTTTCTCCCTTGTATTCCTTTAAAGTTATTTCATGAAATACCACTTCTTCAATACTATATGTAAGCCATAACTTTCAAATATATATCCACAGCTCAGTTTTTCCTTCTGAGTTCCAAACTTACATACTCAATCCAGGCTTGAAATGCTTCATGAAGGATCTGATAAACATCTTAAACATCTAAAGCATAACATGTCCAAAATAGGTCCCTTAATTTTTCCCATTCAATGTGTTTCTTTCCAAACAAAATCATCTCTGATCACATTCCAAATTTAGGAATCATTATTTCTTTCTTTCTTTTTCTCATCCCTGAATGTAAGCTATCAACAAGTCTTGTTGGTTCTATAAAAAAAGTATCTCAAGTCTACCTGCTTCTCTTAATCACCACATCTATACCACCACTCTGATGCTAGCCAAATTTTCAGAGGACAGAACTTCAGTATGTCCTTTATTCTTTCTTTTTATTCATTTTTTTAGTAGAAATTAAGTTGAAAATATCTCATTTCCACTCTGCATTCTGTATTCCACATGCTTGCATTCTTATAGATGTTCTGTTGTGGAGAAGCAACTATGCATACATACACATTGAATAGCAGCTTCCATCCCGACATTCGGGTGCATATGCATCCTATGTTTGCATATGTGCATATGTGAGTGCACATTTCTACATCAAGAAATAGACTGCATATTTACTTTCTAGAAATTATGAGCAACAAAGAGAAACTTTGTGAAAAGCAGTTTTGAAATCTTGTTGTGAAAATCAAATACCATGCATTCTCACTTACAAGTGGGAGTGAAACAATAGGTATGCATGGACATACAGAGGAGAATAGACCCTGGACTCCAAAAGGAAGAAGGGAGTGAGGGGAGAGAGGGTTCAAAAATTACCTATTGGGTTCATTGTTCACTATTCAGATGATGGGTATACTACACTAAAAGCGCAGACTTTACTGCTACCCAATATATCCATGTAACACAACTGCACTTATACTCCTAAATATGCAAAAAAAGAAAAAAAAGAAAAAAAAGAAAAAAATAGAAATGCTGTTGTAAGACTTACAAGCTAGACAACAACAGCTTTGAACAATGAGAAGAGGAACTTAAATTTGAAGTATACTTGCTCCCAATGTAGCCTGCTTATAATTCCCTTAAAAATAATTTATATATATAAGAATAAATGTCATATTCCAGAATTACCATGTGAGGACTTTAAAAAATATTTTATAATAGTTATTTATTGACATCCTCAATTAATACATCCTGGTTACAACTACACACATATATACACTGAAGAGCAACTTCCACTCCCATTTCCTTTATAATTTGAATTCCTTCCAATTAATTTTCAAATTTTTCCAAATGATGTACAATGTTCCCAATGTCTAGGTGTAGCATGAGTGCATAAAAAATAGGAGCAGTATATTTTTAAAGTAATTTTCTATAGCTTACAAAAAGCATTCAACTAATATTATAAATTGAATTCAACTGAGATATGTGGCACATTCTTAAATCAGATCCGTTGGTAAAAATACTTGGAATCTCTTGGTAATTTTAACATCCATCTCATTAATTAACTAAATATTTTGAGTTAAGTAAAAGAGTTAAAGAGTAGATGATATAATTCTTTATTTTAATTTTTGTCATGATAGGCTACTATGGTCTGAGGTTTTAGAGCAGGTTAGAATTATATCAGATTAGACTCTGTCTGGCTGAGTCTGGGCATCACAGCACTTATCCCACAGTCTTTGGCTCTCAACTCCTGGTGAAACTGCCAAGGGCTCATTTTACTTCCTTTACATTGGTTCTGAATCTCCACTTAATGGAAGACTAACCTGGAAGCTAGTCAAAATAAGGTTGAATTTATAGGTTTTCATATAGCTTGGACCCACCTGTTATTTCCACTGCTTTTAGAACCTCTTATTATCTAGTTAGCTGAATCTAAAAAGTGAATCTTAAATTCAACACTACATTGAAATAAACTTTTTGTTTTGGCCAACTTGTTATATTTCACCTCCACCCGATCTTAATAATGACATTTACAGCTACTTGAGATTCTAGATCTGCAGAGATTCTCAAGAATTGGAATATTTTATAATTTGAAAGTTTTTTTTATATTTTTATCTTTCTTTGAAATGTCAAGGATAGTAAACACAATTCTAACTAAAAGCTTTAGCTTTAAGAGAAAGCAAAGAACATTTAAGTGCACATCAATTTTCAGTATGAGAGATAAAGGGAAATGATGTTTTAAGCAAAAAGTTACTTACTTCCTTCTAAAATCTTTGAATTTGAAACAAATGTGATATTATGCTTTGTTGTAGAACTTTAAAAATATATTAATTGAATTTAAACCATTGTGAAAGAGCTTATAAAATTCCCCAAATTCATGTATTCATCTAAATCTACTAAAATCTATTTGCTTCCCCCATATTGAGCTAAGTGGAGTACTTCTTTTCAAAGTACTTTTTGGGTAACATGTATGGGTAGAGACCACAGTGCTCTGGTCATCTCGGAATTGTAAAGGATTAAGCACCTTAATGAGTATAGGATTGTCAAATGAATCATTTTTTGAATGAGTCTTTCTAACTTGGGGTGTCTGTGTGTGTGTGTGTGTACAGATGTCAAAAGAACTTCCACTCTCTCCATTGTAAATGTGCTTATTTTTTAAAATGCCTAAATTATATCAAAATCACAAAAATACAAAGAGGCATGTTCCAGGGCACTATCTTTTGAGGACATCAATTTCCAAGTCTCTTCCAGGGATTACATGTCCTGTTTGGGCAAATGAGATAAGACATTCAGGATTCCGGTATGTACATAGTGGAGAATATCTGTAGGAATTTCTTCTCTATGATTAAGTGCTCTTCCTTGGGCTAGTTTCAGCTTCTCATAACTCTAGATTTGCCTTCTCTCCAGTTCATCTCTTAAATTGCTGAAGAAATATATATTAAAGTACACATACACACACATAAAATATAAAGGTACCAGTTTTTTTTCACACTTAATTCTTTCAACAGTCCTGTAAACTTGGAATGATTTTCGAATATAACAAATTAGAAAATGGAGAATCAGACAGTAAATGATGCCTGGATCGTTATTACAATCCACATCTCTGTGTCTCACTATAGATAGCTTCTCTTGTTTCCTTCCCAGGGAATTGGAAATTGTGGATCTTCATGAGTCTCATAAACATAAAAATATCCTGACAGTCTTAAACTTGAAGATTAAAATGGTTAGATAAATTTTAGTTTGTTAGTTAGATGAGCAAGCATAATATAAAGTACACAAGAAAGACAATTGTATTCTACTACATCACTCAGTTTTCCATTATGAATCATTGTAATAATGGAAAAGAAAATGGCACCAGACATGCTTTGTTATAAAAATACATCCTCCCCTTTTTGAAATAAGTATATATTCAGAAATACATCTGTCAGTATAGTGTCTGGAACAAAAAGGAAACACAATAAAATCTATAATGATACTTGAGTAGAATAATCGATAGATTGAATGATCTAGTAGTATAGAGCTTGACATATTTCTCAATCAAAAGATATATACTTGATATAAATATTTAGATTGCATCATATTGAAATGAGTTAACTGTCATATTAACCCAAGAGACTCAAGCTCTGAATGGAAGATTTCTTTCTTTTAAGGCTCCTGAAACTGAGATTTTGAAATCACAATGAAAATATAGCCCAACCCCAATATCTCCAAACAAATAGCAGGCAAAATCACATATAATTTTATAGTGTAAGATTAACACCTTGAAATGTACATGACAAATCAGTAGACTATAAGGTTTGCTCAGTACAGTTTAAAGAAATGTATTATGAAAGATTTACTCAATAAAAGCAAGCATTATATAAAACCAACTCACTATATGTTGAGATCAGTAGAACTTCATTACAAGTAAGGCTCACTAACATGCTATTCCAATACTGCCTTATCTCAAATTATTAATATTTACCTCTAGTATAGGACTACCAGAAAATGAAATTTTATCACAGTAGTGCTTTGAAGTGTTTTCACTTTGGTATCTTGAGAAAATGAATTCCATCTAGCTGTGCACATGGAGTGCCTCTCTACAAAAGTATTTTTATGCATGCATGGAGTATGAAAGAAATCGGTGATAGAGTAAACTAGATGGGGATTCTGATAGCCAAGAGAAAACCTTGACTTTTAATTTTTAATGAATAAAAATCTAAAATGACAATCATTAGCAAATCTCAAGGCCAATTTCTATCAAATAAGAAATTGAAGCAAATAAATGAAAAAAAAAAAAAAAGAATACCAGCTATAAAACATGCTATTTAGCCAATGAAAACATGGCATTGTTTGAGTCTAGAGGTGAAACAACCTATTACAAATTCTATCTTTATTTTTATTTTGAGAAATTGATTTCTGGCATTCTGATTTAATATACACAGAAGACACTTAAACTTCTACTCATTGTAGTACATTTTTTCACTCTTCTTTTCTCAGTAATTTTATCTTGTCTTCTACTAGTCCCTCCTCTGATAACTTTGTGCAGAAAGTGACCACTTTAAAAATAAGTTATTTAGTGTATTATTTTATATATATTAAATATCTCTTGGCCATTTATATAAAATATTATTTGAAATTAATGGATTATCAAAATGCATTATCAAGAGAAGAATAAAAGGAAATTGAATAGCAAGATAAAATGACTGTTAATTACATTCCTGTAAAGTCACTTAAGAAGTGAAATGTTTATCTTGTAGCAAGTTTTCTGACATTACTCTGGGAGAAACAGAGAAATAAGTTAGGGAATACCACATTCAATGCAATACTTAGCTCATTGTTTTTGTTTAGTAAGAAGTAGATGATAATGACTGATGAAGAAAATGTTTTTCACATATCAATGTAATCTATTCCATGATGTAAAATGCTGTCTATTATAGTGTTTTGTTGCTTTAAAAACTACCCTATAATACAGGGAAATATATGCAGGAGTAGAAAATGATCAGTCCAAACAATTTATTCTGTAATTATTACTTTACTATTGACTGTTATTTAGAATAGAATATAAAAGCCCAAAGGCAAGGAATATTGTTTTATTTAAGTTGACCAAAGTTTTAATCATCAAATAAGCATCAGAAAATGAACACGTAACTAGAGAAGACCTTGTAAATACCGAAACCCATGTGGTCCAGTCTCAAGAGTTCTGTCATAGGAGAGGAAGCAATTAGCAACAAAAGCAGTTGAAGTAAAACTCAAATTCTTCACTTGCATTTTTCAGATATAAAAATTCAACATACCACATCATATTCTCCAAATTTTCTTTTTTACTTATTTATGTATTTACTTATTTAAATTCACAAATAATAATTGTATATATTTATGGTGTACAACATGATGTTTTGATATACGTATACATTGTGGAATGGCTAAGTCAAGCTAGTTAACATATTTGTTACTTCACATCCTATTTTCTTTATTATCAAATTCCTTTTCACTCTCCACAACCCCCAACAGTACTTACAAACCTCCTCTCTCATCTGTCTCGTTTAGCTTCCTAGTCTGTGTCCCCATACACCCTCTGCTTCATTTTTTTTATACATGAAAACTTACCCTCTATGTAAATCAACTTAGCCTCTCTCTCAGCCAATGAAAATACTTTTACTTTGGGGGTTAGGAGGAGGAAAATGGAGCAGGCGTGGGGATGAAGGAAGCCTGTAAACACTCACATGTGAACACATTTTGATTCATCATAGGGAAATGTTTTATTATAAAATATAAATCTAGGATAATCTGCAATGCCTTAATATAAGTTCAGCAACATCTGTTCCTGACAGAGGCAGCCATATAAATGTGCATTCATAGAAGAAGTAATGTTTCAACAGTTCATCATATTTTTGGTATTTCTCAACTGAGAAAGGACCTAAGTCTCAGGTGAAAGTAGACTACTGACTACAATTTCTAAAGTGGGAAGAGGTAGTCTCTTATTTTTTACATTATAGGAGCATCTCAGAAATTTGTCTTCTATATTTGTGTTAAACAGTACCATTTTTAAAGGATAGACTGACTAATTTAACAAAAGTTATGTTAATTATTCTTTGAAGATAGAGAGAGAGCTATGGGATCCACAGATTAATGAAGATTTAAGAGACAAATTAACCAGGATTCTACTCTCAAATGGTATGTCTAACTGGAAACCTAAGACTCATTTCTATCTCTAACCTTTCTAAAGACTTGTGAAATTGATTCTTGTGTATTAACTCAGTAGCTTGAACTAGTTTTCTTAACTGAGAAAGGAGCTAAGTCTCAGGTATAGTATAGTATATACATATATATACACTACATTTACTATATTTATAAAATATATACTATATTTACTATACCCTAAACTATATAATAGAAGGATACTATATTTACTGTATAAAAGGACATAAATATAGTATATAATATAGTATCCCTTTTTTAACATCTTTTGAGAAGGCAAGTGGTAAACTTTTTAGATAATTTAAACTTGCTCCAATAAGTGACAAAAATAAAATTAAAAATAGTAAAATTGTTGGAGACAACACAGTAAAATGGAAAGGGTGTCATATGTGGTTTATGAAGACATGTCCTCAAGTTCTGACCCTGTCACCTACTCCTTGTGGCCTTTGGTAAGTGCTATGGTCTGAATGTTTGTGTCCCCTTAAAATTCCTATGTTGAAATCCTAACCCCACAAGGTGATGGTATTAGGAGGTGGGGCCTTTGGGAGGTGATTAGATCATGTGGGCAGAGCCCTCATAAATGGGATTAGTACCTTTATAAAAAAGACCTGAGAGAGCTCATTTGCACCTTTGACCATGTGAGGACACAGCAAGCAGTTGCCTTTGAGCCAAAAAGCAGGCCTCAGCATATATTGAATCTGCCTCAATCTTGGACTTACCAGCCTCCAGAACTGTGAGAAATAAATTTCTGCTGTTTATAAGTTACCCAATTAATAGTATTTTGTTATAACAGCCTGGATGGACTAAGACAATAGTGCACTTCACCTTATGTGAAATTAAGTTTCTTTATCTGAAAAAATGGAGGATGAACCAGAAATCTGAGGGTCTTTTTCATCATTAAGGTCTACCAAATAATATTTCTTTAAAATTTCCCTGCATTCTTAAATAGATTAAATGGAACATAATTTAATCTTTTGTAGGTAGCTGGAGATCATCAATAGAAAAATTAATTCTGTGCTATAGTAAGAGGCTATTGAGTTTGTAAGATCGTTTGGTTACAAAGCAAAATGGCCCCAAACTGCTGCATTGCTGCATGTTTGTTTGGTTTTGTGTAAGAGTGTGTGTGTCTGTGCGTACACACTTGAACCTTTTAAAAATATACTTTCAGCTATTGTTTATTGATGTCATCACTGTCTGTTTATAACTTGCTGCCTATTTTTTTTTTTTTTTTTTTTTTTTGAGATGGAGTTTTGTTCTTGTTGCCCAGGCTGGAGTGCAAAGGCATGATCCCAGATCACCGTAACCTCTGCCTCCCAGGTTCAAGCGATTCTCCTGCCTCAGCCTCTACTTTTTAATATACTTTTGAGGGATAAATATATTCTTCTATCAAGTAGGTTGAAATTGCCTCAAATGGCAGCAACAAAAATATTTGGCTTGTTGAAGTCATCAAAGTTTGACTGATGAATAAGTGAAATGTTTCTACACTAGTCAATAGAGAATCAAAATAAATCTCTTGTGCTGTAATTGTTAATACATTTTCTTTTGCTCTGTCCTCTGAGGAGATGGAGGACAGCTGTTAAAGCTCCTCTCCTTAACGACACCTATTTGAAGACAGTTACTGGCTCCTTAGAGAACCTTCTTTTCCCCCAGTCTAAGAAATCTCAACCTTTACTCATGTGACTCATTTTCTCACATAATGAAAACGATTAAACTTTTTCATTATAATTCTGCAAATCCCTTTCTATTCTTTTACATGTTTATTGAGCTGTCTGGTTTCAAAACCAAAATTGTAGTCTAATAATAAAAGATGACATTTCTGTTAACATTTCTGTTATTATTTCTTAAAATGATGTTAACAGTTTTGATATTATCTGCATTTTACTTATGGTTAAACTGAAATAAAAGAGTTTGAACATTTAACTAATGGTCACTAAATTAGTGATAAGGAAACTATATTCTTTGTATTAGAATTGGGTTATTAAAGAATATATATTTATGTATATCTACAGTATACACACACACACACACACACCCCTACAACTGAAATAGTAAACTTGGTTGGTTTAGGATACCAGAAGAATTCCTATGAATTACCTACGAGGCTTGATATTAGTAGTGTAAATGCTTGCTGAGAAATAAAACTTATGAGTGGGACTGTTTTCTGAAATAAAGTCATAATTTTAAAACAAGAAGGCTCTCCCTCTTCCTCTTTCTTTTCATCCAGTGCACCATCTTTAGAGGTCCCCTTACCTTGCAGATGTCTGTAAGGTATAATGCACAAGTGACTGTTTGTTCTCTAAAAGACTGGCACTGCCAGGCAACACTTTGGGTAATAATTATGCCTGTGTTTGAAATATGTGCTTTAAAATAACACAGTTGAATCAACTTGTAAAATTTAATCCACTCCACTCACACTTATTAAAAGATAATTTGGATGTCACGTCACTTGTTTTAGGTACATGGATGAAATTATAGCACCATGCTCTTCCCTTTTTGACCAGCATGATTTCCAGATATTCTCCCCTACTGCAGGTTCTACTCTGAAACCTCAAGGCAGTCTCATAGAGCAACCTTCCATACAGTGAATTTAAACTTTAGGTTCCAAAATCATAATTGGCTCCACAACTCTTTCCTAGTTATTTTCACATAGTTTGGAGGGAATATTTTGTTTTCCTTTCTATTCCCTACTCAGGAAGCTAATACTGTGATAAAAGTCCCAGAAATAATGCCTAAGAATGCAAGAAGTGACCACATATCATTTAGAAAATCTGTATAAATTTTAGAAGCTAATATTTAGCCCCAGAAAAAAAAAATCGAACCTTTATAAAAGTCACTGAACTAAGGCTGGGCATGGTGGCTCATGCCTGTAATCCCAGTGCTTTGGGAGGTTGAGGCAGGAGGATTGCTTGAGGTTAGGTGTTTGAGACCAGACTAGGTAACATAGTGAAACCCCCACCTCTACCAAAAAAAAAAAAAAAAAAAAAAAAAAGAAAAACATTAGCTGGATGTGGTGACACGCACCTGTAGTCTCATCTACTTGGGAGGCTGGGGCAGGAGCAATGCTTGAGCCTGGGAGTAAATTTAAAGTCACAGCACTGAAACAAATCAAAATAACATTTCAGATATATATTATTTTCATGTAAATATTATTTGAGATAAAATCTGTTTTTGAGGGTCAAAGAACTCACCTAGTAAGGAGGAAAAATTGTTCAAAATAATATGAAGGAGATGGTACATGAATAGCATCATATTGCATGAGGATACATTTTCAGTAGTTTATTTGGGTTGTTAAGAGAAATTATTATAGGTGGGACAAATGAAAGAATTCTACTTAAACATCCTGCTCAATAGGTAATGCAACATAATTTGATATATACCTATTATATTCTCCCTGTATCTTCTTAAAAATTGTATATGTGTGTGTGTGTATGTGTGTGTGTTTTTGTCTGTGTGTGTGTGGAAATGGTAGCAGTTGTAGCGAAAGCAAAATATTTGAGTTGTTCCCTCCAAAGCGGGAAAATTGATTTACACAGTTGTTTGCTATTAAGACTCAAATAAGTCTAGCATGCTTAGGTTTTCTCCTATGTTTGCCAGTTTTTGACAGCTGCCAGTTAACAGATGTGATCACTTTATTTAAGCATCACTAGCCTAGTATCTTCAGAAAATCTTGTGTGAAAGCTGCAGCTTCACTGTCCCAAGTCAATTCCTACATTCTTAAACTTGCAGTGTATTCATTTGTGGGCACTGAGGCAGCCAGTGGGAGGGTATTGATTGGAGTACAATGTCATGTGTAGCAGGAGAGAAAGATGAAAAGTGTTTTCTGCTTAATGGGTTGGTATTAAGTAGGTGGGAATGGCTTCTAATTAGCCAACAATTGCTGTGTTTCCCAGTTTCCCTCCTTCCCCTCCTCCTGTCGGTCACCAGCTGCCAATCTGCCCCCAATTTTTTTTCATTTGGAGTTCATTGCTCACTGCAGTGAAAGCCTTTGTTTAAGAAAGAGGGCTCCCAGGGTCTCAGCTGCCTGGGTACAGCATGCTGCCTACGATGAGTAGCAACTGTCAGTTTATTTTATCTCAACCTTTTCATCATGCTGCTGAAACTGATCGACTGAAACCACCTGAGAGACCTGAGGATTCAGTACCTACAAGTCATTAGCTAGGACTGCACAGCCTTTCACCACATAGCAAGTCAACTGAACACTTCCTGGAATGCAGTCCACTTTAACCCCATGCTTTCCCATGAACACATAAGAATTCTGTCCCTTTTTTGTTTTTGAAGCTGAATTGATGAGAGATGATTTCTTTGACATACAGTCATATGTCAGAATATTTTGCTTTGGCTAAGGGATGGGGAGAATGCCCCTGTGGCAGGCTTTGCTATAGGGATATCACTAATATGGGGCACATTATTCCATCCATAATAAAAGTGAAGCTGACATTGGAAAACATTTTACAAAATGACTTTATGACATCAGGTCTTAAGCCCCATTTTTCACATACATCAAATGTGCCAGATTGCAGCCTGGTCTTACATGTGTGTGATTCGTAATATAGCTACTGTCTAAGGTTTCCTGTGTTTCATTTTAAAACTAAGTAAAGAAAAACTTCCCACACCCTTTAATAATAGTTTGAAAATGCTTTTTAGAAAGACCATTTAACCTGTAGTATCTAGAATGCATCTAAATAGAATGACATGCTGAGAAAATTCCACCTGTGCCACAGTGGAGCATAATATTTAGTGAAAATCAATGACATACAAAGGTTTGGAAAAATGATGCTGTCATATACCACTTAGAATTGTAAAGTTGTGAATATGTGCCATTTAGTCACATTTCAACCATCGAAGGTAGGTTTCTTAGGGAAGTAAAACTTCAGAAACTTTTAGAAGGGGAAAGGAAAGGAAAGCAGAGAAAAGTAGATTATTTTTGATAAATTTTGTGATATTTTGATAAATTATGTGAAGTGACAAGTATTGATACAGAGTTGGGATTAGAGAGGAAAAGAGTTCAAGGAACTTTTGAACTGATTTTTAAATAGATATCTAAAGGAGGTGATGGGGATAGATGCACTGAATAAAAGCACTGACTTGAAGTGCTTTCCATATTCCATCTGTGAATTCATAATAATGTTCTGCAGTACTATTACTGCTAAGAAATGTTATCCTTTAAAAATATACTTTGTTAAAGTATGATTGACATGTAATGAGCCATACATATTTAATGTATACAACCAGATGAGTTTAGGGATAAGGAAATGTTATCTTACGACTCACTAACTGGGTTTACATATATTAGTGAACTATCACATATTCATGAAGAAAAGCTAACCTTGCATTATCACCTTAAAATACTGAAAAATTCAAGAAATTTAAGAACAGCTCCTGCATGTAAGAATCTCCTGGTGAGCTTGTTAAAAGCAGATTCTTAAGCCCCTTCATTAGAGATTCTGATTCAATAATTCCAAGATAGGACCCTAGAAAGATACATTTTTAACAACTCAACACCACCTACCCCTCATAATTTTGATGCAAGTGGTCCTTGAGTTGCACCTTGAGAAACTGCCTAAGGCTTATTATGAAGTTTAATTTTCCACAGGGTATCTTCAAATACTTGTTCATATAAGAAATGCAACAGAATATCTTGTCACCACTGAACATTTTTAACTTCAATGTCATTTTTTTCTCTTAAAAATCTTCTACTTAAAATTTCTTTGGAATCATTAAAATAGGAAATAGACTAGGCTAGGCTACAACAGAAAAATATCAGAGTACTTCACACGTAGTAAGTACTGTTTTGTCAAACTGTTTATTCAATTATGTATTCCATGTCACAAGGTAAAATATATTTTTTACTCTAGATTTTGATTTAAAACAAAGCCCCCTGCTTTACAAGCTGTTCTTCACATAGCAGCCAAGGTGATCTTTTTGGAAAGTTAGAGTTCTCTTCTCAGACCTCAGTGATAACTCAGCAACAACTGGAATAAAATCTAAAGTAATCACCATGGCTTACAAGGCCTAAATTAACTGGCTGCCCTCAAACTTCAATTCTTACTTCTCTCCCCCTCACTCAATTTGTTCCAGCCATATGGGTCTCTATCCAGGTAAAACAAGCCTTGCTTTATCTAGATATCTTCTCCCCACCCTCCTACATATACATGATTCCTCATTTCAATTAGGCTTCTCTTCAAACTCCTCAAAACCTTCCATTTAAAACAGCCCTCACCAAACCCAATCACTTTCTATTCTCATACCTGCTTTATTATTATTTTTTTTCGTAGCACTTACCACTATTTCTAGAGATTGTCCACCAGCATCTAAATCTCCATTCCTATGCTTAATTTCCTACTTTATAAATGTAGGTGCAAAATCAAGACTTGTTCTCACTGTAGGTGTTGAAAAGCCAGATACTCACCTCCAGCTTCAGGAAGTGTGTATCTTTCCTGACCATGTGGGTCATGTGTACTGTGCACACTAAACTTTGCATCAGAAGTTGCGGACTTGCTAAGCAAGACTGTGCAGAATCCCACTCAGCAAGGAATGGCACCAGGCAGGGTTTTGTATTGTAAAGCTTCCTTAATAGTTCTCATGACAAGAAATTCACTCACCAACATGTATGTACTGGTAAACAAATTTTCTGAACATTTTTTGTTGTTACGTAGCTTTAGTATATGCAAACCTGAAAAATTTGCAGCCCATAGTTTTATTCCTAGAACAGGGCAGCTACTTCTTTTGTACCCCTGTTATCAAGTTCATATAAATATTTATGTGGCCTAAAGTCCATGTAAGGATGGCGATGACTATCATAAGTAGAGTAGTTGAATTATATTCTCAATTGAGTGGAGAATTCTCAATTTGTGAATATAGATTGTTCCATTTATAAGTATTTTAAATTTCCTTTAATTTTGCTACAAACATGCACTGTTTCATTGTGCTTTTCTTTATTGCACTTCGCAGATGTTGCATTTTTTACACATTGAAGGTGTATGGCAACCTTGTTTTGAGCAAGTCTATCAGTACAATTTTTCCAATAGCATGTACTCACTTAGTTCCTCTGTGTCACATTTTGGTAATTCAGTATTTCAAACTTGTTGTTATTATTTCTGTTATGGTGACCTGTGATGAGTGATCTTTGATGTTACCATTGTAATTGTTTTGGGATGCCATGTATTGCACCCATATAAGACAGTGAATTTAACTGATAAATGTTGTGTGTGTTCTGACTGCTCCACTGACCAGCCATTCCCCTGTCTCTCCCTCTCCTTGGGCCTCCCTATTCCCTGAGACACAACAATATTGAAAAATGGCCAACTAATAACCCTACACTGGCCTCTAAGTGTTCATGTAAAAGGAAGCATTGCATATCTATCACTTTAAATCAAAAGGTAGAAATGATTACTATGCTTAGTGAGGAAGGCATGTTGAAAGCTGAGATAGGCCAAACACTTGGCCTCTTGTGCCAAACGGTTAGCTAAGTGGTGAATACAAGAGAAAAGAAAGTTCTTGAAAGAAATTAAAAGTGCTACTCCAGTGAACACATGAAAAGAAAGCAAAACAGCTGTATTGCTGATATGGGGAAACTTTTAGTGGTGTGGATAAAATATTACATGAGCCACAACATTCTCTTAAGCTAAAACCAATATCCAGAACAAGCCCCAAACTCTCTTCAATTCTACGAAGGCTGAGAGGTAAGGAATCTTCAGAATAAAAGTTTGAAACTAGCGGAGATTGATTTATGAGGTTTAAGAAAAGAAGTCTCCATAACATAAAAGTGCAAGATGAAACAACAAATGCTAATGGAGAAGCTGCAGCAAGTTATCCAGAAGATCTAGCTAAGATAATTAATGAAGGTGGCTACACTAAACGACATTTTTTCAATATAGATGAAACAGCATTTCATTGGAAGAAGATGCTATCTAGAGCTTTCGTAGCTAGAGAGGAGAAGTCAATGCCTGGATTTAAAGGACAGGCTAACTCTTATTAGTAGCCACTGCAGCTGGTGACTTTGATGTTGAAGCTCATGTTCATTTACCATTCCAAAAATCAGGGTCCTTAAGAATTATGAAAAATCTACCACACCAGTGCTCTATAGATGCAACAACAAAGACTGGATAACATCAAGTCTACTGTAGCATGGTTTACTTAATATGTTAAGCCCACCATTGAGACCTACTGCTTAGAAAAGAGATTCTTCTCAAAGTATTACGGCTCATTGATAATGCATCTAGTCACCCAAGATTGCTCTGATAGAAATGTATAAAGAGATTAATGTTGTTTTCATGCCTGCTAATACAATATCCATCTGTAACCCATGGATCAATAGGAAGTTTTGACTTTGAAGTCTTACTATTTAAGAAAGAAGTACACCTTTAATATTATTTAATATTTAAGAAATATTTTGTAAGCTTTAGCTTCCATAGGTAGTTGATTCTTCTGATGAATCTGGTAAAAGTAAATGGAAAACCTTCTATAAAGAATTCATCATTCTAGATGCCATTAAGAACATTTATGATCTATGGGAGGTGGTCAAAATATATCACTAGTTATGAGAATTTGGAAGAAGTTGATTGCAGCTCTCATGGATGACTTTGAGAGGTTTGAGATATCAGTGGAGAAAGTCACTGCAGTTGTGGAGGAAATAGCAAGATAACTAGAATAAGAAGTGGAGCCTGAATATCTGAGTGAATTGGTGTAATCTCATAATCAAACTTGAATAAATGAGGAGTTGCTTCTTATGGATGAGCAAATAAAGTGGTTTATTGAGATGGAATCTACTACTGGTGAAGATACTGTGAACATTGTTGAAACAATAACATAGAATATTACATAAATTTAATTGATAAAACAGTGGTAGAGTTTGAGAGGTTTGACTCCAATTTTAAGAGAAGCTCTACATTGGGTAAAATGCTATCAAACAGCGTTGTGTGCTACAGAGAAATCTTTTGTGAAAGGAAGAGTCAATCAATGTGACAAAGTGCATTATTGTCTTATTTTAAGAAATTACCAGAGCCGCCCAACTCTTCAGCAACCACCACCCTGATCAATCAACAGCCATTAACATCAAGGGAAGACTCTCCACCAGCAAAATGATTATGACTTGCCATAGGCTCAGATGATAATTAGCATTGTGTTTTTAGTAATAAAGTATTCTTAATAAAGTTATATACATTGTTTTCTTAGACACATGCTATTGCACACGTAACAGAATAAGTGCAATGTAAGCATAACTTTTATATGTACTGGGAAACCAAAGAATTTGTGTGACTCACTTTATTGCAATGATCTGGAACTGAACCCACAATATCTCCAAGGTATGCCTATATTTGGCTTGATATTTTTCCCTTTTCCTTCAAACTGATGTGCAAAAGGGAGTCTAGAAGAGACCCTGAATAAAAGCAATAGGTTGGTTTTCTTCTACTTTTATAAATCATATTTGTACTGAGAACTCTATCCAGTAGAAAGCTGAAGTTTTTTAAAAAAGAAAAATTCCTATGTTAGATATAGTAAGTGGCAGCATTATGCATAATTACCTATGCAATTACACTTGCACATGCTTGAAAATTTTTAGCCAGGAATGCTTAATAACATTTGCATGGTTAAATGAGACAGCAGAAACAACTGGAAGGGCCTCAGGGCATGGTCATCTATTTAAGCATCCACTTGGATTTTCAACATAATTAGTCATATAATTGTGTGCCCAAACTTAGTAGATTCATGTAAGTAATGATAAATTATTAAAAAGCTGTGCTTGTAATGTTTTGCTTCTTATTTCCTGCCAATCAAATTACTAAAAAAATACTATATTCACATTTCATCATACAAATCTTCAAAAGTGATTACAATTTAAAGCCTTGGATAAAGGTGAGTGGAAGAGTGAGGTCATTCACATGAGATGCAGTTAATGTAGCTATGTGGACATCTATATTTTTAGGGAATATTCCTGTGAGCAAATTATAATATCAGCCTGCTCATCCATGCCTACTAGGATTTTAATGAAAAAATATTGTTTCTTTTGCTCACATTGTATTCAACACAATTAGTTTTTTCATATTATGATAGAAGGAAATTAATAGCTAAAGGATGAATGTGATAGCTTCCTCTTGCATAGTTTATTTCCCCTTTTCCATAATCCTGTTAGCTGGTGGTGTTAAAAACTTGGGCCAAATAAATCTGTACAGTACAGTATAAATATTAACCTCAAAGTTTTAAGATGGTTATTTTGACCCAGTTTTCCTGAGTTTTCTCACCATTTCTTTTCCTATTGATCTTGAAGCTTCATTTCATTTCATTCTCCCCCACTGATACTTTAGTATTAGAATTAAAAATATGTGGAAACTGGAAAACTCTTTCCCTCCTTAGGAGCTTACTATCTCATAAGCAAGGCTAGAAGTCCTTTGATGGGTTGCACTAAACTTCTTTTGATAATAATGCAAAATGTACTGGATTAGCTGCTGATATCATGAAATGCACAGAATTTTTTTTTTTTTTAAATTAATTTTAAGTTCCAGGATACATGTGCAGGACGTGCAGGTTTGTTACATAGGTAAATGGAAATGCATAGTCTTAATTCAGAGAAATCAGACTTATCTCACTAAAGTTTGAAATTAACTAGGTTTTTTCCTCCTTTTAGGTATCTGATTTCATGTTAGAGGTTAATAAATGCAATCCCTCAAAGGAATAGCACTTAAGTGAACTAACTTTAGTTTTTCCTATTGGTTTGACAAAGTCCAACTTCGTTTACCTTAAGAACATGGTAAAAGAACACCTATTTGCTCAGCCTTTTTGACTGAAGTTCAGAATGAAATGAAAGGACGAGAAAACCTGAGTGTAATGTAGGATGAAAAGATTTGGGGATGGTGAATATTGGTTAGTCCTTTTAATATTTATTTCATTGCTACAACAGTTCAGAGGACTAAGAAAATAAATGTGTGCAGGTACATTCATAGCGATTCAAAAATTCATTCCAGGAAGGTGCAAACACTGGTCAGGATGGACTGGCATTAAAATGAAGACATATGCTACTACTTATTGTCATTAGAGCCTTGCCCAATTTTTCCCATACTGGGCCCACTGACCCATCCCCAGGAGGCAAACATCATCCATGAGAATTGAAATATGTATCCGGGGATAAGGCATTGGAAATAATTTCTAAAGGGATATTTGTCATGAAAAGCATTTATTTTTGTATTAATTATGCCAAATAATCTATATCAGAGAATAGTTATCCTTATCTGGGAGTTAAAAAGGCAAGGAAGACAGAGTAAAAAGACACTAAGAAAAGTAAATTATGGGACCATGAATATATTTTTTTCTAAAACACCTTGAATCAGAAAAAGTTTAGAAAGAATTAGAAGCCAACAAAACATGTGCCTTCAATGTGTTCCTGTTTTAAATACAGTCAGATTGCTTCTTTTTTCAGAAGAAGTCTTATGGACCAAGAACCACTAAAATTGTCCTAAGAAAGCCTTACCCAAAAAGGATTAAATACACATAGGGGAGACTCATTTTGCTTCCAAATTCTAGCAATGGTAGAAAGAATCTAACAAAACTGGTATAACATTTGGATCTGTGGCCACAGGCCAAAGGACATAGCTAGAGGCTGAGGTAAGACTCCTGCTGAGAATGAGACAAATATAAATGGGGTGACAGCTGAGTTCTCAAACTCTTCCCTTCTACTGATTCACTCTCGTTTTGCTATGGTTTAACCAACCAACAAACTTTCCATAAGCTCCTCAAACTAGCAATTAAAGACAAAGTTGAAATAAAGCAGATTAGAGAAACCCAGCTACATTTTTTCTTACAAGGGATGAGTTCAGTGTATATTGGAAAGTTAAAACTGGTAACACCACCAGCTACCAAGAACTGTGAGCAGAATCTAAAAGAAGTGTAGTTTTTGTTTGAGCAATCAAGAATTCTCTTTTATTGAACCAAAGCAGCAGATAGAGAAGGAGACTCTCAGAGGGGGAAAAAAACAAAAAGAAAAAGAAAAAAAGATCTTTCAACCCGAGGGATCTAGAGCTACATTATTATTTCCCAATGAAGTGAGCAACAGTTTCTGAAGAAACACTTTATTCTTAAGGAAGCAACTTGTCACTTGTAGAAAATAAATGAAGATAGGTGAATTGTATTTGAATGAGGACGTTTGTAATTCAAACTCAAATTTTTCTGTCTTCTTTATTAAAATTTGGTTACAATTAAGTATTGACTTACATTTTTCAGCATGTTTCACCTTTGGAATTATTTCATTTTCTTATTAGTTGCAGAAGTCACTGAATTATCTTAAGCCCCTTCTTGATATTTATTAGAAATATACTTATATAATCTATTATAATTTAAATAAGATTAGCAGAAAAGACGCATATCCTTCTTTACACTTTTTTGACACTTGCATGTAGTACATACATATAGAAAACATATTTTAATGTTTTATCTCTATTTGTCTTATCAAACTTGTTTTCTGTGACTAGAAATGGAAGTACAAATGAAGGATTTTAAGGGCCTCCCCATCAAAAAGAATCACGTGCAGACCAACAACTTAAAAACATGCAATTTGTAAATCATCATACAATTCAGGGCTGTCCCAGTTCTCCCACTGGAGTTCTCACTGCTGACGTCTTGGGAGCCATGATGAAGAATCCTGAAGTTTTTGGAGTTAGGGCAGGCTAAATTAGGCTGTGGTAACAAAATCTGAAGATGTCAATGGTTTGTCACCAAAAAAAGGATTATTCTGTGTTCACACAAAGTCTGCTGCTGATATGAGTGACTTTCTGGGTAAATGTTCTCCAATTGGAGATTTAGTTATTCAGGCTGCTTCGATCTGGTGGTTCTATTATTTTTAATAAGGCTTTCTCCATGATCGCTGTAGCAGGAAAAGAACCCGTTGCAGTCTCAGTTGGGCTCTCCTATGCTTAAGCCAGAAGTGACTTTTGACTACAGTCCATTGGCCAGTACTAGTCAGTCCCAGAGCCCTGTCCAGTTGCAAGGGACTGGGAAGTGCAATCTTCCATGTGAGAGAAAAGAATCAGATACTTGTAAGCACTTGTCATTTCTACCTCTTTGAGCAATGGTTACTGAACTCTCTGAAATTACAGTTGACCCTTGAACAATGAAGGGGCTAGGGGTGCTGACCCCGCTGCAGTGGAAAATCTGCATATAATTTTGACTCCCCCAAAATGTAACTGCTAATAGCCTACTGTTAACCGGAAGCCTTACTGATAACATGAACAGTCTATTAACATATAATTTATATGTTGTATGTATTATACATTGTATTCTTACAATAAAGTAAGCTAAAGAAAAGAAAATGTCATTAAGAAAATTGTGAGGAGGATGAAGAGAAAGGATTGGTCTTGCTATCTCAGGGATGGCAGAGGTGGAAGAAAATCTGCACCTGAGGGGACCTACATAGCTCAAACCTGTGTCATTCAAGTCAGTTATATATGCCATAGTTGTGTGTTTTCTGGAGAGAGAGCCCTTAGCTTTCATCAGATTCATCAGACAGTGATCTGTCATTTAAAAATTCCTTTGTTAAAATATAGCATACACATTTTTCTGAATAAAAGTTCTAATGACCCTCTCTTTTTTCCCCCCAAAAAGGGGATGTAGATTCATGTTAAATAAAGGAAAGCTTTGAATTTCAGGATAGCTTACAGAAGTTGAATTTAAAGGCAGATTCCCAACTTTTACAAGACGGATCCATGTATTGGCCTCATTATCCATAATTATCTTGCCCCACACTGCCTGAATGATTTCAATTACATACTATACTACAACTGTCCTAAGTTCTGGCCATAGGTAATCTTCCAACATTTAAAAACACCCTAATTGCTCTGAATAGGTTAAAGCACTTTCAGGCATAATTTGGCGAGGAATCAGTTCAATTTGATTTCTTCCTAACTACATTCATAACTTTGATACTCTGAAGGAATGGGTGTTCTCATTAGAAAAGGAGTTAAGTTGGGAGGAGGGATAAGTACATTTAGAACATGAGGTGTTTTTAAAATTCAGAGAGCATATCAGATTTTGAGATCTTGCCTAATGCTTTAAAAAAACCATATTTACTAAAATTCTGTTGTAAACAACTATTGTTCAACAAACAGTTGCACAGTTTAGGTTTTCCTTGAGCACTATTACGTGCCAGGCATGGTGCTAGCAGCTGGGACCACAGTAGTGACCACAGTTGTTTCTCTGTGATAGACAATGCGGTGGCACTACTTGACATTTCGTTCTTGCAGTATTGTTAGACACAAGTTTTTGTTTTTTTTTTTTAAACAGTTAACAATGGCTTAAGAAATAGAAAAATTAGGGGATGGGAGGAGATGTTGGCCAAAGGCCAAAGGATACAAAGCGTCAGTCAGATAGGAGGAATACGTTCAATAGATCTATTGGACAACGTAGTGCCTATAGTTAATAACAGTGCATTGGTTTTTCTTTTTGTTTATTTATTTTTTATTTTTTGGATGGAGATTTGCTCTTGTGGCCCAGGCTGGAGTGCAATGGCGCAATCTCAGCTCACTGTAAACTGTGCCTCCCGGGATCAAGCGATTCTCTTGCCTTAGCCTCCTGAGTAGCTAGGATTACAGGCATCCGCCACCATGCCCACCTAATTTTTGTATTTTTAGCAAAGATGGGGTTTCACTATGTTGGCCAGGTTGGTCTTGAACTCCTGACCTCAGGTGATTCACCCGCCTCAGCCTTCCAAAGTTCTGGGATTACAGGCATGAGCCACCGCGCACAGCCAGTGTATTGTTTTTTGAAAATTGATAAGATAGTAGAGTTTGTGTTCTCCCTCCAAAAAAAAAAAAAAAGTAGTAGTATGTGAGATACTGCATATGCTAATTAGCTTGAGACATTTCACAATGAATACATGTTTCAAAACATCATGTTGTACATTATAAATATATGTAATTTGTTTTTGTCAATTATAAATAATGAAGTACAAAATGAAATGGGGACATTTATCTCACATTAATAGAAAGGAGCAGTGGTAATTCCAGGGTTGGTTACTTTGGCATGCGGGGAACTCGTAGCGTATCTGATTCCTTCTGCACTTTCTCGTTGCCATCCTTAGCACTTTGATAGCTTGGTTGCAAATTGGCTATGCAGCTCCAGGCATCACATATTCATACATCAACATTTAAAATCAGGAAAAGGGGAATTCCTTATCTTGTGCTCCCTTTTAGGAATGAAGAACATCTCCTTAGGAATTCATCAGACGATTTTCTTCTCTTACATGGTTAATTAGGATTGTGTCACATATTCTTTCTGAAGCTGTCACTTGGCAAGTATAAAGAGATCACAGTGACTGAATTATATAGTAAATATTCAACCACTGGGGATCAAGAAACTTCTTACCTCCCCTTAAGGACATGGGACCTTGAGGAAGGAAAACCGGTCAGGATTCTATTGGCAAGTAAGAAGTCGAGCAATGGCCACTAGGCAAGCGGCCAACAGATGCATTCTGTCAGTGGATCCTCAAGGCAACCTTGTGAGGGAGGAACTGTCATCTTCCTTTTATAGGTGAGGGAACAAAGGTAAAGTTACCCAGGTCCATCAGCTATGGAGGGGAGAAGTTGGGATTCAAACGAAGAGATTGATCGACTGACTTCAAAACCCAAATTCTTCCCTGCCCCACACTTGGAGACTACAATCAAAGAAGAAAACCCATCACTGAAATATGCTTTCTCTAAATCTATAGGCTTATCTTTTTTGGGTTTTTATTAATTCTCTATTTCAGTGTGTTGCTCCAGAAATTCTTAAAGAAGTGTTATTCTAGGGTATAACTAAGGAATTTTGAACTAATTTTGTTTGACATTATGTAAAGATTCATTTCATAGACCTTTATTTTTTTCCCACCTCCACCCCCACTGTCATATGTTGACATACTTGCAATATCATGGCAAAAACAGTGTAAAGGATTTATATGGAATTTATTGAAAATCATATCAGGAAGAATGATGTTTTAAAAACCCACAAAAATTCTTTTGGTATTTAGGATTATCTTAAATTCAATTAGAGTAAAATAAAACTTAAAAGTATAAGAATTTTCTCAGAAACCTAGGAATCATAGATTTAAAGAACAAAAAAGGAATTCAGAGATCATACAGTTTAATCACCTCTGTTGCACCCCAATTTTCAAATGAGGAACTTAAACAAGGTGAGAATTTTAGTCCATAGGGACACCGTGAATAAAAGACTTAGTATATTAAGTAATTATCCATTTAATGTCTCCTAAACCATACATCATCATAATAATGTCAACATCAGTACCAATAACATGATTACTGAAAAAAGTTTTAGATTGTTTGGGTGGAAGGCATTTTTTAGGATATAATCCATTAGAGATGTATGGTCAAATTTCTGTTTTAAAGCCACCTGGAATTCTTCCTTTCTGTGTGATTATATCATCAACTGGATACATATTTAGGGTCATTGACTTTATTTGTTTATTTATTTTTAGATTTTTAGAAGTTGCTTTTGCTTTTTCAAAAATCTCTTTTGTTGGGGGTCCTTGTAGAAATAGTAGATTCCAGGTCTGGATGCCAAGTTGTATACCATGAGCCTGAAACAATTTCTCATAGCAAATAGAAAGCCATTAAAACCCACAAAGCCGACATGAGAAGCCCCCTTTGTGCAGGAGGCTGTGATGATCTGGGGCTCCAAAATACCCAGGATCAAAATACCTCACCCACCCTGAGCCAGGTAAAGGTTTTGCAATCTAAGAAAAAAACAAAAACAAAAACAAACCAAGGTCAAAATTAAAAACAAATCCCTTTTAGAGGAACCCAACAACTAGGCAATGAAATATGGATGCTAAAACAGTGGGTTCCCAAAGAAGAAACTGATGAGCACTGACAACATTCAGTTCAAATATTGAGCTATGGTGGTCCCCAGGCTGGCAGTTGTCTGCCTGGTGGAAACTGAAGGTGCCTCTACAAAATCAGATTTCTCCATTTAATTTACATTTATTTTCACATTTGTTATAAACCCTACAATGCATTATTTGTTTGCATTAAATAATCAATTATTTTTAAAGCAAATTTAAAAAGAAAAACTATTTTATTTTTACTGATATATTTCTAATTTTCATGTTCTTTATTTCTTTGCACAGATGCAGATTTCAAACTGGATCCCTTTTCCTTCGGTGTGTAGGACTTTAACATTTTGTGTACTGATGCTTAGTGATTAATTCTCTCAGCTTTTGTATGCTGGCAAAAGTTTTATTTTGCCTATGGTTTTGAAAGATATTTTCACTGAGTATACAATTCTAGGTTTGATGCTTATTTTTTTTTTTATTTCAGTACTTTTTTTTTTTTTTGAGACGGAGTCTCGCGCTGTCGCCCAGGCTGGAGTGCAGTGGCGCGATCTCGGCTCACTGCAAGCTCCGCCTCCCGGGTTCACGCCATTCTCCTGCCTCAGCCTCCTGAGTAGCTGGGACTACAGGCGCCCACCACCGCGCCCGGCTAATTTTTTGTATTTTTAGTAGAGACGGGGTTTCACTGTGGTCTCGATCTCCTGACCTTGTGATCCGCCCGCCTCGGCCTCCCAAAGTGCTGGGATTACAGGCTTGAGCCACCGCGCCCGGCCTATTTCAGTACTTTAAATACCTTCTTTTGAACTGTATTTTTTACAACAATCTTTCTGTTTTTTTCTTTGTCCTGTCTCTGTATATAGTGTCCTTCCTCTCCCACCACACCATGGCTGCTTTAAGATGTTTCTTTCTATCACTGATTTCAAGCACTGTGACTGTGGTATGCCTCGGTTTAGTTTCTTCATGTTTGTTTTGTTTAGGTTTTATTGAGCTTCTTAAATTCCAGTTTGTGGTTTTTTAAAATCAAATTTGTAAGACAACTGGCAATTGATTACTTTGTTTTTTATATATATATAATATAATATATAATGTATACATTATATTTTTTATTATCATATATAATAATATAATATATATTATAATATATTTTATTATAATATATTATATATGATATAAATAATATATAATATAATATATAAATAATATAAAAATTATATATATATTTGTTCTCTCTTCTTTTTCCTCTGCTTTGGGGCCTCCAACTTAATCATATATTAGGCTTCTTGAAGTTGACACACCATTCTCTGACATTCTCTGTTCAATTTTTTTTTCAGTATTTTTTCTCTGTATTTCATTGTGAATAGTTTTTACTGCTATGTCTTCAAGTTCACTAACCTTTTCCTTTGCATTGTGTAATCTGCTGCTAATCCCATCCAATTTATTTTTCATCTTGGACATTTTATTCCATGATTCTTTAAGTTCCTACTACCTCCTTGAACATATGGACTATAGGATGTAGGAGTGGCACCAGATATAGGAGGGAAGAGATAGCCACAAACTAAAGTGTATGAAGAGGGACAATCATGAGGAGAAAAGCAGGAATATTCAGAAATCAGAAGCCCCAGGAGCAGTGGGGGATAGGGCAGGGTTGAAGAAATGCTAAGGGGAATTAAGACACAGGGTTAAATACAGGAGGATGAATTAAAAGTCTTCAAATAAAATAGTTCACTAGGATTAGCAACCTCAAGAGTACCAACCAGGGAAAATAAATTCTATTATAAATTCTAGCAGAAGGATCAAATACACTTGGTCTTCCTACAGTTGTGTAATATACAATAAAAATAATGATAATAAGAAGTTTCCTTTTGTGAAAACTCACAGAAGCCAATGTTTGTCAGGAGAAAAACAACAAATAAAATGCTCATGAACATCTAGATGTACTCTCAAAGACTACAAAATACCGGCCAGGTGCAGTGGCTCACACTGTAATCACAGCACTTTGGGAGGCTGAGGCGGGCGGATCACGAGGTCAGGAGATTGAGACCATCCTGGCTAACAGGGTGAAACCCTGTCTCTACTAAAAATACAAAAAATTAGCTGGGCATGGTGGCGCCCACATATAGTCCCAGCTTCTTGGGAGGCTGAGGCAAGAGAATGGTGTGAACCTGGGAGGTAGAGTTTGTAGTGAGTGTAGATCACACTACTGCACTCCACAGCCTGGGCCACAGAGCGAGACTCTGTCAAAAAAAAAATAATAATAATAATAAAAAAAAATTTTTTAAAGACTACAAAATACCGTATTTAGTGAGAAAGATGCTCTTACTGAGAAATAATGTCCCAGAGGAATCTTATGGACATATATTTTGAACCTCAGGTAACAGGCTAAGGAGACAAAATGAAATCTTTTGCTGAAAGTCACAAAGCTAATTAGTGCTCAATATATTAGTGCTCAGATCACTGGACTCTTGACTAGTAGCCTCTCTGAATGACACCAAGCTGTCAGTAGGTGAGCTTTGATTCAGTCATATTTTTCACCAGACTCTTCTTTTTCTTTGTGTTGGTTTTGAAAACATTTTAGAGACAGAGAGTTGCTCTGTGATTTTAAGATGGATGAAACCTACTTGCTTGCTGACTTCCTGGCTAATTCCATGACTTCCTCCTCATTATTAAAGTAATTAACCAATAAGTAGCTGATTATAATAAAAGCTGAGGAGTCACTCATGAATGTGATTTTTTTCACTTTTTTTTTTTTTAAAGGGTTGAGTTCATGAATGAAAAATACAAGCAAGGAACAGGTTACAAAAACATGACTCAACATTAAGCCCAGGGCCTCACATTAAGCCAACATAAACCAAGGGCCGTGAGACAAAGTCATGGTTTTGATCATTCTCTTTTAAGAATACTAAATGATTCATAAAACTACGATGATATCATTGCCATTCAAGGAAACCTTTACATGCCATTTTGTAGAAAATAGTGTCTTTAAGTACTGACTGCCAGCAGTTTAATCTACTATATTTGTATCGTCAGGATTTGCATCTTATTTCTCTGATGTCATTTACATTTGGCTACAATAAGAAAGTACATTAAAACCATCTTACTGATATAATTATTATCAATGAAGTAGTGTTTAATCAAATGTTGGTGTTTAAAATTTACAAGAAGAAAACAAACAACCCCATCAAAAAGTGGGCAAAGGATATGAACAGACACTTCTCAAAAGAAGACATTCATACAGCCAACACACACATGAAAAAATGCTCATCATCACTAGCCATCAGAGAAATGCAAATCAAAACCACAATGAGATGCCATCTCACACCAGTTAGAATGGCGATCATTAAAAAATCAGGAAACAACAGGTGCTGGAGGGGATGTGGAGAAATAGGAACACTTTTACACTGTTGGTGGGACTGTAAACTAGTTCAACCATTGTGGGAAACAGTGTGGCGACTCCTCAAGGATCTAGAACTAGAAATACCATTTGACCCAGCCATCCCATTACTGGGTATATCCCCAAAGGATTATAAATCATGCTGGTTTTTTTTTTCTTTTTTTTTTTTTTTTGCTTTTTTTTGTTTATTTATTTATTTATTTATTATTATTATTATTATACTTTAAGTTCTAGGGTACATGTGCATAACGTGCAGGTTTGTTACATATGTATACTTGTGCCATGTTGGTGTGCTGCACCCATCAACTCGTCATTTACATCAGGTATAACTCCCAATGCAATCCCTCCCCCCTCCCCCCTCCCCATGATAGGCCCCGGTGTGTGATGTTCCCCTTCCTGAGTCCAAGTGATCTCATTGTTCAGTTCCCACCTATGAGTGAGAACATGCGGTGTTTGGTTTTCTGTTCTTGTGATAGTTTGCTAAGAATGATGGTTTCCAGCTGCATCCATGTCCCTACAAAGGACACAAACTCATCCTTTTTTATGGCTGCATAGTATTCCATGGTGTATATGTGCCAGCCAACAGACACATGAAAAAATGCTCATCATCACTGGCCATCAGAGAAATGCAAATCAAAACCACAATGAGATACCATCTCACACCAGTTAGAATGGCGATCATTAAAAAGTCAGGAAACAACAGGTGCTGGAGAGGATGTGGAGAAATAGGAACACTTTTACACTGTTGGTGGCATTGTAAACTAGTTCAACCATTATGGAAAACAGTATGGCGATTCCTCAAGGATCTAGAACTAGATGTACCATATGACCCAGCCATCCCATTACTGGGTATATACCCAAAGGATTATAAATCATGGTGCTATAAAGACACATGCACACGTATGTTTATTGCGGCACTATTCACAATAGCAAAGACTTGGAATCAACCCAAATGTCCATCAGTGACAGACTGGATTAAATCATGCTGTTATAAAGACACATGCACATGTATGTTTATTGCGGCACTATTCACAATAGCAAAGACTTGGAATCAACCCAAATGTCCATCTGTGACAGACTGGATTAAGAAAATGTGGCACATATACACCATGGAATACTATGCAGCCATAAAAAAGGGATGAGTTCATGTCCTTTGTAGGGGCATGGATGCAGCTGGAAACCATCATTCTCAGCAAACTATTGCAAGAATGGAAAACCAAACACCGCATGTTCTCACTCATAGGTGGGAATTGAACAATGAGATCACTTGGACACAGGAAGGGGAACATCACACACTGGGGCCTACTATAGGGAGGGGGGAAGGGGGAGGGATAGCATTAGGAGATATACCTAATGTAAATGACGAGTTAATGGGTGCAGCACACCAACATGGCACATGTATACATATGTAACAAACCTGCAGGTTGTACACATGTACCCTAGAACTTAAAAGTATAATAATAATAATAAAAAAAATAATAAAGCATATACACAGAGAGCACTTCATGATAATACAAACAAAAGCAACACATGAGGTATTGATTGTGTAATTATGTAGCACACAGCATAATTATGGGTCCTTAATAAATACTGGATGATGGTTACAATTATTGTCAACTTAATAAATATTGTCTGAAATAAGAAAAAAAACAATGTTGGTGTTTAAATGGCTATAATTACATTTCTAGGCTAACACTGCTATTAAGTTGAATATGGAAAGTTTTTGCTTCTGTGTTGCTGTTCCATACGTGGGTCTGAGATCTCCAAAAGGCCAGATGAATGAGCCTTTCATTAAAAAAAAAAAAAAAAAATTCTTCTTGACTGTAGAGATAATAGCTCTAGTAAGGAAAGTAAACTATATTCTGGAGAAATCAGCAGAAATTCATAGGCTCTTAAGTCTTCTGGAGCCAACTAATTTCAGTTGGTTTAGGATGAACAATTTTATTGAACTGCAATAAATTTGAATTTCTTCTAAATCCTTAAGTTTGGAAGGATAATCTATTCTTATTTTAATATTGGAAAGAAAGAATAAGCAATCAGGTCTAACCCTATCTAAGAGTGTTAGAATAGAATGAAGGTGTCTATATTTGCTGTGTTCCCTCTGAAAGGTATAAAGATGAGAGATGATTGCTGGTGACTCACCATTCTATTTCATCTAGAGACCTGAGTGCTCTCACTGCTCTATTCCCTTAGGAGGTCATGTTCCTCTGCTTAAAAGAATATTGCCTGCTCTCTGAGCTAATGATTTGTTTGGAGGATGGAAGTCTCAGAGGTGAAGATAACTGCACAGCTTTTAAAATGTATCTTTCTGATCTTTGATCTGTTTTTTTCTGAATACATAGGGCCCTTCAATGGCAAGATTAAAGACGCCTTTTCTTAGAAGAGAGGCAAAAGTTGAAAACTTAAAAGCTGCTCAGATTTCCAAATAATATTTTTGTATTTTTTCATTTTGTTGACATCATGTTGGGTGAGTGTCATCCTTCATTCATGTGATAATTGGATAGTAATCAAAATGCAGTGTTGGATCACAGGTTTTCCAAGAAGATGGGGACACTATGCATTTTGTTTAAAAAGTAGTTAATGCAAACTAGTTTATGATTAGGGCATACATAACTCATTTTGAATTCCATTTAATTCAACAAATATTTACTTGGTACCTAGTAGATGCCAAACATCGTGTCTTCTTTTGTAGGGAATATCAAGAACAAGGACCTGTTTTCAAGAGACTTATACCCTTAATCAGGCAGTTAAGGGGATTACAGAAATGGCCGTCGTAGGATGCAGAATATGCCAAATGAAAAGTGCGTGGAGAGAAATGAATGACATTCAATGCGGGACAGAGAAGAGACCACATTTAAATGAGAGGGCATCATGGAAGCGTTCAGCATCTGAGAATGACTTAGCAAAATGGCAAGATTTTCCTGGATGGGGCTAGAACTGAAAGTAGGTGATAGTAAAGCATGTGATGTGCAGAGGGCAGGGGGAGTGGCATAAGGCAGGGGAGGGAAGAGGTCAGAAAAGGTTGAGAAGCTTGTATTTAATGAGCAGGCAGTGGGGAGCCAAGGAAGATTTTTAAGCAGAGCAGAGATAGTGTTAAGAGTTGTGGTTCAAGAAATATTTCTGAAGCATTTTAAAGCAGAATTTCCTGTCTTTTGAACTAAAAAATATGTCTATGTAAACAAATGTGTTTGATAATATCCTATAGGCTTTATTTCCAAATAGAATGGCTACCTCTGAAAATGTTAAACCATGACAGTAGTATGAGAATTAATTTCTCACTTATACTTGGATCCAAAAGGTTTTTATTTTTCAGTTTTATAATGTTGTGGCTCATCCATGCATATATTTCTAATGTAGGTGAAATAAATCAGCAAATGATTGTTTTATTTTATAGCATTCTGAATAACTTAATCTGCCCCCTCTACCAGGCGAATAGCTGTTTTTTAATGTCTGAATAATATTTTGATATGCTTTTGTTTTGCTCCTAAGTCCTGTTGGGGGAAAAAAAAAATGTGACCTTACAAAAGCATGGAAATAAAACATAAAATGTATAGAAAAATACATAGTCTTACAGAATAAAGAAAAACAAAAAAGCCAGGTGTGGTGGCCTACGCCTGTAATCCCAGCACTTTCGGAGGCTGAGGCAGGTAGACCACCCAGTCAGGAGATCGACACCATCCTGGCTAATACTGTGAAACCCCATCTCTACTAAAAATACAAAAAAAAATTAGCCGGGCGTCATGGTGGGCGCCTGTGGTCCCAGGTGCTCAGGAGGCTGAGGTGGGAGGATGGTGTGAACCTGGGAGGCAGAGCTTGCAGTGAGCCGAGATTGCGCCACTGCACTCCAGCCTGGGCGACAGAGCAGGACACCGTCTCAAAAAAAAAAAAAGATTTTTTTAAAGCGAAAATCAGGATGGCCTCGAATGGACATAGGTCTGATCAGAAGATACTTTTTTCAGGAGTATTTTTTTTTTCATAATTATCATTGTGATGGTCGGAGTTTATCCAAAATAAATCTGAAAATGCGAGTAGTTTTATTTATCTTCTACTAAACCTTCATCAGAATAAGTAATCTAATATGGGTCATGTTTCCTCTGGGTTATTTTCTGCCATTCTGGGCAGAAAATATGAGAACCTGAAGGATACATAACTCAAAACTACAGAACTCTCAAATACATGATGACAAGACAGCATGCTGAAGTAAGCAGAATATGACCTGAAAGCAGTCAGTTAATAATGGACTGTAAATATTTTGGAAGTGTTTGAACACACTGAAACTCAAGAAGCTGCCAATTTTTTGAAGACTTCATCTTGTTTTCTCTTACTATGGATGTATTTGGAAGATCTTTCCTTATTTTATAAGTAGAGGATGGTGCGTTGTTAAGTAATATTCTACTGACCTAAAAAAGTCAACAAAACTCATGTGTGCTTAATTTGCTATTATTTACAATTTATTCTATGGAGGAAATAAATACCAAAATAGATTGTTGTTTCATCTAAATGACCACAGGGGAAAACAAAGAGTTCAAATCAAATAGAAGATACTTCTTCACATTACAAAAGGTTTGCCTTATGATTCCATTTGAGTTATGCCAAAATATTTTACTTTAAAAAGTTTGATTTGCACACAAATAAAAGAAACTCTAAAGTCTGTCATAGGCAGTATTTTTTTAAATTTAATTTTGTTTTGTTTTTTAAAATATCCCATTCTAAAGTTCTTAACTGGGGACTTGAGCCAAACCTAGTTGGCACATAATAGTGACCCCTGCATCCCTTCTAGTTGTTGGTTTTTAATTGACTATTTTGAATAGAATTCTTCATAAGAAAAAGTATGTAGGAAAAAAGTAGAATTGAGAAAGATTACTACCAGGTATTTTCTAAATTAATATTCAAACTCAAACTGATAAAAGTACTCATCAGTAAAGTAAGCAGATAAAGCAAATTAGCATTCATCAACAGTCACTCTTTTCAGTAAGGTATAACACAGAGCATGCTAAAAAAGCATAAGCTTATTTCACATTCCTATGCCTCATCAGTACGTATTGTTGACTAAGATAACTGATGAAAAAAAAAAACACAGCATGAGAATGGTGATTTATCAGGTACACCACATTATTACCACTATTTTATGCTTCTCTTAAACATCAAAGGTATAATTTAGCAACAAGCATATCCAACCTTCATGTAGTAATAGATCCATAAAATTAAAATTAAAATTACCAATCAAATTAAAATCACCAACACTTGAGTGAACCTTTCCAATGAAAGTGAATTAATCACGGAGAATGATATGAAAACTAAAGTGTTCTAAAAACCAATGCCTTACCAGTAACTGGATCAGGTTCAATGTCACCTCTGCTCTCCTTCCATGACAGCAGGTAGTTGAGGCTGGTGAGATCTGCAGACTCTATATAGTTGTTCACTGTAAGCATCATCTGATGAGCTTTTGCTATTCCATAGTGAACTTTTGTCTCATCCATCAGAGGCATGCTCATTAGCTCTACTGTTGTGTCAAAAGCTTGCTGAAAGCGTTGAGAAGCTTTGTTGTAGTGTCCCTAAAAAGGTAAGAGAAAGAATTTTCTTTCTTACTTTTAATTTCACCATTTCACATATTTTCCGACCTTACCCTGGCATGTCCCACACTGACCTTTCGACAGTTATAGCAGTTCATCTTCAAGAAGAAACAGATGGCAAGCAGGCTATTAGGATAAGGTTCTCTTAAAGAGCTGTGATTACTCACCATTCAATATCTTGAAATTAACTTAGTAGGAAAGTTCTATCTATTAGACTAAGCCATATAAGACTTAAGTTCTGCAATGTCTGGCAAGATGGCCGAATAGGAACAGCTCTGGTCTGTAGCATCCAGTGAGCTCAGCACAGAAGGTGGGTGATTTCTGCATTTTCAACTGAAGTAACCGGCTCATCTCTTTGGGAAGGGTTAGACAGTGGGTGAAGCCCACAGAGGGCAAGCCAAAACAGGGTGGGGCACTGCTTCACCTGGGAAGTGCAAGGGTTGGGGAATTTCCTCGCCTAGCCAAGGGAAGCCACAAGGGACTGTGCTGTGAGGAATGGTGCTCTCTGGCCCAGATATTATGCTTTTCCCATGGTCTTCACAACCCACAGACCAGGAGATTCCCTTCGGTGCCTATGCCACCAGGGCCCTGGGTTTCAAGTGCAAAACAGGGTGGCCATTTGGGTAGACACCAAGCAGGAGTTCTTTTTTCACACCCCAGTGCTGCCTGCAATGCAAGCAAGACAGAACCATTCACTACCCTGGAAAGGAGGCTGAAGCCAGGGAGCCAAGTGGTCTAGCTCAGCGAACCCCACCCACACGGAGCCAACCAAGCTAAGATCCACTAGCGTGAAATTCTCGCTGCCAGCCCAGCCGTCTGAAGTCAACCTGGGATGCTCGAGCTTGGTGGGGGCGGGGGATCCACCATTACCGAGTCTTGAGTAGGCGGTTTTCCCCTCCCAATGTAAACAAAGCCTCTGGGAAGTTCCAACTGGGTGGAGCACACTGCAGCTCCCCAAAGCCCCTGCAGCCAAACTGCCTCTCTAGATTCCTCCTCTCTGGGCAGGGCATCTCTGAAAGAAAGGCAGCAGCCCCAGTCATGGGCTTATAGATAAAACTCCCATGTCCCTGGGACACAGCACCTGGGAGAAGGGACGGCTGTGGGCACAGCTTCAGCAGACTTAAATATTTCTGGCTGCTGGCCCTGAAGAGAGCAGCAGATCTGCCAGCAGAGTGCTCCAGCTCTGCTAAGAGACAGACTGCCTCCTCAAGTGGGTCCCTGACCCCCGTGCCTCCTGACTGAGAGACATCTCCCAGCAGGGGTTGACAGACACCTCATACAGGAGAGCTCCAGCTGGCATCTGGAGGATGACCCTCCATGACGAAGCTTCCAAAGGAAGGAACAGGCAAAAATCTTTGCTGTTCTGCAACCTCCGCTGGTGATATCCAGGCAAACAGGGTCTGGAGTGCACCTCCAGCAAACTCCAGCAGACCTGCAGGAGAGGGGCCTGTTAGAAGGAAAACTAACAAACGTAAAGGAATAGCATCAACATCAACAAAAAGGATGTCCACACAGAAATGCCATCCGAAGGTCACCAACATCAAAGACCAAAGGTAGATAAACCCACGAAGATAAGAAAAAACCAGCACAAAAAGGCTGAAAATTCCAAAATCCAGAATGCCTCTTCTTCTCCAAAGGATCATAACTCCTCACCAGCAAGGGAACAAAACTTGATGGAAAATGAGTTTGACGAATTGACAGAAGTAGGTTTCGGAAAACAGGTAATAAAAAAACTCCTCTGAGCTAGAGGACCATATTCTAATCCAATGCAAGGAAGCTAAGAACCTTGACAAAACGTTAGACGAATTGCTATCTAAAATAGCCAGTTTAGAGAAGAATATAAATGACCTGATGGAACTGAAAAACACAGCACGAGAATTTCGTGAAGCATACAAAAGTATCAATAGCTGAATTGATCAAGCAGAAGAAAGGATATCAGAGATTGAAGATCAACTTAATGAAATAAAGTGTGAAGATAAGATTAGAGAAAAAAGAAGAAAAAGAATGAAAGAAGCCTGCAAGAAATATGGGACTATGTGAAAAGACCAAATCTACATTTGATTGGTGTACCTGAAAGTGACAGAGAGAATGGACCCAAGTTAGAAAACGCTTTAGGATACTATACAGGAGCACTTCCCAACCTAGCAAGACAGGCCAACATTCAAATTCAGGAAATATGGAGAACACCACAAAACTCCTTGAGAAGAGCAACTCTGAGACACATAATCGTCAGATTCACCAAGGATGAAATGAAGGAAACAGTATTAAGGGCAGCCAGAGAGAAAGGTCGGGTTATCCACAAAGGGAAGCCCATCAGACTAACGTGGATTTCTTTGCAGAAACCTACAAGCCAGAAGAGAGTGGGGGCCAATATTCAACACTCTTAAAAGAATTTTCGACTCAGAATTTCATATTCAGTCAAATTAAGCTTCATAATTGAAGGAGAAATAAAATCCTTCACAGACAAGCAAATACTGAGAGATTTTGTCACCACCAGGCCTACCTTACCAGAGCTCCTGAAGGAAGCACTAAATATGGAAAGAAAAAATCAGTACCAACTACTGCAAAAACACCAAATTGTAAAGACCATCAACACTATGAAGAAACTGCATCAACTAACGGGCAAAACCACCAGCTAGCATCGTTATGACAGAATCAAATTCACACATAACAATATTAACCTTAACTGTAAATGGGCTAAATACCCCAATTAATAGAAACAGACTGGCAAATTTGATAAAGGCTGAAGATTCATCAGTGTGCTCTATTCAGGAAGCCCATTTCATGTGCAAAGGCACACATAGGCTTAAAATAAAGGGATGAAGGAATATTTACCAGGTAAATGATAAGCAAAATAAAAGCGGAGGTTGCAATCCTAGTATCTGATAAAACAGACTTTAAACCAACAAAGATGAAAAAAAAGACAAAGAAGGGCATTACGTAATGGTAAAGGGATCAATGAAGCAAAAAGAGCTAACTAGCCTAAATATATATGCACCCAATACAGGAGCACCCAGATGAGTAAGACAAGTTCTTAGAGACCTACAAAGAGACTTAGAATCCCACATAATAATAATGAGAGACTTTAACACCCCACTGTCAATATTAGACAGATCAACAAGACAGAAAATTAACAAGGATATTCCGGACTTGAATTCAGCTCTGGACCAAGTGGACTTAATAGGCATCTACAGGACTCTCCACCCCAAATCAACAGAATGTACATTCTTCTCAGTACCACATCACACTTACTCTAAAATTGACTACATAATTGGAAGTAAAACACTCCCTAGCAAATACAAAAGAATAGATATCATAACAAACAGTCTCTCAGACCACAGTGCAATCAAATTAGAACTCAGGATTAAGAAACTCACTCAAAACCACAAATGGAAACTGAACAACATGCTCCTAAGTGACTACTGGGTAAATAACAAAATTAAGGCAGAAATAAATAAGATCTTTGAAAACAATGATAACAAAGACACAACGTACCAGAATCTCTGGGACACAGCTAAAGCAGTGTTTAGAGGGAAATTTACAGCACTAAATGCCCACATTGACAAAGTAGAAAAGATTTAAATCGACACCCTAACATCAAAATTAAAAGAACTAGAGAATCAAGAGCAAACAAATTCAAAAGCTAGCAGAAGGCAAGAAATAACTAAGATCAGAGCAGAACTGAAGAAGATAGAGACACAAAAAATCCTTCAAAAAATCAATGAATCCAGGAGCTGTTTTTTTTAAAAAAAAGATCAACAAAATAGATAGAATGCTAGCCAGACTAATTGAGAAGAGAGAATAATCAAACAGATGCAATAAAAAATGATAAAGGGGATATCACTACTGATCCCACAGAAATACAAACTACCATCAGAGAATACTATAAATACCTCTATGCAAATAACTAGAAAATATAGAAGAAATGGATAAATTCCTGGACACATATACCCTTCTGAGACTATACCAGGAAGAAGTCAAATCCCTGAATAGACCAATAACAAGTTCTGAAATTGAGGCAGTAATTAATAGCCTACTAACCAAAAAAAGCCCAGGACCAGACAGATTCATAGCTGAATTCTATCAGAGGTACAAAGAGGAGCTGGTACCATTACTTCTGAAACTATTCCAAACAATAGAAAAAGAGGGACTCCTCCCTAACTCATCTTAGAGGCCAACATCATCCTGATAACAAAACCTGGCAGAGACACACACAAAAAAGAAAATTTCAGGCCGACATCCCTGATGCACATTGATGCGAAAATCCTCAATAAAATACTGGCAAACCAAATCCAGCAGCACATTAAAAATCTTATTCACCACGATCAAGTTGGCTTCATCCCTGGGATGCAAAGCTGGTTCAACATACGCGAATCACAAAACATAATTTCTCTCACATAAACAGAACCAACAACAAAAACCACATGATTATCTCAACAGATGCAGAAAAGGTCTTCGATAAAATTAAACACCCCTTCATGCTAAAAACTCTTGATAAACTAGGTATTGATGGAATGTATCTCAAAATAATAAGAGCTATTTATGACAAACCCACAGCCAATATCATATTGAATGGGCACAAGCTGGAAGCATTCCCTTTGAAAACCGGTACAAGGCAAGGATGTTCCTCTCTCACCACTCCTATTCAACATAGTATTGGAAGTTCTGGCCAGGGCTATCAGGCAAGAGGAATAAATAAAGGGTATTCGAATAGGAAGAGAGGAAGTCAAATTGTCTCTGTTTGCAAATGACATGATTGTATATTTAGAAAACCCCATCGTCTCAGTCCAAAATCTCCTTAAGCTGATAAGCAACTTCAGCAAAGTCTCAGGATACAAAATCAATGTACAAAAATCACAAGCATTCCTATACACCAATAACAGAGAGGCAAATCATGAGTGAACTCCCATTCACAATTGCTACAAAGAGAATAAAATACCTAGAAACACAACTTACAGGGATGTGAAGGACCTCTTCAAGGAGAACTACAAACCATTGCTCAAGGAAATAAGAGAACACAAACAAATGGAAAAACATTTCATGCTCGTGGATAGGAAGAATCAATATTGTGAAAATAGTCATACTGCCCAAAGTAATTTATAGATTCAATGCTATCCCCATCAAGCTACCATTGACTTTCTTCACAGATTTAGAAAAAATTACTTTAAATTTCATATGGAACCAAAAAAGAGCCTGTATAGCCAAGACAATCCTAAGCAAAAAGAACAAAGCTGGAGGCATCATGCTACCTGACTTCAAACTACAAGGCTACAGTAACCAAAACAGCATGGTACTGTACCAAAACAGATATATAGATCAATGGAACAGAACAGAGGCTTCAGAAATAATGACACACATCTACAACCATATGATCTTCAACAAGCCTGACAAAAACAAGCAATGGGGAAAGGATTCCCTATTTATTAAATGGTGGTGGGAAAACTGGCTAGCCATATGCAAAAAACTGAAACTGGGCCCCTTCCTTACACCTTATACAAAAATTAACTCAAGATGGATTAAAGACTTAAACGTAAGACCTAAAACCATAAAAACCCTAGAAGAAAACCTAGGCAATACCATTCAGGACATAGGCATGAGCAAAGATTTCATGACTGTAACACCAACAATGGCAACAAAAGCCAAAATTGACAAATGGGATCTAATTAAACTAAAGAGTTTCTGCACAGCAAAATGAACTATCATCAGAGTGAACAGGCAACCTACAGAATGGGAGAAAAATTTTGCCATCTAGCCAACTGACAAAGGGCTAAAACCTAGAATCTACAAAGAACTTCAACAAATTTACAAGAAAAAAACAACTCACTTAAAAACTGGGCAAAGGATATGAACAGACACTTCTCAGAAGAAGACATTTATGCGTCCAGCAAACATATGAAAAAGAAGCTCATCATCACTGACCATTAGAGAAATGCAAATCAAAACCACAATGAGATACCATCTCATGCCAGTTAGAACAGCACTCATTAAAAAGTCAGGAAACAACAGATGCAGGAGAGAATGTGGAGAAATAGAAACGTTTGAGATACCATCTCACACCATTTAGAATGGCAATCATTAAAAAGTGAGGAAACAACAGATGCTGGAGAGGATATGGAGAAATAGAAACGTTTTTACCCTGTTGGTGGGAGTGTAAATTAGTTCAACCATTGTGGAAGATAGGGTGGCGATTTCTCAAGGATCTAGAACCAGAAATACTATTTGACCCAGCAATCCCATTACTGGGTATATTCCCCAAGGATTATAAATCATTCTACCATAAAGACACATAGACACATATGTTTATTGCAGCACTGTTCACAATAGCAAAGACTGTTCACAATAGCAAAGACTTGGAACCAACCTAAATATCCGTCAATGATACACTGGATAAAGAAAATGTGGGACATATACACCATAGAATACTATGCAGCTATAAAAAAGGATGAGTTCATGTCCTTTTTAGGGACATGGATGCAGCTGGACACTATCATTCTCAGCAAACTAACACTTCTCAGCAAACTAACACAGGAACAGAAAACCAAACACTGCATGTTCTCACTCATAAGTGGGAGTTGAACAATGAGAAGACATGGACATAGAGAAGGGAACATCACACACTAGGGCCTATTGGGGAGTGGGGGACTAGGGGAGGGATAGCATTAGGAGAAATACCTAATGTAGATGACAGGTTGATGGGTGCAGCAAACCACCATGGCACGTGTATACCTATGTAACAAACCTGTATGCTCTGCACATGTATCCCAGAACTTAAAGTATATATAAAAAAAGACTTATGTTCTTATCGATAAAAAGTGATCAAATATTTGCAGTTTCATATGGTTCAACCTAATACACTGTAGTAAAAACAAGTTTGGGAATGAGTGAACCAATTTACATTGATTTGGATAGAATTTTACTATTCGTAGAGTTGGATTTAGCTAATGAAATATTTTTTACTTTTTTTTTTTTTTTTGAGCTGGAGTCTTGCTGTGTCACCCAGGTTGGAGTGCAGCGGCATGATTTCAGCTTACACAACCTCTGCCTCCTAGGTTCAAGCAATTCTCCTGCCTCAGCATCCCGAGTAGCTGGGATTACAGGCGTATGCCACTATGCCCGGTAAATTTTTTATATTTTTGGTAGAGACAGGGTTTTACCATGTTGGCCAGGCTGGTCTTGAACTCCTGACCTCAAGTGATCCGCCCGCCTTGACTTCCCAAAGTGCTGAGATTAGTATGTTTTGTTTTCAGTCACAGCAAAAGGTCATTTCGGCCAAGTCATTTGGTTAATAGCTGGTGAAAATAAATGTACCTATCCTCTAATTCGTTTACTGCTCTTACTTTCCCATGTTCATATGCCATTCTTCTTAACTGAGAATGTTGAAGTAACCAGAATTTCTGAAAAATATGACCTTGATGTCACTAGCACCGATCAAATGATCATTTAAATATCTCTTCAAGAAGTCCTTCGCAACAGCTCGAGCTGCAAAAATTCAGGGTGGTGGTGTTGTTTGTCAGTGTCACCTCCATTAAAAGCTATTCTCCACAAATAAATACTGTTTACCTAGCTCTTATGAAGCATGGGGGCCAATGCTAAATACTTCGTATGTATTATGTCATTGACTTTCACACGTCACCCTATGAGGAAAATATTATTCTTATTTTACAAATAATCACATTGAGCCTCAGAGAAAAGAGCATCTTCTGCCACCCCCAAATCTTCTAAAAATCCTCATGAAAATCTCTTTCTAAGAGGAGGATATTATCTACGATTGATCTACATTTGTAAAGGCTGTAGGGGACAAAATTTCCTTTCTTCACTGACTTGTAACCCTTTAGGCTCCACCATCTCCTCCCTTCTGCTCATGTCTCTCCTCCTCACCCTACCAAACACACAAAAAGCAAAAACATGCATGTGCACTCTTTTGAACGGAAACCCTTATATGGGAGAACGTTTTGCTGTATAAGTCAGTTTCTAGTATTTTATGAAGGAAATGAACATAAAAACAACACAGGAACAGCTTTATACTATTACAGCAGTAGAGGTAAAACACATCTTCAACTCTGCATACCTCCGTATAATCATGAAGCTCCAAGATCGGTTAAACTGACTGAATAAAGAAATTTCTGGCAAGGTGGGGAGGGGGAGAAATAGGACTTATGTGATCATTTTGTTAGATACAGGAAGAGCACATATAACACTATGTTATATGCCCACAGGGACAGTTTAGGAGAACTGTTTATTCAAATGATTCATTCCAGCCAACTTTGTTAATTTAACCAGGGTCTCTCCATATTACATCAAAAATAACTTTTGTTTGTTGAGGTGAACAATTCTTTCTCTTTCTTCAAGGTATAAAACATAAAATTTATATGAGAAAAAAGTTACCTAGGAAAAAATAAAATGGTATCAAAGATATTTGTAAGCCAATGAAGTAAACTATAATTGAGAAACAATACAAATATTGAAGATGATGTAAATAAAAGTCACTAAAATTATAGATTTTCCTGGTAGATATCAAAGACATAGGACAAAATATATGAAAATATACAGTTAGGCCAAACATAACCATTTTTTTTAGAAACAAAAGTATAAATATCTAATTGATATTCTAATTATATTTCTGAGATTTCAATTATTTATTGTTTTAGGTGAGAGTCTTAATTAGGAAAATTAGAGACCACAAATAAGTGGACATATATATGAATTTCCAAAGCTATTTTTATATGTTATTAAGTAAAAATTAACTCATTCATTCATTCATTCATTCATTTGACAACCACTCTGAGCCAGGCCAAATGCCAGGCCATGTAGAAGCAGCAGTAAATGGAGTTTCCACTCAAGTTTTTGAGGTGAGTGAAGTGAAAGTAGGGATATACCTAAAATTTTGATTAGGTCTTATTTAAGTGCCTTTTTACTCTTAAAATAGGAGCTTTATAATTAGCTAATTATGATTCCCTGAAATTGTACTTAGTATTCCACCTTTAGATACACACAATTGACATAAACAGATATGAACCTACCAGTTTTTCTAGTTTCTCTAGTTTAAAACACTACTAAAGAAATACAAAATTAATTCTTTTAAGATGCAAGCATTTGTATACATACCATTTTTAGAATGAGATTTCGCTAATGTATATCGTATTTGTGGATGTTTAATTCTCAGAGTTTACTGTTTAAATCTCTTCTCCAAAGGTTAAATACAACTTTCTACAGTTTATTTCTGTTATCAGATAATCCCTATTCTATTTTAAAATTCAGAAGATTCTAGTAATTAGAGTTGGCAATCTTAAATATGAGATTGACAATATGCACTTCCTAAATGAATCTTACAGGAAAAGAACAACTTCGTTTAATTTTATTAATATCCCTGATAAGCATTTAGTGAACAATTCCAGGACAGGATCTTGATGACATCATAGACCTTGGAACAACGCTCGAATTATTACATTATAACATAGAATTTTCATGCATTATTTTGATTTTTAGTGTCTAAAATGTCACTCTGTTCAATGAGCAAGCTCAAAATGAATGAGCATTTTCTCAGTACTAAGGATAAATCATTTCCTACCCATTTTCCCTATAATTTTAGTGTTGGAACCACCATTCTTTTAAGTATGTAATTATTCTATGGTTTTATTAAGGAATGAGAACTCTTATAAACCTAGTTATTTCCTCTAAAACATTCTCATTTGACCACTTTACACTAATTATATATTTTCAATTAACAGTCCATCAAAGACCCAGAGGGGAGGATGAGTGGTCCATTTTCTATGATTACATAGTAAAAGGTAACTAACTAGGATGCAGGATAGTTTTAAGATGCACTAATTCTAATTACAATTACTATAATAATTACAGAAAAGGTAACTCCAATATTTTTCCAACCATTATAATTTTGGTTTTATAATATTTTTACTTCTTGAAAATTGTTAAGAATACAATTACAATACCTTGCATGAGTAATATGAAGCCCAAAAATATTGGGTTTGCTTTTAAAGATTCAGGACAAGTTTTCAAAATGTTAAAATATTATACAAAAATGAAATAGAGGTGGGGCATGGTGGCTCATGCCTGTAATCCAGCACTTTGGGAGGCCGAGGAGGGAGGATCTCTCGAGGGCAAGAGTTCCAGACCAACCTGGCCAACATGGTGAAACCTCGTCTCTACGAAAAATACAAAAATTAGGCGGGTGGGGTGGCATGTGCCTGTAATCCCAGTTACTCCGGACGCTGAGGCAGGAGAATTGCTTGAACCCAGGAGGCAGAGGTTGCAGTGAGCTGAGACTGCACCACTGCAGTCCAGTTTGGGCAACAAGAGTGAAACTCTGTCTCAAAACAACGACGACAAAATGAAATAGAAGTCTGAACTTTCACAAGTGAGAGAATACCAGTCTTAAGTGGTGTGAAACTGGTTACAAATTTATTTATTGGTTCAAGGAACTGACATGTTTTTGATCACCAATTCTGTGCCAGGTTTTTTTCTAGACACTAGAATAATAAACAAGGCAGATATAGTTCCTGCTCTCATTAAACTTATATTTTGGCCAAATTAAACAACAACAATAAGAACATAACATGGGCCGGGCGCAGTGGCTCAAGCCTGTAATCCCAGCACTTTGGGAGGCCGAGACGGGCGGATCACGAGGTCAGGAGATCAAGACCATCTTGGCTAAGCCGGTGAAACCCCGTCTCTACTAAAAAATACAAAAAACTAGCCGGGCGAGGTGGCAAGCGCCTGTAGTCCCAGCTACTCGGGAGGCGGAGCTTTCAGTGAGCTGAGATAGGGCCACTGCACTCCAGCCTGGGCGACAGAGCAAGACTTCGTCTCAAAAAAAAAAAGAACATAACATGAACAAGAAAACTATGAGAAGATAAATGCTACATGGATAATTCAAATATTCAAATACAGTAATTTTAAAGAGTGACCCAGGTGGGGCAGCTTATGCCTGTAATCCATAGCACTTTGGGAGGCTGAAGCAGGAAAATCCTTTGAGTCCAGAAGTTCAAGACCACCCTGGGCCACATGACAAAACCTGGGCCACATGACAATTCTCTATTAAAAAAAAGAATTGGGAGGGGGCGGGGTTAGGGAGAGGGCACCGTGGCTCATGCCTGTAATCCCAGCACTTTGGGAGACCGAGGTGGGCGGATCATGAGGTCAAGAGATCCAGACCATCATGGCCAACATGGTGAAACCCTGTCTCTACTAAAAATACAAAAATTAGCTGGGCGTGGTGGCGCACGCCTGTAGTCCCAGCTATTCAGGAGGCTGAGGCAGGAGAATTGAATCCGGGAGGCAGAGGTTGCAGTGAGTCGAAATTGTGCCACTGCACTCCAGTCTGGCAACAGAGTCAGACTCCATTTCAAAAAAAAAAAAAAAGGGAGGGGGCGACCTGATGGCCACTCTTTAGTTGCTAAGGGAAGGCCCCTCTGAAGATGTGGCATTGAACAGAGATCTGAGTGACAAGAAGCCAGCAATGTGAAGTTCAGAGCATTTCATGTAGAGCATTCAGCCAAGGCAAATGTTCTAAGGCAGGAACTAGCTTGACATGCTTAAAGAACTCCAAGAATGTCAATTCGCTACAGTGGGGTGGATAAAAAGGAGTAGGAAGCAATGAGGTCAGAGATAGGGGTGGGGCTATCTCATATTTTAGGACAGGGTAAGGATTTATATTTATGTTCTCAGAAGAACGAGAAGTAATGGAAGTGTGAATGAGAAGTAATGGAAGTATTTTAAGCAGGGAAATTGCATTTGATTTACATTTTGAAATAATTACTTGGCCTCTTTCTGCTTATGCGGGGGTGGGAGGGAACAGAGTGCATGCAGGAAGGTGAGTTTAGGGCTTACTGCAGTGTCTAGGTGAGACAATATAGTGTCATAAACTGATGTGACAGTTGCAGAGATAGAGGCAAAAGGGTGGATTTGAGATATATATTTGGTAACACAAAGGTCAGAGTTTGCTTTTGGCTTGAATATGGAGCTGGGGGAGATAAGAATTAAAGGATTTCCAGATTTTTGGCTGAAGTGACTGGGTGGATGGATAATGTTACTATTTAAAAGATGGAGAAGACTAGAGAGGTGGAGGTTCCATTTGAAATATGTTAGAAATCTGGGTGGAGGTGCTAAGGAAGCAATTGCCTTTACAAAGTTTGGAGTCCCAGGAGAGATCAGGATTGGAGATACAAATCTGGAAGTCATTGGCATATGGATAGTATTTAAAAGCCATGGGCCTGGATGGGGCAGATAAGAGGAGCTTGCAGACTAAAAAGAGAAGATTGCTTGGAAAATGCCTAAATAATATTCCAATGTGGTTGAGATTTAAGTTGTTAGAAGAAAAATTTAGAGAAAAAAACAGTTAAGTTCAGTTTTTAGTACATTATAGTTGAAGACATCTAAGTGAAAATGTCAAATAGGTGGTGGGGTATGCGTTTGGAATTGAGGGGAGAGGCCTGAGCTTTTAAAAGGACTGTTTTTCAAAACAGAAAGGCAAAAAGCCCAACTTTTTACCCTACCTCCAAACAATACTCAAACCCAGCCCTTCTGAATAACGTGAGCATGGCTAACCTATATTTTCCTAATAACAGAAAGCGTAAGGAAAATACACTTTAAGAGGAGCAATATTTTTATACTTGCGTTTTCTTAATGTTTTTGCCAAGAGTTTATATCTCACCAGTGTGTATTTTATTCTCTGATTTTTGATTCTTGGATAAGAGTTTAATTTCTGAAGTTAAGGTACAAGAAATAATATCCAAAAGCTGTGTCAACTGCCAGAAGTTAACTTTTACCAGTTTATCCCTATTCTAATAGAAAATTTGGAGGATTCTGGGTATTTGCACTATCTTCAAATATATATGCCTTCAAATATACAACTTGATTCATACACCATATCATACTGCATATATTCATGGACTATATCTTTTCTCCTATGCTATAGGAGAAGCTCCCTCATTAGACTGTGAGCCTCACAAGGGTTTAGGTCTTGCCTGTTTTCACCACTGTATCCTAAAAAGGAAATAAAAGCAAATACAAAATCAAGGAGAGAAGAGTCAATAAAGGCAAAGAAATGGGCAGGGAGCCAGAGGGTAGCAGAGGAAGCACATGACATGCAAAACCTGAGCACAGCTAGAGCAACAGACAAGGGAGGACTCGAAACAAGAGGGGAAACAAAGTGGTGGCCATGGGAGAGAGGGAGAGGAAGACCCGGGGGTCAGAGAGCAAGGAGGAGGGTCAAGAAGGAAGAACGCAGGAGAGAAGGGAGCAAGGTGGGTAAGGGAGTCGTGGAGAAGAAGGGCCAGGACAAAAAGGGGCTTTTTAGATTTCAAGGAATAGGAGAGAGGGGAGGCAAATGAGCCCAGGGGAGAAAGAGAGGGGATGTAAGAGAAAAAGGAAATGAGATACCTTGTTTGAAAGCACTTGCTCCACTTCAGGAACTAAAGAAATATTAGTTTCACTCATTCAAATTAATTTCAAACTTGATTTCCTTAAAAAAAAAAAAAAACCTAAATCCTTGTGAAATAAAGTTAATTTTATGGCAAACAACAGAATACTGTAGTGGTTGGGAAAATGGGTTTGAATACCGTTGCCACCCAGCATCATCTGAGGGTCTGGCAAAGGGGAATTGTTTGATACCACTAAGGGTGTAGAGAACAACAGAAACTTACAAAGATAATACTTCTCCTGCTGCAAAGCACTATCCTAAGTGCTTTCCACATGTTAATTTAATACTCACAATAACTTTACGAGGTGAGAATATTGAGGCACCTAGAAATTTCAGTAACTAGCCCAAGGTCACAGATCTTACAAGTGCAAGAGCTGGGTTTTTAACTCAAGCAGTGTGGTTTTGGAATTAGTGACTTTATTCACTACATACACAGACTCTCAAAGAGATTAACAGAGAGTGTATAAACATAATTTGAGACAATAATTACCCTAAAAAATGATGGATCTTATTCATGATCAAAACAGCAATTATAACTAGAGAAACAAGGCTCTTTCACATCATTGCTAAAGGAGAATCTGTAATAAAAACACAAAATCACGAGAAAATATGACAAAAGTCCATTATGACCAGTACATTACACTAATAACAGCTTCTTGAATTGGATAATTTTATTTTGGACTTTTTTTGTTCTTCCTTCTGTTTTCTCTTTCATGTAATCAATCTGTTGCTAAAATTTCACTCTAAATTTTCTGCAGAATTATTTTTAGGATTGTCGTTTCTTCTCCCAAGGAAACTAGCAGGGTGTGCCACAGCTGGATTAATAAAGAATTTGGAGTGAGAGAGATGAATGTCAGTGGAAGCAGATAATAGCCAACAGTTATAATCTATTTCCTTTGAATTAAATATTTTAATTGCTCCTCAAATCCAATGTCAGTTAGAATCCTCACTGGATGTGAAACTATGAATCAGGGTTAGCAGCTCATAAGGACTGTCCCACATGGCCCTAAGGTATTGGAAGAGGAGGAGGAGGAGGAGGAGGCATTTCTCCTCCTAGTCCTTGCCATGGGCTTTAGCTACATCCTGCAGTCCAGGGCCATTCTGCATAATATATGGTGGGAAGGCAAGGATAACATGAGAAGAGACTTTTAAAACAGCAAATTTCTCCCTAAACACTGCAAATTTCTCTAGAAACAAGAAACACATAGACTCACTTTTTCATTGTAGATGTCCCCAAGCATTGTACTTGCTCTCACAAAATCTAGGCTTTGAAAATTGTTTCTTGCAATTTTCACAAATTTTTTCAAGTATTTAATTGCTTCTGTCGTATTTCCTTGGCTAGAATGAATGAAATAGGACATCAATGGAGTATCATCTTACTTAATGTCACAATAAAGAGAAAGTATCTTGTGTCTTTCCTGTAGAAAATGCAAGATGGTTATCAGGATAATGAGATTTAATGTGTAAATACGAAATTAAAAATACATGGCTTGTTTTTGTTGGAGCATACATTGAGTTAAAACTGAAACTTTTAAATCCTCATGCATTGCTAATGGAAATGTAAAATGGTACATCTTCTTAACAACTTGGCAGTTCCTCGAAAACTTTAACATAGAGTTACCATATGACCCAGAAATTTTACTCCAAAATATATACCCAAGTGAAGCAAAAATATGTCAACACAAAAAGTCATATACATGAAAGTTCATAGCAGCATTAATCATAATAGCCAAGGCATGAAAACAATTGAAATGTGTATCAACTGATGAATGGGTAAACAAAATATGGTATATACCTACAATGAAATATTATACAGTCTTAAAAATGAATGAGGTAGGCCAGGTGTGGTGGCTCACACCTGTAATCCCAGCACTTTGGAGGCCCAGACAGGTGGATCATGAGGTCAGGAGATCGAGACCATCCTGGCTAACATGGTGAAACCCCTGCCTCTACTAAAAATATAAAAAATTAGCTGGGCGTGGTAGCGGGTAACTGAAGTCCCAGCTACTCGGGAGGCTGAGGCAGGAGAATGGCATGAACACAGGAGGTGGAGCTTGCAGTGAGCTGAGATCGCACCACTGCACTCCAGCCTGGGCCACAGAGTGAGACTCAAAATCAAAATAAATAAATAAATAAATAAATAAATAAATAAATAAATAAATAAAAGATTGAGGTAGCGATGCATGTTGCAACATGGATGAAACTTGAAAATATGCTAACTGAAAGAAACCAGACAACAGAAGATCACACACCATATGAGCCCATTTACACAATATGTCCAGAATGGCAAATCCATGAGATGGAAAGTAGGCTAGTGGTCGCTAGAGGCTGAGGAAAGTGGAGGATTGAGAAATGACAAATAATGGGTACAAGGTTTCCTTTTAGGGTGATTGAAATTAGATAGTGGCCATGGTTGCTCAATCCTGTGAGTATACTAAAAACCACTGAATTGTATTAAACTTTTAAAGTGAGGACTCTTTTAAATCGTAGATTTTTAAAGTCTACAATTGTTAAAGTCATAGTTGTATAGCATATGAATTATGTCTCACTAAAGCTGTTTTTTTTTTAAAAAAAAAAAAACCTTTTAAAAGTTTATAAAAGGTGAATACTAGCTTGTTCTTGAAAGCTTTCATTGGTAGTGAAAGCTCAGGTGTCACTAAAGTCACATATACAAGTGTTACATATCCTCACAAAATGTTCAGGAAGACATAATTTCTAGCAGACAATTTGTCATGTAGTAAGCATTAATACATTTTTGAATGAAGTAATGTTGAAAATTTGAGAAGGGAGACACATATGCTGCACACATGAAGCTAAGCATCCAGGTAAACTGTGAGAACCTTAAGGCATATAGATGTTTGGAGTCTAAGACTGTAAACTCCTGACCCTTGGATATTCCAGTAACATCAAGAAACTTTAGGAGTCTAGCAAATGTCCCAAAATTTGCTAGTTGCTGGGGAATAGGGTTCCTGTGCTTGAAGTGTTTCACTGTCAATTTGGAGAAGTAAGTGTATAAACTCATACATGGGATCAACTGTGACAGGTACTGACTTGTATATAGTGCTTTGAAACCTGGAGTACATTCATTTGCCTATCCTCATAAAAACATGTGTAGTGTTTTTGTTGTTGTTGTTGTTGTTTTCTAGGTTTTCTAAATGTGACTCCAAATTCTTTTGGCTATTTCTAAAGACTGAGCCCACCTCTCAACTGGGGCTGTTTAAAAGAGTATGTTGCAAGTTCAGAAAGTATTTTCTTAAAAAAAAAAAAAAAAAGTGGGGGGAATACATATGTAGAACGTGCAGGTTTGTTACATAGGTCTACGTGGGTCATGGTGGTTTGCTGCACCTATTGACCCATCCTCTAAGTTCCCTCCCCTCACTCCCCACCCTTCCACAGGCCCTGGTGTGTGTTGTTCTCCTTTCTGTGTCCATGTGTTCTCAGTGTTCAACTCCCACTTAAGAGTGAGAACATGGGGTGTTTGGTTTTCTGTTCCTGTGCTAGTTTGCTGAGGATGGTGGCTTCCAGCTTCATCCATGTCCCCACAAAGCATGTGATCTCATTCCTTTTTATGGCTGCATAGTATTCCATGGTGTATGTACCACATTTTCTTTATCCAGTCTATCATTGATGGGCATTTGGGTTAGTTCCATGTCTTTGCTATTGTAAATAGTGCTGCAATAAACATACGTGTGCATGTGTCTTTATAGGTTTACTGAATCATTTTCTGTAGGATCCTTAGGTATATATCCAGTAATGGGATTACTGGGTCAAATGATATTGCTGCTTCTAGATCTTTGAGGAATCGCCATACTGTCTTCCACATTGGTTGAACTAATTTACACTTCCACCAACAGTGTAAAAGTGTTCCTATTTCTCCAACAGTCTCACCAGAATCTATTGTTTCCTGACTTTTTAATAATTGCCATTCTGACTGGGGTGAGATGGTATCTCCTTGTGGTTTTGATTTGCATTTCTATGATGATCAGTGATGTTGAGCTTTTTTTCATGTTTGTTGGCTCCGTAAATGTCTTCTTTTGAGAATTGTCTGTTCATATCCTTTGCCCACTTTTTGATGGGGTTGTTTTTTCCTTGTGAATAGATTTAAGTTCCTTGAAAATTCTGGATATTAGACCTTTGTCGGATGGGTGGATTGCAAAAGTGTTCTCCCATTCTGTAGGTTGCCTGTTCACTCTGATGATAGTTTCTTTTGCTGTGCAGAAGCTCTTTAGTTTAATTAGATCCCATTTGTCAATTTTTGTTTTTGTTGCAATTGCTTTTGGTGTTTTTGTCATGAAGTCATTGCCCATGCCTATGTCCTGAATGGTATTGCCTAGGTTTACTTCTAGGGTTTTTATGGTTTGGGGTTTTACATTTAAGTCTTTAATTCATCTTGAGTTAGTTTTTGTATAAAGTGTAAGGAAGGGGTCCAGTTTCAGTTTTCTTCATATGGTTAGCCAGTTTTCCCAGCACCATTTACTTAATAGGAGATCCTTTCCCCATTGATTGTTTTTGTCAGGCTTGTTGAAGATCAGATGGTTGTAGATGTGTGGTGTTATTTCTGAGGTCTTTGTTCTGATCCACTGGTCTATATGTCTATTTTGGTACCAGTACCACGCTGTTTTGGTTACTATAGCCTTGTAGTATAGTTTGAAGTCAGGTAGCATGATGCCTCCAGCTTTGTTCTTTTTGCTTAAGATTGTCTTGGCTATACGGGGTCTTCTTTGATTCCACATGAAATTTAAAATAGTTTTTTCTAATTCTGTGAAGAATGTCAATGGTAGTTTGATGGAAATAGCATTGAATCTATAAATTACTTTGAGCAGTATGGCCATTTTCAAGATATTCATTCTTCCTATCCATGGAGATGGAATGTTTCTCCATTTGTTTGTTTTCTCTCTTATTTCCTCGAGTAGTGGCTTGTAGTGCTCCTTGAAGACATCCTTCACATCTCTTGTTAGTTGCATTCCTAGGTATTTTGTTCTCTTTGTAGCAATTGTGAATGGGAGTTCATTCATGATTTGGCTCTCTGCTTGCCTACTGTTGGTGTAAAGGAATACTTGTGATTTTTGCACATTGATTTTGTATCCTAAGACCTTGCTGAAGTTGCTTCTCAGCTTAAGGAGGTTTTCGGCTGAGACGATGGGATTTTCTAAATATACAATAATGTCATCTGCAAACAGAGACAATTTGACTTCCTCTCTTCCTGTTTGAACACGCTTTATTTCTTTCTCTTGCCTGATTGCCCCGGCCAGAACGTCCAATACTATGTTGAATAGAAGTGGTGAAAGAAGGTATCCTTGTCTTGTGCCGGTTTTCAAAGGGAATGCTTTCAGCTGTTGCGCATTCAGTATGATATTGGCTGTGGGTTTGTCATAAATAGCTCTTATGATTTTGAGAGATGTTCCATCAATAATTAGTTTATTGAGAGTTTTTAACATGAAGGGATGTTGAATTTTATCGAATGCCTTTTCTGCATCTATTGAGGTAATCCTGTGGGCTTTGTCATTGGTTCTGGTTTATGTGATGGATTACGTTTATTGATTTGCTTATGTTGAACCAAACTTGCATCCCAGGGATAAAGCTGACTTGATCTTGGTGGATAAGTTTTTAATGTGCTGCTGGAATCAGTTTGCCAGCATTTCCAGTATTTTATTGAGGATTTTTACATTGATGTTCATCAGGGATATTGGCCTGAAATTTTCTTTTTTTGTTGTGTCTCTTCCCAATTTTGGTGACAGGATGATGCTGGCTTCTTAAAATGAGTTAGAGGAAATTCCCTCTTTTTCAATTGTTTGGAATAGTTCCAGAAGGAATAGTACCAGCTTCTCTTTGTATATCTGGAAGAATTCAGCTGTGAATTTGTCTGGTCCTGGGATTTTTTGGTTGTTAGGCTATTAACTACTGCCACAATTTCAGAGCTTGTTATTGGTCTATTCAGGGATCCGACTTCTTCCTAGTTTAGTCTTGGTAAGGTGTATGCATCCAGGAATTTATCCAATTCTTCTAGATTGTCTAGTTTATTTGTGTAGATGTGTTTACCATATTCTCTATTGGTAGTTTGTATTTCTGTGGGGTCAGTGGTGATATCCCCTTTATCACTTTTTATTGTGTCAATTTGATTCTTCTTTCTCTTCTTCTTTATTAGTCTCACTAGCAGTTTATCAATTTTGTTAATTTTTTCATAAAACCAGATTCATTGATTTTTTTGGAGGATTTTTCGTGTTTCTATCTCCCTCAATTCCTCTATGATGTTAGTTATTTCTTGTCTTCTGCTAGCTTTTGGATTAGTTTGCTCTCACCTCTCAAACTCTTTTAATTGTGAGGTTAAGGTTTCTATTTTAGATCTTTTCCACTTTCTCCTGTGGGCATTTAGTGCTATAAATTTCCCTCTTAACACTGTTTTAGCTGTGTCTTAGAGTTTCTGTTATGTTGTCTCTTTGTTCTCATTGGTCTCAAAGAACTTCTTTTTTTTTTTTTTTTTTTTTTGAGACGGAGTCTCGCTGTGTCACCCAGGCTGGAGTGCAGTGGCCGGATCTCAGCTCACTGCAAGCTCCGCCTCCTGGGTTCATGCCATTCTCCTGCCTCAGCCTCCCGAGTAGCTGGGACTACAGGCGCCTGCCACCTCGCCCGGCTAAGTTTTTGTATTTTTTTAGTAGAGACGGGGTTTCACTGTGTTAGCCAGGACGGTCTCGATCTCCTGACCTCGTGATCCGCCCGTCTCGGCCTCCCAAAGTGCTGGGATTACAGGCTTGAGCCACCGCGCCCGGCTCATCAAAGAACTTCTTAATTTCCATCCTAATTTCATTATTTATCCAGTAGTCATTCAGGATCAAGTTGTTCAATTTCCACGTAATTTTGCAGTTTTGAGTGAGTTTCTTAATCCTGAATTCTAACTTGATTGCACTGTGATCTGAGAGACTGCTTGTTACGACTTCAGTTCTTTTGTATTTGCTGAGGAGTGTTTTACTTGCAATTATGTGGTCAATTTTAGAATAAGTGCCATGTGGCACTGAGAAGAGTGTATATTCTGTTGATTTGGGGTAGAGAGTTCTGTAGCTGTCTACTAGGTCCACTTGACCCAGAATTGAGTTCAAGTCCTGAACATTCTTGTTAATTTTCTGTCTCGTTAATCTGCCTAATACTGACAGTGGATTGTTAAAGTCTCCCACTATAATTGTGTGGGAGACTAAGTCTCTTTGCAGGTCTCTAAGAACTTGCTTTATGAATCTGGGTGCTCCTGCATTGGGTGCATATGTATTTAGAATAATTAGTCCGTCTTGTTGAATTGTTTCCTTTACCATTATGTAATGCCCTTCTTTGTCTTTTTGGATCATTCTCTGGCTGCCCTTAACAGTTTTTCCTTCATTTCGACCTTGGAGAATCTGAGGATCATGCTTCTTGGGGTTGATCTTCTCATGGAGTATATTAATGGTGTTCTCTATTTCCTGAATTTGCATGTTGGCTTGTCTTGCTAGGTTGGGAAAATTCTCCTGCATAATATCCTGAAGTGTATTTTCCAGCTTGTTTCCATTCTCTTCATCTCCTCTAGTACTCCAGTCAATTGTAGGTTTAGTCTTTTTATGAAATCCCATATTTCTTGGAGGTTTTGTTCATTCCTTTTGATTCTTTTTTCTTTATTCTTGTTGGCATGTCTTATTTCAGTAAGATGGCCTTCAAACTCTGATATCCTTTCTTCTGCTTGGCTGATTCAGCTGTTGATACTTGTGTACACTTCATGAAGTTCTCGTGCTGTGTTTTTCAGCTCCATCAGGTCGTTTATGTTCCTCTCTAAACTGGTTATTCTAGTTAGGAATTCTTCTAACCTTTTATCAAGGTTCTTAGCTTGTTTGCATTGGGTTAGAACATGCTCCTTTAACTCATTGTAGGTTTTTATTACCCATCTTCTGTAGCCTACTTCTGCCACTTCATCCATTTGATCCTTTGTCCGTGTCTGTGCCCACATCCCTTGGCTGGAGGGAGGGGGCTCCTCTTCCCCGTGTGGCTCTCAGGTGGGCCACCACACCACACTACTCTTCCCTCTCTCCGTGGGTCACGCCTGCCTTCTAGTCAATTTTGATGACAGAACCTGGATAGCTTGGTTGCTGGTGAAGGATTCACTCACTTATCATGGTTTATTTTGATGGGAGCCCCAGCTTCTAGTAGGCCATCTTCGCCCCGCACCCACCAGTAGCATTTCTATATGCCCCAGAATGTATTTTCAATGGAGTTTCTTTTTAAAAAATATTGGTAGGATTAGGGTTATCTCCTTGCATAACCTCCCAAGGTTTGAAAAACATTTAAACACTGATATGTTTGTAAAAATAAATTAGATTACTTTAAAGTCAAAATGAGTTATGGTGGAATTTAGAAAGATGTAGGTTTGAATCTCAGCTCGGCCTCTTAGATTAATAACTTTGATTATACTAAAGTTATGAAACTAAAGAAAACTTTTGTTTCTTCATTTTAAAAATGGCCACCAGTTGCTGTGGGATGAAAAATTGTGTAAATGTATAGCTTGGCATGTAGTAGGGATTCAATAAATGGCACTTGTGTTATTATTATCTCTCAGTGAAATAAACAACTATCACATTGACAGCTCTCTACTTGACATTGTCTACCACAAGCCAAGAGGCAAATTCAATTTAGCTAAGCAATCCTTCCTGAAAACATTCATCATATGATGAATTAAACACTCTGATTTGAATGTATGCTCTGCAAATCAGTCACATAAAGTCCTGGTGTCTGTTTCCTAAGGGGAAAAATCAAAGAGCTCACATTTTTTGTTTACTTGAGTATCAAGTACTATCAAATACTTTTTTGTCTCTTATTGATAAAAGAGTGTTCTACACATCAGAAATAGGATGAAATTTTATGTTACTGTAGCTGTGAACACAACTTTTTAAAAGTCTGTCCTCACTTTTTCATACCCAAATTATGACTGATCTTCCACATATAGGCATAGGTCAATTCTCCAGAAAAAATATGAATTATTGGAGGAAATTTTCAAATGCAGGCATAGAGTAAAATATAATGAGAGGTTCACCGATTATTTTAATTTAAATATTTGTTTTGTGAAACTAAAAGTTATCGAGAGAGCTTGAGTATAAAATATTAATAAAGAAAATACATTATTTAGAATTTTGAGTGAACTTGTGGTTCTAGGACTAAAAATGTTCTATCAAATTGTTAATTTTTCACACTCTTTCCTAGACTATAATATTCAAGAAAAATTGATGGGGGAAAATGATGATTTCTCTGAATATCTCTTTAAAACCTTAGGGAAAATTATTATTATTAATTATTTAGCTAAGATGGACTCGCTGAAGCTTATTTATGTTCATGTTTCTAAAAACCAATATATTTTTGAAGAAAGTACATTTTGAATTAGATTTGGCCTGCTGAGGATTGTTAAATCAAGATACATACAAACAAAGAAACAAGCAAAAAAACTAAGTTTAGAGTATGAGAAACACAAAATAGTATAAAAAAAAACTATTGCTGGGTAATTCAAGTCATTTTTCTTCCAGAGGAGCAACAGATCTCCAAAACATACAAAATTATCTAGAATTTGCTCTAATGAATAATGCTAGAGAAAAAAGTCTTATTATTGTAAGTCATTTGCTTTACTCAATGAATGTAGAGATCTACAGTCAGCAAAGCTATTAATGCAACATCTGAAATATTAACATTATATGCTGGTTAAAGGTTTTCCAAATTTAAAAGTTAGCAACAGATTCAGAAGCCATTCTTTTTATGGAAGGGGAAAACACGGAATATTTTCTTACAGAAAAGCTACAGCTTATTTGTATAAGTTAAAGGACAAGGTTAAAATGTTAGATAAATATTAATTCCAGTTTTCTATATGCAGTGCACAGGTGCAACTTGAACAGCATATTATATGGTATAATCATTAAATTCATTCAACCAGACCTTAGAGAGTTAAAAACATATATTCGGAGGAACAGGACTGCTCGGTCCAAAGAATGAGAATGAAACAGTGCAGAATATTTGTGTATCAAGGTGATTCCAGTTTCCAACTGGGAAAACAGGACCGTTAACACCCACATCCCTTGACAACTGTCCAATTATGTATATCACACTTGGCCTACTGTTTGCAGTAGAAGTAATCAATAAAGGATGTGGTTGAGTGAACATAGATTTTGGTTGAACCAATGCATGAAAACTTAATCATTTACTCAGAGAGAAGAAATCAAATAGAGCAGAGATGAAACAGCCACTAAGGGGTTTGTTGATTGTGCCACCAAGTTTGTGGGCCACAGATGAAAGTAATAAGGCAAATGGGATCAGTGACAGGAGAAAATGCAAAAAGCTATTCTTAATTTCATGAATTAATAGATATGTTTTGATGTATTTTTTTGGTCATTTTTAGGAAATTTCACATCAAAGCCCGGATGTTCCATTTTAAAGAATATATGAAAATTACTAGGGCGTGTCATTTCTCTCAAGCAAGAAAAAATTAATTTTCAGCTATAACAGAAAGGTAATTTTCACACTTGAAACTTTGTGCTGATTGATTTAAAGATCTCCATTGTGGAAAGTTTTCTAGGAAATAATTTAACTCGAGTTTGCAAGAAAATTTACAATTGGTATGGAATAAACCCAGAGATGGGTTAGTTGTGACCAATATGTATTAAACATATTTTTGTGAATTTTTTCTCTGTATTTTTTTAAATAATCTGAGTATTTTGGAAAGTTGTGACACTTCTGTAAATGAACTACTTCAGTAAATGAGGCAAAAAAAGAAATGCCATGAGGAAAATATAGGGATTTTCCCTCTCTGTATTTACTCAAACTGTCTGTCTGTATAATAATAATATTTACTTGTAATTTCTCAACTCACTTTCTCTTTGTTTTATGGACCATAATTCTAGCTTTTATTGTAGTTTCACAAGGCAATTTTTAGTATTTTAGAACATCAACTCTTTTCTTCACTATTATTCCAAGCGGGTGAAGAACAGCATTACAAATGCTTATTTTCTGCTATGTTGCTTAAAGTCTTATGCAATTAATATTATTCAGATCATTGGCAAAAATAACAAAACTTGTTCACTTAACACCTTCCCCAATAACTCTAACACCAAGTCTGTATCTATTAATAATATCACTAGACAGGCAACTCTGTATTACCAAATCCTCAGTCTTGAGGGATTGTGGGGTGTTTTTCAATTGAGGGCTTAGTATAAATTCTTATAACCATTTTAGAAGCTTCCAGCCTTAGATCTTATTCACCGTTCATGCACGCTCAGTTGATGGCCTTAGACACACACTTATCCTAGACATGGCTATCCTCTTCCATTTCCTTTAAAGATATAAAATATGTTTATAGAGATAGGGCTACCATTAGTGAAACTTGTGCAATTGCATAGGTTAGGAAAAAGAGATTTAGAGGTGATGCTAAGCTTCATATGCAATTTGATTTATTTCTCAGCTGCCACCACCATAATTTCCTCTATTTGGGCTGTAGTCTGTTTCTTGCATGTTGCTACTAACCTGAGAAGGACAATTTAGGGCTATGAAAGGGCTGGTACCTGTGTGTGTTTGTGTTTATGTGTGTGGGTATGTGCATGTGTGTTTGTGTGCACATGCATGTTTACTGAAGGATATCAAGTCTTTCAAGCAAAATGTTCTAAAAATGATCACAGAATTTACATCAAAGCATTTATTCAATGAGTGGACTTGATTTAATAATGCTTTACGCTATTCAGGATGCTGTTGTCTATCTTATAGAATTTTAGGTTTGGAAACATCTGCCTGTTAGTAGATCACCCTTTTGAATTATTTTGCACAGATGCTGAAATAATATGTGGAGGCTTGCACTCCCTGAGTGCTCCTCTGTAACCAACAACGATGCTGCAAAATCACAGATTTGGATTGGAAAGCTGGTTGTGGCCTTGGGACACTTTTTCACTACGACCTCAGAATAAGCATCCTCTGCACTGTCTTGTGCATTGTATAAATTATAAAATTAAGAATGCATGTCTACCATGAAATCACTGGTGGCTTTATTGTACTTTAGTAGATGGGAATTCTTTTTTTAATTAATTTTTTTTTTTTTTTTTTAAATAGAGATAGGTTCTCACTATGTGGCCCAGGCTGGTCTCAAACTTCTGCACTTAAGTGATCCTCACACTTTGGCCTCCCAAAGTGCTGGGATTACAAGTGTGAGCCATTGTGCCTAGCCAGGAATTCTTACAAAAAGAATTAGTTTACTTGGCATAAAAGTAAAATGGGGACAAATCTTCTTGCTCCTTTAAATGTTTGCCCTCAGGCACATTGGCAGGCTGCTGAGAGTGTTGGAACAGAATGGTCCCCAGTCCTACCCAAAACACATTCAGCTTCATGATACATCAAATATAGCTCTGTCCCGTCCCACTCCCAAGCTCCAAAAATACTTAAATAGGCAAATTAAAACATCAGATTGCCTGTTAGTGCCAAAATTCACCAGATAATTGTTCAGCTCTTCACTTAGCTTTGACTGTATCGACCAGGAATTCAAATCCTAGGATGGAGGCTAAAATATTCCAGATAAGAAACAAAGCTAAGAGGTGAGAATTATTTGAAGACAGGCTTATGTCTCTGGAAGTTTCAAAAATAATTATAAAGACCATCAGTAACCAAAGGGACATTTCAATATTTGTCCTGTGACATAGTAAGTGCTTAGTAGATGTTTATAAATAAATTTTTCCCTTGAAGTTTTATCTCTTTATTAATTAATTAATTTATTTTTGAGATGAGGTCTTGCTATGTTGCCCAGGTTGGACTCAAACTCCTGGGCTCCATAGATCTTCCCGTCTCAGCCTCCCAAGTAATTGGGATTACAGGACCCCACCACCACACTCAGCTTATCTCTCTAGTTATGCTGGAACACAATGGAAATGTCATTTTGTAAAAATTATTTTATAAACATGTTAGGGGATACATTTATATGCTCCTACAAAGCAAAGCAAAGAATGCAGTCCTTTTCTGCTGATTTTTGGGCAGTGATAACAGCAGAGTCAAGTAAGTTCATAATCAAATGTACAATCAGCAGAGCTGGTTTGTTCCAAATAGACATAAATTGAATTCTTATCAGTCTCTTCTTTGTATTCAACCATCTGCATCTTCTGGGTTGTTGTTTGGAAGTAAAAGTTTTAAAAAATAGCTGAGTTGGTCTTCCATGGACTAGTTACCAATCTTTATTTAGAAGGATCACAACATTCACAGGCTGCTTGCCTTACCCATGACTGGCTCTGTCTTTCTTGGGTAAACACCCATACTCTCCTTTTCCTTTTTTTTTTTCTTTCTTTCTTTTTTTCTTTTTCTTTTCTTTTCTTTTCTTTTTTTTTTTTTTTTTTTTTTTTTTGAGACAGAGTTTCACTCTTGATGCCTGGCTGGAGTGCAATCTCGGCTCACTGCAACCGCCACCTCCCAGGTTCAAGTGATTCTCCTGCCTCAGCCTCCCAAGTAGCTGGGATTACAGAAGCCCACCTCCATGGCCAACTAATCTTTTTTTTTCTTTGGTATTTTTAGTAGAGGGGGGGCTTCACCGTGTTGGCCAGGCTGATCTCAAACTCCTTACCTCAGGTGATCTGCTCGCCTCGGCCTCCCAAAGTGCTGGGATTACAAGCGTGAGCCACCGTGCCTGGCCTCTCCTTCTAAATATGTCTGCGTTCCTAAACCATTTATCCAGTGATTACTGCATTTTATTTATTTTGTGGGATATCTTTAATTTCATTGGTACTGATATTTTAAACTATGATTATTATATTAGTAATGGTACTTATATAATGATTCCAATTTTACTTCACTAGGTACTTTTTAATGTTTCAAATGTCTTTCAAATAACAGTTTTACTTTTAAAACACCTCCTTGTATGTGTTTACAACTGATATAAATGGAAAGAAATTAGAACTTAACACAATCTATATCTGTTACTATAGTTACTGCTACCAACATTACTATTGTTAAAAAGCTGTATCTTGGATATAAGATAACATAATAAAAACCAAGGCCTTAACCGATAACTTCTCTTATTGTTATTATTTCTTAAGTCATAATGCTACTCTATAACAATCAAATGGAGTAAACAATGATCGCAAGACAATGACTGAAGGATGAATGATACGCCTTCCATGGAAAAATAGGTATCAGAAGTTGTTCATGTATCTAACATTTTCTGTTTTAAATGAAATATTGGAAAGATTGGTTTTAACTCCAGTTGTTTATCCAGATGTGCTCAAAGGAGAGCTGTCTTAACGGAAAAGCGTGACTGAAGCATAAATGGAAACTTTCCTCAAAGAAGAGATCTGGAAAGGTTACGGTGAGCCACAGCCACTGAAGCGTACTACATATTTCTGTGCTCTCTGCTTTCTTAACTTGTGAGATGTGACCCGATTTTTTTCTCTTTTATTCAAGGTCATCACTAAACTTACAGAAAACCAAAAAGAAAATACAACGAAGGAGGCACAGACAAAGAAGAGTTTAGATGCGTATTTTAAAATACCAAAATGGTTTAAAATAACTTACGACGAAAGGGTCACTTAAGAAGGGCACTGCTTAAAATTTAAGCAGGCGGTAATGGAAAGCGACAGACCTCAAACAATTTAAGCCTTTCACAGTTGAGTGAATTCACAGTGACAGCAAGACGAGGATGTGCTAACTTACCTCTGCAGGACCTTGGCTATGGCTTCATAGGCTCTCCCCAGGCTGAGATCATCATCCAGTTCTGTGGAGATTTTACAGTAAGTGTCAAGGACCTATCAGGAAGAGAAATACATATTGAACATATAGCACAGCCAGATACACTGATGTTTCATTTCATAAGATAAAAACTTAAAATTAATACTTGTTTTTAATGTCTATAAAAAATTTTATTGATTAAAAATTCATGTTGGTTTGGTTTATTTTTATCTGTAGTATAACTTGTTTTGTGGCAATCTCTTTAAGCCATGACAGTGAGGCCTTACTTTTGGATAAAATAATTCTTTTCTTGCACAATTCCCCAAATCTTCCAATTTATATAACTTAGGCATGAATAAATAATTGAATGGTTTTTACATTATTTTAAAATATGGGACTATTATCTAAGGTAATATAAGGCAGATTATAATATTCTACTATGATAGCTTAAATATCACTTTTCTTTCTATAAATAGCTATTTGAAAAACATGAATTTAGGTACCAGGCAATTTCTAAATCTATCATTTTATTAGATGCATAGCTCACAGTTTGTGCATGTATACAGTTTACACTAAAAATATTTCTTACAAATGTATTTCATTACCAACAATCTCTTCAATAATCAAAAGATTACAGCTGCCACAGCCAAACATGTGATCTCAATTTAATTTAACACTGACATCATCTGTATGGTATAATTTTCCCTTTTCCTTTTTTCCCTCTTTCAATGGCCGGAAGGAGAAAAATACGTAAAATAGAATCCCCGTTCTTCCTTTTTCCTTCATTATTACATGACCCAACCTATTACACACATGAGGACACAGGAAATCTCCAAAGACCTCTATGGAAATCCTTTTTGCACATTTTCTAAGAAAGAATTAGCAAAAGTCATTTGACGGCATTTGGAAGACAGAGTCAGTGTGAGGGACGACATAAAAACACCTTGTCTGTTACTGCCTGAATCAGGCAGCCTAGAAGGTTTAAGTCTGAGCGGCATGGTTGATATTTTGTTTGCTTTCTTAGTGTCAATATTTGGGAAATAATTTCAATGAGGCTATTGTGACACTTCATAAAATTTGAGTTTCATGTGGTTTGCAAGTGACTGCTTGACATAATGCTGTTGTTAAAACTTATGGCTATATATTGACCCAGGGTTTTAATTCCTGCTAAAACCACAAAGTTCAAAATTTGGGGATTTTTTTTGTACTTTAAAAATGTATCTATTTTTAATAAATAATAACATATCTATCACCTCACCAAATTACTATTTGTTAATGTGGTAAGAATGTTAACAATGTACTCTTTTAGCAATTTTGAAATATACATTATTATGACCTTTGATTTTCATTTTCAAGTCTCCTAATAACCCTGTGTAAACCTGAGAATATTCTTTTCACCCTGTCTTACACAACAAGTAGCACTTAGATCTAATCTGATATGAATTGACGTAGACCTTTCTGAGTTAAAGGGCAGTGCCTCTGAATTTTGTGAATTTATAAGAGATCTTTTGGAATCCAAATATCAAAATATTTGGGAAGAGACTTTCTGGTGTCTTTTTAAGGTACATATAATTTATATGACATTCTAGAAGTTTAAAGTAAAGATCGAATATAATTATATTTTCTGCCAAAATAGTTCATTTGTTTTTTTCAGCAAATACCGTTATTGTGTCTCAGGCACGATGTTAGACCACAGGATCTTAAGTAGATGAGAATATGCCTGTAACCCTCAAGGAATTTACAGTTCAGTGCTCCAGACTTTGGACTGATACAACTATGTGAATTAACAATGACTGAAGACAGGTTTTTCCAGGCCTAAAGTTGTGCTTATACTGCACCACTCTCTCATGGCCCTGATCTCCATGGGCTCTGAAGCACGTGGCAACAATCAGAGGTGCCCAATTTTATCTGTGAGGTGTGACTCTTCAACCCATGGATAGAAGGGTAGGTTCCCAAGAAAATACAGGTAGATACTTCAGTGTTGATGGCTCCTATCCCACACCACTGTGCAATAATTCCTGGGAGCAGAGGGGCAAAAAACAGCTTTGGCCTTGTACTTGATTCCATAGTAGCTTCCCCATGGAGACAGATGTGGCCTGCTGAAATGAAAACTAACCTTAGAATAAGAATACTTGGATTCATGTGCTAGCCTTCCATACCCAACACATTTGGGCCAGGAAATCTCTTTAAGTTTAATTTCCTCATAGTAAAAAAGAAAGTCTACCTCTGAGAATGTTGTGGCACTGTGAGATAATATAAAGTGCTATGTAGATATTAGGACAAGAATTCTTTGGGAACCTGTTAATTAGCCACCAGTGAACAGCTCCGGGTAGGAGTGTCCCTCCTCAAAGTAAAGACAACTGATCTTTTTTGTGGGTTGAGAGAGTGGAGTGAGTGTGGGTATTTCCTTAAACAATTTACAGAAAAACAGGAAACATATAGGCAGTAGGACAAGTATAGTTCATTATTGACCAAGTAGGAAAAATGTCAATCACATGAAATTCACATGAGGGTCTTGCAAAGGAACTGCTCTAAATCAAAGACACACCCTCTGCTCCTCAGGAACACAAGCTGCAGTGGGAGAGAGGAGTGCATACAGGTGGAGTCATAAAAAGATTACTAGACAAAACACAGTGGATTGGCAAATTGTGTAGTTCAAACTAAAAAGCAATAAAATGAGTGGAAAAATAATATGTTACTACAAATTCTGTAGAAGATACAGATGTTTTAATTTACAAGAAAAATTCAACCCTATTAAAAAGTGGGCAAAGAAGGTGAACAGACACTTGAAAAGATGACATGCATGTGGCCAAAAAGCATACAGATAAAAGGTCAGTATCAGTGATCATTAGAGAAATGCAAATCAGAACCACAATGAGATACCATTTATCATCAGTCAGGATAGCTATTATCAAAGTCAAAAACAACATACGCTGGTGAAGGTTGTGGAGAAAAGAGAATGCTTATACACTGTTGGTGGGAATGTAAATTAGTTCAACCATAGTGGAAAACAGTGTGGCCATTCCTCAAAGGGCTAAAAACAGAACTACCATTCAACCCAGCAATCCCATTACTGGGTATATACCCAGAGGAATATAAATCATTCTACCATAAAGACACATGCGTGCAAATGTTCATTGCAGCACCATTCACAATAGCCAAGACATGGAATCAACCTAAATGCACATAAATGCACACTGGATAAAGAAAATGTGGTACATATGCACCATAGAATACTATGCAGCCATAAGAAAGAATGAGATCATGTTCCTTGCAGCAACATGGATGCAGCTTGAGGCCATTATCCTTAGTAAACTAACACAGAAACAGGAAACCAAATACTGCATGTTCTCACTTATAAGAGGGAGCTAAATGATGAGAACTCATGGACACAAAGAGGGGAACAACAGACACTGGGGACCTGCTTGAGAATGGATGGTGGGAGGAGGAGGAAGACCAGAAAAGATAACTGTTGGGTACTAGGCTTAGTACCTGGGTGATGAAATAATCTGTACAATAAACTCCTGTGACACAAGTCTACCTATATAACAATCCTGCACAGGTACGGCTGAACTTAAAATAAAAGTTTTTAAAAAAGATACAGATGTTTTATACGGCTTTATAGCAGCTTTATAGCAACTTTATCTGCTTACAGCAGGTAAGGTATAATCTACAAATTAATAAATACTGATCAACTTGAATCACTAGACAAAGAGTGGAACGATTTTTACAAAGAATACTTCAAGTATTATAAGAAAATACAGTGTGGCAATCTGAGGGGCGCACTGCACTTGATTGACTATCCCTGTGGCAGACAGTATGTTGGAAACAGAGCCAGGATCGGGATGGTTAAAATCTAGCATTGCAAATCAGAGATAGGTAAAAATAAAGGATCCCCAGGTACAAATATTTTGATGAATTGAAAATATATACAATATAAAAATATAAATGAATTTATCTATCTTTAAAGTTCAAGGGAACTAACTTAACCTTTGTCAAAAGACAGAGGAGAACATTAATTTAGCGTGCTACTGTGTAAGTTTCAATGGACACCAAACGGCATGATACCAAAGTTACCAAAGTTGGCAAAGCCAGTTTATACACCTCATAAGAATTGAGTGCTATATGGCCACTCTATCCAATTGCTCCAATAATTTCAGTGAGTAATGAAAATGAAGCTTTGAAAACAATTTCTATGACTTCAAAGAAAACAGACTATCTTCTTACCAAAATGAAATAGATGTACTTGGTAAAAACATTTTCAAATAAAATCCAAAGTTCTTAAAATTAAATAATTGCTATTGGTCACCTAAAAACAAAACTAGTAGAATACTCACCAGAAAAAATGAGAGTGTACAAAAGAACAATGCTGGGGATATGCTACAGATTCTTTGAAGAAGTGTTGTTGTAAAATGAAATTTAAGGATTATTAATTTATTTTTACTGCAATAGTCTAAGGGAATATCGAATTTAAGTCCAACATTGTCAACTGTCAAAAAAAAGTAGAATATCTATCTGTCTTAGAGAAAGTAGAAAAAATCCTTGCCCTCTCAGAAGATAGGAATTTAAAATTTATAAGAATAAATTTTGTGCCTGAGCTTTGGCACCTTTATGGAGACACATAGAAGACATTATTATGTCTAATAATTTCGAGCACCCAGTTGTCTATTTTCCTTTCTATGCTTAGGACTACCAGTTAGGAGAGTACCTTGGACAGACAAAAATGAACTACAGCTGATTCTTGAACGACACAGGTTTGAACTGCATGAGTCTATGTAATGTGAATTTTTTTCAAGCAAATGTAGATTAAAAAATACAGGATTTGAAGGATTGGGAACCTGCCTGTGGGAACAACTGTATTTGGTATTCATCCTCCTTTCTGACTTCCTCTGTTTTCCTATTTCTCACCCCACTGCAATTCCTCTCTTTTATAGCTTTATTTTAGAAACCATTAAAACATAAAATTCCACCAATCTTGGCCCATATATTTGCTTTAACAACTGAAACTTTAAACCACTATGAGAACTATCACTTCAGGCCTACCTTTTCCAAATTAGATGAAACTATCTCCCACCCCTCTGCCCAGCCAGCCTTTATAGAAAAACACTGTTCCAGTTAATTTGTTTTTAAAAAGTTTAAAGACCTAGGGCACACCCAAGATGGCCGAATAGGAACAGCTCCAGCCTCCAGCTCTCAGTGTGAGCGACATAGAATACCAGTGATTTCTGCATTTTCAACTGAGGTACCGAGTTCATCTCACTGGGTCGTGTGGTGTCGGACAGCTGACGCTGGTCTGTGGATGCAGCCCAACCAGCGAGAGCTGAAGCAGGGTGAGGCATCGCCTCACCTGGGAAGTGCAAGGGGGAAGGGAATTCCTTTTCCTAGCCAAAGGAAATTGAGACACACAACACCTGGAAAATTGGGTAACTCCCACCCTAATACTGCACTTTACCAAGGGTCTTAGCAAACGGCACACCAGGAGATTATAGCCCACACCTGGCCCAGAGGGTCCCACGCCCATGGAGCTTCCCTCACTGCTAACACAGTAGTCTGAGATCTAACTGCAAGGCAGGCGGCAGCGAGGTTGCCCGCCATTGCTGAGGCTTAAGTAGGTAAACAAAGCCGCCTGGAAGCTTGAATTGGGTGGAGCCGACCACAGCTCAAGGAGGCTGGCCTGCCTCTGTAGAATCCTCCTCCGGGGACAGGGCATAGCTAAACAGAAAGCAGCAGAAACCTCAGCAAAGGTAAATGCCCTTGACTGACAGCTTTGAAGAGAGCAGTGGGTCTCCCAGCACGGAGGTTGAGATCTGAGAAGGAACAGACTGCCTGCTCAAGTGGGTCCCTGACCCCTGAGTAGCCTAACTGGGAGACATCCCCCACTAGGGGCAGACCGACACCTCACACCTCACATGGTGGGGTATACCCCTGAGAGGGAGCTTCGAGAGCGAGAATCAGACAGCAACACTCGCTGTTCAGCAATATTCTATCTTCTGCAGCCTCCGCTGCTGATACCCAGGCAAACAGGGTCTGGAGTGGACCTCAAGCAAACTCCAACAGACCTACAGCTGAGGGTCCTGATTGTTAGAAGGGAAACTAACAAACAGAAAGGACACCCACACCAAAACCCCATCAGTACGTCACCATCATCAAAGACCAAAGGCAGATAAAACCACAAAGATGGGGAAAAAGCAGTGCAGAAAAACTGGAAATTCAAAAAATCAGAGTGCACCTCCCCCTCCAAAGGAACGCAGCTCATCGCCAGCAACGGAACAAAGCTGTACGGAGAATGACTTTGACAAGTCGAGAGAAGGTTTCAGTCAATTGAACTTCTCAGAGCTAAAGGAGGAACTACGTAACCAGTGCAAAGAAACCAAAAACCTTGAAAAAAGATTTGATGAATGGCTAACTAGAATAACCAATGTAGAGAAGTCCTTAAAAGAACTGATAGAGATGAAAACCATAACACGAGAACTATGTGACAATTGCACAAGCTTCAGTAACCGACTCGATCAACTGGAAGAGAGTATAAGTGATTGAAGATCAAATGAATGAAATGAAGCAAGAAGAGAAGTGTAGAGAAAAAAGAGTAAATAGAAATGAACAAAGCCTCCAAGAAATATGGGATTATGTGAAAAGACCAAATCTACGTCTGACTGGAGTGCCTGAAAGTGACAGGGAAAATGGAACCAAGCTGGAAAACACTCTGCAGGATATCATCCAGGAGAACTTCCCCAACCTAGTAGGGCAGGCCAACATTCAAATTCAGGAAATACAGAGAATGCCACAAAGATACTCCTCAAGAAGAACAACTCCAAGACACATGATTGTCAGATTCGCCAAAGTTGAAATGAAGGAAAAAATGTTAAGGGCAGCCAGAGAGAAAGGTCGGGTTACCCACAAAGGGAAGCCCATCAGACTAACAGCAGATCTCTCGGCAGAAACTCTACAAGCCAGAAGAGAGTAGGGGCCAATATTCAACATTCTTAAAGAAAAGAATTTTAAACCCAGAATTTTATATCCAGCCAAACTAAGTTTCATAAGTGAAGGAGAAATAAAAACTTTTACAGACAAGCAAATGCTGAGGGATTTTGTCACCACCAGGCCTGCCCTACAAGAGGTCATGAAGGAAGCACTAAACATGGAAAGGAACAACTGGTACCAGCCACTGCAAAAACATGTCAAAATGTAAAGTCCATTGATGCTAGGAAGAAACTGCATCAACTAATGAGCAAAATAACCAGCTAATATCATAATGACAGGATCAAGTTCACACATAACAATATTAACCTTAAATGTAAATGGACTAAATGGTCCAATTAAAAGACACAGACTGGCAAATTGGATAAAGAGTCAAGACCCATCAGTCTGCTGTATTCAGGAGACCCATCTCACATGCAGAGACACACATAGGCTCAAAATAAAGGGATGGAGGAACATCTACCAAGCAAATGGAGAACAAAAAAAAGCAGGGGTTGCAATACTAGTCTCTGATAAAACAGACTTTAAACCATCAAAGATCAAAAGAGACAAAGAAGGTCATTACATAATGGTAAAGGGATCAATTCATCAGGAAGAGCTAACTATCCTAAATATATATGCACCCAATACAGGAGCACCCAGATTCATAAAGCAAGTCCTTAGAGACTTACAAAGAGACGTAGACTCCCATACAATAATAATGGGAGACTTTAACACCCCACTGTCAACATTAGACAGATCAACGAGACACAAAATTAACAAGGATATCCAGGAATTAAACTCAGCTCTGCACCAAGCGAACCTAATAGACATCTATAGAACTCCCCACCCCAAATCAACAGAATATACATTCTTCTCAGCACCACATCGCACTTATTCCAAAATTGACCACATAGTTGGAAGTAAAGCACTCCTCAGCAAATGTACAAGAACAGAAATTATAACAAACTGTCTCTCAGACCACAGTGCAAACTAGAACTCAGGACTAAGAAACTCAATCAAAACTGCTCAACTACATGGAAACTGAACAACCTGCTCCTGAATGACTACTGGGTACATAACAAAATGAAGGCAGAAATAAAGATGTTCTTTGAAACCAGTGAGAACAAAGATACAACATACCAGAATCTCTGGGACACATTTAAAGCAGTGTGTAAAGGGAAATTTATAGCACTAAATGCCCACAAGAGAAAGCAGGAAAGATGTAAAATTGACACCCTAACATCACAATTAAAAGAACTAGAGAAGCAAAAGCAAATTCAAAAGCTAGCAGAAGGCAAGAAATAAGAAAGTTCAGAGCAGAACTGAAGGAGATAGGGACACAAAAATCCCTCCAAAACATCAATGAATCCAGGAGCTGGTTTTTTGAAAAGATCAGCAAAATTGATAGACTGCTAGAAAGACTAATAAAGAAGAAAAGAGAGAAGAATCAAATAGACGCAATAAAAAATGATAACGGGGATATCACCACCGACCCCACAGAAATACAAACTACCATCAGAAAATACTATAAGCACTTCTACGCAAATAAACTAGAAAACCTAGAAGAAATGGATAATTTCCTGGACACTTACACTCTCCCAAGACTAAACCAGGAAGAAGTTGAATCCCTGAATAGACCAATAGCAGGCTCTGAAATTGAGGCAATAATTAATAGCCTACCAATCCAAAAAAGTCCAGGAGCAGATGGATTCACAGCCAAATTCTACCAGAGGTACAAGGAGGAGTTGGTACCATTCCTTCTGAAATTATTCCAATCAATAGAAAAAGAGGGAATCCTCCCTAACTCATTTTATGAGGTCAACATCATCTTGATACCAAGCCTGGCAGAGATACAACAAAAAAAGAGAATTTTAGACCAATATCCCTGATGAACATCGATGCAAAAATCCTCAATAAAATACTGGCAAACCGGATCCAGCAGCACATCAAAAAGCTTATCCACCATGATCAAGTGGGCTTCATCCCTGGGATGCAAGGCTGGTTCAACATATGCAAATCAATAAACGTAATCCAGCATATAAACAGAACCAAAGACAAAAACCACATGATTATCTCAATAGATGCAAAAAAGGCCTTTGACAAAATTCAACAGACTTTCATGCTAAAAACTCTCAATAAATTCGGTATTGATGGAATGCATCTCAAAATAATAAGAGCTATTTATGACAAACCCACAGCCAATATCATACTGAATAGAAAAAAACTGGAAGCATTCCCTTTGAAAACTGGCACAAGACAGGGATGCCCTCTCTCACCACTCCTATTCAACATAGTGTTGCAAGTTCTGGCCAGGGCAATCAGGCAAGAGAAAGAAATCAAGGGTATTCAGTTAGGAAAAGAGGAAGTCAAATTGTCCCTGTTTGCAGATGACATGATTGTATATTTAGAAAACCCCATTGTCTCAGCCCAAAATCTCCTTAAGCTGATAAGGAACTTCAGCAAAGTCTCAGGATACAAAATCAATGTGCAAAAATCACAAGCATTCTTATACACCAGTAACAGACAAACAGAGAGCCAAATCATGAATGAACTTCCATTCACAATAGCCTCAAAGAGAATAAAATACCTAGGAATCCAACTTACAAGGGATGTAAAGGACCTCTTCAAGGAGAACTACAAACCACTGCTCAGTGAAATCAAAGAGGACACAAACAAATGGAAAAACACACCATGCTCATGGATAGGAAGAATCAATATTGTGAAAATGGCCATACTGCCCAAGTGCCATCCCAAGGCAATTTATAGCTAATAATAAATTGACCCAAGGAAATTTATAGCTTCCATGTCATTCCCATTAAGCTACCAATGACTTTCTTCACAGAATTTGTGAAAACTACTTTAAAGTTCATGTGGAACCAAAAAACAGTCTGCATTGCCAAGACAATCCTAAGCCAAAAGAACAAAGCTGGAGGCATCATGCTACCTGACTTCAAACTATACTACAAGGCTACAGTAACCAAAACAGCATGGTACTGGTACCAAAACAGAGATATAGACCAATGGAACAGAACAGAGTCCTCAGAAATAATACCACACATCTACAACCATCTGATCTTTGACAAACCTGAGAAAAACAAGAAACGGGGAAAGGATTCCCTATTCAATAAATGGTGCTGGGAAAATTGGCTAGCCATAAGTAGAAAGCTGAAACTGGATCCTTCCTTACACCTTATACAAAAATTAATTCAAGATGGATTAGAGACTTAAATGTTAGACCTAAAACCATAAAAACCTTAGAAGAAAACCTAGGCAATACCATTCAGGACATAGGCATGGGCAAGGACTTCATGTCTAAAACACCAAAAGCAATGGCAACAAAAGCCAAAATTGACAAATGGGATCTAATTAAACTAAAGAGCTTCTGCACAGCAAAATAAATGACCATCAGAGTGAACAGGCAACCTACAGAATGGGAGAAAATTTTTGCAATCTACTCATCTGATAAAGGGCTAACCAGAACATACAAAGAACTCAAACAAATTTACAAGAAAAAAACAAACAATCCCATCAAAGGATATGAACAGACATGAACAGATATGAACAGATATGAACAAAGGGCAAAGGATATGAACAGACACTTCTCAAAAGAAGACATTTATGCAGCCAACAGACACACGAAAAAATGCTCATCATCACTGGCCATCAGAGAAATGCAAATCAAAACCACAATGAGATACCATCTCACACCAGTTACAATGGCAATCATTAAAAAGTCAGGAAACAACAGGTGTTGGAGAGGATGTGGAGAAATACGAGCATTTTTACACTGTTGGTGGGACTGTAAACTAGTTAAACCATTGTGGAAGACAGTGTGGTGATTCCTCAAGGATCTAGAACTAGAAATACCATTTGACCCAGGTATCCCATTACTGGGTATATACCCAAAGGATTATAAATCATGCTGCTATAAAGACACATGCACACGTATGTTTATTGCAGCACTATACACAATAGCAAAGACTTGGAATTAACCCAAAATGTCCATCAGTGACAGACTGGATTAAGAAAATGTGGCACATATACATCATGTAATACTAGGCAGCCATAAAAAAGGATGAGTTTGTGTCCTTTGTAGGGACATGGATGCAGCTGGAAACCATCATTCTCAGCAAACTATCACAAGAACAGAAAACCAAATATTGCATGTTCTCACTCATAGGTGGGAATTGAACAATGAGATCACTTGGACACACGAAGGGGAACATCACACACTGGGTCCTATTGTGGGGAGGGGGGAGGGGTAGCATTAGGAGATACACCTAATGTAAATGACGAGTTAATAGGTGCTGCACACCAACATGGTACACGTATACATATGTAACAAACCTGAACGTTTACACATGTACCCTAGAACTTAAACTATAAAAAAATATAAAGTTTAAAGACCATTGTAGAGTCACATAGAGTTGTAGGAAATAATATAGAGTGATCCACATACCCTTCGCTCCGTTTTTCACAGTGATGACTTTTTTCATAATTATAATACAATATCACAATCAGGGAATTGACACTGATATGTACCCACTGACCTTATAAGTACTATGTGCTAACCAAATAAGTGCTAGTGTTTGACAGTGCAGTAGAGAAATTATAGATAATAATGATATATTTCAAAATAGCTAGGAAATTGTAGTTAATAATCATTTATTATATACTTAAAAATAGCTAAAAAATTTGTAAGGTTCCCAACAGAAAGCAAGGATAAATGTTTGAGGTGATCTATATCTCAATTACCTTGATTTGAGCATTATACATTTTATACAGGTATCAAAATATCACAGGTAACCCCCAAATATGTATAGCTATTATATATCAATAAAAAAATTTAAATTTCACCGGCCTTATTCAGATTTCACTAGTTTTACATGAACTTGTGTGTGTGTGTATAAGTTTTATGCTATTTTGTCACATGAATATATTCATGTAGCCACCACTGCAATCAAGATACAGAAAAATTCCATCATACAATGATGCCTCATGATATGCTTTCCTAGAAATTCATTTTTTGTTTGCTCCTTTAAAAAGAAAAACGAAAATGATAAAGGAAAATCTCTTTTTTTTTTTTCTCTTTTCCTTGGGTAAAAGTTCTTCCTTGGGAAAAATTTTGCAATAATTTGACATCTCTTCTGTACCCCTTTGGTCATCTCCTTTAACTTGAGCACTTGTATTTCCCTGGCAATTTCCTCAGCTAAGTGAGAGAAAAAAAGGAGTTGACTAAATTTATTCATACTTATACTTAGGTGTGAATGACTCAAACACCATTAATTCTAGCAGAGGAAGTTGCAGTTTTAAAAAGAAAATGTTTGTTAGCCCCACATTATTTCTTCTAAACTACATTTTATGCAGTTTAATAAAGTACAGTAAGATAATTCAGACAGTGTGTGGCAGGAAAATTTGGGGGCAAAGGTTATAAAATAAAAAGTCAGTTGCCTTGGCTTGAAATCTAACCTTTGATATGATCTCTTAATCTTTTAAGTGGGTACTGGTTTTTAACCTTTTTTTTTTTTTTCTTTGTCTACCGTACCTTTGTGTTGTCTAGAAGCTCCACAGCTTTTTCTCAATGTCCCTTATCACAGAAGTGTGGAAGAGATGAAAAAAGGAAGAGGGAAATGCGCAGAAGCAGATATGATCCCTGTAAAGGGAACTGCAGCTATTTCCATTCTACCTTGTTACCACTTTCTTCATAATGCCCAACCTTCAGAACCAATGTATTATGCAAAGAACTCTTCCAGTACATTCCACTAGATGTGGCTGCTAGATTTAAAATTATATTTCTGCTCTTAAAGACCTTACTATGTAAGGAAATAAGACTTACAGACATTGAAATTATATAGTGCTGTAAGTCTGTATAAAGGGCTAAAAATTTAGTCTAAAAACATTAATCCATTACACAAATACTGAGTGTCTTTTATGGGCAAAGCCTTGTTCGAGGTGCTATGGATACAGCAGCCAATAATACAAAATCCCTGGCCCATTGCAGCCTACATTGTATTTGGGCAATGGGAAAACTATTTGTAATGAAATAAATAAATAAATAAATAAATAAATAAATAAATAAATTTCAGATAGTTGTAAGAACTATGAAGGAATACAACCAGGAGAAGCTTCATATGAGAACTCTATAATAACTCTATCTTCATATAAGAACCCTATCTGCATTTTAAAGGAATAACAGAATTGGGGATGCTGGAGCAGAAGTCTGGAAATGAGAATAAATGGTACAATGAGAAAGAAGAGAAAGCTTTGCTAGGATACATAGCTGCAGCAATGTCCAATAGAAAGTGTGTTTTAAAATGCATTCACAGAATGTTTGTCTAGTAATGTGGACTAAGTTATTGAAGTTTTAACTGATATATTAAGGTACAAATTTTCAAATGGCAATTTATCTTTTTTATTTCAAAGAAAGAATTTGTTGTAGAGAAGGTAAGGCAGGTCATTCATTTTCATTCCTTTATTCTACATACACATAACAATAGTCTTCTGCAGGACTTTAAAAACATTCATAGTTTTTGTCTTTCTACTTTCTGAGCACTTCAACATGTTTGGTTAAATTTGCCGCATTCAAGATGGTGCAAGTGGCTGCCTCGTTTTCCGTTTTTCCAAATTTTCAAGATTTTATTCAGCATTGTTCCTGTGCCTAGGGAAAGGAGAGGAAGTACTTTTCTTTCTCCCTCTGGCACAGCACTATGCATGTACAGCTCAAACTGCTATGACCAGATCACACAGGTCAGTGACATGAAATTTAAATGGGCCTCTGCTCTCTGGCTGGTGACCTTAACTACCACTGTTTCTGTGTGAAAGAAACAAACAAGCAAAAAAACACCATAGAAGCCATCATATGAAACAAGTTCTAGAATGTAGCCTATTTGAGATGGGAGCTTTGCAATTTTGCAAAAATTTCAATGAACACAAATCTTTTTATTTTACTTCTTAATTTTTTTCCTCTGTACCTATTCCTTTCTCTGCTTGCCACCCTTCCCATTGTTCTTTCTTCCTGAGTTAACTCAATGTTTGAAGCAGTAAGGATTCCTACTCTGAAGACATAGACCAGGTCTTGGAGGAGCCTTGTGAGGCAATGAAATCTTCCTCTGGGTGTTCAAATTTTCTCCAAACATCATAGGTTTTTGAGTCTGGCAGGTGTTCTACTGAGCTGACTGACAGGTGCCAGGTGACTTAATCCCTCTGGGCCTGTTTCCTCAGGTGCAAAATGGAAATGAATAAAGTCTATCTTGAAGGAGTGTTACAAGGTTCCAATAAGATGAACTATGTAAAAGTACTGCCTAAGGATTTGAACAAAACAATTGCTTAATTTGCCTTAGTGCTTATCTACCCTAGTTGTTCTCAAATGGGGGTTATTTTGCCCTTGCCAGATGGCATTCGGCAATGTCTGCAGATGTTTTAGGTTGCTATAATTATTGGGGGATGGGGGTGCTACTAGCATCTAATGAGTCAAGGCCAAGGATGCTGCTAAACATCCTACAATGCACACCATAGCCTTCCCCATAACAAATAATTATGCAGCTCAGAATGTGAAGAGTGTCACCGTTGAGAAACCCTCAGCTGGCCTTCGCTTGAACAATTTTCATGATAGGAAATTATTTCCTAGTGAGGCTAGCCATTCAATCACTGGAGAGTTACCTGAGAAAAACATTGGTTCAGCTCAGGCAAAATCTGTAACTCTCACCTGCTGGCCAAGGTTGTGCTTTGTGAGACAGTAAAATAAGCCCATTCTTCTTGTGACAGTCCTCCCAGTACTGAAAGGTGGCTGTTTTCCCTCCCCAAACCCCACAGACTTATAGAAAGTCATGCAGGACACTCTGAAATAAATGAGAATGAAACCCCTACAGGTTAGCCATATTTCGACGTTTTGTTTCCAGTTTTGTCTACAAGTCCAAGAGAACTAGAAGGGTTTAAATAAACCCAACTAGATCAAACATTGTCTACAAAACCATAAAGAACATCAAACAGATTTCTCTGTTAACAAGAAGTTATGAGTCCTTTGCCCAGGGTACATTTTTTACCCGTTTCTTCCTTCCCCACCATAAAAAGTCAGCATAGCTAATGTTGTGTCATACATCCCCTACCCAAAATCCAAACTGTGTCATTTTCTAGCAAAAGTTTAGCACTGTTCTCCATACAATGCATTCCTTTGAGGAAAAAAGGCAAAGATACAGATTTATACTTACGTAATGAGAAATACAGAAATAAAAAATCAAGTTTGCCATCTTGAGCTTGAAATCATTGTCAAATCTTATTGGAAATACATTTATTCTGATTTCTGGCAATCTAACCCCCTTTAGCCATTTCACAGTTGGTGAGCAGAGAGGATGTTTCTGCCTCATTTACAGTGTCTGAACATGATTCAGACAATCAACTGCAACATTAGTCAAAGGAATCAGTGGCTAATGATTTCTGACAAGCACTGCAGTAACAGGCTGAGGACCAGACTGGGCAGCCACAGCATTCAGGGCTGTTTTAGAGGAGCCAGCAAATAGGCACTGGTGGAAGATAATACACATGAAGGCAAACAGCAGTGGCCCCACATCACTTAAAGGCTCTTACATACTTTATGAAAAGACATAGTATCTGACACGCAATAAAAACACCAATTCTTTTCTACAAATATGTTATCTTGAATGGACACTGAGGACAATCAGGGATGTAGCTTTGTAAACTATAACACACAAAAGTGGTTACATCTTTTGCATTCTGCTGAAACTACACTCTTAAATCAGGAATAGTCTGGCCTTGTAATTATTAATATTGATCATCTGAGTATGTACTCTTTCTCCCTGAAATCCATTATTCATCATTCAGAGTATCTCTCATACATTGACGGCTTACATTGCCCAGCACCTGAAGTGGAGGCTGTATGGTCAAGGGCAGGAAAGGCTGAGTATTGCAAGACATGAGCACTAATTTATCTTCTGCCATGAGCTCATTGTGTGACTTTGGGCAAGTCACTTAGTTACCTCGTGCTCCAGTTTACAAGTCTACTAGATGATGGAGATGAATCAAATGGTCTCAAATTCTCCCTTCCAAAAGTATGATTTGGATTTTGGAACTCTACATTGATATATTTAATAGTCAAACATATGTCCTAATTGTTTTCACTAATTTATCTTTGGCTTCACAATTCCTGATCAATTTGCTTTGTCTCTTTAAACTTTCTTTTTAAGAAGCAAAGGGATGAATCATTGCATTTGATTGAAATTTTATTTTCATACTCTCTCCTCATTTGATAAGTCCTGCAGAGTTTCAGGGAACTGCTTTTTTAAAATGTCCCTACATTGGAATAAATGACAGAAAGGAAAGCTCAGTTAACAATACTGTTTGGTTAATGTTAAACAGCAACTAAATGTAATGATCAGTGCTGTACAAAAATAGCAAATTTTTGTTTTACAGTCAGAAGTTTTTAAGAATTTGATGAAAATCAAGATTAGCCTTAAATGTAATAGCTTGATTAAGAATACCCAATTATCTTTCACATGCTGAGTTTACAATGCATTTTCAAAAGCTGTAAAACATATATACATCAGAAAATTTCCAAGAATCTTTTTTCACCTAAAACTCTCTCTTTAAACATCCAACATCCAGATGACTCTGAAACCTCAAAATAATGAGACAAAATTTCATATGCAGTTAGAAATAAAAGTTTTCCTCAACAGTAAATTGGAACATATGGCTCAAAACTGCCATTTCCTAAATTGGTCATTATAGTTTTGTATTACCTTAACAAGATACATATTGATGAATAATTTTTATTCTAACTCTCAATTGTTACTGTACTATAAATCAAAAAGTGTAGAATATTTATCCTGTACAGCCCAATCACAGTGTGAGTTATATTTACAGTTTCTTGAAAGAAAATTTCCCAGCCCTTAACCTTCTTTTTTTGTTTGTTTGTTTATTTTTATTTTTTTAATTTTTTTTATTTTAGTTTTGCCATGTTGCCTAGGCTGGTCTTGAACTCCTGGGCTCTTGCGATCCACCTGCCTTGGCCTCTCAAAGTGCTGGGATTACAGGCATGAGCTACTGTGCCCAGTCCCCAGCCCTTAACCTTTTGCTAAGGAAATCCATTGGAGATCTCGGGTTACATTTTGCTAGGAAGCCTTGAACAATGAGTAGCCAATTCATTGGCAGTCTGGCAATCTCTGAGGCAGCCTGATACAAAAATTCTGTGCAATGTAAGATTAAAGCGATTAGTTTAGTGTCATCAGGTCCTCTTAGGGAGTTCAGAGCAGCTGAGTTGTTAGTAATGGCAGAGGTGGGAGGGCGCTCAGACATAAAGGAACAGCAAGAGACCAACTGACTCATGTCAGCAGAGTGAATCGATGGACTGCTGCTGCTCTGGAGGGGGAAATAAGAAAACTCAGCCCCTTGTCTTCCAGGGGTCTTCCAGTTCCCAAAAATCTTTTGGTCTGTGTGCTTCTCCTGGGAATTCGTAGGATTAGGATTTCTCTCCTTGCCACAGCAATCTTCACAATCAACTCTCATACTTGAGGTAATCTGAATGAATCTCTTTCTTGAACCTCAAGAATAAAACAGAGAAGCACTGAAAGATAAAACAGCTGCCTTAGAGCTAAGGCTGTAAATAGATAAAGGCCTTTTCCTTCCATGTGTATCAGTGAGACAAAATACAGGTTGATTCTTTCAGCCTGTGTCTACTGGCAGGAGAAACAGGCCAGTAGACACAGGTTACACACAATGATTAGTGACATCCTTGTCAGAAAAGATATGAGAGAAAGTAAGTTGCTTGTGTGTTTTTTTACTGATAAATTCTCACACTTCACTTGGTTATGTTTCTATGAGGATTCAAAGTGAATGGGACAAATAATTTCATTATACCTATGATAACATTACCAATAATAACAGTTCTCAGTTATTTATGGAAACTAAAGATGGTGGTGGCAAACTGAATCAAATAAAGTGCCAGTCAAATCTAATTTGACCAAACAGGTGTTGTCACTTGCTTTGCCAAAGCAGAAATGTCAATATTTACAACTAGACTTACAATGTGCAGGACTCTAGGAATCTCACCCGAGCAGTATAGACCTTTCACTAAGGAATGGGCCCAGCTCTGTCTGCCTCCAGGCCCTTGTTAATTGTAGGCCCCACTGCCTGCATTGTTCTTTCTCATTTTACTCCTACTCTTCCAGTACTTGTACACTCTCTCTCTCTCTCTCTCTGTCTCTCTCTCTCTCTCATACCACTTCTTTGTGCTATTCCAGCACTTACCACATTGTGAAACGTGTCTACTTATTATCTGTCTCCCTCTAGTTAGACTGTAAGCACCCCGAGGACAGGATCCATATCTGTTTTGCTCTCCATTGTGCCCCTAGCTCCTAGTCTTATGTTAACATTGAATATTGTTGAATGACTATTGTAGAGCCCTTGGGAGGTACTAGTAGTACCTGTAGAAACATTAACATGGCTATAACAAACTGTTGTATGTATTGACTTTTGCATTCTACTTCATTCAATAAAAGGGAAAAAAACATGACACTTTATACCTATGGTAAATGAAAAGTGTATGAAAAATTTCAGTTAACAGTCAGTCCTGGAGAGATAAAGTATCAGCAAACAATCTTCATAGAAGAAGACTTAAATGAAATTTCAGGCTGACACAAGAACCCCCTATCTAAAGGTGTGTTTGGTTTGTTTGATCATATTCTCAAACAAATAAAAGTTTCCCCCATTACGAGTCCAAGGAGTCATTATGCTAAATGTGGACAGATGGATCCTAGTATTTGGAATGATTCTTCTTATCTGTGGAGGAAATATAAAACATTTTTTCTTCCATTTACTCTAGAATAATAAGAGACAAATACAGTTTCTATCCTGATAAGTACCAAAATGAGGCAGAGAGGTAAGCTGTGAAAAGTCACTAGCATGGTGACAAGTCTCTCAACTTCTCCCCACTGGCCACTTAACCTTCTTCCTCTTGGCCACCTTGAACAAAATGGTTTCTGGCTCTGCCGAAAAGGATCAGGGAGTGTTTTACATCTGTGGGTGACTACCTAGAAGTTTTTAATAAACACTAATCCTACGAAAATTTCTATATTTCCACATGAACTGATTACCATGAGGAAATCTCTCTCCCCGCTGGCAGCAAAGCCATCATCTATTCATCATACCTCTTGCTGGATTTCTTTCTCATTTAAGGCAGGATTCAATAAAATTTCATTGTAGTTTCCCTTTCTCAGAAATCCACGAAAGCCTTGAAAAACATGTTGAGCATATTCTGTCTGTTCAATCTGATATCCTTTCCACCTCAGGCCATTATTCTGGTAAACTCGGTAAACCCTAATTTAGATCCACGATGTAATGCTTCCATATCAGGCTGTGTGAACACATTCCTTTAAAATAAAACATGGTAGAAAAGTCTTCCACTGAATGCTTTCACACAGAAGAAGCTTCGTGTATTACCCTTTCACAGTGGTAGAAGAGACAAGAAAACAATTTATGAGTCATTTCCATTCTGACAGAAGTGACAATGACTGGAAATGCGATGCCTGCCAAGAGCTTTTATCAAGTAGGTTATAACAACTAGTAATAAGTGTAAATAATAAATGTCTGGGATCTTAGGGGAAGCAGTGGCAATAGGAAATGATTTTTGGTACTTCTGATGGGGTTCTGCTACTCTTGGAATTCCCTGGCTTCCCAGTAGAGTTTTGGCCTGACAATAAACAACAGTTTAGTACTTTATCTAATCCCAGCCAGGAGGCGAGTTCAACAGCAAGCTTTTGCAGATGTTCACATTCAATAATCTATCCATAATTGATGAAACAGGGAGGTCAGATGTAATGGCTGCTACTATTCCAGCAACAAATAAATGGTTATTGACAAAACAAGCCAGTGTGGCGCTGAGTGCTGAGCAGTGACAGGTAGGAGCCGGCACTGAGGCAGAGGCAGGGAGGACTGTGCAGCTCTTCATCTTGAGAATTCCTCAGCGAGCCATGTGCAGAAGGGCCACACTGACACAGAAGCAGATGGAGGTGACTTGTCAGGGAGAAGGGAGGCTGCTGAAGTACAAAAAAAGATGAAGACATGCCGAGGTGGAGAAAATGCTGAATGAGCCACGGACAAGGCTGGGGACCAGGGTAAGTACAAATGCATCAGAAGTTCAGAAGTGCCTTTGAATGCTCGCACTGTGATCCAGATGTCTGAGTTGCATTTATCACGCAGCGTGTCTTCACTCATAGATCTGCTGTCAAACTGTGCAGCCTGGATAACTCCAACACCAAAGTGGATGCATGGGATGCATTGGTGCCCAAATCCTCCCACTGAGGGACTTTCACAGGTATTGCACTTAACAGCGTGGACTGTGGATACCTTTTCCTCCCCCTATGCATTTTTTAAAAAGTCCATGAAAATCACTTGTACAACTTTAACAATATTTTCAGATAACCGAAACATACAAAATTGTAAAGCTACAAAGTTTCTCAACACTGGAACTAACCTGAAATAGATGTTGCTTAGAATCAAATGTACTGGAAAGAAATGTGAGCGGAAGGCAAAGTTTTCTTTAATAACAGAAAACAAACATTGTACTTTCTTCACCTCAACCTATGCAAGGAGTATAATAAAGCATTAATCGAGTATACTTTTATTGACTGAATAAAATTCAAGATCTACATCCACAAATAAGCAGCTGAAATCCTATTTCCATTGCAATGCTAAGAAATAATGTTTTTTACACAGTTTACTGTGTAATATTATAAGATGAAGAATGGTAGGATAAAATGGTAGTTATTGCTATAGGTAGTCATAAAGAGGCTTGGGACAGAGAAGTTTTAAATATTAATATTCATAAAGTCACTTAAATCAATTTAACACTTTTTAGTGGTTTATTTAGATGTGTGATTTATTTTATTCTTTGCAACCAATGCCTTTGATCAGCTCTGAAATAACGTACGAGCTGAAAATAAAATGGCAAAACAAACTGCTGCTAGTCTTCTTATAGTAAGCTTTAGGTTTTATAGCAGGAACTAGAAAATTACTGTTACATTTGGTGCTTTTGAATTACTTATCAATACTTAGACACTGAGAATCACAGAGCCCAGGAGGAACAGTAGACAACATTGCCAGTTGCCCTGCTTCTTTAGCCCTGCCATCCTCCCAGCTGGTTCTGCCCATTTGGGAGGAACTTAGACCTGTCCCTGTCCCCAGGACTGCTCCTGTTCCTGGTCTGGCAGGGTGGAAAGTTGGCATCACATCAGTTTACCATGGATCATATCACGTTTTTAACCTTTGTTAAAGTGACTGGGCTTTTGTCCTGTCCCTTGAGACCAAGCATGCATCCCAAGGTGCATCCCAGCCTGGGGAGCTACATTCCAGTCTTGTTCTTCTTGCTTGAATCTCTGTCTTGGTGCCTAGCCTGGTCCCTACTAACTGCGAGTCTGGGGACCTACCCTGCTGCCCTCAGTATGCCTGAGTCAGCAGTCCCACCTTTGAGCCCCAGTCCCTGTGGCTTGGTGCTTGTCACTTGCCAATGGCAGTCACTACCATTTATAGAGCAAAACTACATGTGCAGAGTGTCTTATATTCATAGTATATTCGATCTTCACAGAACCTTGAAATGTATATTAATAGTCCCATTGTACATCTGAGAGAAATACAATACAGAGAAACTGAGTGCCTTGCTCTGGAGTACACAGTGAATTGGTGAAGGAGAAAGGATTTGAACCGGGTTTATTAAACTTCCAAACCCATGTTCTTTAGCACTGTGATATGCTTGCAGCTGGATCACACTGAGCATGATTTTGCTGACCTTGACCTTCACCTACAGCTCACTGCCTTCTGCCCCAGTTGCCAGAAGCTATCCTCCACTCACATACAGGGACATTCATCACAGCCCAGTGTCTGATGCTCTAGATGTCAACCTCACCATTGCCTGGTCACAGCGTTGCATATTAGCAGCTGCTATTTTTTCATCATGCAGCTTAATAATTAGAGGTAATAACATCCAATACTAACTTAGTATTTTTAGGTCATTCCTTGGCCTGAAATGAACCCCTTTTCACTTAGAAAAAAAAAGCCATGCTTGAAAGTGACCTCCAAGGGTAGCTATGGTCTCACTCCTTATCTCTCCTCTTCTCCCTTTTTGCTTTTCTCCAGCCTCACTGGCTCCAAGCCCCCAGGCACACTGCCACCTTAAGGCTTTTGCCCTGGCCATCACCACTGCCTGGGTGTGCTTTCCTCAAGTATCTACATGGCCCATTCTCTCACAGGCTTTCAATCTTTCCTCAAAAGTCAGCCTCTCAATGCAGCCTTCGCTGATCACCCATCTATAATTCCCTCCACCCTACCTCTTGCCGTGGAACTTCTGACTCATTATTTTGTTGTACTTTTTTCCATAGTGTTCTCATTGTCTAGCATACTGTTTAATTCATTTGTCAATTATGTTTCATCTTCATTGTTAGTTTTCCCCAGTGGGGTGGAAGGTCCACAAGAACAAAGATGTCTGTCTGCATTGTTATTGCTGTACCCAAAGCACCTAGAACAAGCGTTGGCAATATGTGCTCCAAAACTGTGTTCTTAAGACTACATGTGTGAGCTAATTTAATCTTCTTAACACCCCATGAGATGGCATTATTATTATTATTATTATTGTCTCTTTAAAGGTGAGGAGACAAAAGCACATAGAAATGAAGCCACAGGGCCAAGGTCATACAACTGGTAAATGGTCAAGAAAGGACTTACACTTGACCATCTGACTTCAGATACAGCATACTTATCCAGCCCTCTCTTCCACCCCATTGACAAGTAGCTGCCTGACAATGCCACCATGCAGGCTAGGCTCCAGCTTCTGGATCTTTTTGGTACAACCTGTCCTATTGTGGATCGGCCAAGATTACAACAATAGTGTCTTGCAACAAGGTCCATAAGGGAACTGAACAAAGTTTAATGACTTGTCCAAGGCCAAGAGCTTGGTGACAAAAACCACAACCAGAATCCAGGATATCTGATTCCCAATTTGGTGATCTTTCTGGTATTTTCAAAACCCATTTTGAAGATCCTAATGATTACCTGGTTAATACTTTCCCATTCCCATGTAACATATTACAAAAAACAATTAAGAAGTAATTTTGGCTTTGCAACCATGTGACAAATATTAATGTTTATTCATACAATATTTTCAATGGAAAATGTTTTTTAATATCTACGATATTATAGACATATAAAATGGAGATATAAACAATCATTCTGCTGTAAGCTAATATAAGCTCATAGGGAAAATAAATAAGTTTAATTAAATTTAGGAAAAATGTATAGTTAAATCATTTGCATTACAACAATAAGGACCAATAAACATACCTCTTTTTACTATTCCATTGTAATTTTCATCAATATGCTATATTAACAAATATCATCTTCATTTTACAAAGCAAGGGGTGGTAAGAGATTTGTCTGTGATCTGTTAAGCCAGCTGTGGCAGCATGAATAGCACAATCCTTGCACTAACCCAGCAAATCATAGTTTTACTATTCTGTCATTTTCACTAACATTTATTGAGGAAGTAGCATATGCCAGACATAAGTCTAAGTGTTTTCTGTATGTTAACTCATTTAATCCTCACAACCACATTATAACTTAGATGCTAGAGTAATCTTCCTGCTTCAGGTGAAGAAACTGAAGCACAAGATGGGCTAAATAACTCACCCAAGGCTTCAGGATTAGAAGTGGCAGGAACAGGATTTGGAGTCATGCACTGTGATTCCAAGGGGCCAACCTCCTAATCACTAGATCATAATCATATGCTGACAATGGTTGAGATGGCCACAGAGAAAATTAAGATTGATGAAAAGGTCCCTGTCCCCCTCCTCTTCTCTCATTTTATCCAAAATTATAAGCATCTCCCCTACCAGATCCTTCAACTGAAAATCTAGCAATCAGCACTTTCCACATGCTCTTTGCCTTGCATTTACTGAGTTGCTAGTAGACAGCAAATTTGCGTCTGCAGCAAGAAGACAGTGAGGATTGTAGGTATAACATGTTGCTTACACTGCTTTTAGAAAACAATAATATTACTTTTTCTTTTTACAAGTGCATTAACTGTAGAGCTGAACATACTTCACTGTCAGAAAAACATCCAGAGAAAACAAAGCAAATTGAGCTAAGAAGTTATGTCATAACAAAGGAAGAATCCGTGGTATCCCATTATCTATAAAAATGGAGGCAAGAAGGAAATGGAAATAAGAAATGGAAAGTAAGAATTCCTGACATCTTTTTCTCTGGAGAAGCTACAAAGCAGTGGGTCATTTCTAGTCTGATGCCACCTACATCTTTCCTTTTCCTTTTTTTTTTTTTTTTTTCTTTTTGAGACAGTCTTGCTCTGACGCCCAGGCTGGAGTACAGTGGCATGATCTCAGCTCACTGCAACATCCGCCTCCCAGGTTCAAGCGATTCTCCCGCCTCAACCTCTCGAGTAGCTGGGATTACAGGTGTAAGCCACCGTGCCCAGCCCACTTGCATCTTCTGCTTGTGTCCTGTTGTGCTTTTCTCCCAACTGTGCTGATTCCCAACTGGTCCAGCAGCAGAGGGGTGATTTCGTTTTTAGGCTTCAAGTGTTATTCAATAATAATTTCCACTGGACAAGAATAATAAAATGTTATTAATGCCAATAAGTAGTTCACTAAGTGTAACAGATGAGAATGTTATTAAACATTTATATAGGAAACTTGTGACAAGGCTCAACAAATGAGTTTAAAATCACCTTACTGACAACTCTACCAATTGCAACAACATCAGTAGTTAGAGGTGTGGGCTCCTGTCTGGCTCTGCATCTGCTAGCTTTGTGACCACGGCTGACTAGTTAATGGATGTCTCAGCCTTCTTTTCAAGCAGCTTCTCCCCCAGTAGCCCTACTCAGAACAGTTTCACTCCTGCAACGCTCCTACTCCAGCCTGGCTGGCTGCATTTTGCTGCCCTCCCAGGCCTTTACTCTTGCTGCTCCCGCTCCAGTGAGGGAACAACAGTTTCCCTGTTGCTTCTCTAGCTCTTGCTCCCTATTATAAGAACGGCACTGGTATATGTCTCTTTTCCCTGTGGATAATGCAGTCTTGCACTATAGGAACAATCTACCTGAGCAAAAAGAAATTCCCCAGACCCATTATTCAACACTGTGCACCAAACTGAAGTCTAAAACATCATCAACATAATTATTACCATTTTTGATCACAGGGACTTTGGATAAAATTACTTAGGATTCCAAAATCTATACAGCTGCATTTTCTCCCTATTTTATTGTTTTTGCTTTATAATTTATATGATTATTTTTACTTTATGAATTCATTTTTAAATTCTTTTATTACTTGTTAAGCATTTAATAGTTTTCATTAATGTTGTGGGTCGAGATGAGCTGTTGAAATGACTAACCTGCTACAATCAATCCTACACTAAAGATTTTTACCATGAACAACCTATATAAAACCTATTAAAAACATTAATTAAAATCTTTAAATTTTAATGGAATGGAAAGATAGAATAGTTTACTTTTTAAGCAGTTTTTCTTTTATTTTTTATTACAAAATCAATATGTGTTAATTGTAGAAAATGTTGAGAATACAGATCCCAATGTCTCCCCAAAATAGAAAAATTAAAGTCATTCATTATTCCAGCTTCTACAGATAACCACCAAAAACAGTTTGGTAGTTCTAGCATTTTCATATATTATTTATGCACTACATGTAGATGTATTTATATATAAGTAGGGTCATAATGTACACTGTTGTATAACCTGAATTTTTGTTTGACACATCAGTAATACTTTTATTGTCATAAAACGTTTATTCATTTTGTAAGTTTTATTGGCTGCATTGTATTTCAGCACAGGATACCCAACAATGATTTATTCAATGTGATATTACTTTACATTTACTTTTTTTCCAAATTTTTCACCATTCCAAATAGCATTTATAGCATTGTATACAGAGGTTATAGCCAAATCTCTGTATATACTAATGATTTTATGAACAATATTACAGCTCAATATTTGTACACATTACTAATTATTTCCCTTAGGTAAATTCCAAAATGAGCAACTCTTGAGTCAAAAGATGTGCAAAATTTAAACCTTAAAACAAAGCTACCATTTACTGAATGCTTACTGAGTGCCAGGCACATTACTTCTTTATCTTATTTAATTGCCACAGCAACTTTATCATTCCTATTTTTCAGATACAGAAAAGGAAGCCTACAAACTAAGTGACTTGCATTCTGTCAGTGACTTGCATTCTGTCAGTGACTTGCACTGACAGAGTGGCCAAGGACTGCGCAGGCCAGCACCTGGGATCTTCTGTTTGATGGGTGGGCTCATGGTAAACTGGAATTCCAGGGAATTTTAGTATTCCTGGAAGCAACTCTTAACCAATGAATGGTGGGAACTGGTAGATAAATACACCAGCTCCCTCATCTCTCCCTTGGGATAACTGATTTGTCTCTACACTGTTTCCTAGAGCATCCGAGCAAGACTGATCCATTTGCCCACAGTAGTAACTGGCTTGGCAATACACCTTTTGTTGGCTTCCTTCTTTTGCCTGACTCCCTGACTGATAGAATCCCTCCCAAATAAGCCACAAGCACTCAATTCCATGTCTCAAAGTCAGCTTCTGGGAAAACCTGAACCAAGTCATCAAGGTAGTGAGTTCAACAGTGCAAAAGCGTTCACCTATTGCTGCCTGTGCTTTTATAAAAACTCAAAGAATGCCTTGTAAGTTTTTATGAAATGTCCAAAAATGTGTATTTGAGCAAGAACTATGTGACACATTCGGGTTGCAATCAAAAATATTTTGTGACCATGTTATTTTACGTTATTTATTTATTTGGGAAACTCTGGCACATAGAATCGAGTTAGCCACATTCCCTAGAGCAGGGCACACTTTTATCATTGGTCTGTGTGTGCCCCCTCAATTGTTCTTAATAAATTTTTCTCCTTCATCCTCCCTCCTCACTCTTACTCCCTTTCCTCTCCATAAGCCCTCTCTAATGTATCCCTAAAGAGTTTTTCTGGGACAGATATTCCCAGGAGCGGGCTGGTGTGCCACCAGGAAATCACATACAGAATTTCACGCACACCATCGCTCTCGGAATGATGGCCACACCAGCTTATCCTCCTAACTGCAGTTCTTGTAATCTCACGTCCTTGCCAACCTTTCACACTATTTGGATTTCTAACTTTCTAATGTTTTGTCTCAAAGTCATGCTTTTGTGCAAAAGAATATTAAACTCCTCCCTTGAAATGCTCACAAAAGAAAGCTGTAACACACATCTATACAATCAACCCGTGATCGTTCAGGTGCCAAATGCCATTTTGTGGTTTCTTTATCTTCTTTCTCTTTCTCTATTCTCTGCTATCATCTTCATCATTAAAAACAACAAATAAGGGGCCAGGCAAGGTGGATCATGCCTGTAATCCCAGCAGCACTTTGGGAGGTCGAGGCGGGTGAATCATTTGAGGTCAGGAGTTCAAGACTAGCCTGGCCAATATGGTAAAACCCTGTCTCTATTAAAAATACAAAAATTAGCCAGGCACAGTGACTCATGCCTATAATACAAGCAGCACTTTGGGAGGCTGAGGCAGGTGAATCACTTGAGGTCAGGAGTTCAAAACCAGCCTGGCCAACATGGCAAAACCCCATCTCTACTAAAAATACAAAACTCAGCTGGGCATGGTGGTGTACGCCTATAATCCCAGCTATTCTGGAGGCTGAGGCAGGAGAATAGCTTGAACCCGAGAGGTGGAGGTTGCAGTGAGCAGAGATTTCGCCGCTGCACTCCAGCCTGGGCAACAGAGTGAGACTCCATCTCAAACAAATAAACAAACAAATAAATAAGGGTCAACAGAGGACAGTCATGGGAAAAAATGGAGATTTAATCTTAAATTCATTTTACTAGTTATTAATGAAACTTATGTGCTGATTAAGGGAGAAAGTTGAAATTACCGGGTAAAATAGTTTTTTACAAGTATGTGGATTGAATATTAGGAGTATGGTATTAATGCTATTTTTAAATCCTAGTATATGTTATTTTTGTTGTGCACAAAAATTTTTAAATCCTAGTATATGTTATTTTGTTGTATATAATTTCTAAATGCAATATTACTGTTAATTGTAGATCCATAATTACACTAAAGACATCTTTGAGAATGTTTTGGATAAGTTTTAATATATCTGATTACATTTTTTCTTTCTGAAGTTACCCCTTTCATCTCTTAGAGGAATTATATATAATTTGGCTAAATTTGTAGTGAGGAAGTATGATCCACATACTTATTCCTGTTTAACACATCTAATCCTACAATAATCTCTGGGTTTTTCCAGGTGTAATGCCTCTTCTTCTTTCGCAGCCTCTAGATCAGCGAGTGCTAACAGCTGTGCCATTGCCTCTAGGTCTGTCATACAATTAGTCTGGTGATGAACTATGCAGGTTGCTTTATTGCCTTAGCGAACATTTTCATATGCTAGGCCTTGAACTTTAAGGAGTATACATACATTATGTTCCATATGTCACTATTCAGTATAGTTGATTAGAATACTCAATTTTCAGATTTTTGAACCTCATCCTTCTTAGGATGCACTAAAAAAAAAATTTTATCCTTTCCTTCATTCTTCTCTCACAAAGAGTATCAGAAATTTTTGCACTGTTTCTTAAAATGTGAATACCTAGATACAAAAACTTCAGCTTTGTAAAGATCTACTGTAGCAGTACTTTTTAAAAAACGAATAAGTAAAATAATCATGAAGTTTTGGCCCAAGTGGTATTCTAGATCTCAAGGGAAACTAAAACCAGCTTTCACATTTAAAAAAAATCAATTTTATTACTAGAAAATTTGTATTTATATTAAATTAGGCCACAGACTTTCTTTCCTGACATAAAACATTTCTTTATTTGTAGGAAAGTTTATAAATTGTAAGTTGTTACTGTACAGATTTGTTTCAAAAAATATTTTAACTTTTTTGAGCTTTCTGATTTTCTACAATGCTTCTGTCATTTAAATGGTAAATACTGTAATTTATATGACAAATACTATAATCATGGTAAAGAAAAGAAAAAGATGCATATTTTCCTAAGCTGTAACATTGTAAAAAAGTTAGACATTTTAGAAAATTAAATTAAACATGATTTAAAGAGAAACTCCCCATTGATGAGGAAATGAAAAAACATTCAATTTACAGAGATTCTATTCTGTCATCTTCACTACAGAAACTATGTTACATTAGTACCATAAAGTTACCTGTTTCAATGTTTCAGAAAGGACACAACTTTAAATATTAAGATAATAACAATCACAAAATTATTAGTAAAACATTTTAAGTGTTTGTAATTCCCCAAGTATTAAAACATACTTTTATAAACTACCTAAAATGCTGTTTTCCAAGTAAGGCTATTTCCAAGTAACTATTCAAAACAAGATCAGATATGGAATACATGTTTACACTATGCCTTAAGTTATTGTATAATAATTCTGAATAAGACATTTTCCGTACAATTTGTAAATAAATATGTATTTTAAAATTAGAAAATACTATTTCCTTTTAATGTTGGTTTAAAATAATCCTTTCTTTTGCTTATCAGACACTGAATATTTTGAATATCACTTGGCAAAAAGTGTGAAATGAAAATAAGGTACGCACGGTTTGTCTACTGGTGGAAGTGTGAGCGTGTGTGTGGAGGGTAATGCTAAATAGAAAGAGATCTGAGCCGCAACTACTGGGGGAAGTGGGGTCTGTAACAGCTGCCCCTTTTAGATTCCCCAAGAAGGAGACTGCCTGTGGGCCACAGGACAAAAGAATAAAGCAGATGAAAACTCTGATGTAAAGCAGGAAAATGACTGCTGAGACTGCTGAGCCTACACCTGAATCATCTCAAGCCGAGTGGCGAGCCCTCTTTAGCACGCCTCAGAAGCTGGTGACGAACGACACACGACCAGGAGGCAAACTGGCTGCAAGCAGGCTTGTCTGCATGTTATGTATAATGATAACCAGCCATCCTCTGGGAGAAGGGGCCATGATTTCCTTTCTGGCGGCATCTGAGCTCTCCTCAGTTACCCAGACCATTAAACCAAGGATGAAGGGTAAATTTTAGGTAAGGATTTCTAACTAGTGAGTAAAGACAACTTCTGTTTAATGGGCAATGAGTAGCTCTGATGTTTAAAGAAAGAAATAACTCAATTTTTAAAAAATAAATGTCATATTTTTAAACTCAAAGAAAATCTATTAATAAATTAATAATAAAACATTTTTCACAAAATGTTGGTTTATCTTCTTTCCATTATATAAAAATATGTGCCAATACAAAGATAAATTTAGGTACTATGTAATTTACATATGATAAATAGTAAATTACAATTAAGAATAAAGTAAGAATGAAATACAGACTTTGAATGTATACTCAATAAATACTACCTACCACAGTATCATTGCTATACTATCCAGTAGTAGTTACATCAATCTGTACTGATAATGGTACCTTACATTTGAGAACTGTTTATAATTTAAAATGTAAACATACATTTTTAAATATTGGTCTTCACAAAGACACAGTGAAGCTGCCATTAGGATTGTTATTTTACAAATGAAACAGCCTCCAAGAAGTTAAGTGACTAACCTAAGGTCACACAGCTAGTGCATGGCAGACAGGACTAAAATCCACATCTTCCAGCTCCAAGGCTCACGTGCTCTTTCTGTACCACAGTTACCTCTGATGTGAACACTGTACATCCAAACCGACTGCCATTTCACATATTTGGCCACTTATAATTAGAATGCCATTGCTATGTATGACTTAACCTATATTCCATTAAAATGCTCTTTATCATGTAATCTATGTACATCAATTTCTCCTTCAAATACTTTTAACTATGTAGACTTTACCAACACACTTAACATTTGTTCCTATGCTAATTAGGGGTTTGAGAATACCGTAGGTCTAGAGCAGAAGCCAGACATTGTGATTTTGTAGCTGTATGATCATCTAGCACTTTGAAAAAAAATTCTTTTATGTATATTAACAGTAACATAATAGTTTTAGTTATCTGCATGTTAGGCCCCATGCTACAAATTTTAGACACATATTCTTACTTAATTCTCACAAGGCTGTGCTGAGTTACAGAGTAGGATTATCCCTATCTTACAGAAGAGGAAACTAATGTTCAGAAAGGTTGAATCAGTCACTTGTTCAATGTCACATGGTGAGGTGGTAGCGGATCTGGGATTCCATCCTTGATTAGTTTGATTTTAGAGCCCATCATTTAATGATGCTGTTGTCCTCTCATTCCAAAGAGTTGATAAATGTACTCTCTAAAAAGCATTTTGAGAGTACCTTATCTGAGAAATGCTAGTATTTACTGCCTTTACTTCATGCAAATGTCTAATGATCAAATATTTGGTAGCAGATGTGAGCATCTGTATGCATTCCAGGAAACTCTCATATCATGATGTCATATTAAACTGGCCCCAACTGTCATCTACATGCAGCCAAGAGGTGATAGGGAAGAGTGAGAATGCAGATATGAAGAAACCATTGCTCTTGTAGACAGACCGATTTAGACTACAGATAGAATAAATGTGGTGTCCATCAGAAAGATTCATCCTATTATTATATCCTGCAGACATTCAGAACTCTAGAGCTGAAGTATTGGAAATAACACAGAAAGGACCCAAAGGAACACTGAGTCTCAGACAGCCTCTCTCTTGATTCCTCCTTTGCCTTGGCTTCTTTGTCCTCATTTCCTTCCCTTTTTGTTCATTATTTTTTATTTACATTTTTTTCTTCTTACATACACTTTTCAAGAATTTCTTACATACAGTGTAAGAAAACTTAAAAAATGATTAATACAAGTGTATTTGCTTGCCTTGCCTTTCCCAGACTATGAATTCTGGCATAGCCCATTTGACACTCCTTTTTCTCTCAAACCAGCATTACCCCTACTGGGTTCTATTATGCACATAACAGTTATAATTTTTCAGAGGAATGGGTTGTGCAAAGCAGAGATAAGACTGCTGAAAGAGTCAAGATTTATTGACCTGAAAGAGAAAAAAAGGCAGGAATTAGAAAGACTAACTTTCCTGCAAAACAAAAAAAAAATGATGAAAAGCATTACCAGTGATTAGTAAAGAAAAGTGTGTGGATTTCAAAATACCTGAATTTTCACCAGGAAACTAAGCTCTGTCAGTTAATACTCACCCACGCTTTTAATCAATAGCTCTTAAACAGAACAATCAAAATAAAACTTCATTAATTTCCATAATTATCTGCAGTTAGAAACTTAGCTGAATGTCAGTCCATGTGATTGAGCAATTTAATGTTTGTGCACCATTTAAGGCTGTTATCCATTATCAGTTGTTTGTGTATGTAGTAGCAGCTATGCTAGATGACTATGTCTTTACAGGTTGGACTAGTATAAAAATTATACATGAATGTCAAAATGATAATATTACGCTGTGTTTATAAAGGGAAGCCCCTTTATAAACTAAATATAAACAAGTTATATATTTGCCAAATGGCATGAGGTATGTCATGTACGAGGTATATAATTATATTATTAATGCATCTTACTCTAATATCTATGATCCAGGTAAATTGTGTTTACATCAGCCTTTTTTTTTTGAGTATATAGCTAGGTTGTGGAGATTATTGATAAAACTGCATACTTTAAAAAAAATAATTTTCTACTGTCTTGAAAAGCAAGGATTCTGTTTGTTGTAGTAAATCAATTTCTTGAATGCTTGGTAATTTTTTTGCATCTTCACTTCAGGAAGTGACATACACACACACATATATATGTGTGTGTGTGTATATATATATATATATATAGAGAGAGAGATTTGTTACTTATTTAAGGTACTGGCTGCCATGATTATAGAGACTGAGAAATCCCACTATCTGCTGTCTGTAAACTGCATACCCAGGAGAGCTGGTGCTGTAGTTTGAAGACCTGCAATCTGGTGAGCCAGTGATGTAGATTCAGACGGGGTCTGAAGACCTGAGAACCATCAGTGCTGACAGTGGAAGATCAATGTCTCTGCTCAAACAGTCTGGTCAAGTAAATCTGCCCTTCCTCTGCCTTTTTGTTCTATTGAAGCCCACAATGGATTAAATGATGCCCATCCACATAGGGGAAGGCCATCTGCTTTGCTCAACCCACCAATTCAAATGCTAATCTTCTCTAGAAACACCCTTGGAGACATACCCAGAAATGTTTAGCCAGCTATCTGGGCATCCCATGACCCAGCCAAGCTGATGCATAAAATTAACTTTCACATATAATATTTCCACTCTAGACTTCCTTTTAAGCTCCAGACCCTCATATTTAACTGTCTACTTGAACTCTCCTTGAATATCTTTAAAACTCCTCCAATTCTATGTATCCAAAACTGAACTCTCCATTTCCCCACAAGCCTTTCACATTCCCTACTCCTGTAAACAACACCAGCATCCATCCAGTTCCACAGCCAGGAACTCAGGGCCCATCTTTGCACCTCTGTTTCCCTCACCTCCTATACTTAGCCTCTTACCAAGTCCTTTATAACTTTTGAATCTGTCTAGTTCCCTCCATCTTCACTACTACTGCTCAAGTCCACAGACTTAGATTAGTGAAAAAATAATAAAACCCAACAATTATCGAAGGTTTATTATAAACCAGGGAGACAGTCTTTTAAAACTTTACATAAATTATCTCTTATTATCACCCTGCGTATTAGTTCCCTAGGGCTGACATAAAAATTACCACAAACTAAATGACTTAAAATAATAGAAATGTATTCTTTGCTAGCTTTGAAGGCTAGAAGTCAGAAATCAAGGCATCAGCAGGGCTGTGATCTTTTTGAAGCCTGTAGGAGAGGATCCTTCCTTGCCTCTTCTATCTCCTGGCGGTTCCAGGGATTTCTCGACTTGTGACTGTATCACTGCACTATCTGCTCTTGTCTTCATATGGTCTTTTCCTCTGCGCATGTGGCTTCCTGTCTTCTGTTTCAAATCTTCTGCCTTTTTCTTATAAGGATGTTTGTCTTCATATTTAGAGTCCACCTGGATAATCCAGGATGATCACTTCATTTCAAGATCTTTAACTTAGTTACCTCTGCATTCACAGGTGCCAGGGATTAGGAAGTGGATTTTTTTTTTTTTTTTTTTTGAGGGGAGTAGCATTGAACTCACTACCCTTTATGAAATAAGTATAGTTATTACTCCCACTGGATAGATGGGGCAATTGAAACTTAAAGAGTGTAAGGGACTTGCCCAGTGTCACACATTTAATAGGTTGTAGGGACTAAAGCTTCACATATACTTTCAGAGAAACGATTTCCATACTTTTCTGAAAGGAGTAACAGTTTCAAGTAAAGTAATTCATCCCTTGGATGTCAAATATTCCTTCTTCAATCTATTCATTACTAGACTATCCTATACCACTAGGAATAGGATACACCAGCATTTCCACCTCTAGGAATCCATTCATGGATAAATTTGTCACATCTGATGAAACTGTTCACTGCCACATCCTTTACAATAAAAGTTATGAGAAACAACCTTAATGCCCAGCAGTAGAAGATGTTTGAATCCACTATGGCACAGTCACAAAATGGGATATCACGTAGACCTCTTAAGATAAGGTTTGTCCAAATTAACACAGGAATAGAAAATCAAATACCACATGTTCTCACTTATAAGTGGGAGCTAAACCTTGGGTACTCATGGACATAAAGACGAGCACAATAGACAACTAGAGGAGGAGGGCAATGGCTGAAAAACTATCAGGTACTATGCTCACTACCTGGGTGACAGGATCAATCATACCACAAACCTTAGCATCACAAAACATACTCAGATAACAAATCTGCACATGTACCCCCAAATCTAAAAGTTGAAATTACAAATAAATAAATACAATGAGACTTGCCTATAGTTAATAATGGTGTATTATACACTTGAAGTTTACTGACACTAGATCTTACATGTCCTCACACACATACAAAAGAGGTTAATACGGGAGCTGATGGACAGGCCAAGTAGTTTGATTGGGGAAATAATTTCCCAATATATAGATATATCAAAATGTCACATCATACGTCTTAAATATATGCAACGTTTATCTGCCAATCTTACCTCAATAAAGCTGGAAAAATTAAAATAATAAAACTAGGCATGCCTTCATGCATCAGTATGGAAGAAATTAACTCAAGGTGCAGAACAGTGCATATAAAATGCAACAATTTTCTAAATAACACAAAAGAAACATATATATGCACTTTATAGATATTTGAATATATAGAATATTTTTGGAAAGATAAGCCAGAAATGTGTAACTGTGTTTGTCTCTGAGAAAAGAACTGTGAGACTGACTACAGGGAGAGAAAGAAAATGTAGTTTTCATTGTGAATTGTATTGTATTGTTTGAATTTATTTTGTGCTTGCATTACCTGAGAGAGAAGGAATATCTATGAGCTAGTTTTCACCTAATTTTCCAACTTGACCTCCAACTGAATCTCATCTTCCACCTAAGTCCTTGCTTCCCAACACACTGAGTACATCCATGTTGAGTGTATACACATGTGTGCACACGTGTATATCTAGTGTTCTATCATTGTGGACTCTGATGTTTTCTACATGTGTAAATCCTGTCTTTCAAAAACTTTTTTTTGGTGCAGCTTCCCTGGTCTTCAGTGTTGGAACCAACCACTCCTCCCTCTGCACTTAAAAAGCCCCTGTTCATCATACTTCGAATTGTGGTTATGCCCGCAAGTTGTTTGCCCTCATTAAATTAACTCCTAAAGGGAAGTGTGCATCTCGTTGGTCTCTGTGGTCCCCAAGGTATCAGAAACAAATCTTTGCTGAATGCTAATCATTAACTAAAAAATATTAAGCATAAGAGTTATCTAGGAAAACCTATGTTTTCTATGATATCCAATTGTAAGGGGACTAGAAGAAAATATGTAGCCCAAATATAGTAATTCTACTTTGCAAAAAAATACCTAAAGGAACAAAGAAGATCCCAAAAGCTTAAAATCCAATATTGTGTATCAAATTGGATTATTACAAGAGATGTAGGTGAAATACTTTAAATACATAATAGAGGTAAGAGAAGAAGAAAAAATGACTTCAGTTATAATTCAGGAAAGATCACCCTTGACATTTTTACTTGTTTGTTTGTTTTTAGCCAAAAAAAAACCTGGTTGCAAAATAGCTGAACAGTGATTTGATTATAGAGCAGGCTACTTCTCAGACTGGGACTAACACCCACCTCCACCTCTGTTGCCTCCTCACTACCTGCACTGAAGAGCTACATCAAGGCAGCTCACTCTATTGCTTAATAACCACATTTTTGTGCGTGCAAAATTTCCCAAATCATATTATAAAATGACTGTAATTTCTTTTTTGTTATTTACTTTTTACCATCACTTAAACCTATTTCCTCTTGTCCTTGTGATATGGGCATATAGAGGGCCATATTGCTCCATTTATTTAACTTTCATATATCCCAAAGAACTTCATATTAATTGATTATATACCACTGTACCTTCAATAAACAATAAAACCAATTTTTAAAATGCTTCTAGCATATTGCTATTCTGCTTTAATCTCAGTAAAAAGGCACACCTATGTCAGGCCTAAGTCATTTCTGTTGGCCTTGTAATAACATATAATAAAATAAAATCAATATACTAAAATAATTAAAAATGGTAGTGATTAAAAGTTTAGCTTACTGTTAATGCAGTTTCATATTCCTCAGCAGCTAAGTGTGCTAAGCCCAAGTAGTAAGAGGCTTCCCCTTCCATCTTTTTGTCACTTCCTGAAGTGAAGATGTAAAAAAATTACCAAGCATTCAAGAAATTGATTTACTACAACAAACAGAATCCTTGCTTTTCAAGACAGTAAAATATTATTATTTTTTAAAGTATGCAGTTTTATCAATAATCCCCACAACCTAGCTGTATACTGAAAAAAAAGGCTGATATAAACACAATTTACCTGGATCATAGATATTAGAGTAAGATGCTTTAACAATATAATTATATACCTTGTACATGACATACCTCATACCATTTGGCAAATATACAACTTGTTTATATTCAGTTTATAAAGGAGCTTCCCTTTATAAACACAGCCTAATATTATCATGTTGACATTCATGTATAATTTTTATACTAGTCCAACCTGTAAAGGCATACAGTCATCTAGCATAGCTGCTACTACATACATAAAACAACTGATAATGGATAACAACCTTAAATGGTGCACAAACATTCATACTCAATCACATGGACTGACATTCAGCTAAGATTCTAACTGCAGATAATTAGCAAATTAATGAAGTTTTATTTTGATTATGTTCTGTTTAAGAGCTATTGATTAAAGCATAGGTGAGAGTAACTGACAGAGCTTAGTTTCCTGGTAGAAAATTCCATGCGTATTTTGAAATCCACACACTTTTCTTTACTAATCACTGGTAATATGCTTTTCATCATCTTTTTTTTTTTTTTTTTTTTTTGCAAGAAAGTTAGTCTTTCTAATTCCTGTGGTATCTTACTAATTTTATTTCAGGAATTAACCACTTCTTCCCAAAAGCAAAATGTGTGAAGATATAACGTGGTTCAACATGACATACCTCATACCATTTGGCAAACATATAACTTGCTTATATTTAGTATATTAAATATAACATTGGCTTCCAATGTGACTAACTCCTAGCTAATGCAAATGCTGAGTGATCTAACCTTTGTTTTTGGTCTTTGGAAAGTAAGTGATATGGTTTTGATGTTTGTCCTCTCCAAATCTCACGTGGAAATGTGATCCCCAATGTTGGAGGTGGTGCCTGTGGAAGGTGTCTGTCATGGGGGCAGATCCCTCATGAATGTCTTGGTGCCATCCTCACGGGATGAGCTCTTGCTCTATTAGTCTACATGAGAGCTGATTGCTTTAAAGAGCCTATCATCTCTCTTGCTCCTTCTCTCGCCATATGACATGCCTGCTCCCCTTTGCCTTCTGCCATGATTGGAAGCTTCCTGAAGCCCTCACCAGAAGGAGATGCTGGCACCATGCTTGTACAGTCTGTGGAGTTTTAAGTTTAAAAAAAAAAAAAAAAAACTCTTTTCTTTATAAATTACCTACCTTCAGATATTCCTTTATAGAAATGCAAAATAGATGAATAGAGGAAGTATCCTTAGATTTCTGACCTCCACATTCCAACCATGAAGGATGTCAGCAGGAACAATATTTCACGCTGCATTCACTCTCACCACTCACCAAATAACCACTGCTGATCAGCAGCTCTTTGAAGACTTCAAGGAAATAGGACGGCAAATGCCAGTGACAGTATTTTTTCTTCTTTAGCTATTTCCCTTTCCCTGATTGCAGAGAATTACCCCTTCAAGATCTCATTTTAGCAGAGTTGATGATGCCAGTGATCCAGTAAGGGGAATTTTAACTCTTAAAATTCAGCTGGGCCCTAACTTTTTCTCTGGTATAGGATTATGGGTTCTGGGACTAGCGAAGGTAAAGACAGAATAGAAGAAAGAGGCTATGACAGGAAGCTACTTATCAGAGAGTTAAAAGTTGGCTGTATGTGGTATGTATTTTCTGTGTCAAGTGGTATAACTGTGTTAAAGCACTAGCAACTGGCTGGGCTGATATAGCACCATCATCTGCATCTAATTTTATGTGAGTGGAAGCTCAGCAAAGAGGAGAAAGGAAGGAAAACATCTATTGCTACTGATACAGTTTGGAAACACCAAATATTAGTTTTTAAATAATATTTAAACATGAGAACTTTTCTTATTCACTAATAAGAGACAAAGTTAAGATAAAGTGAAAGCAATAACATAACAGAGAAAAATGTCAGTAAGAATAGGATTAACAACAACCAAAAAGAAAAGGTTAGGTCTAAAATCTTGGCACTACTAAAATTGAGTGACACATCAAAACTGATGTTTTAGAGGACAGAGACATAAAGAGAGAGAAAATAAATAATAAAGAATAATTATGTAAGGTGTATGCTAACAAGTGTTCTAGGGAGAAAATAGAGCAGGGTAAGGGGAATTGGGAGAGCCAGGTGGGGGTCCAGAGGACAAAGCAGGTTTCAATATTAAATATGGTTATCAGAGTAGACTCCATTGAAAAGGTGGTATTCACAATAATGTGAAATTTAAAATACATAATAGAATTCAATTTGGGAAACTTGCATCTATGTGGAAATTAAAGATGCTCCTAAATGAACAGTGGGTCAAAGAAGATCACAAGATAAACCAAAAAATATTCTGAAATAGATGAAAATGAAAACACAACAAACCAAAATTTATGGGATAAAACTAAGATGTGCATAGAGGGAAATTTATAGCTATAAATGTCTATATTTAAAAATAAGAAAGTCCTTTCCATCTTATAAAACTAGCAAAAGAGGATACAACTACATTCAAATCAAACAGAGGGAAGGAAATAGGAAAGACTTGAGTGGAAATGAAAAAATAAAGAATAGAAAACCCATAGTGAAAATCAACACAACAAAAAATGATTCTTTGAAAAAGTCAACAAAATTAGCAAATGTTTTTTTTTTTAGATCAAAAAAAAAAAAGAAAAGAAAAGAAAAAGAAGAAACCCTTAAATTATTAAAATCAAGAATGAAAAAAGGTAAATAACTACAGACCTTACAGAAATAAAAAGGATTATAAGAGAATTTTGTGGACAATTACATACTAACAAGTTAGATAAACTAGATGAAATAGAAAAATTCCTGGAAAGATACAAACTACTGAAATTGACTTAAGAAGAAATCAAAACTTTGAAAAAATTCATAACAAGTAAAGTAACTGAATTAGTAATTTAAAAACTTCTCTGAAGAAAAGGCTAGTCAGGCACAGATGACTTCACTGGTGAATTTTTAAAAACTATTTTAAGAATTAACATCAATCTTTTACAAACTTTTTAAGCTTTTACAAACTTTTTAAGCAATTAAGAGAAAACACCTCCAAAATCATTCTATGAGGCCAGTATTATTTTGACATCAAACCAGATAAAGACATTAGAAGACAAGAAAACTATAAACTCATGTCCCCTATGAACACAGACACAAAAATCCTTAACAAAATTACTAGCAAAGCAAAATCAGTAACATATAAAGATTATACACCACAATCAAGTGGAATTTAGCCCAGCGATGCAAGGTTGGTTCAACATATGCCAACCAATCAGTATAATATACCATATTAATAGCATAAAAGACAAAATCATATGACCTTCTCAATAGAGGTAGGAAGAAAGCATTTTGCAAAATCCAACCCCTTTTCATGTTAAAAACCCTCAATAAACTTGGAATAGAAGGGAATTTTCTCAACATAGTAAAGAGCATCTACAAAAAACCCTCAAAAAACTTGGAATAGAAGAGAATTTTCTCAACAAAGTAAACAACATCTACAAAAAACCCTCAGTAAATATACTTCTGTTTAAAACTGTTGCACTAGAGGTTCTAGTCAGATAAATTAGGCAAGAAAAAGATAAAGCACACAGATAGAAAGGAAGCAGCAAAACTTTATTTGCAGATACCATAGTCTTATATACAGAGAATCCTAAAGAATCCATAACAAACTATCAAAGCTAATAAATGAGTTTAACAAGGTTGAAAGCTATAAGATCAATATAGAAAAGTCAGTTTTATTTCTACATACAGGTTATCAACAATCTGAAAATGAAATTAAGAAACAATTCCATCTGCAATAGCATCAAAAGAATAAAATATTAAAAATAAATTTAACAGAAGAAGGCAATTCTTCATGTACACTGACAACTATAAAACATCATTGAAACAAATTAAAGAATATTTAAATAAATGGACAGATAGCCCATATTCATGGATTGAAAAACTTAGTGTTAAGATGGCAATATTCCCCAAATTGATTGACAGATTCAATGCAATTCCTATCAAAATTCCACCTCCCCTTTCTGCAGAAATTGACAAGCTGATCCTCAAATTCACATGGAAATGCAAGTGATGAAAACAACCAAAGCAAACTTGAAAAAGAGCAGTATTACAACACACATTTCCCAATTTCAAAACTTACTACAAAACTAGAGTAATAAAATCTATGTATTCTTGTAGCTGTAAGTTAGACAAGAGAGATCAAGGCAATAGAATTGAGAATCCAGAAACAATCTTCACATTTATGGTTAAATGATTTTATATGGGGTGTCATTACAATGTATTGAGAAAAGAATAATATTTTCAACAATTATTAGTAGTACAATTGGATATCCACTTTCAAAATATGAAGTTGTACCCTCCTCACATCACATTTGCACACACACACACACACACACTTGAAAATAGATCATAAGTTTAAATATAGTTAAAACTATAAAACTCTTAAGGAAGCACTAAACATGGAAAGGAACAACCGGTACCAGCCATTGCAAAATGATGCCAAAATGTAAAAGACCATCACAAAGGAAGAAATCCGCATCAACTAACTATACCAACGAAGTTAATATCATAATGGTATGACCAAGTCTTTCACACATAACAATCTTAACCTTTTAAAATGTAAATGACTAAATGCCCAATTAAAAGACACAGACTGGCAAACTGGATAAAGAGTCAAGACCCATCAGTCTGCTGTATTCAGGAGACCATCTCACATGCAGAGCATTAATACATAGGCTCAAAATAAAGGGATGGAGGAAGATTTACTACAAATGGAGAAACAAAAAAAGCAGGGGTTGCAATACTAATCTCTGATAAAACATTTAAAACCATCAAAGATCAAAAGAGACAAAGAAGGCCATTAAGCATAATGGTAAAGGGATAAATTCAACAGGAAGAGCTTTCAATCTGGTCCTAAATATATATATGCACCCAATACAGGAGCAATCTAGATTCATAAAGCAAGTCCTTAGAGGACTTACAAAGAGACTTAGACTCATAAAAATAATAATGGGAGACTTCTAACACTCCACTGTCAACATTAGACAGATCAACAAGACAGAAAGTTAACAAGGATATCCAGGAATTGAACTCATCTCTGCAGCAAGCAGACCTAATAGACATCTATAGAACTCTCCACCCCAAATCAACAGAATATACATTCTTCATAGCACCACATCGCATTTACCCAAAATTGGACCACATAATTGGAAGTAAAGCACTCCTCAGCAAATGTACAAGAACAGAAATTATAACAAATTGTCTCGACCACAGCAATCAAATCCAGGAACTCAGGACTAAGAAAACTCAATCAAAACCAACTACATGGAAACTGAACAACCTGGGTTCTCTGAATGACTACTGGGTACATAATCTAAATGAAGGCAGAAATAAAGATGTTCTTTGAACCAATGAGAACAAAGATACAACATACCAGAATCTCTGGGGACATTTAAAGCAATGTGTAGAGGGAAATTTATAGCACTAAATGCCCACAAGAGAAAGCAGGAAAGACTACAAAATTGACACTCTAACACTGCAATTAAAAGAACTAGGAGAAGCAAGAGCAAACACATTCAAAAGCCAGCAGAAGGCAAGAAATAACTAAGATCAGAGCAGAACTGAAGGAGATAGAGACAATAAAACCCTCCAAAAATCAATGAATCCAGGAGTTGTTTTTGAAAAGATCAGCAAAATTGATAGACTGCTAGAAAGACTCACAAAGGTTTGGCAGGAAGAATCAAATAGACGCTAATAAAAATGATAACGGGATATCACCAACGAATCTCCACAGAAATAAGCAAACCACCATCAGAAAATACTATAAACACTCCTACTTGCTAAATAAACTGGAAAATCTAGAAGAAATGGAATTTCCTGACACTTACACCTTCCAAGACTAAACCAGGAAGAAGTTGAATCCTGAATAGACCATTAATAGCAGGTTTGAAATTGAGGCAGCAATAATTAATAGCCTACTCAACCAAAAAAAGTCCAGGAATCAGATGGTGGATTCAATAGCCGAATTCTACCAGAGGTACAAGGAGGAGCTGTACCATTCCTCTGAAACTATTCCAATCAATAGAAAAAGAGGGAATCCTCCTTAACTCATTTTATGAGGCCAACATCATCCTGATACCAAAGCCTGGCAGAGACACAACAAAGCACTTTAATCAATATCCCTGATGAACATCGGCGCAAAAAATCCTCACAAAATACTGGGTGTCCGGATTCAACAACACATCAAAAGCTTATCCATCATGATCAAGGCTTCATCCTGCGATGCAAGGCTGGTTCAACATTCGCAAATCAATAAAACATAATCCAGCATATAAACAGAACGTAAAGACAAGAACCACATGATTATTCAATAGATGCAGAAAAAGGCTTGACAAAATCTCAACAGCCCTTCATGCTAAAAAACGCCAATAAATTCGCATGATGGAACGACTCTCAAAATAATAAGAGCTATTTATGACAAACCCACAGCCAATATCATACTGAATGGGCAAAACTGAAACCCCTTTGAAAAACTGGCACAAGACAGGATGCCCTCTCACCACTCCTATTCAACATAGTGTTGGAAGTTCTGGCTAGGCAATCAGGCAAGAGAAAGAAATCAAGGGTATTCAGTTGAAAGAAAAGAAGAAGTCAAATTGTCCCTTCCTTGCAGATGACATGACTGTATATTTAGAAAACCCATTGTCTCAGCCCAAAATCTCCTTAAGCTGATAAGCAACTTCATCAAAGCCTCAGGATACAAAATTAATGTGCAAAAATCACAAGCATTCTTATACACCAGTAATGACAAACAGAGGAGCCAAACCATGAATGAATTCCCATTCACAATAGCCTCAAAGAGAATAAAATACCTAGGAATCCAACTTACAAGGGATGTAAAGGACCTTCAAGGAGAATCACAAACCACTGCTCAGTGAAATAAAAGAGGACACAAACAAATGGAAGAACATACCATGCTCATGGATAGAAGAATCAATATCGTGGAAATGGCCATACTGCCCAAGGTTATTTACAGATTCAATGCCATCCTCATTAAGCTACCAATGAGCTTCTTCACAGAATTGGAAAAACTGCTTTAAAGTTCATATGGAAACTAAAGAGCCCGTGATTGCCAAGACAATCCTGGGTCAAAAGAACAAAGCTGAGGCATCACGCTACCTGACTTCAAACTATACTACAAGGCTACTGTAACCAAAACAGCATGGTAATTGGTACCAAAACAGAGATATAGTCCAATGGAACAGAACAGAGTCCTCAGAAATAATACCACACATCTACAGCCATCTGATCTTTTGACAAACCTGAGAGAAACAAGAAATGGGGAAAGGATTCCTATTTAATAAATGGTGTTGGGAAAATTACAGCCATAAGTAGAAAGCTGAAACTGATCCTTTCCCTTACCCTTATACAAAAGTACTAATTCAATATGGATTAGAGAGACTTAAATGTTAGACCTAATACCATAAAAATCCTAGAGGAAAACCAGGTAGTACCATTCAGGACATAGGCATGAGCAAAGACTTCATGTCTAAAACACCAAAAGCAACGGCAGCAAAAGCCAAAATTGACAAATGGATCTACTCAAACTAAAGAACCGCACAGCAAAAGAAACTACCATCAGAGTGAACAGGCAACTTACAGAATGGGGAGAAAATTTTGCAATCTACTCATCTGACAAAGGGCTAATATCCAGAAACCTACAAAGAACTAAACAAATTTACAAGAAAAACAAACAACCCCATCAAAAGTGGGCAAAGGATATGAACAGACATTTCTCAAAAAGAAGACATTCATACAGCCAACAGACACATGAAAAAATGTCCATCATCACTGGCCATCAGAGAAACAAATCAAAACCATTAATGATATCATCTCACACCAGTTAGAATGCATGTATCATTAAAAAAGTCAGAACAACAACAGGTGCTGGAGAGAGGATGTGGAGAAATAGGAACACTTTTACACTGTTGGTGGGGATTGTAACCAGTTCCCAACCATTGGCGGAAAACAGTATGGCGATTCCTGGCTGATCTAGAACTAGATGCACCATATGACCCGCCATCCCATTACTGGGTATATACCCAAAGGATTATAAATCATGCTGCTATAAAGACACATGCACACGATGTTTACTATGCACTATTCACAATAGCAGCACTTGAATCAACCCAAAATGTCCATCAGTGACAGACTGATTAAGAACGCACATATACACCATGGAATACTATGCACCATAAAAGGATGAGTTTGTGTCCTTGTAGGGACATGGATGCAGCTGGAAACCATCATTCTTAGCAAACTATCACAAGAACAGAAAACTAAACAATCGCATGTTCTCACTCATAGGTGGAACTGAACAACAGATCACTTGACCGGAAGGGGAACATCACACACCGGGCCTATCATGGGGAAGGGATTGCATTGGGAGTTATAATTCCGGATGTAAAATGACGAGTTGATGGGTGCTGACGAGCGCTGATGGGTGCAGCACCAACATGGCACGCGACACATATGTAACAAACCTGCACGCTATGCACATGTACCCTAGAACTTAAAGTATAATAATAAAAATAAAAAAAAAAAAGACCAATGAGGAAAAAAAAAAAACAAACTCTTAAGCACAGGAGTAAATCATTGTGACCTTGTATTGGTCAAAGCCGTCTTAGTGATGATATCAGAAGCAAGAACAGCAAAAGGAAAACTAGATGAACTGAACTTTATCAAAATTAAAAACTTGTACTTCAATGAATACCATCAGAAAGTGAAAATAAAACCCACAGAACAGGAGAAAATATTTTCAAATCATATATTTAACGAAAGACTTGTACATAAAATATACACGGAATTCTTAAAACTCAATCATAAAAAAAAAATTTAAACCAGGCAAAGAATCTGAACACAAATGTCTGCAGAGAAGATATCCAAACGGCCAAGAAGCACATGACAAAAAACGCTCAATGTTACTGGCCAACAGGGAAATGCAAATCAAATCCACAGTGAGATACCACATTACACCTACTAGGATGAGCATAATGAAGAAAATAAAAGTAACAAGTGCTGGTGAGGAAGTGGCTAAACTGAAACCTTCATGTATTACTACTGGAAATGTCAAATGGTGAAGCCACTTTGGAAAACTGGCAGCTCCTCAATAAGTTGAACACAGTTGTCATATAACCCAGTGATGCCACTCCTAAGCATACAATCAAGATCTTTGAAAAGTTGTACACAAATGTTCATTCTAGCATTATTCATAATAGGCAAAAGGTGGAAACAACTCATATGTCCATCAACTGATAAGTGAATAAAGAAAATGTGGTATAACCATGCAATGGAATGTGATTTGGCCCTACATGACGGATGAACCTTGAAAACATTATGTTAAGTAAAAGGTGTTGGCTGATGCTACATTTGCGCATTACACCAATGTACCCTAACAAAGGAGTTGGCTGACAGTTGGTGTCAATACCCCTTAAATACTATGTGAACCAATGTGAGGGGCATGCTTTATTTGGGTAATCATCAGCTTGCTCCTTCAGGCTCCCTGATCAATGTAGGAGACAAGAGTAACGGGATACTTTGTCCCAGAATATTTACCCTCTTTAAGAGCTCTGAAAAGTATTGTGCAATCCTTTAACCTATGTACTTTCTTCGAAGAAAAATGTGGGGACAAATATTTATTGGTTTTAAAAGACATTAAAAACTATAACAGCGTAAGAAGTAAGTCTTCTCTTGTTCTCCTGATCTGATCTTTGGTAAGCAAGAGATGCTTTTTGAAAGAAGACTGCTTGACAGGCTCTGACTGTTGGCAGAGACCCAAGGAACTTTTCTTTCTTTGTGAACTACCTTAAAACTTAGCAAAGTAAACCTAAAGTAATGTATCTTTTCCTAATCAATGCATTCCTTTTCATTGAAATTCCATGTAACTTTCCATGTGACTAAAGTTTGCTGCTGAAATTGATCTAAGAGCTAACTATGTGTTTACCCTTTTGGGGGAAGATACTAGACCATTTATACAAAAGTAGTTCATTTAATGAGATGCATCTTTCAGGGGGTGATTTCCTGTGAGTATGTTGCCTAATATTATTGAAAGAAGTTACAGAGAGACTAAGCTGTTTATTTTTACTCTTTAGTAAATTAAAATCACACCCAGGAAATCAGTCCTGCTCACTCTAAATAAGCCATCTATTATTTAATAAACCAATCAATTAAATATATCCATGAGCTAATACACTTTAGTTCAGGAGCATAACTTTTATCTTTTTCTCCTTCACGAAAAGGCTACTTTATTAATAAATTACTATATGGTAACAAAATATCCTTGCATTTCAGAAATTAAAAGCTTATAAGAATATGTTCCAAATTTTTTCTTTGTATTTTACATGTACAGAAATGATACAGACTATGAAAGACACGAGCAGCTCTCATAGAAGCATTTTCACTGCTTTAAGTGTACATATACATCACCTGGATATCTTGCTAACCTGGGGATCCTGCTGCAGTAGGTCTAGGGTGGGACCTGAGACCCTGGCTGTTATAACATGCTGAAGCTGCTGGTCTAAAGGCCACATTTGATCTAAAATATATTACAGTCCTATTTTCCTGTTACTGATAACTAAATATATAGCATATTTTCCTTGTTACCTGACAATGGGGAATGTGCAAACAATGAAAGGTCTCTAAGACTCCAAGGAATATACAACCACATACACACATGCACATTGCACATACCCACGCTTAACTTTTGCAGATGATCTTACCTTCTCACTTTAGGTTCTTTGTTTTACAGCACTACCCCCAGTGGATTGTAATTTTGGAGATAAAGCTTTCAAGAAACTAATGGATTTCTTGTTGTCAGCACTAAGACACCTCCGTTTTACAGTGAAATTTGAAAGTAAATTGATGGCATTTGTCTTTGCATTTCATAGGAAATAATCACCCTAACACTTGACGATTTTTACTTCACTCTTGGGAGAACCAGTGTCTACCCATTAAAGAAAACAATGTGAGAGTGTTCTTTTCCACCCACCTTCTTTGGCTATTTCAGAAGCTTTTATTAGAATTTTGATGGCCTGTTTGTATTCTTTATTTTGCAGCATTTTGTCTGAGAGTAATCTGTAAGTCCTCAGGAGACTCTCACAGGCCAACAAGTTGAGAGAGCGGCCTGTCTCATCCTTCCATATCCGCCCCTGCGTCAATTGATGGAATGCTTCATAATGCTCAGCAGCTTCCAGAAGCTGACCTGAAGAATAAAAGCCATTCATAAGTATAAAGCAGAGGTCAGAATGTGTTTTCAGAAACTTTGCATAAATTTTAGCTTTACTATTAAATGGAGAAACACCATGGATTATGGTGAAGGATTTCTAAGGCTGAAGATGAATTAAACTGGGAAAGGAGCTATCTCTAATTGGACCTCAGTTTCAGCATGAATTTTAGATAGACAGCTGCAAGAGGGAGGGATGTACTCTGGCTAGTAGAAATTTACTGGGCTTGCATATGTTTAGAGAGGGTGTAAAAGGCCAGCAATGATTATTAATCACCATCATATTGACTAATATTTCTTTAACATTATGTATGCCATGCATCCTGCCATGTGCTTTATATGTATTTCTCATTTTATCTTCAAAACAATCCAATGGAGTGGGACTGTTCTGATTTCCTATTACAGAATAGAAAGCCAAAACTTAGTAAGGTTAAGAATTTTGCTCAAGATGGCAAGTCTAGTGCTATAATATCCAGGAAATCTGACTCTAGAGCTGATACTATCAACCAATATCCTCTACTGCTTTCCGAACAGATGGCAATTTCATCATGCTTTTTTTCTTTTCTTTTCACTTTGTCACTCAGGCTGGAGTGTAATGGTGCCATCACAGCTTACTGCAGCCTTGAACTCCTGAGCTCAAGCAATCCTCCCACCTCAGCCTCCCAATTTCATCATTCTTAAAAAAGAATGCATCCATTATAAACTTCAAATTCAAACATTATGGCTCCTTAAACTGCTTCTCGGCCGGGCGCGGTGGCTCACACCTGTAATCCCAGCACTTTGGGAGGCCGAGGCGGGCGGATCATGAGGTCAGGAGATCGAGACCATCCTGGCGAACACGGTGAAACCCTGTCTCTACTGAAAATACAAAAAAAGTAGCCGGGCGAGGTGGCGGGCATCTATAGTCCCAGCTACTAGGGAGGCTGAGGCAGGAGAATGGTGTTAACCCGGGAGGCGGCAGAGCTTGCAGTGAACAGAGATCCCACCACTGCACTCCAGCCTGGGCGACAGAGCAAGACACCGTCTCAAAAAAAAAAAAAAAAAAAAAAAAAAAACCGCTTCTCAAAGTTTGACTGGACTTTCCAATGAGGTTTTTGTATATCCTATTTAGCTTTGAATAATTAGAATGTAACTAACTGCCTTTTTGGGGATTTTACCGTATAATAAAATCCAAAATATATCTTCTCCAAGCTTAAACTCTAAATTAGCTGTAAGTAATTTCTTTCCTTAAAATATGAGCAAGCATATTTCTAGAAGAGGAGTCTGCAGCTCCATACAGTGGCTTTAGTATTTTACTTGTTCATTTCCTCATGGGAATGCTCACAATATCCTGAAATGTAAATACTCTTTTCTGGTATTGGAGTTACATAATTGGAACTGATATAAAGAACACTTACATCTAGGCACACCAACCATAGTGGTTAAGAGTGAGTGTGGGCTCCAAGCAGATGGCCTGTTCCTATCCCAGCTTTCCCAGCTTTTGTTTAGCCTCAGGCTAATTACTGCCCTCTGTGTGCCTTACTTTATTCTTCTGCAAAATAGGATTACTGTGTAACTTTTCAAGGTACTATTGTGAGAAATGAATTCATGCATGTACCATTATACGTTACAGGGCACCTGCTCAGGAAACACAGCTAATGTGATCAGTTGGTACAGTAATAATATCTTCAGAAACTCCAGCAGGCAAACTGAAATATAGCCACTAATTTATTATGTTTATTAAGTATAACTTACTCTTCCCACAAAAAACAAAAATTAGTTGAGTCCCTATAACAATATTATCATGACATATTAAATTAACCTATGCAGGTTATATTAGACTCAATATCTTTCCTCAAATGAATTTCATTGAATAGTGTTGGTTGGAGCTGCTTCCATGACTATTGCATATGATTTCTTCCTATTTGTTGCATTGAATTTGTTACCAAAATTAGTATTAAAGAATGCACATAGAAATAAGAATAGTATTCTCAAAGAAAAACAACCAGTGGTGGTGGGTAATCAGTAAACAGTCTGTAAAAATTCAGGGGACAGTCCAGGCACAGTGGCTCACACCTATAATCCTAGCACTTTGAGAGGCTGAGGCGGGTAGATCACGATGTCAGGAGTTTGAGACAGCCTGGCCAACATGGTGAAACCCTGTCTCTGCTAAAAATACAAAAAATCAGCTGGCTGTGGTGGTGCACACTTGTAGTCCCAGCTACTCAGGAGGCTGAGGCAGGAGAATCGCTTGAACCCAGGAGGTGGAGATTGCAGTGAGCTGAGATCGTGCCACTGTACTCCAGCCTGGCAACAAAGCAAGATTCCATCTCAAAAAAAAAAAAAAAAAAAAAAAAAAAAAAAAAAAAAGAAAAATTCAGTAGACATGGACAGTCTAAGTCCTTGCTGAGCCACGCAGGGGGGCATGTTAGCGAAGATACATACAGAAAGGGCAATGTGTACTGCAGATTTGTTTATAAATTTATATTATGAAACTTTCATATGATAGGAGACTGCAAGCCATAGGGATGATTTTATATAAGTCTATCTTGTTACATGAACAAGTGTTTACAATAAGTAAATATATTAGGAAATATAAACAAATTTAGAAAGCATTATCAGTGCTATATCTGGGAGGTAGGATTATGGGTAACAGATGGTTTCTTTTTTGATTTTCTGTTTTCTTTTTCTTGATTTTTTTTTCTGTTTGCTTATTAGCATTTCCTAAAGTTTCCATCATCAAAGCATGTTTATTTTGTCATCAGGATATACAATGAAAGTCATTTAAGAAATAATGCTCAGTCCCTTTTTCACATTGATACAAATACTCAAGGTTGAAGTTCATGGCTCTCATCTATCTTTACTTCTAGCTGACACTTTTTTCTTACCTTCCAGAAAAACAGGCATAATTTTTCATCTCTCCCATGTAGCACCTCTTACCAGAAACACCTTGCTCCAAATACCCACGACCCTCATTTTTAAAAACTAGAATGGAGCATTGACATATTTGTGCGTTATATTTCCTCTGTTAACTGTATTTCTGCCTATGAAGTATACCACTGTAGCCCTGGAAAGATGTATACAAGAGTTCCGTTTCTTTTTTCATCTAGTGTCCATCTATTCATAAAGTACAGACACGTATTTCTTTTTGGCCATGTAAGTAGGGAAAGGAGGATATAGAATGCTGTGAGAAAAACTGATAGTTCCAGAATAGATAGGGATCATAAAGGATGTGAAGCTCTGGGTAACTCAATTAGAATTAGATGCAAATGAGGTATAATGATGTCAATAGCAAATGAGAACAGATATCCATCTCCAAAATTTGATCTATATGGGGGCAGAAAGGGAAGGTGAGGGGAGGGTCGAGTAGGAAAAGAAGAAGTGGAAGAAATCAGGACAAAATGGGAGGTGGGAAGAGTGGAGTGAAGGCTGGGGCTGTGACTTCATATTCCATATCAGCCAGATGTCCTCTGTGTTATGTTACTGGGTCTTGGGTTGCTGTTAGGTATCCTGGATAAGGCTGCCAAAGCAGGAGTGAAATGAGGATTGTCCTCAGGACACTGGTTTCATCTGGTGCCTTCAGAAGGCAACCTTGGGATGGTTAGAAATAATAGTAGTCTTTTCAGTTGGATTTGCTTTTTGCTAGAGCTGCAGGGCTAGTATCAATGTACTACTTAGCTTATGGTTATTGGCCAAAGTTCAGCTCTCAGAAGGGTCTGTTTGGAGTCTTCCCTGAGGTAGGAGCTTGAGATGCTTGGGTAAAAGAGAACAGTGACCTACTCTTTCATGAAGGTCTATTAGGTGCCAGTCAAAATGCAGGGCTTTTCTCCCCCCTACACATTAACTTACTGAACATTCCAAAAACTGGTGAAGTATATATGATTGTTGCTTTTTCACTAAAGAGGAAACTGAGACTCACAAAGTTTATATGACTCAAGTATATGCCCCAGATTTATCATAAGTGATGATTAGGATTTAAACCCAAGGTCACCAAAAGCCCACACAACTGGTTCCACCACATCAGATACTAGTAAACAAATAAAGAGCCAGGAAACTTAGGTGGAGTGAGATAAATTCTCTGGACATGAATCTCTTGTGTTAAAAATGATGACCAAATTTGCATGATTCCTAGTCGCTTCCAGTTCTATAATTCTCCAACTTTGCTCAGGCCACCATAGGTCACCTTTAAGAAAAGCACAGATGTGAGCCCCTGATGTGCTTCTGATTGGTCTTTCTGAAGAAGCAGTTGTATAACCAGCTGTTTCTGAATTCCCTGCTCTCTTCTAAGCCATGCAGTGACATCTGTGGGGGGCTCTGGAATTCTGTGGGTACCCTAGACTCAGGCACCTGTGGCCTCATCTCACTATTCATGGTTTCACTTCCCCCTGCTTCACCATTTTCCCACAGATGAGGTCAGTGGGGTCCTGATTAGTACTATTTTAAATGGAGGTCCCTACTACACAGAAGTAGTTTTCCAGTCCTTCTTATATGTAGGGATTCATTTCTAAAAGCATTTGGTGGCAGTAAATAAGTCAGCAAGAAAATAAGCCAGCAAAGATTTGATCCAAATGACCACAAGCACACAAATGACTTATCTGCAATTTCTAAAGGCTGGCCAGAATTTAAAGCATATATTATGATATAGTAGAATATTTGATTTAAAAATATTAAAAGATATGCCCATGCTATGAAGAGAGCATAATAATTTAAATATGCAAGCATTTCCCTTTAAGCATGATTAACAGTGATATGATTTCCATCCAATGTCTATTTCCAACTGTGAATTGGAGTTTTAAAATCATCTTGTTTTCTGAGTAATCATTCTGATATTAATTAAGACTAGACATTTATTAAGATATAATGCATACTGCTTTTATCTGAAAATTTTAAATTCAATTTACCTGAGAGAAATATTATAAAAGACCTCAATATGGTGATCACTTTTACTAAGCTAAATATAAATATCAATGTAGATAATGAATCAGATTTTCTCACCCAGCTCATAGCATTCCTTTATAACTTCTACAAAGTGTTCATATTTAGTCTACCTTTTGGCACCAAATAAACTTTAACACAACAGGATCTAGAAATCTCACTTGGTTCTGATGTCAATCTTTTAGAAGGACAAGAACAAGTGTTTAAGTGTCCAAGGTCTGTCCTCCTCTGGAATTATCAAGTGTTGACATTATTTTCCATCAAGGAATAGGGACAGCAAAAAGAGGAATAATTTTACCAATGTATCACAAATATAAAAGTTCACAGAAAACAGGACAAAAAAGAAGGCCTGGGGACTATTCACAGGTATGAAAGTCTTGGTAGGGGAAAGTGAGTTTTCTCATGGTGCACCAGGAATTACCCGCAGATCTTCATCATCACTGTGAGTAACCAGATCACAGTGGTAACCACAGTAAGGAAGACACACTAACTGCTGAATTAAAGGCCTGCATGCATGGCTCTATAGCAAGCACAAGTCCAGACAGTCCACCAACATTTCATGTGAACCAGGGAAGAAAATAGAGCCAAAATGTTTTGTTGGAGAGGCTGGGGATGGCCCTCCACAAATACCCTAAGTAGTCAATTTATTTCAATAATATGAAGTAGGATCAGAAAACACATCTTAGGAGAACACTGTGAACAACTGCATTAAACAAGAGTATCCAGGTATGAATAGAAGTAGCCTAAACCTAGTTTTGTTTTGTTCATCAATTATATGACATCTACATAAACAATGAGGAGTTTGGCATGCATTCATAGTTTTTCAACTAAAGGAACGAGCACTCAAAATAAAACTACTACAAGGGAGTTTTACTTTATCTAAAGCCCACTCAGACAAGAAATCCATCCATTTATTTAAAAACACAAACAAAACCCAAACAATGTTGTAAACTGTAAAATGCTTGGTAGGATGTTAAGACAAACACGATGCAGGGAAAATAAGATTTTATATAGTTGGGTATTATCCAAATTCTTGCTTACCCTCTTCCCTGCACAACATCTCTGAAAGTTTATAGATATTTGTTGTATCACAGCAGATGTCTAGAACAAATATTAAGCAAAGGAGAATGTATATGATCTCTCCCATTTTAGTTTTTTTTTAAAGTAGGAAGATTGACTAGATATTAACACAAATGGGTTTAAATGTGAAGCTGCCATAAAAGCAGGAACATAAATGTAATTCTCCCAGCCGCTATTTTGATGCACATTTTTGATTCCATGAATATTTTATGAAATGGCCCAAACTAAAGCCATATAACATTCCTGCATTACTGATGCTTGCGCCCGTAAGCTACGAACATTAGAGGCATGATTGAGTGCATTAAAATGAACTCATTCAGCAGTGCATTGATTACTTGAAGGGGGAGGGAAACAAAAAAAGAAAAAAAAGGAAAAAAAGAAGTTGCTCCACTTAAGAAAACAGCATACAAATCTAAAGTTTGCAACATAATAAGGGCAAAAACAAGTTTAAATAAAATAATATGCCATAAATACAGCATGACTCTGTCCAGATCTGACATTAATTAGATAAGGTGTTAATTATGTCCAAAGATGGCTGCTGGTATTGTTCAGGTAATTTAAAATGTCACAATCTCTAAGACACATAGACTGGTCTGTTTTAGCTCCATGCATCAGCAATTCTGAAAATAGGTAATTATTTCCTTTTCTATCGACTTGTACATTTGCCAGTAAAAACAATGCTGCAGAAACAATTGCATGAAAATAATTTGACAGATCCATAAGACCTGTTTCTTCAGCAGCACTGGTATAAGTCTTAAGCATATTTAGTTCGAAATTGTGCACATTTGCTGAAGACTTTAGGGAAATATTCCACTTTAGTTTAAAACAACAACCTAAAGGAACAATAAAGCTTTACGTGTATTATATTACATTTTAATCTGGAGCTACTGGACATCTTTGGTGCAAATTACCATTCTGTACAACAGAGAGATAAAATCTGCTAGAAGCAATATTGAACAGTAGCAAAAAGAGAAAAATGTTATTGCCCCTTTGTAAAAACAAAAGACACTGCTTTCCATGTTGTCTTAACTGCATGAACAATTTATACTATCTTAAGGTTTTTACATTCAATTATGATAATTATAACAGCACTACAAATGCTGAAATAGTTAAGGGCTTGCCACACTTCCAGCGGAAACTATCACTTTCAAGGGTTTATCTCCTGTCACAAGAGATTTGTTGTGCACTATAACCCACTGCACACCATTGCAAAACGGAATGCTGGAAAACAAAGATTTTGTTCGGTAACTCAATAGCATCCCTAATAAACTGAGAAGAAAATGTGCCCATAACTTTTGAGTAGCTACTTTTAGATATTTAGAAGAAATGTAAGATGCTAGTTTAAAAACGGAATCCTCTCTTTACCATTTGGAGTGCTGATTTCAAGTGGACATTATAGGAATGCTACCACACACCAGTTAAAGAGTATCGGTCATATTGACCAGACAATGAAAACAATCCCATGTAGACAGGTTTGGGAGAACCTCATCCAGGCTTTTATTACTGATGTTGGAAATAAAAGTTCACTTTTTTTAAATCCAGAAATTTGCCTGGATCTCCAAAATATTCTGGAGGAAGTGTTATTAATTGTTGCTGTTTATGATTTTAGACAGCTGAATTGTGGCCAGTAAGCAAGTCTGGCTGCTCTTGGTCAACAAACCTCCAACAGTTGGTTTCAATTTAAGTTTTGTGATTTCTAAAGATTAAGTATTAGGCAGCTTACTCTTAAAAGAGCATAACTGGAGGTATCAAAATTACTCAAAAAATTTATTTTAAAAAAGTAACACATGTGTATAATGTATAAAAAGTAAAAAATTAATATCAGCCATTATGAACCTTGTATAGTTGGTAGAGTTGACTATTTTCCTTACATAATAAATTGTTTTACTTTAATGTTCCCACCTTATCTTAAAACACTAAGTAAAAAGTGTCGATAGGTATAAACATCTCAGGAGAAATAAAGTTAATATTGACATTAGATCAACCATTGAATTATATTTGCACAAGCCTTAATCAATAATATAATTTTTACTTGAATTAGATATTGCTCATGCTTTTATATAAACCACATTCAATTTGATTTCTACATGTTTATGTGAGCAAAGAGAAAGGTATGGAAACATCTATGCCAAAGTATCAGTATTGATTATTGAAGATGGTGATGAGGAGAGTGAGGAGAGTTAACTTTTCCCCTCTACTTCTATGTTTTGATGTATGACTAATGTGTTATTTTGGATATTATGACAAAACACAAAAAACTGAAAATAAGATATTTAGATGAGTATGGAGGGAGAGAAATAATGTTAGTTGAACTTTTACTATGTGCCAGGCATGACAGTAGCTGCTGCTGCTCTTTCTCTGTGTGTGTGTGTATGTGTATGTGTGCCTGTCTGTGTATAATCTTACTTCACTTACCTTCAGGTGTTAGTATCTTTTTGAGATGAGGAAACTGAGCCTCAGGAATTGTCTTGCCTAAATTCACATACTCAGTAGGTGGCGAACCAATGTCCAAAGCCCACTGTGGCTTTACTTCTTCAGGGTCACTCCCCTTTTTAGAAAATGGGTCAAATATTTAACATCAAAGCCAGAGACCAAGTTTTGGCCATCTGCCCCAGTGATATCATTGGACCATTCACACACTGCTTCTGAGCTTCCTTTCCTTAACAATTCTGAAGCATGGACAACTATGCCAAGCTCCAGATGTGGTTGCAACGGATGTGAAACAATTTTCAGCACCTTGCTCAGTGCCTGGTGCTTCACAGACATCCAGTAACTTTTCACGTGGAGTTATCTAGTTTTTTTTTTTAATTTTCAAGTTTGCAATTTGTTGTGAATCTGGATGGGTCTTTTATAGGGAATACCTTAAAAGTTAAATGTTATGGAATAATATCACTTTTTCAGATTAAATGCCAGCTGAGGCACTAATTGGAAACAGCACACTTCATCCAACTCTAACACAATACATAATCCTTACACTCCTGGTCAGTTGTATCTCTGAAGAGAGATTTTAGGGGCAGTGCCTCTTCTTAGACAGAGGAAATACTGCCTCCTGAACAGTTTAATTCAGTGTAGCAAGAACGGTGGGCTCAGTGCCACTGTTCAAGACCTCCTTGCAAAGCTTTGAAAAAAGAAAAACTTGCTGCAGAGCGGGCACCTTTGAATGAGGCTTCCTCTCAGTGCTACTCGTTAAGCAGTAAATAATTAAAACACCCTGAAAAAGACAGGTAAAATACAAGCAGCAATGTCAGTATCACAGACATGAAAGAGAAGGGGAAGAAAATGAATTGAAAAAAAAAAGAAGCAATGAAATAATTCATTTGAAGCTCTAATAAAGTTTCATTTGCAGTCTTGTTTAAAGATATATCAGACTTTAGGGATGTAACCTAATTACATTTTTATTCTAAATTCCATTCAAAGATCTTGGACTTTGATTCTTTAACATAGATCAAACACGGTATAATTTTCTTGTGGCTATCAATACTTAAAAAGGATCTCTTCATTAAATACTATAAGGTCTTATGAACATGTACACATAGTAGATGAAGAATAAACTGACATGCCCCAAAAAGTGACAATTAATTTATGTAGAAATAGGAATGCTAATCCACTTCTATAAGAAAGTTTTTAACTATCAAATTCACTTTCATTCAAGTATAAAGTGACTCAGTTTCTACACTGGTCTAGTGTACCTTCGAAATGTTTACTAGGGCTAGCTTTCTAAATCCATTCTTGGAATCTACTCTGAAAAATGAAGTGTGCACATAGTGGCAGCGGGAAGTAGCCTCAAAATCACACAGACATTAAAAAGGAGGTGCTTTCAAGAGACCTGCAGTTTGAGTGTTAGTGAAGGGTATATGACAATCATCAATGCTTTACACTTAGGAACTAGTTTCATTGGCTTTATTCCATGTTGTTACTAGGAAGTCTGAATGCAATAATGTGTTTGCTCTTCCAGGGAATCATTTTGGAAAAACTTCTTCCAGAGGGACTTTTAAGATGCAAATTTGGGAGCAGTTTACAAATGGGGGAAATGAACAAGTAGGATTTCTTTTTTGACTATGAAGAGGAAAAATGCTCCCAATGAACTTGCTTAGTTGTACAAAAGATGTAACGAGACGGGAAAGTACACTAGGATTTAAACACCCAGATAGAGAAACCTACAGAGAGCTTTGGTCATGACTCAGCAGCAGCCATTGGGAGTTCTTGCTGGAGTTTTTGTTTGTTTGTGTTTTAATTTAATAAGATGTCCTTTATTAGTTTATGCCATTTTCTCTTGCAACACCCTAGACATAAAGGAGGCTTTATTGTTAAAAAATTTTTAAATATGATAGTAATTTTAAATAGAAAATAAGAGTTATTTAAAACCAAAAATAACCATATTATGCTTGTCAAAATCTATTCATAGCAAACAAAGATGTTATCATCTCACCATTTTTGGTACATGAATACAATACCAGATTAAGAAAGGCAGAAGAAAATTTTCACATTCACTCTATTTAGGGTGACCAGCTCAAGTTTACCCAGGGCTTTCCTGGATCTGGAATCCCCTCAGTCCCAGGCAAATTAGGGTGACACTACCCTACAACTGACCCAAAATAACAAAAGATTTTGAAAATGTAATGCAATAAAGCAAAAAAAAAAAAAAAAAAGATATTTAGCAAAAATACAATACAAGTTTAGTTATATTTAGGGCAAAACATATTGGCTGGCATGAATTAAACAACACAGGAAAAATCTTAAGTATCGCTGACACCACCATTAATCACTGAAAATGTACTTATTTTGGTCAAGTTTCATTCTATTCTATAATATATCCATGCATAATTTTTACACAGTGTAAAGGACTGAATACAATTTTTCTACATACCTAGATTATTTTATTAGAATGACATTCCATATTATTTATTTTCATAATCACATTTTAAAAGGCTGTACAATATTTTTGGGGGGATATACACTTTAATCATCTATCTGTCTAGTATTTAGATTACTTCTCTAATGTTTTTAACTATCTTAACATTTTTAGAACTGAAATTGATAGATAAGGGAGTGTGGCAAATTTTACGATTGTTAGGTTGGTGCAAAAGTAATTTCAGTTCTTCCATTAAAAGTAATGGTAAAAATTGCAATTACTTTTGCACTAACCTAAAACCATTTACCATATTACTTTCCAAAACCATTTAAATGATTCACATCATCATGAGCAGCAACACACATGTGTTACTTTAAGAAATCATGATTACTTTTTTGTCCCTATTATAAGAAGTGTTAAATGGTTCTTTACAATTATTCAATTTGATTTTTAGGAAGTTGATTATTTTTCTATGTATTCATTACTTACCATATTTCATCTTTGGTGAATTTTCTGTATTTTTGCCATTATATTATAGTTGCCGACATTTTTCTTACCAATTGATGGATACATAAAAAAATAATTACTTAAGCTGTATTATATATAATGCATATAAAGTTAATTTTTCTCTTTTTCCCTACCTCCTGCCCTATATCTGAATACTGATGCTGTCTCCTCTGCTGTAATGTCTGATAATCATCCTTTCTTTCAATTTATTCAGCCACATACCAACCCACTCTCTTCACCAGTCTGACTGACTCCTGTATCTTCCTTCTGCTTTTCATTTCCTCTGTTGTAGGTTACATCACCCACATTTGTTGAACAGCTCAACTCATATGACAAAAAAACCTGTTATAAATCTGGCCAATCCTGTCTCTTCCCACTGACTCAGTTTGCTGATCTTTTTCTCTTCAACTTTGCTCTCCACATCTATTAACCTTCATGGATTTAGTTTTCTTTAAAAACCATCCTTTATAATGTGTAATCTGAATAGGCTAAAATGACATCAAGGATTAAGTAATGAGGGAGTTATATGCTGGACCCACTGATAGAATGGGATACTCACTGAACATGACATGGGAAGCGTGGGCTAGGGTAGGGCTGAGGAGAGAAGGCCTGATAAAGGCAAATAGCCAGAACCGTTGGCAAATGGAAGAGGACATTAAAAAGGAGATATCTTTTTTTATTTATAATTTTGCCTGGGCGAGTCCTATTTCAGAAGCCTTTTCTTATCATACTTTTAATAAAATAAATCAAGAAAAAAAACCCAGAAGGTCGACTTTGTAAGTTCTCTGCTGAGCAAATCCTTGCATAAGGAGATGGTGTTGGGTAGTGGAAAAAACACTGAATCTAAGATCTAAAGACACAGGTTTCCATCCTGGCTCTGACATGTTTCAGTTGTCATTTAATTTTATTCAGCCTTAAAAAAGAAGAGAATTTTGCAGTATGTGACTTGGATGAACCTTAGGATATAATACTAAATGAAATAAGCCAGTCACAGAAGGACAAATACTTCATGATTCCACTTATTTGAGGTATCGAAAATAGTCAAACTCATAGAAGCAAAGAATAGAATGGTAGTTGCCAGGGGCAGGATGGAGGAGGAGATGGGAAGTTGTTAATCAATGAGTATAAAACTTCAGCTATGCAAGATGAATCAGTTCTACAGATCCTCTGTACAATTTTGTGCCTATAGATAATAATATTTATTGGGAACTTAAAAACCTTTTGAGGCTAGATCTCATTAAGTATTCTTACCACAATAAAATAAAAAAAGAAACAAAATAACCTCTTAATATCCTAGTTTCTGCTTCCTTAGAATGAGGATGAAATGCATGCATAAAAAAAAATACTCAGTCTCCATCAATATACCTTCTTATGTGTTATTGCCATCATGTAGCTTGTAGATACATCTGACTTGTAAGTTTGTCTAAATGTTACTGTTAAATCAGTTTGAAAAACATGTAGAGATTGTTTGTGTTTATTTGTGTAGAGTATGATAGGGAGAGGGGAAAGCTCCTGGATATTAGGAGCTCTGGATTCAAGTCTAGCACCAGCTGCTAACTTTATGGCCATGGCAAAATTGTTCAATTACAGTGCTTCAGCTTAACACTTATCTATCAAATTAGGGTTTGGACTAGATTACTCTGAAGATCCAATATGACTCTAAAATTCATTCATCTAAAAGAATTGAACATAAATTCTCAACCCAGTTTTAAACAATTGAGGACTATTTTACAATTTGCTAAATCCATCTCGATGTGTTATTCCATAGACGCCAGGTTTTCCTGACCCTTAGTGCCACCCTTACAGCATCTCTTCTTGGACATCAGTTTTTAGGGATCGTAAGCATTTATGAAAAATTAATCACCAGAGAACAATTCCTTCTTCTATTTCCCACCCAAGTTACTACTCTTCAAAGTGTTACCTCATTTGTATGCAGTAGCCCAGCATCAAAGTGGAACAATAGGGACAAGCAGAAAAGCCTTCACGCTCCCTGAGACAAAGAGAATATGCACTGAGGAGGCACTGCACACACAACAGTGATCTTACCACTTGGAAAGGCAATGGGGAAGTTATTAATGGAGCCAAGCTTCTCCACTCTGTATGTGTTTAATGTTCTGAGGACAAAGATAAGAAAATCTTGAACACAAGTGGAACACAAGTCCCAAAGAAGAATAGTTTAAAGTTTTGCTAGATTGCTTAGTGACAGATTTGCATCCTCTATGTAGAACTACAGAGAGAACTTGGAGGACATAAACAATGGAGCAGAGAGATTACCAAGATAAAACGTCAGGAGTTAAAGGGAAGAATGAGATGTGATGAAGAGAGACCCCAAGGGAAGGCGAAGAGCAGACCAGGTGGGAAGTGTTGAGCGGGTTCACTAACATGGAGCTTCTCACCCCAGCTGCCCTGGGCTCCCTATGCTGGTCTCCCTGAGGACATTCACCAGTTTTACATGGGGATTCACTGAAATTGCTGCTTGTAGACCTAACACTGAGTTACAACAGTATAGTTAACTCTTCCTAGCCCTGGAAGTGAAAAGAGAAAGCAGTATTTATAAAGGCCCATGTGCCAATGAGAGCACTAGACACTTCACTTACCACATTTAGTTTCAAAACAAGTATCTGAAGGACTAGAATTTTTTTTCTAATAATTAAAGAGAGGTACAAAGAGGTTAATACTAGGCTCCTTCTCTGCTTTTCATAAAGTGACATTTTGTCCCCCTAATTAGTAAATAATTTGACACACAGAGTTTTAATGACTAATCATTCTTTTTTTTATGACTGATCTTTCAATGATCATGTAAGCAGCCATAGAAATCAGAACTGGAGGTGAACTAAGAGCAGATAGCATCTGCTCCAACTCCCTCATTTTAGAGCTGAGGGAAGCAAGACTTATAATAATTAAATAACTCACCTAGATTTACATAGTTAATTAGCTAATGGCAGTGTCAAAAGAGAATCTAGGGTTACCACCCAGTCTAATACATTTTTCCACTGCTAGACTTGAGTGATGCTCAAATGTCATTTTAAGTAACAAGGCCAAGATACACATTCAACATCTATCAACTCTCCTTAATTTAACCCCCATGTACGAATTTGCAGCTTCTAATTTATTTTTATTCAATACTTGCGTCCTTCATTTTTAATATCCCTTACTGCCTAAAGACCGTTCAATCTGTGCTTAATTAACATCCCCCACCCCAAACATATTGTCTACCTCATTAATAGTGTTGTGATTAGATCTACAATAATTCTTTAATCTTCATGATTATCTTTTACCAGCTGTAAAAACCTAACCCTTTCAATAATTTGTAATTTAATGAGATTTCTAAAATTAGCTAGTTTAAAAAAACTCTTAAAATATTTTTAAAAATTATAACTAAACAACACATGCACAAAGTAACCAATCCTAACAGTGTGAAAAGGAATAGTAAGTCCCCCCATAATTTCGCAGCATCAATGCCCTTCTCCAGAGACTGTCCTGGTTAAGATTTTGTGTATTTGATGGGTTTTAAATCCTCTCAACAGCACTTACATCTCTATTAATTTTTAATAAAATGAAAGAGAAAATAAAATGCCACATTAAAAACTGATATATCTTTTGCATTTCTTTTAGTTATAAGGCTGTTTTTCTAATAAACTGGCAAATGTTATTCCATGACAAATAAAAAATTACAATGAAATTTTGATCAATTTTGATGTGACATCTTTATGTTAAATATATTTTTACCTTTTTTGGAGAACTGAATATTGTGATAATCAACCTCATTTCAAATGCAAAAGAATAAAGTGATATTTACAATGCAATATAGAATGAGGTAAAAAGTAAAAACTCTAGAAAAAATTGTTTATGTGAGATACTAGTTTTTGGAAATTATCTTTTATTATTTTAGAGAGTATTCAATTGATCACCATGCATATAATTGTTTTTTATGTGTAGAATTTAAAATGAAGAAACATTAAATTTCTCATATATATTGAGTCACGCCACTCCACCATTGGTATATTTCTTTTTTTTTTTTCTGAAATAACATCTTTGGTTACTTAAGGAAAAACATTGTCACCATATTGAATATTATATTAGTTTCCTGGAGCTGTCATAAAAAAGCAGCACAAACTGGGTGGCATAAACGACAGAAATTTATGGTCTCACAGTTCTGGAGGCTGAAAGTTCAAACTCAAGGCATCAGAAGGGTTTATTCCTTCTGAGATCACATTCATAAGTACTGGGGGTTAAGAGTTCGACACCTTTTAAGGGTTTACAATTCAACTCATAATAAATACGGCTGAAAAACTTCTCTAAACTGAGAAAACAAAAGTACCACCAGTGGATAGGGTAGTTGTCCCATCTTACTTGTGGAGCTATAAGAGCTTCCAGCCCCTATATGAGAAGCAGGGCGAGGCATGGGGAGCATGTGGGACTCATGACAGGAGGCTGAGGGTTGGAGGTAGAAAGGCCCACCCCACCCAGCAAAGAAATAACTAGAATCACAGACACGGTTACAAGTGAGGTGCATCTGGGAGCCCATGCCAATGGTGAACCTGAGATCAAAGCAGAGAGGAGACAGGGCCAAAGACAAGCCATGTGTAGGAACAATCATCAGAGGCTTCACAGCAGGAAGGTTTCATTTGAAAAAATGAGATCTGGCTTCTATGATTGGGCCTAATGCCCAGATGACTGGACATTCCCCTCACACATACAGGGACAGGGCCTGGGCTTTGTGGGGTAGAATCCATCACTGGGAAAGCTGTCACAAGACAATGGGTTTGCTCCAGAAGCCAGAACGTTCTCTGGTTTATGCACACTTCAGTCATTTTTTTTTTTTTTAATCAATGGGAGCAGAGTTCAGTTCACATGGTTGAGTTTGGTGGTCTCCTTTAACTAGTGAGGGAGCTATTGGAAGAGAGATCAAATCAAGGATGAAGTCTGATGTCTGGGAGATGGTGGATTCACGAATATGGAGTACATAGAGAGATACAGAGGGGAAAGTACAAGAGAAGGAAACCAGACTGACGACGGCAATGATGATGAAGGGGCTCAGAAGTTTATTGGTCAAACTTCCAGATAGATGAGTAGAGCAGAGCCAGAAACTCTACCCTAACTAGTAGTTCACAGTGACTATGCTGATGCCCAGAGGTTTGTCCTGATCAGTTCTGAAATGTGTTGCAAGGAATTTCTTATAGCAATACACCATCAAAGTTTTTGAATGATTTACTTTTCAAAATGTATAACATTGATTTATCATTATCCACTTTAAAAAATGAATTACTCTGGTTTGTTTGATTTCCAATGTGCTTTCTAGGTGGGGGAGAAAGGCTATAGAGCTATAGATAGCACATAACCTTCAGCCTATTTTACTTTGACCATAGCCAATAATTAGTGAGGGTGTTTACTTCTTCTGCTTTGGGGGACAGTGTTTGTCTAAATCTCAGAATTCTCGGAGTATTATCTAAGTCAATGCAGGCAAACGTATTTGTTGCTGTGGCAGAAAAGGTTGAAACCATCACCATCATGTACAACATCAAGGCTCCGATGCTGGGCAGCTGGGAGATAAAACACAGGATATTAGAAGCCCACAGACGTTGGGTGGTGACAGCGTTACAGGGATTTTTGATGTTGATATTACTCCTTGGCCTGGGTAGACACTGATGTGGTTTGAGGTCACCAAATATTTCTGCAGACAGAACCATGCTGAGGCACAGCCACAGCACGAGTGTCTGTGTGCTCATGGCAGGGACATACACGTCTTTCTGAAGTGGTTCTTTGGCAATGGAGCCTGTTTGGGGAATGCTCACAGAGATTTAGAAGATGTTTCTAGTGGTGTGGAATTATTGCCTGGGATACGGCTCAAGTGGAACTCGGTGAGAGAGACGCTTTCAGGGTAGCTTATCTTGGGGATAGCAATTCAGGCACCCCTGATGTCTAAGTGGATACTGTAAGGACTCTGTTAAATATCTTTATGTGACTGAGTTTCTGAGATGTCTGTGATATGGTTTGGATCTGTGTCCCCTCCCAAATCTCATGTCGAATTTTAATCCTCAGTATTGGAGGAGGGGTCTGGTGGGAGGTGATTGGATGATGGAGGCAGACATCCCCCTTGCTGTTCTCGTGATAGTGAGTGGGTTCTCATGAAATCTGATTGTTGAAAGTGTGTAGCAGTTCCCCCTTAATTCTCTCTCTCCTGCTCCACCATGTGAAGATGTGCCTGCTTCCCCTTCACTTTCTGCCATGACTGTGAGTTTCCTGAGGTCTCTACAGCCGTGCTACCTATACAGTCTGTGGAACTGTGAGTCAATTGAACCTCTTGTCTTTATAAATTACCCAGTCTCAGGTAGTTCCTTATAGCAATGTGAGAACAGACTAATATAGTCTGTATGCTGTGTTCAATGCTGACAACCATAACTATTGTGCCTACTCCTTTGATACCTCTGTTCTTTCTTTTCCCCCAACTTTTAAGTTCAGTGGTACCATGTGCAGGATGTGCAGGTTTGTTACATAGGTAAAAGCATGCCATGGTGGTTTACTGTACAGATCATCCCATAGCCCAGGTATTAAGCTCAGCATCCATTAACTATTCTTCTTGATGCTATCCCCTACACTGTGTGTTGTTCCCCCTGATGTGTCCATGTATTCTTATCAGTCAGCTCTCACTTACAAGTGAGAACATGTGGTATTTGGTTTTCTGTTCCTGCATTAGTTTGCTGAGGATAATGGCTTCCAACTCCATCTATGCCCCTGCAAGGGACATGATCTTGTTCCTTTTTATGGCTGCATAGTATTCCATGGACACCTCTGTTTTATTGGCTGGTTATTCTTCACACTGAGTTACTGAGTTAGCCTGGCAGGAGCTTTCAAGAAACTTGAGTGAAGGAAATTAGGAGTGCAGGACTGAATCAGGGAGCTCATGTTTTGAGTAGTAGATCCTGGTCCCAAGACCCATGACCAGGTATTGAGTCTTTGGTCCAGATGGAAACACTAGGAAACTGTGTCAGTTAAGTGGTCTACTATTTCCTTCTGGGTTTAGTCTTCAGTAATAATAATCATGGTATCCTGAAACAGTTTACAACTTTGCACAGTAAGCAAAACACTATTGTGGACCTGCAATGGAGGCATTCTACATCAGCTAGCTTTAAAAAGCTGTATGTTTTTATTTTTTGGATCAAAAATATGTTGCATGTCTAGTATAATGAAATAATGCAGAAATATATAAAGGAAAAAGTAAAATACATCCACTTTTTCTATATTAAAGAAATACAAATGGAGTTTTTGAAAGATTGTTATAACAGTAAATTGAAGGATATGTGTGTCTTCAAAAATGTAAAAACAGAAGTTTTTACTGAAGCACAAATACATAAGATATCACATTCCAAAGGGACACTTTAGACCATTGTGTGAAATTTTCAGACATTGCCAAACACCATTAACAGAACTCCTGAAATCCCTCATTCACAATAAGGGCATATAAGTGTTGGAGACTGTATTAGTCAAAGTCAGATTTACTAGAGTGGTAGTAAATAGAGACTGAAACCTCAGGGGTCACATAAAGTAACTTTCTTGTTCACATAAAGTCCACTGAGGGTTGGGTGGCTCTGTAGGGTAGCTCCCCTCCAAATGGTCATTCAGGGATCCAGGTTGTTTCCATCTTGTGGTTTCACCACCTCAACACAAGTTTTCCATGGTTGCCATGGCAAAATAGATATAGCATGGACAACTCACATCTGCTCCTCCATGCTTCAAACTGCAAGTGACTGAATATAGCTTATTGGCCAGAATTAGCATTTTTATAATGACAGACACATAGCACTCAATAAATTGTAGCTTTTATCATTATGGTTATTGGAAAACAACATTTTGAATAACTGGAAAAGAGTTCATCATGTGTAGTTACCATGATTAATTAACTATTAACCTGCTGTAGGACATTTCTATTGTGTCCTTTGTGGTGGTGGTGTTGTTGTTATTATTATTATTATTTAGAATCAGGGTCTTACTCTGTCATCCAGGCTGGAGTGCAGTGGGACGATCATGGCTCATTGTAGCTTCAACATCCTGGGCTCAAGTGATCCTTCTACTTCAGTCCCCTCTTGTATCTGGGACTACAGGCACATGCCACCATATCTGACTAATTTATTTTTGTAGAGACAGAGTCTCACTATGTTGTCCAGGCTGGTCTTGAACTCCTGGCCTCAAGCAATCCTCCCACCTAAGCCTCCTAAAGTGCTGAGATTACAGGCATGAGCCAATGTGCCCAGCCATGTGTCCTTTTTTCACACTTACAAATAATACATATGCAAAGAAAAAATATGTCTTTATAGAAATCCTTGTCTTCATATCTGATTACTTTTTAGAAGTGGAATAGCAAGGATAAAGAATGTGGACATTTTTAAGACTCTTGATACATATGCCAAATTGTATGTTAGAAATGTCAGACTAATTTATCCTATCACCAGCAATGTAAGAAGCATACTTATCAAAACTTCACAAGTATTAAATGCTATGTTAAACAAATAAATAGACAACTTTGATTCCTCCACATTTGAATTTGATGCATATAGTCACTCACATTGTTATAATTATCAGAAAACAAATTTGACTCTTCCACTGAAATGCAAGCCCCCTAATCAAGGGGCCGTAAATATCTTTTTCAGCTAGTATTCCCAGTACTTAGCCCAGTCCCTTGCATACAGTAGGAACACAGTAAACATGTGTTTAAAAATTACAGTTGAAAAGTGGCATATCTAAAGTGCTTAGATTAGTGCTTTTAAAATTATCAATGGTGGCTTTTTTCTCATGCTTTCCACCTGGCTGAATTTCTTGAAATTGTCTCTAAATTCATTTACCTATTTTTCTACTGGTATGTTAGTTGTTTTTCTCACCAATTTGTAAATGTTCTTCATATAATAATAATATTAATCCATTATCATATTTGTTTCAAATATTTCCCAACTTTTGTTAACTTTAATTATATGAGGTCTTTAATAAATATTTTTACAGTTATGTGTCAAATCTCTAAATTTTTGTTTCTCATAGAGGAAATTCCCTTCCTCTAGCCTCATGTTTCCTTGAGGGGACTTCCTCTCTCCTTCATTCTACACTTCTCATCAAGGGAAGAGGCAGGACATATCTGACTGGTGAAATTCTCTACTTTCATCTTCTCTGGACTCAGTTCTCAAGGAGGGTGATCCTTGAACTCCATGAGGAAGCTCACAGGAGCAGGCATTGAGCCTGTAAGAGAGCCTGAACTTGACCAGTCTGCCAGTAGCTAGGTGGTTAAGATTAATTCTGGTGGAGAATAGAGACTCTGATTAGAACAGATTAAAGCACTATTCTCTAATCAGCCTTAACAATTATGATCTGTCTGACTCCTTTGTTTCTTATGAATTTGTTTTATACTTGGAGCAGAGAGGATATAATTATCCTTCAATAAACCATATCGTTTTCCCTTGTGCTTTACTCAAATTGTTTTTGTTTTGAAGGTCTTTCTCATCTAAAATTGCATAAATATTTGCTCATATTTTCTACTTGTTTTTTATAGCTTATTTATAAAAGTTTCTCATAAAATTTATTTTTAAAATAAGTAATCAACATTACTGTAAAATGGTAAATATTAAAAATGAAGAGAAAAATTAAAATCATACTTAATTTTATACTATGTAGCTTCTACTTCCAAAATTACTAATGTGTGTGTTTTTTCAAACAACTTTATGTTTAATTGATTTGATTGTTTACTGTCAATTTTTTACATCAGGATTTCTCTGTTCTTGAACTTTTAATTTTGACTTATCTCTTGTTAGGCTCCAGAATATGATATACAGAAACTGTATTCATAGTGCAGTTTCTGAACCTTGCATATCTTAGAATGTTTTCCTGTTGTTTCACCCAGGAACAAGAACTTAGCTCTATAGCCCTCAATTCTCAACTGTACAGCATTTAAACTCTCTTTTCTCTCCCCTCAAACTTCATAGACTCTACTTCTTTTTATCTTCTGGCATTTATTGTTGCAAAGGAGAAAGCTGAATACTTGTCTAATTTTTAATCCAATGCAAGTGATCTGTGTTTTCTCCTTGGATACAGGTAGGAGTCTCTCTTTATTTGAATATTCAAAAAATTCCCAAGGATTTATCTAGCTATGAATATCTCTTTATTAATTGTGACTGGAGCATGAAAAGCTATTTTAATGTGCATATTCAGAATTTTGGGGGGGTGTGAGGAAAAAGAAAGCATTCTTAAAATATATTTGATTATTGCCTCATTTCCAATTATTGTGTATTCTTCCTTGGGAACTTCCATATTTATCATCTTCTCTCATTGTTTTCATTTCTTAGTCCTTCCCCTGCAATTTGAGATCGTTATTCAAGTTTGTCCTCAACATCACAGACTCAATTTTTCATTATGTCAATTTCAGTCTTTTTCTACTCTGTACCTTAATTCTCCCAAGACATTATATTGAATGCCTTCCTGATTTTATCTGGTGCTCATTCTCATATCATCTGGCTCTATCCTTATGTCTTTCTGGTTTCTACTTGTGTCTTTATGAAGATACAAAGCAGTTTTCTAAAACTACCACTTTAGCAAGTTTGTTATTTTTCCCAAGTTAAGCCTCTGGATTAATGGTTAGTTTTTCTTTCATCTCCTACATCCCTCAGGAGGATGCTCTTTAGTTCTGGTATTCAAAGGCAAGCAGAATGGACAGTCTCCCCTTGGGTCTACTCACTGACCATGTTATGTTGGTGGAATCCTCTTCTGCTAACTAAAGGTGGGTGGTAGTTGGTAAAAATTCTTGTGTTTACCAGGCATTCTTCTAGGGCTGACGTTAGTTCTTCTCTTACTTTAACCCACTAGTTCTCTTCTACTTTGGTCAGTTCTTGAAAACATCTAGTCTTAGGGGTGAAGCTTCTTTTGAAGTTTACAGACTTACTCATGGTCACATCTTTGTCCTCATTATTAAAGGACAGGACTTTTGTGGTCATAATATAACCAAAATCTCTTTAGGTTAACAGCACTCCTTATGCATAATTCGAAGACCTGAGAGGTAGGGGTTAACACATCCAGAACTGATCCCCTGCAGACCAGCTTCGCAGAAAAGAAGAGGGATGCTAGCAAAGCTCCACAGAAACTAGTTAGGCTCACTGCTCAAGGCAATCAGTCGTGACCTAGTGCAAAGGCTTGGACCCCAGTCTCTCTCTCCTGACAGGGGAGAGGTTGGTGTTCCCCAAACTATGATTGCCTATGTGGCAAATCTTGCTATTTGTATGCCACGCCCTATGACTACAACCACAAGGCCTCTCCCCTTGGTCCCTCTCTCCCTCCCTGCCGCTCCCTGCTGATAATGCAGGGGAGGGGCTGATGTTACATCAAATCATGAATATTGAACTGTACCAAGGCTTTGCCATGTCATATTGCTATTGCATCTAGCTTCTAATCATACAGCATCTGATGACAGGATAATGGGAGACCAGCACCCTGCTATTGCTCCTGCCTCTGCAAGTTCTCACAAAGCAATGCTGCTCCCAGTTGGTCTGCTGTGAGTGCTGCTTACCAAGTTACCTTGCTAGCAATTGTTCCAGTAAATGGAACATCCATCTAGGCACACATCATGGCCTTCCAGAAGCAAGTTAGGAAAGCAGAGATAGATTAAAAACTCAAAGAGAGATTCTAGTAGCAGTCTTGTTGTCAACCTTTGGGAGTTGGTGGCTATTAGTAGGAAAGATCCTTGGAAAACTGAGGAGTGGGAGACCTACAGGGTTAAGATTCAGTGATAGAATTTATTGTTTTTTTAGTGAGAGTAAAAGAAGTTGCCAAGGATGGGATGGATACTGTACTGAGAAGAAAGCTGAACCACTGCTTCATAACACTCATGGAAAGATAAAACAAAAGCACATAGTGCCATGATCACTGAAGAATGGGTAGAGGAGATATTAGGGAAAGGTACCGACGATCAGCAAACAGGGATAAGTGGGCTCCCAATTCTAACTCCTCTCTATGAGATCAAAATGGGAAAGGGGACAGCCCCTTACAGTGGTGGCCTCCTCCAGAAGTCTGTTGTTGAGTCTGCCTTCCACTGCTGGGTGTTTCAAGGGAGAGCTGGTAGTTATTCCAATGTGTCTTCACAATACTGTGCTGCTCCTGGTGCCTTCTGAGCTCCCGGCAATTTATAGAGATATACTATCTAGTGTCTGTCCCAAAACTGTCAACAATAAATCTTAGGATCCGAACTGAGCAAGCTAGTCAGGACAACTGTTCCTTTCTTCAGAAGTCCCCCAGTCATTGGAAGAACTTGGAATTAATGCTGTAGATTATGGTTAGCCTTGACTCCAACTCTGTACTAAAGTCATACAGAAGGGTCTTCCAAACCGGAAAATGTGCACTTTCTACGTTGTTCTTACAGTGGTCTCCCCTGCCTTGTCTGCAGTGAATATATTCAGTAACTTGGGGCTGTCACCAATCATCTATCATCCAGGAGGACATCTAATTGTCCTCCAGGTTTCCCACAGCAAAGTCAATATCTAGACTCAAAGCTAATGGGTTGAAATGGAATGGGCTGCTGATGAAGTGGGAGATGATACTTACAAGCGACCCACTGGAATTGGGAGAAGGGAAAGGACTAAAATGTGGACTGAAATGAAGGGTTAACTTGTCCAAGACTGATCTCTCCAGTCCAGCCCCCCACAAAGGCTGGCCTCCTGCACAGTCCATGTAAACCATCTAGTCTCAGTGCTTAAGTCCATTAATTTGGTCAAAAGCAAGGCTTGAACTTAGCTCATCATGGGGAAGAGGAGAGAGGAAAGTGCTGGTGCTGCCTCAACTATGAATGCTGCTGTGGTAAATCCTACTGCTAGTTTGCATGCCCCCCAAAACTCACCAATAAAGCTGCAACTGCAAGGCTTGGACCCCAGTCCCTCATCATGCCAGAGAAGGGGCTGGTGATGTATCCAACCACCAATGCTGACCTGGCAGGATGGGACTGAAATGAAGGCTGTGCCAGTCATCTTGCTATTGTTCCCTGGCCTCAGATCATACCAGAGGAGGAGCTGGTGTTTCCCTAGTCATGTCTGCCCCCAACAGACCTCTGTGTGCAGCTTTAGAATGACTAGGAGCATCTCCTATTGATCCAGTGTCTGAGAGCTTTCTCCAGTGCCCCACAGGCACAGTGAGAATGCTGCTTGCCCATTTGTCCTGTTTGCATAATAAAATCCTTACAAATAAAGTCATAATTCTAAAAGAAGATACAGCAGATTTGTTCCAAGTGTTTTTCAGTTGATGACTACTCCAAGCCAGCCACCCCAAGTAAAGATCTGAAGATATTTGACCTGAAGAATGAGACTGCCAGCCCTTGAGCCAAAGGGAACCAGGCCGCGCTGCACCCCAGAGACCCATTTTTAGCAGCAGTGGGGATTTGAACCTATCTACTGTTCATGACTCTGGCCAGGGGGCTCTGTGTGGGGCTCTGGTCACATTTACACCAGTGGGATGAACATGACCCCTGACTGCAGCCATGTGCCCAGTCTCTGTGGCTCTGGCTTCTGCTCATGTTCCTCATTTGCTCCATGGTTCTCTGAGTGTGCTGGAGCCCTGCCCAGGCCTATAGCCAGCTTGGTTGGGCCCTGACAACCTGCCCGTTGCCATCTGCCGGCTGATGTCCCACTTTAGCATGAATGAGGGCACTCCTGGAATCAGGATGCTGCCACCTGCTCCCGCGCACAGCTGCCACCTAGCTGTTGCTGCATGGCCTCCATTCGCTTGTCTGGGCCAATCAGATCAGATATGTGGAAGCTGGGCCACCATCACCTCAGAGGGAACCCTTCAGCCAGGTAAGTCCCCACTCCACTCTAGCCACATATTCTTGAAACTCCCAGTTTACTTTTTTAGGTTGAAAATTCTACCCCCTATTACAGAAGCTTCACAGATAATTTTCACCCTCACTAGGTACATCAAACACTCAAAGTTAATCTCCAGAGTTTTCATCAACATTGACTTAGTTGTTTTATCTGTCAGGCAATAAAGGTATGGTTCTAGGGTTTATGAACTATTTAAGGGCATAGAAAAATATTTTAGATCTGACAGAAAGTAGTTCCAAAACAAAATAACACACTCTCAAATGATCTCAAAAGCAAAAGCCTTTACAATTATTCATAACCCAAACTTTTTACTTATGAAATATGAGTGCATTTCATCATCCAGTAGGGTGGGACATCTAAACTCGAGCAAGTCAAGGACCTGAGAGTGTAATCTCATGGCAGACCCTCCCTAACTGCTCACATTTTCCAACCTCATCGTTTCCCTCAGTCACTGTGTGGCTGCCACCAATGGTAGGTGCGACCATGGCGGCGTGGGTACTAACCACAGGGCCCATAGGCAGAGTATTTGTTGAATGAACGGGTGCATCGATGAATGAATAAACAAATTAACAATATATAAATCCTACAATAGAAATATTTTAAGATATTTTTAAAAATCAGAATGAGAGGGGAATGGGGAGTTGTTGCTTAATGAGTAAAGCGTTCCAGTTTTGCAAGGTGAGAAAGTTCTGGAGATTGGTTGTGCAACCAAGCAAATATACTTAACCCTGCCAAATATACTTAGAAATGATGAGGATGTCTAAGTTTTTTGTTACATTTTTCACCACCATAAAAAATTTAAAAATCAAACCAAATTTTTAAAAATTAGAAATAAAATTTACAGAAAAATCCAAAATACACTTATGACAGCTATCTGAATCTCACTGCAGCAGCTCTTCAGTTTTCATCAACATAGCCCTGACTTCTTCAGTCCTATTTTCATATAATATGTATTATTTATTCCGTGACTTCTTTTGGGGGAGGTCAGTAAGTGACAGTTCCATTTGACAGTCCAGACAGAATTTGATGGCGTAATTACAAAAACAAAATAAAAACAATTTTACTTTTAATTTTATATAAGGAAGAACTTAACCCTTTTGTACAATTTGAGAAACAAAACTTGACTTTTAGCAACAGGCTAGAAATTTTTAACAAATTTGAAATAACTTTTCAATTTATAGTAAGCCATATCTCCTCAGTGTGTACATTTATAATCACCTAGAGTTTCCACACTCAGAAATAACTACTGTTAACGTGTTAGTGTAGATATATGCACAATACAAATATATTTTACATTGCACTTTATATCTTATTTTTCTATTTAATGTATCAGGAGCATTTTCTGAAATTAACACATATTCATGGTTTCCTGTGTTAATTTGGAATAAAATCGAAAGTCCTCACCTTGGCCTACAGGCCCCAGTGTGATCTATCCTAAGCCTCCCTGTGTAACTTCAGCTTCTTCCACTTCCCACCTTCCACTCGCTGTGTTCTATTCACACAGGCCTTCTTGCTGGTCCTTAGGCATGATCAGCATGCACTTGCCTCAGGGCCTTTGCACTTATTGCATCCCCCCTCTGGAACCCCTTGCTTCAGATTTTCACAAGGGCTACTCCCTCATTTCACTGCTATCTCACCTTATAATAGGTAAGCACCTTATATAAAGTGATAACCATTGTGTATCCCCTTGCTCTACTTTATTACGTATTGTAGGACTTAACACGACTTAATACAATATTACATAACTATTGATTGTTAAGACCTGGTTTTCCTAGAAGAATGTAAGCTCTACAAGGGCAGAGACTTTGTCTTGTTCATTCTTCTATCCCCTGACACCAGGTTGTAAATCATCATTTGTTTAATGAACCAATGACTTTTGCTTTAACCTATTTCATGACTGCACAGAACTCTGTTGCACGGATGTTGCTAAATACATTTAGCTAATTCCCTTTTCTGGGATACTAGAGATTGCACTGCAGTGGAATACTTAAATATGTTCTCTTAAATATAGTAGTTTTCCATTGCTTTATCCGAGTTAATTACATTGAGTGCAGCAGCTTCCTAGCCATCCGCCTTCCTCTTTTCCCTCCTCCCACAGTTTGTATTACAGACAGACTGATATCCCACTCCTTTCCTTGCCCTCCATGTACAGAAGCTTAAGTCCAAGCTCTGACTGCTGGTGTGTCCCTATTCTACCTTCCCACTGTGGTTTCCCAGGGTGGGAGGAGGGGGGAGGATCACGAAAAATAACTAATGGGTACTAGGCTTAATACCTGGGTGATGAAACAATCTATACCACAAACCCCATGACACAAGTTTACCTATGTAACAAACCTGCAGATGTACCCCTGAACTTAAAATAAAAGTTAAAAAAATCATTTAACTATTCCAAAAAACAGCCCACACTTCCCACTGGATGCAGGTTGTCCGTCTTATCAGTTGCTCTAATTATGCTTTAGTGTATATTGTTCCCTTTTCACAGAATATATTCCTATTCATTTACAAGCCTAAATTCCACCCATCTTCCAAGTCCCTTGCCAGTCCCTCCTGATTGCATCGTGCCTTCCTTGAATCTAGTCTGCATGACATCTCATCTCCCTAAGTTTTTCTAATACTCCCTATGTCTAGCACGCATGATGGCTTCTGACCATGTTCAGGCACCTCATGAGCTTTAGCTACAATCACATGAACTGCAACTTCCTGAAGCACTTTCAAAGTCTTATGCAGTCCTAGTCACAAAATAATAAATATTTTTTAAAATTGAGCAGTTTCACCAAAGTCAAAACTTTTATGCAAAACGAGATAGTGTTTTGAGGGAAGAAATGGCATTATCCAAGATCAAATCTTTTCATCTTTCCCTATATTTTCTTTGCATATTATCTACACACTATTCTGCCATAAAGAATTTTCCATTCTTAAATTCCTATTTGCAATCCTTGATCGACCACTATACAAAATCTATTTCTGACAATTTTGTTGTTGTTTTAGATTTTGGCTTGTCTTAACATTATTAAGTATGAAGTTATTTTTAAATGAGTATTTCATTCAGGAATTATTTTAAAAATCATGATGAGGCCGGGTGCAGTGGCTCAAGCCTGTAATCCCAGCACTTTGGGAGGCCGAGACAGGCGGATCACGAGGTCAGGAGATCAAGACCATCCTGGCTAACATGGTGAAACCCCGTTTCTACTAAAAAAAAAAATACAAAAAGCTAGCCGGGGGTGGTGGCAGGTGCCTGTAGTCCCAGCTACTCAGGAGGCTGAGGCAGGAGAATGGCGTGGACCTGGGAGGTGGAGCTTGCAGTGAGCTGAGATCCGGCCACTGCACTCCAGCCTGGGTGACAGAGCGAGACTCTGTCTCAAAAAAAAAAAAAAAAAAAAAAAAAAAAAAAAAAAAAAGTCATGATGAGGTGGTATGTGAGTTACATAGATATTTCTTGGTTTTCATATAAGGGTCACGGGGCAGTATGAAAATCATAAACTATGCCTTTCATTCTTTCATCCTGTGTGTGGAGGGGGGGGTCAGGGAGAATGCTTTCTCTTAGTGAGGATGTTACCGGGTAGGAACTGTAGGTTGAGCACTCAGGCAGAAGCATGAGCAAGGGATTCTGCAAAAAAATATTCTGTAAGGAATACTGAAGCTAGGTCCACAAGTCACATGGTTTTGTTTTTTGATCTCAATAATATACATGATTATGCTGAAATCTCAGGTCTTTTTCTCCACCACCACGTGTTTTTCGGTTGCGTGATCTCAGGATCCACCAAAACACACCCAAGGCATCCTGGCAAATGCCTACTCACCATCTTCCTCGTAGAGAAGACCCATATGCATGTGTGCCTCGGCTTCTTTCTTCCCACCGTCAATTTTGATCAGCTGAGCAATCTTAAAACATCGTTCATAGAAGTGGTTCCTTACCCACTTGTCTTCAGGGTTATTGAAGTAACAGGCCAGAGCATACAAGTTGTTATATACATCTTCGAAGGATTCTTCAAAGAGAGAAAAGCGCCATGAATGGCATTAGAAAGATGTCTCATGGCATACCCTTTAGAATGGCAAACCAGTATCATGACATTTATTTCCTACTTTTCCTTAAAGATGTGATTAACAATTTTAAAAATTGGGTCTAAAAGCAAAAATTAATTTATTTTAACTATTAATTTAATTACATTAATTAACGGATGTGCAGATGAGTAAAGCAACAAAAGGCTTTCTGAAAACTTACAACATGTAGGAAATTCACACTATTTGGTTGAAACAGGAGGCTTTAAAATATAGGACAGGACAATACCTACTAGCAACATGCTCAGTGCTTTTGGAAGAAGGAGTATATGGTATCATTGAGCACTTTTCCCACTGGAGGTTTGAAAGTACTTAGAGATTCTAGAGATGGCAATGTTTCTCAGCCATGGCAAAAGAAAATGTAAATGAAGAAAGCAGAATGGATATGAAAATACCAAGGTATTTCATATCATAAAAAATGTCACGGGCCTGATAGATACAACAAATGATGATCAGAATGACCCTATAGGCTCCATATGCTTTCAAGCAATGTTTCTAGCAATATTAATTTCTAGCAATGTTAAGAAAGAGTAGACTCCTATGCTTCTGTTTTCTATGGGTATTTTTTTGCTGGGAATGCATAAATACTAGTCGTTTTTATTCAGAAAGTTGTTGATTAAACTCTTGTAGGTTTTTTTTTTAAAGGGTATCTAACCTATATGTACACAAAAAGTGTGTCCATCAATTGTAAATCAGTCTTATAAACCCCACCTTGAACAAACATGTCTGTGTGTTAATAAATCATGCCTCAGTCCTGTAAACTCTATTCTAATGGTGAATATGAACAAATTAATAATATTTATGTCTTTTGTATTTATGCTGAAAGCATAGTTGTATTATAAAATGCAGTGGTCTCTGGGTTGCCCTTCCAATAATTTTTTAATAACAACCATTATCTATTAGAATTCACTGATATTAATTGTTCACTACTACCAGAGGAATCAACCCACATATTCCTGAAGAGATTACAATTATGAAACATATTGCCCAGTAGGACACCTATAAGATTAGAACCAAAACTCAGAAAAAATTAAACAGGTTGATTGCAACAAAGGGTCATTTTGCAGAACTGTAAATAAGTCACCCCGATGTTTCAAAAGAAATTTCTAAAACCGATTCTATTCCTTTACATATACTTCTTCAAAATTCTTTAAAATGGAAACTAAGATTTATATGAAAATAAATGTAGTAACCAGAAAACAAAACAAAAAGGTCTCCCTATCCTGGAAGTTGCTGGGGATTCTGGAGAGCCATTCTGCTTTTCGAGGACACTCACACTAGGTGACAGCTCAGGTGAAAAGTAGATAACCTAAGTTATTTATTTGATGCAAATACTCCCACCTCAGAACTATTTCTGGGCTTTGTCTTTCCATTATGAACTTCCTACATAATGTGAATACAACAGTAAAGTCTGTTTTGTAATATTTCATATTCTTGGTTATATTTACTGATTAGAGAGTTATTGCTTTTAGAAGCCAGCAAGTAAAACATTTGGTATTTTCCACTTTAATAAAAAGTATATATATAATTAAAAATATATGTAGTCCTGAAACAATTTTTTTATATTTTAGTAATTAAACCTTAATGTAAAAATATTTGCAACATTTCATAAGGTTTTTATTTTATTTTATTTTTTTAGGAATGAGTTAGATAAGCTACCAAGATTACATATTTAAAGACTACTTGTCAGCTAAGCTATTTTTCTATGAAAAAAATGGATGGTTTTCCAGAATCTTAAATATAAAAGAATATATTCAAGTTTCAAATCTTTGGGCACTCCAAATACATGTCCTGTGCCCTTTACAAAGGCTACAAGTAGCCTTCTCTCCTTGCTTGTAGACAACTTCCTTGAATTGTCAGCAGGTAGACTCAGAAGATGAAAATCAATTTTATTGTGGGTTTCTTATGCTCTTTAAAAAGACGATTCTACAATAAAATAAATTTGGGAAACCTTTTTGCTAATTTCCTTTTTCAGTAAACCACACAATAAACATCAGCATGCTAAATGCTCTGATTAGTCCTGCGATACATCAACCTGCTTAACCTCAGTGTTAGTTCACCTGGTATTTCTCAAGCTTATTTTGCCAGAAAATTGTTTTGTTTTGCTTTACATCAAATCTGTAAATATCTGTGGAATTTTGCTTTAGTAGAACATAATTTGTGTATCTTAAACAAACATTATTAGAAAAAAATTGCTGCTCAACCCTTAATAAATTTAAAAGTCAAGTGTAAATAATGTTTGAATTATCTATTGATTCTCTTACCCATTACCATTATTGTCATCTCTTCCCTAACCCCATGGGACATAAGGCTCAAATCAGATGTCACAGATGGCACAGCAATGACTCATGACAATGGGTAATATTTTTAAAATGTATCAAGGACAAAGAGACACTTTAACAAATGGAAAATAACCCCAAAGAAATGATTGACTTACTTTAAACACACCTTTGCTATAAAACAGCAAGTGATGTTTTGTAAAGTAATTTAAATAACTCTAGGTTACTGCTTTGTAAGTCTCAAGAGACAGAACTGACCTGAGATGACTATTGTTAGTGCCATAGCTTTGATTAAATGAACTTCACTGTGACCCTAGAGTGATGGTCCTTCCAATGAGAAGCAACGAGAATGCTCAGTTATACGCTATCTCAGGAAAATTGTCTCCAACCCCACAACCATATGGAATGGAACTTTAAGATACTATTAACATTTCTATATTCTAGGCATACATATACATTTTAAGATTTAGGATTCATTCAAGTTAATAAGAGTGAATGTTCATATCTCATTTTCTGGTACGTTCCTAATTCAAACCACAATTTTCCTCCAGTAAAGTTCATGTGTTGAATGTGGAAAAAAAATTATAACATTTTTTGAAAGAAGGCCACACAAATGTTTACATGTCCTTCAGCTGAAGTTTTTCCAGTAATACTTTTGTAATAATTTTAATTTTCTATATTTCAACCAGACAAAAGTCACTGAATTTTGCGGGAGATAATCCTACAGAAGAGACATTGGCTATTATAACGTTGGACTTTGGGCCAGGTGCAGTGGCTCACACCTGTAATCCCAGCACTTTGGGAGACTAAGATAGGTGGATCACTTGAGGTCAGGAATTCAAGACCAGCCTGGCCAACATGGTGAAACCCCGTCTCTACTAAAAATACAAAAATTAACTTGGCATGGTGGTTTGTGCCTGTAGTCTCAGCTACTCGGGAGGCTGAAGCAGGAAAATCGCTTGAACCTGGAAGGCGGAGGTTGCAGTGAGCTGCGATGGCACCACTGCACTCCAGCCTGATTGACAGAGCAAGAGTCTGTCTCAAAACAAAACAAAAAGTTGGACTTTGTTAACTTTTGGATTGGAGAAACATTTTTACTTATACATATAGTAACTTTTCTTTAAGAAATATTATAAATTAAAATCTTTTCTACCCTGAAATAGACTATGTGGCATTTTAGGTTCTTTATAAATTTGAAAAAGCTTTCTGACAAGCTGGCTCACATCTATGACACCTTATGACAAGTGACATATTTAGCTTATATTTACACTATCTCCAATGAAAGCCTCGATTTAAACAGTGAATATGATAAAATTCAACTGAATAAAAAAGCTAATGAGCAAATATTATCTTAATTAGTTCTACTTTCAGTTTTAATATCACTTCAGAATTTTGGGCTAATACTAGAATGTAGGTTGTTTTATTTTGTTTGTTTTGTTTTGAGATGGAGTCTCACTCTTGTCACCTAGGCTGGAGCGCAGTGGCGTGATCTCAGCTCACTGTGACCTTTGTCTCTCAGGTTCAAGCAATTCTCCTGCCTCAACCTTCTGAGTAGCTGGGATTACAGGTGTCTGCCACCATGCCCGGCTAAATTTTTTGTATTTTTAGTACAGATGGGGTTTCACCATGTTGGCCAGGCTGGTCTCGAACTCCTGACCTCAGGTGATCCACCCGCCTCGGCCTCCCAAAGTGCTGGAATTACAGGTGTGAGCCACCAAGCCCAGCCAAAATGGAGGTTTTTCACAGTAGCACTTTTTATTTACAAAAGTTAATTTCTTGAGAAATTATTATAAATCATATTTTAAAGTTCACCAAAATACTTTTTTTCACATCGATCCTGCAATGAAACCCTTTTCATAATATAAATAACCACCTCCTAGCCCGCTCCTGCCACACACACACCCTAGTTCATTTGTTTTGTTCACATTTTTGTGTGTCTCATATTCATAAGTCAGGTCAAAACCTGATGGGAAATATGTATTGGCTCCAACATATAGAGACTCTTCTAATGTTGTTTACATGACTCCATAAATTTTCTCCATGGTACCATTGGGTAAAAAAAAGTTGCTAATACTCTATTTTCTCATTGAAAAGCCTGAAATGACTTGTAGACATTGTCATGTTGAGGCCTGAGTTTTTCTTGTTGAATCCTGTGGTATTTTCCCCAAAAAACGTGGAGAAAAGAATAATTTAGAATACCAAATTTACATGCCAAATTCTAGGATTTCCTTTTTATCTTTGATTATGGATGACTAGTTAAAATGACCCGTTCCTAATATGTAACTAAGAAATATTTATGACAACAATATCAGTAAAATTAGTGTAGAGATGAAAATATTTACTACTTGGAATATACATTAACTTTCTGGAAAATTTTGAAATTCAAAAAATTTATTAGAAATGATATCATGGAAAATATCAAATTAACAATTTTATTTGCAATTGTGAATTGCAGGTTTTTTAAATGTCTTTTTACTATTTACAAAGATAAATTCTCCAATTCAAATCAGTAGGACTTCTTGACCCAAACTTCAAAGTCCACTATCTAAACTTAGGAAAATCAGTGTGATTTTCAAGTTATAGTACTCTTTGAAAATATCTCCTCTGTGAAAGTCAATGTTCAGATTACATATACAGAAAAGCTGTAGAAAGGTTTAAATCTAATGATAGGAACTATGTTACTTCATGGGGAAGTTCTGGAAATGTTATTAGGTGCTATGTGTTGTCTTCCCTGGCTCGGAAGGACATCACCAGGATGCTCCCGTGTCTGGGCAGCCTCGTGATCCAATATTCCCTATTCTTAATTCCAGAAAGACGCTTAATTGACTGGGTTGAAGTGTGTTAAGTTGTCTTAATGTTTCAAATTCATACATGAAACAATCTGGAATCTTCCCCCAGGAGCTCGCTGTTCTGACTCCTTCTGTGCTCTGCCCACAGTCCCACCACTTACTTTTTCTCTCAGCGTCCTCAGCCCTGGTCAGGTAATGGTAGAAGTAATCCAGTTTATCAGGCTGCTCCTCCAGGGGCTTCTGCAGCCAGAAGAGGGACCTGACTCTCGCAGCCTCCCTCAGGGCATCCCACTGCTCCATCAAAGCGAAGAGCTCGGTGAAGGACTTATGATAACCATCTCGCAGCATGTCCACACAGATGTTCTTCTTGTAGGAGTTCCTATAACTGGGAATATGAATCAGAACACTCACAGATTTATGTTAATCCTTTCAGTCTGCATGGTGTTTTAATTCTCTAATAATTAAAGGTTGAATCATGTTGCCTTTTTTCCCACAGTGAAAGCACTGAAAACTATCAAAAGATCTTTGCCTCAAACACTTATAATTGAACAACTTCTGTTTAATGAAAGATGCCAGGAGCTATCTAAATACAGTAATTTTAATGAAATTACATTATAAACATATCAGTTCCAGAGCTGAGCTCCATTTGATAAGGACAAATAAGCTAGTTGACTGATGAATATTCAAAAATACTTGATACATCAGCCTCCCACCAAAAAAAAAAAAAAAAAAAACCCCAACAAGTCAAGCAAGAATAAAAATTGCCATTTAATATCAAAACAATATTCTCTCTATATTAGTAGTTTCACTGTATGTTACAGAAGTTCATCATTCTTTCATTCATGCAGAAAATATTTATTGAATTCTATTACTAACTATATATTTTCAAATTATTTTCAGTTAGAATTAAGTTAATGATTAATAATTCTATTCTAACTTCAATAATCAAATGCAAGAAGATAAAGTGACAAACAAATATTCCTTTTAGTCATGCGACAAATAGGTTCTGAGTTTCCTACTAAGTACCCGGCACTGTTCTAAACCAAATAGATTCCATGCCCTTGTGACGCTTGCATTCTAAGGGCAGAACATGACTAACAAATAAGTAAGCAAATGAGAATAATTTCAAATGATGAAAATTTCTAGAAAGGAAATGAACAGAATTGTGAGATAATAGCTGTGTAGTGGCTATTATTCCATTAAAAGAACAATTAGATGCCAAAAGATGTAGCTTTATACTAATTATGTTATATTCTTTTAAAAAAATAGGACAAAAGACCTGATGTGATACTACTGGCAACAAAAATTCACCGTGGAGTGGAAACAGCCCAGACCACCAAGATTGAGCCCAGTTTTGCCTCACCTCCCTAGGTCTCCAGTCTTCTCATCTCTAAGCTGTGTATACTAGTATATGCTACGTACACCATGGAATTCCTCTAGGAACCAAATGAAATTAGGTATGTGAGAATACTCTGGGAACTGTGAAATCTCACTGCTGCTTCTCAATTCCTCATTATGCACTAGATTCACCTACAGAGTTCAAAAAACAAACAAATAACAAAACAAAACAAAATGAGTAGACTTGCATCTGCCAAGAATTTCTTATCCAGTGAATCAGCTTAGGTAGAGAACAAACAAATAAGAAGTGGCAAGCAGGAGAGTGGTGAGACAGGAAGTTTAGAAAAAAGGCAGGTCCCAGATCATGAAGAGACCTTACGGTAAAAACAACAGTGAGAAGTCTGGACTGCAAGCTAGCAGGGAGGTAGAGCTATTGGAGATCAGAGTCAGGGAACCGACATGACAAGACTGCATTTTACAAAAGTCATCTAGAAGAAGTGTCCCAGCTGAACTGCAACCTTCCCCTATCTGGCAGTCAGGTTGTTACAGAATTAGTCCATAAAGAGAATAAAGAGACCACATGGATCCTAGGTCAAAAGATCAAAAGCCAACATTTAGCATGAGAATAAGATATATTTGAAATGGGGAAGAGAAAAGGAATAGTGGTTGTTACTTATTCCTGTCCTCCAATTGCGATAGAGGAGGAGAGTATGGAGAAAGGCAGCGAGATGCTTGGAGGGCCATGTTCTCTTTCTCTTCCTCACTCCAGTCAAATGGAGGAGCTCAGAGAGTAAAAAAGTCAATATCCTATGAAATGCAGTGGGAGCCAAGAGTAGAAAACACTCATATCCTTCTTCCCATCTAGGGTTCTTGAAGGCAGGGAGGACTACCAACATCCCTCTTCCCACCTCCCCATACACAAGGGCATGCAAAGGCAGCAAAAGTCACTGCATAGCATTTCTAGGCAGAGGACGACAAGGATCATCCCTGTAATTGCCCACAGCCCTGAATGGTATAGGAGAAGGGACTTAATATTCCAGTGGGCTCCATGTGTGGCCCAGAAGTTACTGGGAGGAGAGGGCTGATATGTCTGTCACAATGTCATCTGGCCATAGCAAGGAGATGTATGCTAACAACTGTTCATGGGCTGCCCACTGGGGACTGACGTAAGACACAGCTAAAACTGAAATGAGAAGTACTGGGCCACCCCTGAAGGGTTCAGGTCAGCATAGTTCCAGAGCTGATAGAACAAAGACAGATCAAGTACATCAGAGATTGACACATGTAAAGGACCTCATAAGCTAGGAATGCATTCAGCTAGTAAGTAAAAGAAACTTGTGTCATAGTGCTGTGAAAAATGAAGGTTTCTAATTTTCTTGCCTAAAGGCAGGCAGCTGAGGGCCTTGGTTCAGTGGCCTGGCAAGTTCAAGGCCATGTCTCTGGGGTTATCTTGACTTTCCCTCCTTCTGGTCCCTTACTGGTTGCTACAGGGCTGCTACAGCTTCAGACATGATGTCCACTTTCAAGACAGGAAGAAAAGGGAAAGTGGGGTGGCACTAGCATCCCTTATGGGAAAAACAAAACATTCCTGCAACCACTAGCAGATTTCCACTTGTTTATTGGCCAGAACCCTGTCACGGCCCCACTCCTCAACTTGGTGCCAGGAGTCTGGAAAAACAAATACCCTGCCTGCTCTTGGGCATGTTGCTGCCCCCAAACAAAACTAGAGTTATGTCTGCAAAGACAGAGGAAGGAATGGATACTGGACAGACAAATGCAGTGACAATTACAAAGTCCTAGAAGTCAGGGGTGTCCAGTCTTTTGGCTTCTATGGGTCACATTGGAAGAAGAATTGCCTTGGGCCACACATAAAATACACTAAAACTAACAATAGCTGATGAGCTTAAAAAAATCATTTAAAAATCTCATAACCTTTTTAAGAAAGTTTATGAATTTGTGTTAGACCACATTCAAAGCCATCCTGGGCTGTCTGTGGCCCACGGGCACTGGGTTGGACAAGATTGTTCCAGGTCAAGATCTGAAAATAAATGCTGTTACCCCAGGGAGTTACCAGATAAATTGTAGGAGGCCCAGATAAGTTTTAACATCAGATAAACAATGAATGATTTTTTTTATTAGCAGTATGTCCCAAATATTGCATAGAACATACTCATTCTAAAAAGAGTTTCTTGTTTTTGAAACTCAGACTGAACTGTATGCTCTGTATTTCTATTTGCTAAATCTAGTAACTCTCCTCCCCTGAAGCCCCCAGTAGTGCAATGCTGTTTCTGTGTAGGAAAATAGGGTGAGGGGAAGAAGTTTTAGAATCTTGAACAACTTGAGAAACTGCCGAATTGGACTGACTTTACCTGAGAGTGACAAGATTGGATTTTTACACTAGGGAGGATCAAGGCTCAGGGCCAGGAATTAAAATTAAGTTATAAAAAAATAAAGACTTTCAATTTAGCATTCTCAAGTCTGTGAGTCAGAAATTCACACCTGATCCAAGAGAAGCAAGGGGAGAAGGGTAAAACCAGGAGCAGGAAGAACGGATGGGAGACTGGTGGTCACGGAAAGGAGAGGTGCTGGGGGTGGAACCAGGGTAAAGCTGGAGGGATAGAAAGAAGTAGGTGAATTCAAAACATTTTAAGGAGACAAAAATATGGATTACTTGGTGATTCAGAGATATATCAAGGGTGAAGGAAAGGGAGGAGCAAGGGTAACAACCAGGTTTGGGGATTGGGTAATGGGTAATTAGTAATTTGCTAAAGAGGGGAACACGAAAGGATGAACAGGTTTGGGGAAAGAAAATGAGTTAAGGTTCAGATAACTGGAGTTTCAGGAGCCTGAGGGGACCTCCACGTGTTACCCCAGAAGGCAGTTTGGGGGGTGACATAGGAGGCCTGAGAGGACAAGGGGCTGGAATCTTGCCTCACACAAGCAATGCCACCTTTGTATGGGTATGCATTGGTGGCCGGCCAGTCTTCCTAGGAGTGAAGAAAACGTTTGGGGGCAAAAATGAAGAAAATTATAAATAGATAAAAATTTAAACATTGACCATAAATGATACAAATAAATGCTAGATAGGGCAGTTAGAAGGCCATCTCAGTTCTAATCCCAACAGGGTCAGAAATCCAGAAAACTCACTCTCTGGGCCTCATTCCCCCACCCCCGGAAGATGAAGGTGCTTTTGCTGGATTTGGTCCACCCAGCATCTAGCTCCACGTCCACAGGAGGCACACTCTAAAAGTATTTCAGAAATAACCTTCCCCACATTGTGTGTAGTCTTGGTGGCATGGAAATTCAGGGACTCCCTAGCCAAAGAGTGGGTTATTGACCCAAATTAGGCCAACTGGTCTCTCTCCCAAAATTCTGAAACCTGAGGCAAGCAACACAAAGGTGTAGGAGGTTGCTGGCGCTCAGTCAATTCTGGCAGAATTTTGACAAGATTGTCTCATAGTTCCTGCTACCTATATCCATTCGAGAGGGCCGGGTCTGGTCTTTTTCTTCTGATCTGGGTTCTCCTCTAAATTCCACTACATCCTTTCAATAAAATCATTTTCACTTGATTTAGTCAGAATCCATTTCTGCTGTCTGTGACCAAAGAACACTAAGTGATTCAGAAGGGATTGGACAATCATTATTTCCACACCGTCTTTCAGCCTCAAACATCTATGATATATAACTAATATCAATTTTTAAAATTTCCAGTACATTTTTTAAAAAGATCATTCTTTACAGGTGATGTTACAAATAGAAATGTATTTAAATATGCATATAGAACTATGCTGGTATCGTCTCTACTTTTTACACACATGCACACATACCTATGCATACTAATATGCTACTGTTTAAGCCTCATTGTTAACATTTGAGAGCAAGAAAGGACAATTATAGTGGTTTAATAAATTGGTTCCTATCTAAACCTTCATAGTTAATGCGAATTATTTCTTCTAACCAGAAAATCTTCATTTGTTAAAATAAATTGGCTATCTAAAAAAAAGGAATGTCAATCTCTACCTTTATATTTGAATTTCTCAGGTTTTAAATTTCGTAACAGAGAACCATAGCCAAAGTTCACTTGCTGTATGAAAGAATTGTTTTAAACACAAATAGAAATATAAACAAAACTCAGATTTATTTGTTTAATCGTTATTTCATTTGGCCATAAACTTTTTAGCCTTTGGTTTCATTTACACATTAAAAAACTTTTATGAATATTAGTCTAAATTAAAAGATGCTGTTTTTAAGCATCAGAAAAAGAAAAATCTTCTTGAACTGATGCCACGATACTGGATGAAAATAAAGAACTCTGGTAAAATTTATGGAGAGATTTAATATTATAAAATATGAGGAGAGTTCATCTGACAGGAAAAAAATGTGCCATTCACAGAAGCAAAATCGTGGACATGCTGAATGTATCCTAAGGAAGATCTTTGACACTGCAGATACCTGGGGCTGCAATGGGATAAGGGATGCAGCTTGAGAACGCATTTGAGAATGAAATTAAGTAGTCAAGCATTTCATATAGGCTTTATTGCCATTTAAGGGTATTATTCATTCAATAGAGATGCTGTTAACTGTTCTGAATTCACATCAACATCTCCCTTAAAAAATGCAGAGATTAAAAAAATCTAGAAACTGACAGAAAGCAGAGCTGAACAATATGGCATAACTCCACAGCAGGTGAATGTTAGAGATGCTGGGAAATGGATAATTTACTGCAAAACAGCCATGGAGATATTACAGTGTTTTAAAATTCTGCCTTAAACTATTTTGAATAGCTACTATTTATAGAGCACCCACAATGTGTCAGGCACTGTGTAGACATCATTTCTAACTGGCACAATAACTGTATAAAGTACTACTTCAATTTTTACAAATTAAAAAACCTGTCTTCAGTGAGGTTGTGAATTGCCCAAAGCCATACAAGTTATTAATAGTAAATGGCAGAGTTAGAATTCACATCCAGCTCCCTCTGGTTGAAAATTGTGAATTCTTCCCATTTCCTTCCATTGCTTCCTATTATATCATGTATTGTTGCTTTTTCTTCTTCTCCTCCTCCACACAACATTCTGTTTATTTGCATTGATTAGGAATTTGATATTATTTGACAATTATGATACAACCTTTCAATTGGAAAGCCATTCTCTTTTTCCATGGCAATCCATGTTTAGGTTGGGTATTAGACAGAGATCAGTATCATTTTGTGACTCCCCCAGAGAATCCTTCCCTTTAACAGGAGACAGCAGACAGCCAGCAGCATCCAGGAAGAGCAAATTAAATAGATATGGTTCCCACTCGAGGGTGTAAAGTCTAACAGGAAAAACACTGACAAAGACAAACATTTGAAAGGATAAAAAGGATATACTCCTACAAATATAAAAAAGGTGAATAGATGCAATGAATAGAAATTACAATTTATTTTACTCTCTCTGTACCTAAACTAATACATCTAATAACTAATATAAACCCCCCTAAGTAGGTCTTTATATTAGTTATTAGGTGAATTTTTAAAATCAAAGACATTATCTTCTATTCAATTATATGACTGATATATTTAACATATTTTTTGCATAGGATAAACTGAATTATGGAATCAACATGAAGCTTTACATTCAGTGAAATATTTCAAAAGCAGTTCAATAAAAAAATACTTTAAAACAAGATCATAAAATTTTCATTTAATCTGACAAAGATAAAGTCAAAAGATATGTAATATCTAATCAAAAGTCAGGATAATACTTTTATTTCATTAAGTTAATATTTAAAAGTCACAAGTGGGTTATCTATGTGTCAGTTATAACAGTTTTACATTCATATGGTAGGGATAAATGTTATTGGAATCACCTACGGAATAATTACATTGACTTAAATTAATACTTCAATAGCTTCAGTTAATATAATTTCCTTGGAATAAAGTGAATCACTATTCTTACCTATCTTTTTCAGTGTAGGTAGATATTATGTATACTGTAATTAGAATGAAAAAAGTCATTTCTTGACATACACAGATACTAACTGATAAAAATTGTATGAGTTGTTTATGTTTTATAGTTTTTGGTAAAAATGCTATTTTTTCCCAAAAGCTAACATAATAATAGAGCATTTTCCTAACCATATAAATGTATAAAGAGAGAGAAGTGAAAAAGACAAAAAATTTGACACTGTTCAAAACGACTTTTTGCTTTAAAGCCATATAGAATTACAATGAAAACTGAAAGCATTTTTCTTAATTTTACACACTTAGATTGTTCACAATTATTAGTCATAGTATTGATTAGTAATGATTAAGAATTGGACTACCAACAGCCATATATGTATTTTTTGTAAGAAACATTAGGGAGTTAAGATTTTTAGAATTCTTAATTTATTTTCCATGTACTTCAAAATATAGCAAGAAAGAAGTTTCAATATAAAAAGGTCTTTAAATTTAAAAGCTTTCCAATGAGTTGACTGGTCTCTGGGGGCATCTACTGGAAATTTAGCAAACTGCAGTTACATCATGTAAATTTGATAACTTTCATTATCCATCCTAATACAGATATTATTTTAATTGATATGCAAATAAGTTGACACTCAAAGAAGATAAATGTAAAGTTATGCATGGTATTCTATCTCATCCATCTGGAACAGCAAAACATGTAGCTGTCTATGAGATGAGTTAACAAAGATTCAACTGTTAAAAATGTAAATGGGGAGGTGGCATATCATAGATTAATAGTTTTCATAGCATCCAATTCTTATTTTTGGAAAAATTAGAAAAATATTTTATACTTAAACATTCACATATTTAATGAGAAACTTGTATTAATCCAAATAAAATACATATATAAAGCACTTTTAAATTATGATGAATTCTCTAAAACAAATTGTTTTGTATCCCATACATCCACCAATCATAAATAATATGACTACTGCTTATTTTCTATATGATTTAATTTAATTATTATATGTTAACATCTCAAAGAGTAGAATTTATTATATTTGGATCAAAATAATCTTTCATTATAGTCATTACAACTAGAATTCATCATTAACATAAATATTGTTATTAATGTCTTCTAAACATTTCAGAACCTCCTTTAAGAGTATTGAACATATAATGAACACAATACAGTCACTTCAATGTATGTATAGTTTAATATGTTTTAATTAAAAAGCTCTTTTTATAGTATTATCTCAGTTATGACTATGACTAATCATATAATAATTTTAATATCACAGCCATTATAATGATCTTGATTTTTTAATAGAATTTCTAAATCATATTCACTTTGAGATTAAAAATATAATTTGAAAGTATAAATATTGTGATATGCTTATATTGTACCATTATATATTTTATATACTACTATATATATCTAATTATATTATAAAAATTATATATTATTTACATGTATGAAATTATATATTATATAAATTTTATATTATTTATATAAATTATATTATAATTTATATTAAATTATATCATAATCTATATAAAATTATATTATCTATTATATTTTATATAATATATCAATATATTATATAATATATTATAGATAATATAATATATAATATAAAATAATATATTTCATTATTATTAATTATATTATTAATTTATTAAATTATATTAAATAATATAAAATATTTAAAAATAAAATTGTATATAATTTATATAAAATGATATATAAAAATTATATAAAATTCTCCTTGTAAAGATTCAGATAACATTTTAGCTTCATTCCAAAGAAATCATCTAAGGTAATATATTAATTTATAATTTTTCTAGAAATTTCTTAGAATTGCATACAAATAAATATGATTTCATCTTTTATATGAAGTGAAGAAATTAAGCAATATAAAAATATTACCAAAAAGTCAGAATATAAATATTAATATAGCATTCTGTTTCAGTTTTGATTTAGACTCAATTTAGGTAGATAGTCCAATTTAGCAATTTTAAATATATAAATAAAATCTGCCCCCCAGAACTTTTTATGGAATAGAATTTTTATGTGATTATAAAAACAGTTATGCGTTTACTAATTTGAACTTTAGAGGAAACTGTTACATATGCAAGTTTTGCTTTGTAGTTTTGGATTTCTTATCTATTAAGAATAAAGAAAAGCATAGTCAGACTTTCAACATTATTAAAGTATATATACAAATTGAAAAATGCTATTTTGAAAAAACTAACCTAAGTTCCAACTTTATTTAAAAAAAAAACAGTAGGAATAAACTTTATCCTCTGGTATTTTGTAAATAGTACTATCACTAATATAACCCTTTCAACGAATAATAAAAATATCTAAACATTTGATCAGTAAAGATTCTCTCAATATCCTGATAAGAATTCAATTCAACATGGGTGATTATATTTTGGAAGTTATGGAATATTTGTGTAGAATGGGACAGAAATTATTTCACAGATTCTATTTTGATAGAACTGATGTTTTGCATTAAAGGCAGTCACTTCATGTGAGATCAACAAATGTTTATTAACCAAACAGTATTTTCTTTGGTGATTAACAAATATCAGAGGAAATCATGCTTATTTAGCAAATAGTACAGGACTACAATCTTTACAATAACTTTAGATAATTTCCTTAATAACATAAAGGCATTTTTTTATGTGCCCACCTGCTCAAAGTGATTTATTCAAGTGATTCCCACTTAATCAAATATTTGAAGTACAGTAATTGTTATCAACTAGGAATGGATAAACTATTTATCAGTAAATAGAAAGTATTACCAAAATAGTTACCCACGGTAGCTGTCGCACAGCACTTTAGCATCATTCATTTTCTGTATCGAAAAACCTCAAACATACACATTTTTAAAACTTAAAAACATTACTGTTTGTTTTAGAAACATTTGTTGATCTCACAAAAAGTAACTGCCTTTAATGAAAACTTCTTTAGTAGTTTGGTAAAAAAGGATAGGAAGAAAAGCTCCTTATATGAGGTTAATTACACATGCGATTTTGATAAAAGTCTTATTACTTGCAAAATCCTTTGAGAAATTCAAACCTTATACAAAATAATTCGTGTAGAAAAATGTTAAGCCAAAGATTCCACATGGAAAGATATGAAATGAGCGTCATTGTTAAAGGATAATTTTTCAGGGACAGTATTTTCAAGCCAGGATTACAACACTTGACTCCAAACACCTTTGGCTAACTGCAGAAATCATGTGGATTCTTGTTCTTTTCTTTCAGATTACACTGTACTTCTCTACTATAGAAAAACCAGTTAAACCTAAGCTGAAAAATAAACCCTGGAAATAATCTTAGTTTTTAAATTGAGTTATAATGATACAAAATAAATTCAAGTGAGTAATACAATTCTGGTATATTCTGTATCCTAAAATAACAAGAAAAAACCATGAGGAAAGGAGGGAAACAAAAAATGAGCTTCATATCACAGGACTACAAAGAGTGGACTAAATATACATGTAAATTTCATCATGCTTACTCATCAAATGATCATTTTTGTCTAAATTAATATTTATAATTTATATTAACAAAAAACTCCACAGAATACGATATTCACTCTGTTGTGTTCTTCTTTTTAAAACCACCCATCTTCACACTGACACTCTGTTTTTTGAAACATAATTCTATGATACCCTCCACAATTTTTGAAATTTTGTTTGGAAAACTTTTTCTGAAATAACATCATTTAAAATTTTCTTTTAGCTTTCTATACAGCATTATAAATAAAAGAACTATCAACTTTCCATATACATTCAGGGAAATATCAAACTTTTAATAAAAATGAAAAGCTGGAGAATATAAAGAGCAAACTTAGTAAAAACAAGTTGCATTATAAAGAAAACTTCAGCTCACTGCATTTTTTTTTTACTAAAGTATGTCATACATTTTATCTTTGCAAGAGTTTGACGAGTTTTGCAAGTAAAATTCTGTTTCCTCTACACTTGCTAATAGTCATGAGAATCTGTAGTTTGCACCTTCCCATTAAAAATGTATTGTATTTTTTGAAATTATTCACCCCGCCTTTTATCCAGATCATGTCTTTGAAAGGAGGAAGTAGATAATAAATGGAATAATTCATGATTCCCCATTAAATATGAAACTTTCTTTTGCAGAGTTTAGAAAATGAAGTTCTACATAATGTACAAAAGTTGATTAGAACTTTTTTAACATTTTCAAGAAAAAACCTTTCACATTAACTACATGAGGATCTTTCTCTGAGAAAGGTAAAACAATCAATTCTTTACACCTATAGTTTTGTCATATATATTCTAATGTTGCTCCCTCTAAACATATATTTCCTTAAAATACTTTAAACATATTAAAAATAATGGCAAGAAGAATAGTATACATTGAGCTATAAACATGACCAGTTTTAAAGAGAAATATAACACGTTTAACATACAAAGGGAAAAATCACATAAATTAAAAATGAAAACAAAACATTATTCATGCTCTTTTCAGTAATGTAATGGATGATAGTGTAAGGGTAAATAACAAAAACTGCATGTATATTTCTCTTACTATGGCATGTCTTCTAGTGAAGTAATGGTATTTTGTCATGAGAAAAAATATACACTTATAAAACTTCTCTTTTACAAATCAATCATTGGTATTCCGTCAACTATACTCTCTTGCATCCCTTTTTTGATAAAATTTTTTAAAAGAAACCAAACGATTCTTAGACTGATTCTGTTCTATATTTTTATATATAAAGATCCTATATTTCTTGGGTGAGAAATCTGTGTAATTTATCTTAAAAGAAATGTCAAGTTCTGACTACTTAAGAGCAGTGGTTGATCTCATTTCTTCTTTGGGTTTTTAAGTTTCTATGATAGAAACAGTTCCTCATTTGACTCAACATATTTTGATTTTCCCCTTATCTAAAAATAAAATTAGAATGTATTTCCCTATCAAACTTGAATGCTTAAAAGATGACTACCAAACTGTAAGTCATGTAAACAAATCTTTCATAGTATGTGCTTTTAATGACTGTTGCAAAGTAAGTGTGCACTGTGCACATGAACAGTGAAGCCAGGACTTTTCACAGACTATATGTATACAATAAACTTCCAGAACATAATAAAAACTAAATTAATAAAAATAAAAAGTCAATGGATCATTTTGATTCTTTCATCAGGAAACATCTGTATATAAAGATCTTGTTTTCCTGAATATGATATTAATTTTATTGCAGCTATCTAAACATTTAGAAAATTACTAGTTATAACTTAGAATATAGAATTAGTAAATAAAAAAGTATATCAATAAGAACATTGCAATAACAAAAGAAAGTATTTGCAAGAAGATGAAATAAAAGAGCCTTGGATTTAAACTTTTTTAAAAAAGTATAAAATAGATTAGTAGGTAGAGAACAAGAATATTTTTCTTTTGTATTCCCACAAAATAATGCAAATTCCAACAAAAAGAAAACTTGTATAATATTATTAGTATTAAACAAAATAGAACTCAGGCAGAAAACATTAAAGGAGTATAATAATATCAGATTTATAAATAGATTAATTTACTGAAAAATATAGCAGGTAGGAAACAATGCACCTAATAATATAGCTTAAAATACATAAAATTAACAGAAGAAAGAGAAGACATTGATTTTAATTTTTTTTCCAGAAACTTACAGATAAAGTAGAGGGAAAAGTATTTGAACAGTAATTGCCTAGCTTGATTGAAATAACAGCCTCACGCTAATATTTATATTCTGAGAGATTTTTATATAGAGAACTATCTACCAAATTAAATAGATAACATATACTTATTTTTCAAAAAAATAAATATTTATAAAATCTGGCCAAGTACTGGTCACACCAGGAATTTTGTAAATTCATACACTTACTACACATCCATGGATATACATCCATGACACACTTACTAAGCATGAGTGAAGATTTACTTTAAATCCTGGATCCCTAAAAGCAAACACCAAAAACTATTCACCTGCAAATTTAGAAATACACTCCAAATTTATTATTTAATAAATCTCATCAAAACCAATTAATAAATTTTCATATATTTAGAATGGAAAGAAAAAAGAAGTTATCATCATATTTAAAAAGGAAGCTATAGATTTAAGTGCATTTTCTGAAAAACAGGAGCAACTGATACTAGTGAAGAAGCTAGCTTTCAACTCAGGATGATAGAAAAAATCCTAACAAAATAAATATTATGAAATAATACTAAATAAAAAACTGAGAAGAAAATATTAACAGTAAATTAATAAAATGATAAAAGAGAGACCAAAAAGTTGACCCATAAAACAAACGAACTGGTTACGTGAAAAGACAGAGATATCTGTGTAAGCATAACCAAGAAAAACAAAAACAGATAGTCACTAAAAATAGCAGCATGAATGGAAAAGGCTTCTAATTATAATTATAGTAACTGCTAACTTTTACTGTATGCTTAATGATGTGCCAGGTGCTGTTTTCAATACTTTACGTGTAATTAGCCTATTTAACTTGACAACATTTTTTATGAGATAGGTGCTATCATTTTAATCTCCATTTTACAGATGAGAAAACTACGCCACAAAGAGTTTAATTAACAAGGTGACGATCACACACCTGTGAGTGATGGAGCTCGTTCATCAACAGAGGCAGTCCAACCCTAGGCCCCGTATTATTAGCCATCATTATCTTTACACTACCTTCAAGATACAGAGAATATTTCAAGAAATATAGAAGAGACTTTAACATTATTAGAAAATATCATGTTAAACTTCATTGCAGTAAATATAAAATTTTGCATAAACAGGCACTTAGTTTTCAAAAATAACAATTAGCTGGAGAAGATTTAGAAGACTAATTATAAGACCTACCTAACCCCTTTTCCCTGACCCCTACTCTCACCAAAGGAGAAAAACTATTCAGTTGCACGTGGGAGTTCTACCAAATTTTCAATAATAAGAAATTCCCATTTCATCCAAAATGTCCTAGAGCATTGAAAAGGATAAAAAATTCTTCGGTCGATTTTACAAAATACAAGTAACCATTGTAATTTCTTTTGCTGGGGGAGGGCCCAGAAAGACTGCAGAGAAAGAGATGTGTCTAGGTCCTTGCATTATCTGAAAAAAATTTTAATTTGCCCTCACTTTTAATTGAATAAGATAAAAATTCTTTAGTCAATTTTACAAAACCTTAAAGTGTAGCAAGAGAAAATGAAAACCACAGCTCAATATCATTATGATTTAGATGCAAAATTCACATATACACATACACGTGCGCACACACACACACACACACACAGAAGTCAATAAATTGAAACCATTGTGAGTTTATCTCAGAATTGGAAGAATAGTTCAAAATAGAAACTCTAGTAACTTTATAATAATCTAGTAGGTGCAAGAAAATTATTTCACAATGTTCAAAGCTCACACATGATTAAGAAAAATGGAAACTAAAAAAAAGCTTCTTTATCTTGGTAACGTGTATCTATTAAAAAACCTATGGCAAAAGGCTTTTTCTGTTTAGGATACATTAGAATCGTCTTCACTGAAGCCAGGAATGTGAAGAGATGTCAATGTTATTATTTAACACAATTGAAATGAAAGGTTCTTGTTAATGTGGGACTCAGTATTTTAATAATGTCAGTTCTCCTAAAATAACATATGAATTTAGCACAATCCCAATAAAATCTTAATGATATTTCCCCAACTCTTGACAAGATTATTCTAAAATTCATATAAAACAGTGAATATACAAGAAAAACTTTCTCATTTGGAAAAAAAGGGACTTTCTGCCAGATATAAGAATGCATTTCAACTATATTGATAAAAACATTAGTGGCACTAATATAAGAAAAGGCAAATAAATTAATATAACAGAATATATATGTATATGTATGTGTAAAAGTGTATGCCTCATATACACACATGAAAATCTGGCATTTAATAAAAGGAGCGTTTCGATTCAGGGGAAAGTTTTTAGGACAACTGATTTGCAACTATTACTGGTTTTATTTTTTTAGATTAATATTTTATATCCAACAAATAACACATATATAGCATGTGCTATATTACTTCTCTGCATTTAAGAATATACTTAATACACTTAAATCTCAGTTTCCTGATCATCTCCTTAACCCTAATATATGTGATAGGTTTATATTAACATTATCATGAAGATCTTTCAGCTGCTTAATCATATTATTTGCTACAGAATTAGTTAAGAAGTGTTTCTTCGTCTTCTATTTTCTTGAAGAGTTTGTGTTGAGTTTGTCATTATTTCTTCCCCTAATGTTAGGGCGAATTCGTTAGTGGAGCCACATGGGCCTGGAATTTTCTTTGTAGGAAATTTTTTAAACTATAAATTTAATGTCTTTAATAAATATAAATCTGTTCTGTTATTTGTTTCTATGTAAGAGAACTTTGGCAGTGTCTTTTGGGAAATTTAGCCCTTTCATCTAAGTCGTTGAGTTTATCAGCATGAAGTTTATCTCCTAATAACATTTTAATATTTGTGTAATCTGTAATGATGTGTCCCTTTTCATTTCCCAAATTGGTAAACTGTGTCTTCTATTTTTCTCTGATCAGTTTGACTAATGGTTGATCAATTTGTTTTTCAAAAAACCATCATTAGTTTCATTGCTTTTGTTTGTTTGTTTTCTGCTCTCATTTTACTATTCCTTTTTCTCTACTAACTTTGAGTTTAATTTGCTTTCTTTTTCTGGTTTTTGAAAATGAAAGCTTAGAAAATTAATTTTGGATATTTACATTTTTTCTAATACAAGCATTTTAATGCTATAAATTTCCTTTTAAGCACTGCTTTAGCTGTATCCCACAAACTTTGATATGCTGTGTTTTCTTTTTCATTCAGTTAAAATATTTTCTAATTTGACTTGTGATTTCTTCTTCGATTAATGGGTTATTTAGAAGTATGTTGTCTTGCTTCCCAATTTGGGAAGATTTTCCAAAACTCTTTCTGCTATCCTTTTTAACTTAATTTCATTCTTGTAAAAGAACATAGTTGAAAGGATTTAAATTATTTAAACATGTTAAAATTTGTTTTATGGCCCAGACTATAATCTACTATGATAAATCCTCCATGCACAGTTGAACATAATGTGTTCTACTGTTGTTTGGTGGAATACTCCGTAAGTGTCAATTACTTAAGGTGATTAAAGGCGTTGTTGAAGGTTTCTATATTCCTACTGGTTTTTCTACCAATTATTGAGAGAGTGATGTTGAAATCTCCAACTAAAATTATGGACTTTTCTACTTCTCCTCTTCTTTCTATCAGTTTTGGTTCAACGTTTTTTGAAGTTCTGTTATCAGAAGCACAAACATTTAGGCTTATGTCCTCTTGATGAGCCAACTCCTTTTATCATTATAAAATATCATTTTTTTCTATAGTCATATTTCAACTGCTTTCTGAAAACATTTCTGAAATTTTGAGATCTCTCATTTGTTTTCTCTCCTTTCTTATCATGGTAATAATTTATTATCCTTTGTACTTCTGTGTGGCCATTTCAAACATAGAAAAGAAATGAGATTAGTCACTTATCTTGACCTTGACATTAATGTGGAAAAACCTTAAGCCAAATTAACTTTTGAGAAAACAATTCCCTTAATCAGCAATGCATTTCTTTGGCTACTTTGGTTGTAGGATAAACAATTGTTTCAGACAAGCTTAAGTAAAATGATTTCATGGAAATCTGAATCATGATTACAGAACAACTGAGTTCTGGTAGAACTGAGCCCCAAGGCAGGTTCTGGATCCAAGGCAGTACTGGAAATACCAGAAAAGTCTGAAAATTGATTTCAAATGTATGTCATCCATTTTCTTTCTAGCTTATTCATTCCTTCCTCTCTTTGAACCATCTTTTTTCCTACTGCTTTGCTTCTGCTTTATAACAATAGGTTGCCTTGGTCAAATTACTTAACCTCTCCATGCCTTGGTCTCTGGGAGTAATAACAAGGGTTATTGTTCATAGGGTTGTTGTATAGACCACTTAACACAGAGAATAGCACACAGCAATCATTTATTTTACCTGTTACTGTCTTGTTTGAAAGAAAACTTAATGGAAAGATGTAATATTTATGACAAGCTGTCTAAATAACCATTTTGTTGCATTAGGTGTGCAAATTTTTCTTACATAAGATTATATGATAACTTTCTTTTGGAGCTTAGTATCAGGAAAAAGCTTGTCTCTTAAAGAACTGATGTATGCCTTTTCATCAGGTGTTGAGACTTCTGTAGTTCTTCACATCTTCCTTTTTGCCCAGTCTACCCAGAAGTTGAAAGAGAAACTTAATGTTCCCTCATAGTAACTATAGCAATTCCACTGGGGAGCGTATTTACATACTTTATTTATTTGCTTTCTATTTTCTAGTTATAATCTGACAGCTGTATAATACAAAGGTTTTTGTTGTTGTTGTTGTTGTTGTTGTTTTGGTGTTTTTGTTTTTTGTTTTTTTGTTTTTGAGACAGAGTCTTGCTCTGTCACCCAGGCTGGAGTTCAATGGCGCAATCTCAGCTCACTGCAACCTCTGCCTCACAGGTTCAAGCAATTCTCCTGCCTCAGCCTCCTGAGTAGCTGGGATTACAGGTGTGTGCCACCACGCCTGACTAATTTTTATATTTTTAGTAAAGACAGGGTTTCACCATGTTGGCCAGGCTGGTCTCGAACTCCTGACCTCAGGTGATCCGCCCGCCTCGGCCTCCAAAGTGCTGGGATTACAGATGTGAGCCACTATGTCCAGCCTACAAAGTCTGAACTCTAAGTTTCTTTAATCTATTCTGGAAAGAAAGTCAACAAGCAAAGAAGTGTTATTTTATGTAAGTCCAAGGCCTAAAAGTTGAAAACACAATCCCTGCTTTCAAAGACTCCAGTCTAGAGCAGAGTTCATTTCTTATGACAACTCACATTAAGAAAAAATACAAAAATTAGCTGGGTGTGGTGGCGCACATCTGTAATTCCAGCTACTCAGGAGGCTGAGGCAGGAGAATTGCTTAAACCCGTGAGGTGGAGATTGCAGTGAGCCGAGATTGCAGTGAGCCAAGATTATGCCACTGCACTCCAACCCGGGCAACAGAGCAAGACTCCATCTCAAAAAAAAACAAAAACGAAAAACAAAATCAGACACTTACATTGCAATTCAGCACATGTATAAATGTGTGTGTAATATATTAAACCAATGTTTAAAAGCACAAATATGCAAAATGTTCCGATCGGTTTATAATTATTAACTCAATTAATTATAATTATTTTAGGAAACAGGCCCTATTATCATTATCTTTATTTTTTTCAGATTAGGTAACTGAAGTACAGAAAGGTTAAGTAACTTCGCCAAAGTCAACTAGATACTTTGTCAATGAGAGTAAATCTGGGACTGGAGTCCAGAGAGTATGGTTTAAAAATTCATGCTCTATTCCATTACACATGGCAGCCTCCCAGTATTTAGCTTTCTTCTATGCAATGCATTTCTTTCTATCCTATTTGTCTACACTCTCTTTCCATTTCTTAAATCCTAGCCACGATCCCCAATCTGATGGGTCACAATCACTACCCACTAATGAGTCACAATCTATATACTATCCATACTATAGTACATACATACATAGTACATACATACATAGTATAGAACATACTACAGTATGTTAAATATTAATAAAGGGGAAATAAAACACTTGTACATGACTGTCAATGGCCAGCAAGATAGTTCAAACAGGAGCTCTGCACTCTACCAAGTGGATCAAAGGAGGCCTCACAAAGCAGGAAACAGTTAAGTTGAGGCTGGAAGATAAATAAAAGCTTGCCCAGTACACAAAGCATGAGAGAAAGCAGAGGGTTTTCCAGGCAGAACACATGTGCAAGTCTATGAAGGGGTAAAAGATCATGGGTTCTCATTCCTGTGAGGTGAGCTAAGCACTGTATGAGTAGAGTACCAAGGATGCACATATGAGCAGAACAGCAAAGGCCCCAGCTCTCTTGAAGCTTGTAGTCTAGTATAGGAAACAATTATACTAGCAATGGCAATATAGTACTATAAGTGTACTGGAGATTATAAGATTATATCAAGTTTATCTAATACAGTTGAGTCATTTAAGAATGAGTAAGAGTCATGAGACAATTAGGAGAAAACTCATTCTAGGCCAAGAGAATAGAAATACACTAAGAATGAGAGATGAGAGAAAACATAGAATAATGAAGACCTGAGTATTTTCAGAGGCAGAATGGTATAATGCTCCAAGAATGAGTGCTAGACCCAGACTGCATAGATTCAAAGTCAGCTCTTCTACTTGTTATCTGTGTGTCCTTGGGAAAGTTACTTAATATCTCTGTGCATCAATTCTTAGCTGTAAATTGAACTAATAAATTCTTTTTGTGAATTAAATGAATGAATACATATGAGGCACTTAAAATAATTCCTGAAACATAGAAAGTGCTCTACAAATATTAGTCATTACTATTATTTTTGCAAGAAGATTAATTTCAAGGCAAGAACAGAAGGAATTAAACTGGAAACAGTATGCATGGGCTGGGATGAGGCTGGCCTTAATTAAAAAGTATTTCTTGAGTGCCTACTATGTGGATACTGTTATAGGTGCTGGAGATTCAGCAGTGAACAAGACATCCCACTAGTTGCTGGGGTCAGTTCAGAAGGAGTCATTTTTTATCTATTGCTTTATTTAGTCCCCATGTTTACTCCATTGGTAAGTTCTGATCTCCCTATCACTTAAATATATTCTAAATTAAACCATTTCTCATCATTTCCACTACATCTACCCTAGTCAAGCCACCATCATCTTTTGCTCAGGGTGCTCCCCAGTCAAATATCCGCAGAGCCCAACAGCCTTGAATGATCCCTTTAAACTAAAGTGACAGCATATCATTTCCCTGCATAAAATGAGCCAAAGGTTTCCTAGCATACTTAGAAGAAAATTTAGGCTTTTTGGAAATTATTCTGACCAAATAACTTCTGAGCCCTTAGGAACAATGTGAAGGGAATTTTAAAACACCCAAGAAGCAAAAAAGAGATTTGGAAAGATTCTTATTGATCATCTAAGAGTTTGGAAAATACTATAGTAATTAATTAATAAGTAAATTAATAAACAATTTTTATTAATTTAAGGACAGAGGCAATCAACATTGCTAAATTTCCCAGTAACACAAATCTTTCAATATATAAACCTAGACTAAAACAAAAACTAATACAGCCAAACATACAATTAAAACTTTTCTAAAATGCATTACTTATTTCCCTGCCATATGAAATAGAGTAAGGTCAACAAAATAATGCTTTGTTAGGAATTCTGTTATTTAATTTCAACACAATGTAAATACACTGAAAAGGGTGGCTGCAGGGCCCAGTCATGCCTTGCCCTTGTCCCCAGACAGTCTGTCCTTTTCATAGTGGCCAATTATTTTATCTTCCCCATGTCAGCTAGTATTTCAGTATTTTAGCTTCTTCCTTACAAATTTAATTTGCCTAAAGTAGGAAAAACAGGATGCTTCCATGAAAAGCAATATAGGCAAGCTAGTTAAATAAGAAAATCTAATTTTATATACATGTCTAAGTCGACAGACTTGGCCTAAGGATGCCTCCACAGCCCTTCTGACAGTAAAATATGTAGGCTATTTTTCTGGAGCTTTTCTTTGTTGCGTCAAGGTTTGCATGCATATACTGATGTTGGTTAATGTAAATCTGACATCTGAATTAGTGATGTGTCCCTGATATTCTTTTTATGAAAGAACTGTCAAGTTTTGCCTGCACTGTGTAGATTGCAGGGAAGAAGAGGAAGAAGCTTCTCTATCTGGGTTTTCTGGCTATACAGTATCTCTGATGTACAATACAGCAAAGTGCAATAGAAGAAGGTATGCCTGTATTTAATTCGACTTAACATGCTTACACTTTGGCTTGAAGACAAGCACTTAAAGTATATTGAAAGATTTTTATATAGTGATATGTAGAAAATTGGGATTAATAGTTAAAGCACAGAGCTTGAAGATGTTAATACACATACATATATACACATAATATGCACATATACAATATATATATTTATAGACACACACACTACATATATTTGCACACACACATATATATCTTGATAAGTTGCCTTCCTAGATCAAAGAAAGGGTGATCATATTTTAAATGGTCTCAGAGAGTCACTGAAATACAAACATGAAGTTTTAAAAGCTTCCAAATAATAAAAACTATCAAGGAAAAGTATCTCCTACAAACTTATATTCTCATTTTCATTTCTTATAACTAGACATTTAAATGCTTTTATTTTAAAAGAGAATGAAAAAAATAAAAACAAAAGAGAATGATAATGCTGTTCCCTTCTAATCTGGAGGTGGGCATCACCTGATTATGCTTCCCAGAAAAGTGCCTGGTCTGGTAATATCTGTGGAAACCCTGGTGAAGCAAAAGAGCTTTTGTGAATCCATAACTTGGTTTTGCTTAAAACAGTGAGATGGTGACACTGGTTATTACCACATCTCCAATTTCCAACATAGAAAACAGAACAGGATACGGATATAGGCCAGGGAGATGATTTTTCCATAGTTGCAGTAACCTCAGTAATTTTAAGGATTGTTTTTTGGCCATCATGGAGGCTTGAAAAGGGTCTAAATAGTTTTTAATCTTCCCTGTTTTCTTAATACAGAAAGAACACACTATCAAAGACAAAACACAACATAATAAAACCATCTTGCCCCATACATTGAGAGTGATGTGGCTGGATCATTGTTTATCCCACTGACTGACAGTTCTGGCTGATTCATCCTCTGTGGTACCTGTGTGCTTGTCTCCTTTTATCTTTTTTTATTTATCACTTTGTCCTATCACACTGAAAAAGGAATTTCCCAAATGGTTTTTAAATAGAGAAGTACATTTTGCTCTTACAGGTTTATGGGCTATTGTAGGAAAAACCACATCCTCCAGCTATATTCTGTGTATTTCTAAAACTGCGAGTTTATCCGTACATTTCTGAAAAGTTTTTATTGCAACTTGAAATTTTCTTTAAAAACTGGCTGGGCACGATGGCTCCCAGCTCTCATGCCAGCACTTTGGGAGGCTGAGGTGAGAGGACTGCGTGAAGCCAGGAGTTCAAGTTCAATCTGGGCAACAAAGTGAGTCCCTGTCTCTATAAAAATAAAAAGTCCTCTCATTGATTAGTATTATAAGTTTGAAATATATCTTATTTAAAACTCTGCCTTTAGGACATGATGAAAATGATACTTAGTACAACAAAAAGGTATTTAAAGAGAAATGATAAATTAATATCACTACATACATCAACACATAAAGTTAATGCAAAATATTTAGGCTATTTATACTATTAATAAATGCTTAAGCCAAAGAAAAATGAGCAATGATAATTAATAATAGTCTCAATTGAGTGTCATCTACATGTGTTTCACATAGAGAATCTCATTTAATTCCTGTAAGAATTTCTTGTTATTATGCTCTCCAAATAGTTGTGGAAAGCAGAGATGAGAGAAAGCAGGTAACCTCCTTAAGACAATACAGGTATTACATAACAAAGCCAAGTTTTCAACTGCAGAAGGAATCAGCTCCTCTAATAGCCAGAGCTGCAAGTCATGACTCCCATGGTTTCCTCTTAGAGATATTTTTTAAAAACGTCTATTAGAGCTGGTAAACTTAAACACCATATGTGAAAATAATATTTTAAAGCAAACTCCTAAGGGACACAAAGATATAAATGCGTAAAAAATTGGCATTTCTATGTTCTGTTGACATTTGAAATCTTTTCTTTTATCTCTATATTTGGTTTTGGTGAAAATTTGAGACCATTTTTTTGCACCTAGTGAACATTGTTGTTTTATTCTGTCTTGTTTTGTTTTTCAAAAATCTCCTTCCAACTACATTTTTAAAATTCCCCAATTTTAAACTTTATTGATATCAGTCTTTTCCCCCTTCTTCTTTCCGTTTTTTCTTCTTCTTCCCTTCCTTCTCTTTCTTTTCTTTTAAATCATGGCAAAACGGTCTTTTCATTCCTGGTTTCACACGCTAGAGATCCAATCTAGAAGACAATGCCAGAATTTTTTCAAAAAGGAGTGACAATTTCTTCTCTCTTTCCATCTGCATTCTCTGTAATCACTTATTTTTTAAAAATATTCATGAGAAAGAAATTTTCTCTTCATTTTGGAACACCAAAATCTTCTTTCCTAGCAAGAAACGGGTTCTTCCTTCTCTTGCCCACCTATCTCTGTCTCATCTGGAGATTAGTCATGTAAACATTTGCTTGGCAACTGGTTTCTTCAGGAAGTTAATTTGCAAACCTCCATAGAGAATTTAATTTATTACTTTACCAAACAGCAAACTGTTTTAAGAGAAACCAAAATGATTTCATAAAAAATTTCAAAAGTAAACAAAAATGAATTAAGCAGAGGAAGAGCACACTTGAAAGGATCTAACTTCCAATAAAGAATTATGAAATATTGTATCTTAAATACATGGGCTTCATCTTGCTCCATATGTTCAGAATGCCAAGGCATTGTGCAAATCCAGAAGCTAGATTTGCATATAAAAAGTATATTTGTAGTTCATAAAAGTACCTTTGGATGAAAATTTTGAAATTCAAGATAAAAACCTAGTCTGCAAAAAAAAAACGTAGACTGGCAAAACACTAATTTACTTTGAGTAAGTATAATACAATTCAAAATGAGGCAGGAGAAAAAGGCTTTAAAAGATATGAAAGTAAATTGTTCTTTGTTTCTTTACAGCCGAAACTCACTGAATATAGTAACAAACAGTCCTAACTGCCACTGAGCTTGCTGACAAAGTGATGTTCAATAAACACCCACTGATGATACTAAAAATAAGATATTTGGAAAGAAAGTAATATCTTAGAGATGCACACAATTTTGAACCAAATATATTCTTCCATATAATAGAACTTGATATCTGAAGCAGAAAATAATATTGAGCAGATTAACATACTCTGTCCCCAGATGATTTTGTTTCCTCATATACATAGCTAAATCTGTAAAGTGCCCTCTAGAAATGTTTATTTGAATCTATAAATGACTCTTTTATTACTTAGCTACTCAAAGTAATTATGATATGATAATAGGTGATATTTTAAGTTCTTTTTGAAAACAATAATGCATTCTGATAATATTACACAGAATTAAAAACCCGACGCACAGAAACTCTTCTGGCATGACTGTCTGTACTTGCTAAAGATCAGTTAGATAGTAGTAGTGAACCATTTGAAGTTCACTGCTAAGTCAAATTTGACTTTGTAGTTTAAAGTCAAATCATCATTATCAAATATGGAATGTGAATACAATGGATTTGATTGTTTTAAATGAACCTATAAGGCACAACAATAATCTAGTCACTTAGAAAGTAATGAAGCATACTGAAATTTATTCTGTGAAGGTAGATGATACAAAACCCAGAAGCCCTTTGCCTTTGAACAATTCTATCCATTCCAAAGTAAAATACACCCCCATCACTTGGGTTTGGCCATTCCAGTGACAACTATATGTTAGCTTACCCTGCTTCCTTAATCATTTACATTTTATTAGGAGGTCAAGGAACGGCTCACTGTGGAGGTCACATTCAAGTTGACACCTGCATAAGAAGTGTCAGCAATAAGGCCACTTCGGGAGTAGAGACTGGTGGGGAGAAAGAGAGAGAAGGTCAGAGAGCTCAGTAAAGTCCAGACCATGCACAGCTTCAGGCCAGGTGAAGAATGGGAAGCTATTGGCAGATTTTAAGCAGGGGAATGTCATGATCTAATGTTTTCAAGAGACCACTCTAGCAGGAGGAGTGTGGTGGAGTGAGAGTGGGTGTGGGTAGAGCAGTTATATGACCATTTAAGTGATCTTAGCAGACATGATGGCAGCTCTGCAGTGAAGACCAGGAGATGAACATGGGATATATTTTGGAGTTGTATCTGATTGGGCATACTGATGGATTAGAGGGGAGTAGCAGTAAGCAAGGTAAAACTCAAGGCTGCCTTGATGATATTTGCTGAATTGAGGAAAGGCTGTGGGAAGAATATTGCGGATAGGAGAGGAGTAGGGGTGAAGCAAGAGTCCAGTTTTGGGTTATATTAACCTTGGAATGTCTGTGATATATCCAAGTAGACACATCAAGGAGGCAATTAGATCTAAAAACTTTCAGCTTGGTAGAGAGGTCAGTGCTGGATTTATAAATTAAGTAGCCATTGGGTTATTGCTAATGTTTAAAGCTGTAAGACTGGGTCCAGGTTGACAGTATGACTGAAGTGCACCTAGGACCCAGCCTTTGGACACCTCACCACTGAGAGTTTGGAAAGAGAAAACCAGCCTGCAAAGAAGACTGAAGTGTTCCAGTATGGAGGAAAACCATAGAAAATGGCATCCCGAAAGTCACAAGCACACAATGTTCAAGAAGATGAGAGCGTTCAACTCGGTCAAATGCTGTGAAGACATCAACAAAGCTGGGAACAGAAACATAACTATTAGATGTGATAAAACTAGAGGTCATGGGTGACCTTAAAGAGGCATTTCAGTAAGTATGGGGGCTGGAAACCTATTTAGAGTCAACTGAGGCAAAAATGAAACGTGAAAATATTAAGACAGCACTTTTGTTTGCTGTCTTGGGTAGAGAAAAATGGGGTAGAACCTGGAAGGGGATAATGTCAAGAAAAATGTTTGAGTAGAAATGAATACCAGTGAGACTGATCCAATGAAAATGGAGAAATTGATGGTGTAGGAGAAAAACTAATTTAACTGCAGGAGGAAGTCTTGGGAGCAGGTAAGAGGGGATAAGAGGAAGCACAGCAGAGGGACCATACTTAGATGACAGTAGGAACTCTCCACCCATCGCATTGGGAAGAAAGTCAGAGCGTGTGAGTTTATACATAAGTAGGTTGGTATATTTTGAGGTACATGATGAGGGGTTATTTTGAAACTAGACACAGAGCATATGTGTACTATGGGTATCAAAGCCAGTGTACATCATTTGTATTAATGAGTATACACAAATATATTGATCACCATCTTAAAGACATGAATAAGGCAGTAGAGAGAGGGATTTGAGGATATATCTTAGACATTGTTTTTGCCTGATTTGATTCTTCCATTTCTACCCATTACATTTTCATATACTGAAGATCTATGACTTTCTAGTTAGATAATTTTATAATGCTACCAGACAGGGAGCCAAACTCAAAATCTATCTTCCTTGAGAAGTTCTATCCTATTGTCTTAGTCTTCTCTGATTGTTTCTTGACCTCTAGGCTGCACCTCACAGTGCAGTTGGCACTTAATCATTTCATATTTGTCTCCTGCTCATAGGTCTTATTGTCTCAAGTAGATGTTAAGGTTCCAGGATGCGGCCAAGTATTTTACAATAAAATATCATTGTCTCTCCCACTGCGAAAAACCTAGTATTAGATATAAAGTGAGTACTTAATAAATGTTTGTTGATCAAGTTATCTTTTAAGGGTTGAATGGCTATAAAGAGTTTTATGCAGTAATTCCTTGGCTAACAGACTACACGTAATTCTTCACGGCACCTGCTGGGCATTGCTGGGAGATGCTGAAATCATTCATCAATTTTCTCCTTTTTATGCTATTCAATTAGTCTGTCTAGGGCAAGGTCTGGAATGTATATCAATCAAAAGCACAATAATGACCTGTGTACAAGCTATCTCCATACTAATGATTTGCATCCACTATCTTACAGAAAGATCTTTGGTCTAAGAAAGCACTGAAGTGAAGGAAACTTTAAGGAGAATACTGTAGTAAGAACTGAGAATTATCCAGTGTTACTGTTGCAAATGATGAGTTTGAAATCAATTTGGCAGTACCTTTAGTGGAAAAATAATATTAAGAGAATACTCATCACTATAGCCTATTTTGCATTGTCTTAGATAAAATTTTTCTTCAGCCTGCACTGAAAGCTTAAATGTCAGTAGACTTTTAGTATATGGACTTCTAGTTTGTTGAAATTACGTGTAGCATGTTTAGCTTTTAATTTAAATCCAATTCTTAAGGCAATTAAAACTATTTGGATATAATATTTAAATCAGAATCCAAATATGGCATACATATATTTTTCTTTTAAGAAGTAGTTGTACTGTCATACAATATTGACCTTTTATGTAACAGGTTATCACGGAAAGTTAAAGAATCATCAGAATAGCATTTAACCAAAAATCCCACATACCATATACATGGTAGTCTATAGAGCTCTGCAGAAGTGAGTGATTACAACTACTGTAAAATTTTGTCATTCTATAAAGTAGTCATTGACAGAATAAATGACTTTTTTCCATGTTATATGCAAATTGACAAAGATAATATCTGATAAAATGGAAAACACCAAGAGACGTAGAACTTCAGAATATATGAAACCCACACCAAAATATCATTAGCAACACTCTTTCAGTAGAATCCCATAGCATGAGACAATATTAATAGAGAGAATCTTTTAAGAACATTTGTTGCATAAAATATTTTAATTGAAACAATTAATGAATTCCATAAGATAAGTGTAGATTTATAAGATTTCCATTTTTCAATACTTACATGAAAAGATCTGATAACAGAGCCACTAAGTATAGGTAAGAAATATTAAACCTGTTTAGCTATTATTCTAGGTTTCTATTCATTTCTCACTAACTTACATTGATTTTTGTACTGCTTTTATTCATCCTATAAATTAGACTCCAACTGGTGATAAAATGTCAAAGTTTGCATTGTTCATCTAAAAAAAATAAATCTAGACAATTTAGAATTATTTAAAAATTAACCAATAAACTATGATCCATTTGCTCTCTTTGTGAGCACTTGGGTGGAAAAGGAGACATATTAGTACATTAGTAAGGTGTTTCTTTTTCTTTAATCACCAGGAGAAAAGATATATAAATCTTTTTCTTAAAGCTTTTTTCTTTCCCACGGAGACAACACATCTTAAAACGAAGGTTAACAAGCAATTAATAGCACAGACTTAACTAAATATTGCAAATGTGATAGTATAATATCTTGGTAAATATGGGAATTTTGAGAGCCATAAAATTAAAGACTTTGATATGTGTGAGATCAATAGACATGACTTATCACTATTTAATATGAGCTTTAATTTTTAAATGCCATGTTCCAATGAAAAAGTATATTACACAGGAAAATTGAAATTTCAATAAAGAATCAAGACAAAAGAAACAAACTTTATATTAAAGTACCTCTAAAGGTTGTACTTACGCAGCAACCTCCTCTTTTGACAATCCTTTGAAATTCACCTCTAGATAATGATCTATGTCATCTTTTTCTTTGATCAATTGAGACCTAAATGAAACAGAAAGAAATAATAAAGCACCACCTTATCAAGTTGAAAAGCTACCAAACATGTAAAATGCCACTAGGAGAATAGAAATGTTCAGGGTATAATACCATATATATAAATGCAATAGCTATAGAGTTAGGTCATTGGCTGATCATTTCAAAATTTTATCTTTCCTGAATGGAAAATGATAAGGAAGAATATTAAACCCAGTATGTAAACAAATAAAACACCAACACCTTGAAATAATTCACTTTCTACTTAAGAGTCTTCTCCTCAAAGCTTATAAGATCTTCTATTTTGCTCACATTTTTTCGTGGTGTAACTTTCCAACTGCTGAAGTTATATACTGTTTGGCACAGAATCCAGAGCCCAGAACACCTGTTTGATTCAAATATATAACATGAATTTGTTCCAAACATTACTCAATTTTGTCCTGAAATGCTCTTTGAATAGTTTTTTAAATCACACATAAAACTCAAATTACTAAAGGTTCAAGGTGTGATATGATTTTAAGAAGCCCTTATTGAAAATATATTATACTTGTAGTGCATTCATTCTTCACACCCATTTGCACCTTTAAAAATCAGCATGCTATCAACTTCTCATAACTATGATGATATGGAACTAAACCAATATCAGTGTTTTATTCAGAAGCTATTAAAGAATGTTGATACAAACTTTGCCTTTAGGGGGTATGATAAAAATCTTTTTCTTCAATGAAATGAATACAAGAAAAAGTTTTCTTTAAAACTCATCCTATCCTACGGATATGAGATTTGGCTATGCTTTTGCTCACCTTGAAAACAAAAGATAAATTAAATCCTTTAAAAAGACAGAAAGAATAAGCTTTTTCAGACTTCATAAATATTTTACATTATTCAAAAGTAAAACAAAAAATATGTATATATATTATAGTATACACACATGAATTATACATTCATTGAAAGATTTATCTGCTATAGGAAAAGAAAATTTTGATTTGCTATTTTAAAAGAATTTTTATGTTAGTTTAGCTGAATGTATTTATTTTGGTCTGGGGGCTTTGGTTTTTCCTAGAAGAAATACTAAAAATGAGGCATGAGAACAAAGAAGACTCCTAATACTTTGATCATTATACCTTGCAGGAATGGAAAAGTAGGCATATAAAGAAAATAAACCTATGTATGCAAACTATTTATATTGGTAAATAATATGTGTATTACAAAAAGTCAATAGAATTATAAATGGCAATTTCAAAATAGCACAATCAGTTAATATTCATAATTATGACAAAATGTATCAGTTTCTCTGTCCTGCATTTCCTCAGTGACACTTTGAGTAGCTCAGCAGTCACTCTTGGGCAGCAGCAGTTTGATGATGCATTTTCAGGTCCCAGCATCATTTCAGGAGCTGATTCATGCCCTCCAATCTACCCTACAAGTAAGGCTCTACCCTCCTTCTTCCTAAACATAAGTCAGCCCTTGGGACCTTATAGATTAAAAGCATTACACCTTTCAGTCCGGGCATGGTGGCTCATCCCTACAATCCCAGCATTTTGGGAGGCCAAGGTGGGTGAATCATTTGAGGCCAGGAGTTCCAGACCAGCCTGGCCAACATGGCAAAACCTGTCTCTACTAAAAATACAAAAAATTAGCTGGGCATAGTGATGCATGCCTGTGGTCCCAGCTACTCAGGAGGTTGAGGTACGATAATCGCTTGAACCCAGGAGGCAGAGGTTGCAGTGAGCTGAGATCACACCACTGCACTCCAGCCTAGGTGACAGAGTAAGACTCTGCCTTAAAAAGAAAAAAGTTTTACACCTTTCATTCCCAAAGCTTCTGCTTTCTGTTCTCCACACACATTTAAAACAGGAAACTTATCTCCAAAACTCTATGGGAACCATGATATAATTGCAATAGGAAATAAAATGATGAAATAACAACTAGATTAATAAATAATTTGCAGTATTTGAATGTGGTTCATAAATCCTTTTGAAACAACAGATTTCAATATTCTCAATATAACAAGGTATGTTTCTCTTCTCTTGAAATGATTTTATTTTCTGAGATACATTATTGACATTTCTTACTACAGAAAATTCATTCTGTAGGAAAATAAGTAAAAACCAGGGGCATGTACCTTGGAATTTTTCTGGAGGAGCAAGGCAGCTTCTGTCTGGCTAAGGCTGTAAGCTTCGGGCGTGTCATGGGCAGTGGGGGCAGGGTGGTCATTTCGGACTACAAAAAGAAATAAGTAGAAATTGTATTTTAAAGAATAAATCTTTCGAAGGATCCTTTAAGACATTATTAGAGATTCACAGTCTGTCATCTTAGTTGAGAATGTCTACATGTAGTGCTATAGCTGTGTTATTCAGGAATGATGCTCAGTGAGTGGATTCTGTAGGTTGCTTCTCTCATTATTTTCCTCCATTGTCTGCTTTTTGGCCAATTTATTATTTGTCTGTATCTTCACCACAAAGTAGATAAGAAGAAAATATGATAAAAGCATTGATGGTTCAGTTGGCATATTTGGTAAGAGTTTTGTAAGGGACATGATTGCAATTAAAGAATAAAGATTTTTAGGCTAGCTACGGATTTCCAATGTTTATGTGTTGCTTTCCTGTTATTATCAATAATTGAAAATTGCTCATACTTGCTGTTTTCTAAAAGCCTTATCGCTTGCAAATAAAGGCTTTCCCTTAGATGTGATAGATGATAAGAACAATTCTCAACAAGGAGACAGCTGCCCTGAGAAAGCACACAGCCATAACAATATAATGAATCACTTCAAAATGTACTGTTTTTAAAAAGTTGTTTAAAACAACTTTATCTCACACTTTACATGGGTCAGGAATAAGGACAGGGTATGATAGGCATGGATTTTTTCTCCTCCATGATGACAGGCGCCTCTGCAGAGAAAACTCAGAAGCTGTAGTAACCCAATGATAGGGGACAGGAATCACCTTGAAGTGTCTTCACTCACTTTTCTAGTGGTTGATGCTAACTCTTAGCTGGGACTCAACTGGGGCTATCTGCTAGAACTCATACATGTGGTCTCCTCATGTGGCATAGGCTTCTTCACATCATGGCAACCTAAGACTTCTTATGTAGCAGCTCCAGGCTCCAAAGGCAAGTATTTTAGAGAATAGCCAGGCAGAAGCTTTATCCCCTTTTAGGGTCTACCCTTGGAAGTCACATAGCATCCACTTCTGCTATAACAACAAGTTCACCCAGATTCAAGGCAAATGAACACAGAACCACCTATTGATAGGGGAGTGTCAAAGTTTCATTGTAAGAAAAGAATATGGCATGGGAGATACTGTTGCAGCCCTTTTTGGAAAATGCACTGTGCCACAGTGGTGAGCAATTAGCAAGGCAAGTCTATAAAATCAAGTTATCTAAATCTTACTCCAAAGGGACATGTGGACATGATGTCTGTGAACTTAGAATAGAAAAACTGTTACATGGTGCAAGGGCTCTCAGATGCAAAAGAACCCATGCTTCTGTTAAATAGAGAGGCATCCAAAAGGCCAGGGGCTCCTGATCCCACCCCCTCTATGTCTACCAGGTTTGACCTGTACTCTTAGCTTCACCAAGCAACTGAAAGACTTGTTTTAGGTTTTAAACAGCTTATCTTCAGCATTACTACTTGTGTGACCCAGGGAAAATCACAATAAAATCTGGGCCTTGAATATATTCAGCAGATATTTAGTGAGCTCCTTTTTGGTGCCAGACACTGTTTCAGGTGCCAAAGATACAGCAGTGAAGAAAAAGACAAAAGTCTCTGATCTCGCAGACTTTGCAGTATGGGGGTAAATATGGAGAAAGACAATACACAAATAAGCAAAATACATAGAACCTCAGATGTTGATAAGATTCTCTACTGGAAAACAAAGCAGGGAACTAGAAACTACCCAAATGCTCACCAATGGCAAAGGGATGAATAAAAACAGGAGACAAGCTCAAAGACATTACAGAGAATTTTGTTGGGTGTCCTAACAGTGCAATGTCTTGAGGGTTACTGTAAAAACTGGCTTTTATTCTCATTGAGGTAAGAATCCACTGGAGGATACAGGGCATAGAATTGACACGATCTGACTTTCATCCTGAAAGGATCACTCTGACTTTTTCTTTCAGGTTAGACTGTAGTAGGGGAAAGGGTAGACAGCAGAGAGGCCAGCTCAAAATCTCCTGTGAAATACAGGGGAGAGAGGGTGGTGTCTTAGGTAGGAGTAGAGAAGGAGAGATGTAGTCAAACCTGAAATAGAACCACCTGTTGATGGCTGAGACCCAATATTCCTCTAGTGCTACAAAGCCATGGTGGAGGTGGGGGTGGAGAAGCACTAAGACGAGAGAAAATCTTCTGAAATTCAGTGTAAACAGACAGCTTCGTGTTACTGAAAAAGATTATTACCCTGGCCTAAAAATCATTTTTTACGTAATTAAAGAGAATTCTAATGGAGATCAGTGGTTTATTTTAAATATAATAGAATCCCAGTACTACCAGCTTATCAAGGTGTGATACGATCTATGAAACAAAATGCCCACTTATTTTTATGCAGTTGTAGATTTAAAGTGTATAATCTAAATAGCAAATGTTAGTCCTCTCCTACAGACTAAACATTAGAAACGTACTATATTACCCTTCATAACTTCATAACATAATGACAATTTTTTTTAATTTTAAAAATCTATTTTTCTGATTAGATGTTACATTAAATAGTTGAGTTACTGGAATAACAAGAACTTACTAAATGGCGACATCATACAGAGCATATGGTAAGAAGTTATGACTCATGTGAGGTTTGAAGGGACACCAAAGCTCCCCAAACGGGCCTCCCAAGAGCTTACTTCAGAGGAGCTATGAAGACTGTTCCACAGAGTTCAGAGTCTTCCAATGTTACAGTGAACATCTGAATGATCTAAGTTCTTAACCCAGACCAGTGTAGCCCTAGTAAATTTCAAAAGGGAGAGAGGAAAACAACTAAGTTTGCCTTATTTGGGGGCATTCCATCATCTATAAATTTTAGACTCTTTTCTAAAAGCCCCACTTGACTTGCCAAAGCATTATGCAGTGGGCACTGGGGCCAGGGCAATCTCTTCATAATTGCAGGCATCTTTGAAGAGTTCGCTAAGGAGGTTCAAAATGAGGAACAGTGCTTGCAATTTCCTTGAATACTAAGAATATCCAGCTATTTGTAGACAGATAAAAGAGAGCAGCCCCCAGAGGTGCTGATCCAGTCAACATAGCTCATCCAGGTGAGTATAACTCCTCACCAAAGTTGGCATACCAGCATGTTATATAAAATTTATCCTTTTTGATGTTTACTTGAGATCGAATAGAAACCAAATGCAAATGACATACATGGAGAGGGGTATGTCTTCTTTGTCATACAGATCAACTGCGCTTTTTTTTTTTTTTCCCAAACTCTGAGTCAACGTTTCCTACCATTAAAGTTTCAGCTGCCAGTTCCTTCATTTTGCTCTCCTCTGATCTGAGAACATTAGCAGCAGGAGCACCTTTACTCTTAAATTTAGTTTAATGTAAGTACTGCAAGCCCTGCTGGCAAGCCTCAAGGCACAAACTCTGAATGGGGGGTGGTCAGAGCTGAATGATAAAGTGGAAAAAAGTTATCAGAGCTGAATGATAAAGTGGAAAAAAAAAAGCATGTTGGAAAAAATATCGCTCAATCAAACTATGTTGGAAAGTTTAAGCTTAGAGTGAGGGTGGAAGTTGAACAGGCTTTCTCCTTGTTTCTGAACCCCACATCCTGCCTTGCCAATGCCTATCGGGAAAGGGAATTTTGTTTCTCAGAATCAATACATGGCCACATAAGGTATTTTGTTTTACAAAACAGATAATGTGTGATCTGAATTTTATGACACAGTTAATATTTTGAATGCACCAAATATTTAAAGGGGTCCTGTAACAAATTACTTTCTTATCTAAGTAATTGCCATCTTTTATGCCTTATAAGTTCAAGCAGGGTTTGCGGTACTTACATTAAATTAAATACCTGTAAAGAAAGCCTTTTGGTCTTTGTTAATATGAGTTGCATCATTTTCCTGGTGTTGGTCAGACAGCATTCTCAGTTTCCATGTGAGCTCCAGCCTAGACTCAATAATGAAGAATGGGACTAGTGCTATGAGGTGACTGACCCAGGCCTGTAGCATAAATGGAGCACATCGCCATCAGTTATGGCACCTCCTTAGGGTTCTCCTAGATCAACATCTCAGGGGAAAACACACAAGATAGGTGTGACTGCAGGAAAGGAAATTGCTCAGGTTCAGGTGAGTAAGAAAGAAGAAGAATGAAAGATACCTCTTTGGCTGGCACCAGAATGAGCTTAGCCCCAGGAGCTCAGGCTCAATCAGCTTCTTAGGAGGACCCAGAGGCACCTCCCCAGTGCCAGCAAGTGGGCAGTGCTGCAGTGTGGCACCATCGGGTGCTGAGACAAAGATCAAAAGGCCGCCTGAAGCCATTCCACTGTTGGTATTCAGAAGAGATTTGGTGCACCCTTTGATCTACTGGTTGGCTCTTGTATCACAGTTACAATCTCTAAGTTTGGCCCCCACATGCAAAGACAAATGAGAATGGAGAAATACAGGATGAAAGGTTTGAGAGTGCTAGGTCAGGCTGAATGTGTCCCATGGTGTGAGTTTAAATTTTTGGCCCCCAAGTAAAATTCTTCAAAGAGTAACCCTCCTTCCCTCTATCCCCAGAGATGCCTTTATCAGGAAACACAAAGGAGGGAGGCCTACTACTGTGTACACAGAGGCTACTTGGAGAATGACTATGTCTGAGGCTGACCAGTGTCTCCAGGGTTCAGTCACTTTGGAGTAAAAACTGAGATGAGAGAAATAAAGCCAGTAAAGCACAGTAAGCGAGTTTATTGTACATCATCACAAGTTCAAAACAAATATGATTTTACTAAAAATCATTCATAAGAATTAAAACTTTTCCTATTATCACAAGCTCTTTTACTACGAAAGTTTAACAAAAACTACAGAAGAAACATCACTATGCTCCCTAAGTAAAAAATAAATAAATTTATGAAGAGTCACTAATAATGTTTATTCCTGGTATCATAATTTTTTGATACTTCTGGCACTCTCTCATGAGTAATTAGATAGGTTGTTATGTAAAATAAATAGAAAACACATTTCCTACCAACTGACATTGATGGCTAAATCACAAAATCAAGCAGGAAAAGAGTCTGAAGGCAATCCATATTTCACTTGACTTACATTTGCAGATTACTGCTGATGGTCTCTCCAGGCTTATAGACTTCAGCCTGAAAATCAGGAAGCAAAGAATAATAGCAAAGAAGAAAAGAAGTTTAAAATCAGTCAGTAATGTAACTCCTCTCCCCGCCCCAAGTCATGGAATAAGATTCACTCTTATAACAAATACTAAGTTCCTACCATCTAAGTTTAGATGAACTTTTAAAGAAAACCCCCAAGTATAGATCCTATAGGAGAAACTAATCACTAAATCAGTGAAATGCCAAAACATCTGAAATATGTATATGTATTGATGTATTTCAATACAAATGTGACATTAGGGATTACCATTTGCTCTCTCAAATTTACAAGATAGAGTTATCTTTGCCAAAAACCGAGAGCATCTCAGTTCCCTTTCTGTTCCCACCTAGTTCTCAACAGGACTAAAGGACTTATCCTATGCATAGTTGTTCACTTCCCTCAGAGGGTCAGGTGAACTGGGGAACAAGAGGAACTGGCGCCTTTCCCTACTTCTCTTTCAATTAGTTTCTTGAGGTATGTGGCGAGGGCCTGGACTCAGGAAGCTTGAGAAAGACTGATGGAGGAAGGGCTGTAGGGGGTCAGGGAAGGGGCTGCCTGAAGAACAGGCCGCCTCTCCAAGGAACTGAGGAGGTCCTGTCCCAGCTTCGCCCCTGCCGTCACGAACCTCGGTGCACTCGCCCAGGGAAACAACTCCAGTTTTCCCTTCCACTGAAGTGAGTCCCCCACCGGCGGCAGGTGCTGGGCGTCGGCGCCGCCCCCTCCTCTGTAAGTGATTCTGAGGCCTGGCTGCGCCGGCGCGGAGAGAGGGGACGCCGAAAGCATCTCCAGGGAAACAAGAGAGGCAAGGCGGGACGACCGGGGGTGGGGTTAGGCTAAACCGGGCCTTGGGATTGGGGCAGCTCCCAGACTCTTCGGGCTTGGGGGCGGAGTCTGGCGAGAGGCGGAGCTTACTGATGGCCGGGCGGGGCCCCCAGACAGCGGAGGCTTTTCAAGCAGGGTTGCTTTCAGAAGTTAGCTCGCTTTTAGGCATTTTCACATAACCCAAGGGGCTCGAATTTGCCACTTTCATTTCTTTCGTGGCCTTGCATTCTCAATGTTTTTCTTCATTGCCCTTTTGTCCACAGGATTGATAGGAAAACGCTGAGCCAGGCATCCATGACCCCGTGACCTGAAGCCAATTTATCCATCTAGCTAAGTCATTCATTCTCCTCTTCCTCAGCCTCTCTTGCAGTCAGAACCCACCACAAATGCCTCCTGTCCTGGCCCCACAGACAATTCAATTTTGAATTGTGGTTCGCTAAATACTCAAGGTCTCTTTAAAAGAATCTCCCTGCATCTGTCCTTATTCGTTTTGCATTTTTACCTGAAACTCAGGGTTTTGTATTTACACTAAATAAATATCATCCTGTTAATCTTGGCCCATCATGCCATCTCTCCTCTCAGAATGAGTGCAAGGAAGTGAGCCTTCTTGCTCATTCCCTCATATATATGGGGCAAGAAAGTGAGGCTTGCCACTTGTTACTTCTAAAATACAGAAGTGCTGGAAAGTTAGGCTTTTGTTCCTTGTCTCCTGTCACGGATTGTAGGAGAATGAGTCAGCAATATTGCTCACACGAATCATTCTACTAACCATAAATCGATTCTATCTGGAGTACAAGCATATCTACCATAACCACACTTTCATTCTAACATCTGATTTGCTGTCACAAGTTACTAAATTATTTCCAAGTAAGTTTACATTATACATTCAATGATGACTGTGACAATCTGTAACTGGGCTCCACCCATCCCCCACACCAGTAAGACTCTCATTCTATTCTCATGAGTTTATTTTCCAATTTCAGCATCACCTTAACACACTCCACTGTGACCTGTGTGAATTCTTTTCCAGTCCTTGCTGCTTTTTCTGACTTAGAGGTTTGTGAATTCCATTCACCTTCCTTTCTCACAGGAGGCTGTCTTAGTTGGCTTTCTAGGTAGTTCCTTCCTGCTTCTTTGGACTTATTTCTCCTACTTGCTGTTTTTTCACTATAAGTTCTTTGACTAATTCTCTTTCTCCTTCTGTTTAGCATAGAATTCCTTCAGTTAGAGAACTTTGTTCGCAAGTGACAGGAAACTCAAATGGGCTTAAGCATAAAAGGAAACTGATGGCAAACAAAGGATGCCAGATTCAGGTGCAACTTTATCTAGAGACTCAGGCCTTTCTGAAAGCTTTGAGGATTCCAGAATACCCCTACCTTTCACAGAATTAATTTCTCCTCCTCTCGCCTCCTTTCTCTTAGACCTACCTTTATTTTATCAGTATAACTTTGCATGGTGTTTGGCTTATGGGAACCAAACTTGCCTGAAAGATTTTGAGTACCTTGAAAGCACAGACTTTGTCTTATTGTTTTCTGAATTCCCTGGAATAGTACAAGGATTAGTATACAGTATGTGCTCAAAACTATTTTTTGAATTAACTGAATGAATGACAGAATAGAGTGGTTTTTCAAACAGATTCTTCCTTATGTAATTCTTCTCATTGCTTCCTCAATCTTCCCCACCTAGAATTCTAGGGAGAAGGTCAGGTGATGCAATTGATAATTTGAATGTTATTACTGACATAACAACCTCTAAAGTTTCCTCTTCCAATCTTTCTCTGGAGAAATGATTTTAGATTAGGTCAGCTCCCTAAAGAAGCAAGTGCAAGCCAAACCATCTTAACTACTCCCCATAATTGTTCTCAAAGTGGTTTTGATATCTCGATCATCAATTTCTACAGTAAAATTATTCTGAATTCTTCTTGTTTTACTAAACACATCCCCAAGTAACATCTTAGGAAAGAACATATGAGATAAAATTTTGAAGTTCTTTCATGTCTGACAATATCCTTATTTTGCCTACGATCTTTTGGTAGGGTTGCACATTCTAAATTAACAATCATTTCCCTCTGAATTTAGAAGGTATTATTTCACCGTTTTCTAGTATCCAGTGTTCGAGATGAGAAGTCTAGGGGCAATTTTATTTTCCTTCCTTTGTATGTGATGTAATAGTAAGATCCATATGCGGTGACAACCACAAATCTGTGTGGCCTAAAACAACAACGTTTATTTATTGATTACGGTATGTCACCATCACAAGTCAGCCTTGGGCTCTGCTCCATGCTATGTCACAGGAGAATCAATATGAGAGAACCTTTGCCAGCCTGGAGGATGGCTGGTCTGTAGCAGAGAGATCATGAGAGTAGACTGCACGTTAGCTTTAAAGGCTTCCTCCAAAAGGATACCCATCAGTTTCGCATTTCATTGGCCACAACTGTAAGAAAGCAGGTATCTGTGATTTCACCTGTGTCTGAAAGACTAGATACCAATTAATGGTCATAATGATGGTCGTAGACCTGGTTTTTCCCCTCAACACAGGCATTTTTAGGTTACTTTCTTTATCTTTTTTATTCTCGAATTTTATGGTAGAACTCTTCAGCTGAGTACTCACATCCTTCTTTAGATTTAGATAATTGTCTTCAATTTTTTAAATTATAATTCCCTTGTCTCAAATTTGTTCTACTATTTCTTTAAGATTCTGTTTAGTGAATGCAGATCCCTAGATTTGTCGTTTTTATCCTTGATCTTTTTAAAAAGATTTCTATTCTTTTTGCCTTTATAGTCTAAAGTCTGTAAGTTTTTGACAATATTGCTTTTTAGTCTTCAACTGATTTTTTTGTACATAGGAGGAGTCACATTCTTAGTCTTTGAGCGTTCTTGCTTTCTGATTGCTCCTTCTTTATAGACTCTTCTTTTATGAATGAAATAGTTTGCAATTATCTTCCAATATATTAATTTGTTTTTTAAAGTTGTCTTTTTATTTTTAATGTCTGTGGGCACATAGTGGGTGTATATATTTATGGAATACATGAATTATTTTGATATAGACATAAAATGTGTAATAATCACATCAGAGTAAATGGAGTACCCATCACCTCAAGCATTTATGCTTTGTGTTACAGACAATCCAACTGATACTCTTATTTTTAAATGTAGAATTAAATTATGATTGATTGCAGTCACTCTGTTGTGCTATCAAATACTAGATCTCATTTATTCTTTCTAACTATATTTTTGTACCTCTTAACCATCCCCACTTCCACTCCTACCCCCTCACTACCTTTCCCAGCCTCTGGTAACCATTCTTCTACTCTCTATCTCCATGAGTTCAATTGTTTGAATTTTGAGTGCCCACAAATAAGTGAGAACATGTGAAGTTTATCTTTCGGTGCCTGGCTTATTTCACTTAACCTAATGACCTCCAGTTCCATCCATGTTGTTGCAAATGACAGGATCTCATTTTTTTTTATGGTGGAACAGTACCTCAAAGTTGTCTTTTTTTGTTAAATTATCTTTTCTTCCAGGAAAAGTGTTTCTTTTGTTAATGTTGAAATTTCTGTGTTATATACCATATTGTATTTGGTTACTCTATTAATTAGCATTAGGTTCAGCTGTGAGTTACAAACAAACAAGCAAACTACAGAATAGGAATGACACTCCATGGTGTCAGATTCCTAGTTCCTTCTGTTTTTAGCTTCACTACACATGGATTCCACTCCCAAGATTGCCTCACTGGTGATCCAGCTATTATATCTTATCCAAAGAAAGCCTGCATAGGGATGAGGGGGTCAAATGGGGAACCTAGTGGTTAAATTTTTAACAAAGGAAATTGTGCTATCTAGGCATATTCAGAGAAGACTTAGTAGCCTAAAGTGCAAAGCACCTATTAAGCATTTTCCACTGAGGCATCTTTGCTCAGAAAATTCCCCATTCTTGACTGATATAACTGTTCTTTCCTTGCTTGAAGATACTGCTACTTCTTTGCCTAAGGTGGTTCTCTTGAAGAAAAAATACAATACATTTTTATTTACCCAACCTATCCAGATCTGTAATTAGAAGTGAATTCCATCATGTCCTAGGGGACACTATTTTAAATATCCAAATCTGAGGAGGCTCTTGTAAACGCACACATGCGCGCAAACACACACACACACACACAGAGACAGAGAGAGAGAGAAAGAGACAGAGAGAGAGATTAATTTGCTGGTTTATATCAGTAAAACTCTAAGAACATTGTTTTCTTTCAGAATAGATTTTTGAGGATTCTTCAACAAAAAGGTTGGAATACAATATTAGAAAAAATAAATTTGTCAAATGAGTGCATTTTCCAGAGATTCTAAATTCCATGTGTTATTTTGGGTGACTAAGTGTATTTGACACTTTTCTGCTTTGGGTAATGCAAACCTTCCCAACTCTAAAGTAAGCTGTGTTGCAAAAAAAGATAAAAGTTTAATTTTAAGTCTTTCAGAAACAGGAATGCTAGCATACATCATTATGTCTTACCTCCTAACTATGTTCCCTTAAGACCATGTTGAAATTTTCCATTCCTCAAGGATTTGAGATCTACAAAGCCAGAGACTTTGTAAGTTCATTATCATCATGTTTCCCTTGTTTAATAGCGCTAGTGGGAGATGTTAAACTGAAACAGGCACCATGACTTCAAGAGAGAGACAATGTTTCCAGGAAAGAAAGGCTAGATTATCAAATCTCATGGGATATTTGGTATATTTACCATAAACATACAGCCATGCCATAGTGTTAATTAGTATGACCTGATCTACAGAGATCTACGATTATGATTAATTGATTATGACATTGTTAGAAATCAAATAATGGGTAATCTACTTAGAATTTGATTTGTATGAGAAAAGGGGAAAATAAAGTCTCCTAAATCTGGTAAACAGAGGCCTGACCTGAGTTACCACAGTGGAGTGTAGAGAGTACTGGTCTCTCACCATGTTCTAAGACTAGACTCATAGAACATTGAATGAAAGAGCTCTGAACCATGGGGTCCAGAAGTAACATCACAAGTGCACACTGTGAATCTTTCTCCTATTTTTTCTCAAAGGTAACTGTATATATTTACTTAGGTAACTGCACCGGGGAGAAGAGTATATCCATAACTTTTGGATTGCCTGACATTAGACACTAACTCTGAGCTAATACTAACTTCTAGGGATCCAGAACAAACTTACTAATAGATTCCAGGTAAATTAATTTTTTTAATTCTAAAATAAACCTAGTAGACTCTGAGCCCATCCTATAATTATTCCTCTGAGTCTATAGATATATGCAAAAAATGGCATAATTTTTTAGTGGCCATCTAACCTATGGAATAAAGGTTATTATGGTTTAAAAAGGGTCAAAGAGGCTCTGGGTCAGATAATTGAAAGGACTCACTAGACTCTGGTGATATTTACTCAGAAAGATTTTCTATGGTCAAAGGCTACACAGAATCAGGAATAAGAAAGCACAGGCAACTTCAGGTTGGTCCTGAACACCCAGGTGCAACTTCTTTGATCCTCCCACTGTTGCTCAGAATGCACTTCATCTTCACAGCAAAGTTTACCAAGGGATCTTTCATACTCCACTGGTCACATAGCCAAAACATGTCTATGTATCAGGTAATACAGGTGACCAATCTGTATTTTTTAAAGAGCGATGTACACAAGCTCATACAGGGTGCATTCAAGGGAGCTTCAGGATTTAAATAGCATGTTACATATCACTAGCTAGTGCATTTCATTTCTATCTTGGCTGAAAGAGAGTACTGTGGCTCCAGCCATCTTTGGAGATAAACATAAAGCTACCACAGGCCAACTGCAAGCTAACCCCACACTTTCCTACCAAAATAGTAAATCAAAAGTAGTAACACCCAGGGGAATTTCAGACTTGAATATTTTAGGGGTGATCATTCCTAGCATATTGCTGTTTTATCTCGGAGTGAGCTGGACAAAATACACATATCTTGAAAAAGAATATGTTGATCTGATGGTAACTTTAAATGTGCTACTCTTCCTGATACAGCCTTTTTTCCTGGAGCAACCTGATACATGGCATATACTGTTTCTCCCCTACATTTTGATAAATAGAAAAAAATAGAAGTAATTTGCTTTTATGTAGCAGGGATAGCAGTATACTTTTGCTTTCCAACTTTGTAACCCATCAACCCTGCCTCTTTGCTGCAATTTAACCCACAGGGACCTTAATTATCTTACCATATTATGCAATAACATGTGGCATCATTGTACTGATAGGTTTCTAAAAGACTTGGAAAGCAAGAAATAGCAGGCACCCTACATGTCTTGGTACTATCAATACATGCCAAAATAAATGATATAAATCTTATGAAAACACAGGAGTCTTTCATCTCAATGAAGGTTTTTTGGGTTTTGTTTTATTTTGTTTTGTTTTGTGGGGGGGAGTGTTAGATGGAGGGATACTCCAAAGTGAAGTATAATTTGCTGAAATTTGCACAACCAGGCAAAATGCTTATTTGCCTATTGTTTGGATTTTGGAATCTGATATGAATTAGCTTCTCATAACTTCTGCATTTGCACCTTGCTCTGAGAATTACTGCAGTTCTTATTTTCTAGCCCCAGGATCTGCCTTGATAGCTACCCTTCTCAAGTCTGGCTTTCCAGCTTTGCAATGATTTTGTGAGCCCCTGACATTATTCCAATGAATTAATTTTTCTAAAGGTAGCCAGAGTTGATTTTTATTACTTACAACCAAAGAACACTAATTTACACAATAATTTAGAAAGCATTAGATGACACAAATGAGATAAAATTTAATTAACAAACACAAACTAGTAGGTGTTAATTACAGATAATATCAGTTACACAAAACTTTTCAGAATATTACACTTTTTCTAAAGAAGTGGTTGAAGCTCTCAGATTCATTTGATAAATTGTATTAAAGAGCCTGCCTAACGATTACATTAATTTTTCTATTGTTACATAGAGATTTTATAAAATTGGTATTAGAAATTAAAGCCTAAATATTTTATTTATATAGTATCAAATGATGGTGTGTTGTTGACCTGGCTGAAAATATTATAAAATATTTTATGAGTTTCAAATATTTTCCATTTGCATAATAAGTCAGGTGGAGAAGTCAATATTTATCGATCTTACATAAACAATGGACTGCACTACATTTTCTAAGGTAAAACAAAACAAAAAAAACATTTGCTTATTGGTGCTTGCAAGTAATAACTTTTTACTGAATTTAGAGTTGAAAGCCTTTTTATAGATTTTTACCTACATATGTAACTCTCTTGTAATTGTAGTAAGTGTTTTGTCTTTAGAAGAATCTACAAAAATAACTTTAAAGATCTAATCAGGGAGAATTAGCAAATAGTTTTTTTAACTATGCATTCCCAAAGTGTCCCTTTGGTTGGACTTTGTAAAATGAAATGGGACTGGCAAAGGAGAAGCAGCACACTGAGGTCATATAGTCCTTAGGCGGCAATTTTGGAAAGGAGCACATTTGAAAGTCAAAGGTCTGAGAAATTATTTCCTTAAAACTATCAACATCTGGCCGGGTGCAGTAGCGCACACCTGTAATCCCAGCACTTTGAGAAGCTGAGGCAGGTGGATCACGAGGTCAAGAGATTAAGACCATACTGGCCAACATGGTGAAACCCCGTCTCTACTAAAAATACGAAAAATTAGCTGGGCGTGGTGGAGTGCACCTGTAGTCCTGGCTACTTGGAAGGCTGAGGCAGGAGGATCACTTGAAACCAGGAAATGGAGGTTGCAGTTAGCCGAGATGTTGCCTGGTGACACGAAAACAAACAAACAAGAAACAAAACAAAAACTATCAACATCCAAAAAGCCCTGGAAAGCCAGCCATCAGAAGCTAGCTTGAAAATCTAGGTTACCTCCTATGGCATCTTATCAGCATTTCCTCGTTTTATTTATTTATTTTTTCTCAATGTATTTTCCTAGGTATTTTTTCTCAATGTATACAAATCATATTGTTTTTAAATCCAAAGTACACAAAGAACCAGCTTCACTTTAAAATTTATCTTATAAACATCAGTGGGTGTTAAACATCAATTTTTTTTTATCATCTTCATACTTTGGGTCATGTTTTGGTCCAATTCTGTTATCTCAGATTGCTAAATCTGCTGATTTTTAAAAATACTACTTGAACATGAATATTCAAATATACTTTATTGTTAATTTTACTCATCTTCATCATTTTGTGCCTCTGTGTAATTGATAAAATTACATTGGCAATGTTTTCTATAGGTGGAGACAAATATCTACAAAATAATATGCTTCAATAGTTGTCCAAATATCTTTGAATCTTAATTATGTGTGTACTTTATATCCAGCTACTTATATGTAACAAATGGCATTCTTAAATATTAAGAGACATGTTAATATTTGTGCAATGTAATTAAGAAATTGTTTCTCATTTTCCAAGGACAAAAAAGTAATCGTGTATATGCAAAGGAAATTCAAAATTTATGAAAAATATATAGAATATAATTATATTTCTTAGAGTTTGTTATAGACAAGATGACAAATTTGGTAAAATTCTATTATAACTTTCATTATAGTCTCAGGGAAACAATTTTTAAAATAAGGGTACAAATAAAAGCTGAATTAGATATAACAGAGAAAAAATATGGAGTAGGAACCCTAAGTACTGAATTTGAATGTCTAAATCCATCCACCCATCCATTATTTCAACCAGCCAGGTACTCTGCTAGGGTGAGAATATAAAAATAAGCCATGTCCTCATTGAATTCACAGCCTAGAAGTTAAGACAGACATGCAAAAGAGACAACTATTTATTTGCCTCTAATTCCTATGATCTCTTTGCACCAGGAACAGAGAGAACTGGACTGATGTCTTTGTTTTCTTAATGACCTAAGTCTTAGACCACCTACCACAGCCTGTCTCCCACCCCACTCCCCAATGTGTTCCAAATTCTCTCTGCTCCTAATTTCCTATTTAAGGCCTTAAACTCACTACCCAGATCTGACTGTTGCTCTTTGGGCACAGATCTCAGACCTTCTTGGCATTCACAACGCATTAGTTACCTGCCTCCAGCCAGTTTGCATAACTACTTAGTCCAGTGGAATCTGGCACAGCACAGACCATCGTGGCTGATGTTCCTCCCTGACTCAGCCCGGTCCCATAGCCAGAGTTCCATGTGATAAGCTCTGTACAGAAGACGTCTCAACTGGTGCCCCAAGGAGGGACCATCTAGCTTCCCAGGACTGGTTGGAAGTTGAGAGGTCATGGAAGACTTCACAGAAGGAATAATGCTTGTAATGTGATTTTGAGCCTTGAAAAATAAATAGAGGTGTGCCAGGTACCGAAGATTGGAATAGAATGACTTGCTTGATACATGTGAATTCTAGAATGCAAGGGCAGAGAGCTGCGAAAGATAATGCCAACCATGAAACAATGTAGCAATATAAAATTTTGAGCTCCAACCAAGACAATAAAAAACCGAACACATCATAACCTATTCATTAGTTTAGTTTGAGATTATAATCGATATTGATTTTATAGAATTAGCTACAGTCAGGACACGGGAGAACTACGAATGCCCCTCCAGCAGATTAAAATAAAACTCATTATTTAGAGAAAATAAAATAAAAAAGTCATTAGTCCTATATGGATAAAATTGGTTACAAGAGTATTCTACAAAGAGCCTTGGTCTACCTGACTCCAAAGCTTTTCTCTTAAATCACACTGCCTTTAATTAACTCCTTTCCTTTTATCCCATGCTCACCAAGCAACCACATAGGTATAATTTTTTTTTCTCCATGTAGAGATTTCTAAGTGGATGAAAAGTATGTTCTAATTAATGACATAAATATTTAGGCTCTACTCAAAATTATGCTCTCACTGTAAGTTAATGTACTGACATTTGGTTTTTGTATCAGCATATGTGAATTTGGTTTCTTTGGGTTAAAGCCTTTACTACAATTGATCCCCACTCTGTGTACTGCAGAGCTTCTGGACCTGCAAAAAGGGGAAACAGGTTGGCAAGAGTGGCCCATCCAGAAAAAGACCATCTTCTGAGGGCTAATTTAGTAACCATTGGCTTCTCTTGATGGTAGCTCTAACTTTACTCTCTTAATTACTGTAGTAATTAGAGGGCCATGTGGTTTATTAAAAATTTTTAAGTATTATAGGAACTGTAAGAGAAAATAGAATATTGATTAAACTGCTAGTAACACTCTTAGTCAGTTTGTGCTGCTATGACAGCCACAGACTGGGTAACTTGTAAATAACAGGAAATTTATTTGTCACAGTTCTGAAGGCTGGGAAGTGCAAGACAAAGATGCCAGCAGGTTTGGTGTCTGCTGAGGGCACAATCTCTGGTTCCAAAATGGTGTCTTATTGTTGCATTCACCTGAGGGAATGAACACTGTGTCCTCACATGTTGAAAGAATGGAAGAAAGCACTCCCTCAAGCCCTGTTGTAAGGACCATCATCCCACCATTGGAATGATGACTTGTTCCCTCATGACTTAATCACTTCTTAAAGACCCCACCTCTTAATACTATCAAGTTTCAACGTAAGAATTTTAGGGGACACATTCACGTCATAGCAATAACCTAACCAGGAAGGCAGAATTTTGGATATTACAAACCAAAGTGTTAAAAAATAATTATAGTGGTTCTTTTAACAATTTTAATAATAATATCTTCATATTTTATTTCTGAACTAATTAGATAGGCAAAGATCTAGTCTCTATTGTAGTGACCATGAGAATGAACTTCACAGACCACTAACTATAGGGAGTGTAATTAGCCAAGAGCCCCAGATACTGTGTTTAGAAATTTGTGGCTTCCATGCCTCCTCTGGGTCGTTTCCAGCCAATGACTGTGTGCAGCAGGAGTACAGATGCAGACCAATTCCTGAGAGACACTGGACTCCTCTGAAGGCTAAGTTTTGCTTAAGAATTATCCTAAGGCTTTCCCAAACCTTTAAGCAGTGTAGGGTACTTCCACTTAACCATTTCCTCTTCTTCATTTGGGGTCAAAATTGCATCACAATCTGATGGCTCTCAGCTTTCTCATCTCTTTCCCTATTTTCTTTCAAATGGGCATTTTTCTCAAATAAAATCTTTGCAGGTATAGTCCATTTTTGCATCTACTTCTTGAAAGACCATGACCAACACATCTAGAAACTTCCCTAAATTCTCTTCAACATTTATGTCATATTATACAAGGTCAGAATTCCAAATGGTAGAGCCTAGTCCCCCTGGGGTCAGAACATTGAAAGATATATCCTCTTGTCCACCAAAAAATTACCCAGAATAGGCAGAAGAGGCTTTAAAAGACCAGGTGGATATAATTTCCTGCCCAGTGGAGGTCAATTTATTTCAGTGCTTACTCAATGATTTATGAACTACATGATTGTATTGGCAGAAATGGAGATGACACATGAATAAGCACAGTAACAAGAATTTGCCCTCACCAGGATGACGTGGGCTTTGCCACTGCTGAGAACCCACTTTGCATGAAATGGTGACCAACCCCTGATTCCTGATAGGATGCCACATCCTGGGAGGACCAACAGACTAACTAGTAGTAAATTGGTTATATTATATCCCTTCTGTGATAGAGAAGGCAGTGTTTTGCCCTAACAAGAATAGACATGTATTCTGCATATGGATTTACCTTCCCTATTGGATATGCTACTGAAAGCCACATCATCAATGGACTTACAAATGTCTTATTTATGGCCACAACACAAATGACTTTTAGGGGAAGGACTAAGGGGGTTTGTTGATGTTCATGAATTTTTTGCTTTTACACATCACCTATCAACCAGAAACACGTGATATTACAGAAGGAAACAAATGAAGACTCGGAGCTCCAGCTGCCACACACTAGCTTCTAAGTTTAGGGTGTAGTCCTATAGAATATAATATGTACTCTGAACCAGAAATCAGAGTATTGTGCTGTTTCCCATAGCCAGGATACTTGAATTCCAGAACCAAAATGTAGAACAGGGAGTGGCACTGTTTGATATTATACGTAATATTTGGTTTGAAGAAATTCTCAGCAACACAACCCTGGAATGTGCTGAGTTCTTAGTACCAAAGGGAGAAACGATTTTACAAAGGGACACAACTTTGATTCCATTGAGTTGGATGCTGAGTCTGCCACCTGATATCTTGAGCTCCTCCAAGAGGTTTTGGTATTAGATAAGATGATTAATCTGAACCATCAAGAGAAAAGGGAAATTATTGATGAAACCCCAGGGGGGTCCTGGAGTGCCTTCTAGAACTTCCAAATCTAATGGTTACAATTATTAGAAGACCACAATAATCTCATATGATTTGGAACACCAAGGGCTTGTATCCATTTGGAATGAATGTTGAAGTTATTCCATCAGATAAATAACCTTGACCAGCTCAAAGAAGAAAGGAAGGAAGGAAGGAAGGAAGGAAGGAAGGAAGGAAGGAAGGAAGGAAGGAAGGAAGGAAGGAAGGAAGGAAGGAAGGAAGGAGGGAGGGAGGGAGGGAAAGAAAGAAAGAGAAAGAAAGAAAGAGATAGAAAGAAAGAAAGAGAGAGAGAGAGAAAGAAAGAGAGAGAGAGAGAAAGAAAGAAAGAAAGAAAGAAAGAAAGAAAGAAAGAAAGAAAGAAAGAAAGAAAGAAAGAGAGAGAAAGAAAGGGGAAACATATAGTGGAGAAGGAAGATTGCTGCATACTTAAGATGCATGACAAGTTGTAGAAAAAAACTTGCACCACCTATCCAGAATATTGAGCTGAGATCATACCAGAACTTCAGAAAGAATGGACAGTACTGAGCAATCATGCATGTGGATACGACTTCAGTAACAAATGAGATTTTTTAGTTGACCCCTTTTGAGAATGGAATGGTCATGGTTTTGGTTTGGGAAAGAATATTTAAATAAGAGAATTATGGTGTATGTTGATGTTGGGCAGCCAGAGGGGTAGATCATAGTGGGAATTTGGCATTCTTTTTGGTTATGCAGCATCTGTACCTTCTACCTATATTTGGGAAATCTCGTACCCCATGAAGAGTCCACTTTCCTTTACAGAAGCTCAATATGCCAAAAGGTACTTTCCCAGACTTTGTTGCAATGCGGTCATGGATACATTGCCAGTTTCAGTCAATTAGGTGCGTTTGCCCCAGCGTCTGAACCAGAAAGGAGTCATGCAAAGATATAACAATTATGCAGAACTGGCAAGGCTCAGAGCAGTGGTAGTCCCCAGACCCAGTTTTCAGAGGTAGCACTGTATAGAGCTAAGGGCCAGGAGTAATGGAGTTGGAAGTCCAAGGTGAAGTATGAGTTCCCAGCACACCAGAGTGTTCAAAGGACCAGCTATGAGGCAGCTATGAGGCATGACATCGTTGTAGGCTTCAAGTTTGTTCTCCAGCTGTGAATATTCTGTGAAAGACCCAGTATGATTCTAATGAAATTATATCTGCTTATAGTAGCCAGAGTTGGTTTCTGCTCTTTGCAAATAAGAACCTGATTTAATACTCTGCCTCTTCTGAATGGGTGATTTGACAGACTTTTGGGGGAGAAGCGCTGTTACTACCTGCATTGAATGCATGTCTCTGGAAGGCATCCGAAGCCAGCACCTATCTGCCAGCTGCCTGTACAGTTTGAGTACTTTGTTTTAGGTCTGAGCAGGAGTAGCCCTGTCTCTGCTTTGGGAAGCTACCTGCCATGCAGCATGTACCCAGTTCTGCTGTATTGTTTCGGTTTTCCCAGATGATAAATGACAGAGCTGGGATTTATTCAGGTGTTCTGACTCCAAAGTCCTTGCTACTGATCACCACGTGCTACCGACTTTGAGCAGTGAGGTCCCACAGATGGGAATGAGTCCTCTGAAGGTGAGTGGTCTCTTCGCGACTCTTCCAGATCATATCGTTAATAACCCATATCATCTGACTGGCTACCACCTACTGACAATTGCAATCAATTTGATTAGCAAGCTGTATGCATTATTGACACTTCTAATCGCATCTGCTTAACTGCCCCACAGCTTTCACATCGTTAATGTGTAGATCTAATCTTTGCACTTGCCCTTCATCAGTGTATCTTTCACTCACTTACTTCCTCCCTCCAGAAAGAACAGCATGGTCTCAGCACACTGTTCAGCCTCCCCTTCCTGCCTTCCAAAACTCCTGATGTGCTTCTCTCATTGCTCAAGTTGGCTCTTTGCCAATCCCAACAAGTGGAATAACAGTATTTTATAGTTCAGCTAGAAACTGCTTTTGAAATGGTGGGAGGTTCTGTGAAAAGAATAGACCTTTAGACGTGCAGAAGCACATCTGACCAGGCTGTTTTAACTGAGTAAGAGCTTACCACACATAAAATGGACTTACTTTATCCACTTAATTTTGCACAGTATTCATAGTAGGAGGCATAGTTTTGTTTAAGCAGAATCTTGCTCAGTTGATGATTACTAGTGGTTTCCTATCAGAAGACAAAACAATGAGTGTCTCACTTGAAATACATAATAAGCCTCGAAAATTCTCCAAATCACCTCTCCTTTTTTTTCAACATGCAGAATGAGAGATGAGACAGAGAGAGCAGTATCGTTGAAGATTAAACTGCCATTGTCAGCGTTCTTAATACATACAGCTCATCACACAAATCGCTAGACACATAGATTGCAGAAGACCCCATCTGTGTACTGCTTCAGCAACACAATGCAGGGAGAATAAAATACTTTCAAGAGAGTTCACACCCAAAATGTTTATTTCAGTGTTTCCGTTTTTCCCTTCATTACTTTCTGTTTCAGAGAGAATAAGTTGAAAATTGTGATAGAAAATTGCAGATGTTTTCCAATAGCTTATTCTCCTAAAATATTGATAGAATTTGTAATGAAACTATTTTCCCTATTAGTGCCACCAAAACTAGCTAAGCATACGATTATTTAATAAGTAAAAAGCCACACATATAGTCGGTTCACAGAAGCTACAGGTACCAAAAAGGGTACAGAAGGGCTTGAGAAGGGGAAAGGAAGAGGTTTTTAAATGAAACTGAGAGCTGTAAAAATCAACTATTATAGGCAAGACCAAGCATCTATAAAAATAGCCCATTGTATGAAACAGCTTGTAAAAGCATTGCCCCTGAGACTGAGGACTTGTAGCTATAAAGACCTAGACGTATTTTTAGAAAATTGTGCCTATAATAGATTCCACTGCAATATAAGTTGCCTAGAAGAGATAATGTCATGATTGCTAAAAACAGCAGAAGGCAGAGTGTGAGAAAGACCAAGTGCCCTCCAGCAGTGTCCAGAGATGCTAGGGCTGACTCCAAAGGCCAATTCTAGTCATGTAGCCAGAGACATCACTAGAGTAATGCAATCCTATAGGTGGCCAAAGCACGGAAGACATGTCTTTTAAGGATATCTGACTCCTTTCTCATTCTGTACGCTTGCCAGTAGACTTTCTGACTGACAGTTTGCTTTAAACATTGAAAAAAGAAGTTCTGTCTTGAATTAAGGGATTAGGATTTGTTGCCTTGTCGAATACAGATTTGAACATAAACTGGCAATCTAGTATGTAAACATTAGTCTTTAGAATGTTGACCATTGTAAATCAGTTTCTACTTCCTAATTGCTTCTTGGTGAACTAGTAAATATTTGTCGTTGCATCAGCAAAGCTGTAAGCTAGACACCGAGCTAGTGTTTCTACCCAATACTGGGATAAAGAACTGAGTTATGAAATTCCCATCCAAAAATCCCATAAAACTCCACCGAATAGCCTACTTCAGTATTTGTTGTAACGAGTATTACAGTCATTTAATTTGTTTATTTTTCCAGCTTGAAAAGACATGTGTTATTTAAACAAAGTTGAAATTTTGTGACTTGAATCTGCAAAATTTACAAAATGACAAACTAGTATAAATATGTGAAGACTCTGATCCTCATATAAATATGTATTATAAATTTAGGAATATAATTATCATTGAAGAATAAAAATTTTATAAGTCCTATGCTTTTTCTTTGTAAACCTTTTACAATAAGAAGGTATAAATAATCATGAATTCTAATTCAGACTTTAATCTTCCAAGTGCTAGTTTACTACGTACTGTCCATTAGCAAACTGATTTTCAGAACAAGGTTTTGATCAATTTTATTTTTCGATTTTCAGATAGGAATCTCATAATTCAGTTCTTTATCCCAAATAAAATTGTAAGGCATAAGCAATTTATTCCAATATTCCTTTAAATTTATCCAACAATCTTAGTTATGTTATTATGTGCCACTTCTACCTGTTTAAATATAGTACTAAAAAAATCACTCCATTTAATGGGCCTTTTGAACATTAAACTCTATTGAGAGGAATGGGAGATCGACAGTAAATAAGTAAAAAAGATGGTTTCAAGGCTATGAATCAAATAAAACAAGGTAACATAATTAGAGTGATGTATGTGTGTATGCATGCATGTGCACACTCATATGTGTGTTTGGGGATGTCTCTTTAGATTGGATAGTTAGAGAAGGCCACCATGTGAAATGATATTTGAGCTGGAACCTGAATAAATGATGGAACGGAGAAGTCAGGTACAGATCTGTTGGGAGAGCATCACAGGTAGGTGGGATAGGACAGGCAAACCTCCGGAGGTGGGAGTAGAATTGGTGCATTGGCTGTGGTACCTTTCCATGATTCCCTCATTCCAGTGTTCACATCTTTAGAAGATCTCATCCCATTGATTGTAGTTGATGTCTGTGACTTACTCTAGCCAATCTGTATAACATAACAAAAATGATGGATGTCACTCCTGGAATTATTTTATGTGATGATCCATCGTGCTATCAGACTTACTCTAGTCTCTCTCTCCCTCTGCTGTTGGCTTTGAAAAAGCAAGCTTCCATGACTCCTACAGCCACAAGAAACTGAGTGCTTCCAAAAGCACACCAGTGGGAAGCAACACTTCCCTAGTTGAACCTTCACATGAGAACCCAGTCCTGGCCAACCCCTTGTTTGCAGCCCTATGAGACACTATGCAGAGCACCCAGCTAAGCTATATATTATACAGAAATGATGAGATAATAGATAAGTGGTTGTAAGTTGTTAAGTTTCTACTCATTTGCTACAGAACACAGAAAACAAACAAATGGTCCAGGAGCCAAGAATACACATTTGTTTGTAGGTAGAGTGATCCAGTGGGAGAGAAGGTGAAGTAGAGGGGTAACTACATAGAACCTTAGGCCATACTAAGGAAACTGGATTTTATTTGAAGTGTGTTAGAAAGTCACTGGAGATATGTAAGAGTAGAGTGATAGCATCTTTTTGACGTGTTTAAAAGATCCCTAGCTACTTGTGAAGGGTGGACTATAAGGAGACAATGTGGACTGAGAGACTTCTCAGCAGGCAGCTGCATTCATTTGTCTAGGTAAGAGAGTTGGTAGTGGAGAGACTGGCTTGGATTAAGGTAGTAGGAATGGAGTGTGGTGACAAAGAAGAAGAGTCAGGAAAAAGTTTGAATACAGAGTTCACCAAATGCTAGCTATGTGGATTCAGCAACTGGAACTACAGTGATGCCTTTACTGAAATGGAGAATTCAAGAAAGGTAAAGCTAAGTGACTCAGGTGAAACAAACAGAGAGAGGACAAAATCAGGGTGCTATTTTGACACGTTCAATTTCAGATGTCAATTAGATATTCAGGGGGGAAATGTCAAGGAAGCCATTGAATAAACAGATCTGGAACTCAGTATGAGTTATATATGTTTGGAAGTAGTTCAAATACTGGTTGTAGTTAAAAACAGGAATGGGATGAAAATCATTGAGGGAGGAAGTGTTAATGTGCTATATAATTAAAACAATGAAATCAACATAGAAACTTTCTTCTGACAATGAAAATAGAGAATTTTGCTTTGCCAACATTTAAATCAGTAGGCTATTATCACTATGTTCAACAGCATATGTAAAATATAAAATAAATATTTAATAGCGGGGGTGATGGAGATGTAGTAAAACCAAGTTCCACTACAGCCCTCTTTTTGGCCAGCTCCCACATGGGACATACATTCCCACAGCCCCCTCACCACTGCCCCTTCATTCTACTTGACCCATTGATCTAGCCCCAAGAAACCTACTCTATTGGCTGACCTTCACCCTTTACTGGTTTTAAGTAATCTTTTACCTTCCAGGGTTTCAGACATTAGTAATACCTGTTTAAACAACAATTTCAATTTACTAGTTAGAAATTATTGCTTCCAAAATAAAATTAGTTGATGGAATACACTTAAACTTTATCCTCTGTTTCAGTCTAATCAGGCTGCTATAACAAAATACCACAAAATGGTGGCTTATAAATAACAAAAAATTATTTCTCATAGTTCTGGAGGCTGAAAAGCCCAGGGTCAAGGTGCTGGCAGATTTGTTATCTGCTGAAGGTCCACTTTTCTGTTTCATAGATGACACCTTCTTGCCATGTCCTCATGTGGTAGAAGGGACAAAGGTCTCTCTGAGGCCTCTTTTATAAGGGCACTAATCCCACTCATGAGGGTGTTGCCCTTGTGACCTAATCACCTCCCAAAGTTCACACTTTCTAATCCCATCATTTTTGGAGTCACTATTTCAACATGTGAATTTTGAAGGAACAGAAACATTGAGAGCACAGCACTGTCTCTTACACTTTAGTCATAGTAATGCCAACACATGACAATCAGTTTAGTATTATGGATTATAGCTGAAGAGGCAAATAAGTTGATAATAATAAATTAAAGCTCTACAAAGGCAGGGTTGATTTACTTAAAGGATACAAACTGATAACCCTCACTGAGTTTTTAACTGCAGGATTTCTCACTTCTCAACAGTAACTCTTATCTTTCTTTCATGAGCATGAAAAACCTAGAGCTTACAAGTGCCTCGGGCAAGTGAGTTTGAAGGTCTTCTTTGGATTGAATGAAAGATAATCAAAATCTAGGTCAAGATATTATTTATTCTATAGAGAATTGTTTAAGCTAATACATTAAAGTCAGAACACATTTTAATATATGATTCATATGACGCCGATCAAATATTCTTAATGACTGCACATATTATAATCTTATTCTGACTATTTTACTTTGAGAAATGTCCTAACATCAAGTAGTATAGCCATTAAATTATCATTACAAAGATATCAAACTTCCTTCATTGTATCTAACTATTTCTCAAGACACATATATGAGTTATGTGTTTGAAAGCTTTAGAAACTTACCTTTTCAGAAAGAAAATGAAAACAAAGGGTTTATGGTAGATACACTGAAACAGAATGCGAAAAAAAGGTGAAGAAAAAGGATCTAGTTTGAGACATAACAAGGAAAGTTTCCCCTCAGAGAACCAGAATTTAGTCACTGATAGTTATTATTAGCAATAGCACAGGTTAACATTTTTAATAATTATTTAAAAATATAAGAAGTGAAAAAATGATAACAAAATGTTATAAAATGAACAATTGATAGGGAATAAAGACAAGTATCCATCATGAATACTTTTCCTAGGAGAGAATAAACTATATTGCATATGATTTACATTTCAACAAAATCACTCTAGTTTGTATTATATAACAAGTAAATATTTGATATTTAAGAGTATATAAATATACTACATTAAGGGTTTACTTTAAAAGTTTATTTGTCTTATCACTTCATTCATACAGTTGGTTATAAGCACTGGTTATATATAAAGAAACACGCATCTTACCACCTGTGAATTTAGGATAAAGTCAAAGTGAGTTCCAGCTCTCTGCTGAAAATAATGAAAACAGAACAAAATTGCATTCTCTTCTTACAGACTCCAAATAGCAACAGGACAATTTGGAAAAATATTATTATAAGGTGTTAGGTAGAAATAGCATATTTGAGTGATGTTACAATAAGTTAGAGTCATATCAGAACAAATGTTTGAGTTATGTTAGAATAAAAGTTAGCACTGCATATCCTAAAGTCTAGAGAGGGGTTGGATGTGATAGCCAGGTCCCTAAACTGTGGGGATTAGGAGTTATTCACAATGAAATTATACTTCCAGTAATGAGGATGGAAGAAAAGGCCACTTCTGATTATCACTTAAAAACTAAGGAGAGTGAAGCATGAGAAGAGCAACTGACTGGAGTTCTGTAAGGAAAGGTGGATCGTGTGAGGGAGCATGGGATTATTGAGAGCAAGTCAGATTTCTGGCTCCGTTTTATGACCAAAAACTGTATTTACCTTCCAACCAGCTTCCTTATAAAATGATGACTAAAGGCCACAAGGAGGCTAGACAGGTGTCAGAAATCCTATTTGCAAATGAATTTCCATAATTGTCAGTGGCTCAATAGTACCAGGAAAATTTTCTAGGCAAATGGAGAACATCTAGTCCAAATTATAATAGAGGAAATCAAGGTACAAAAAGATGATGATATTGTTTGGCTGTATCCCCACTCAAATCTCATCTTGAATTGTACTCCCATAATTCCCACGTGTTGTTGGAGGGACCCAGTTGGAAATAATTTGAATCATGGGGCAGTTTCCCCATACTGTTCTCATGGTCGTGAATAAGTCTCATCAGACCTGATGGTTTGATGAAGGGTTTCCACTTTTGCATATGCCTCATTTTCTCTAGCCGCCGCCATATAAGAAGTGCCTTTCACCTCCTGCCATGATTCTGAGGCCTCCCCAGCTATGTTCAACTGTAAGTCCAATTAAAACTCTTTTTCTTCCCAGCCTTGGGTATGTCTTTATCAGCAGCATAAAAACAGACTAATACAGTAAATTGGTACCAGTAGAGTGGGGTGTTGCTGAGAAGATACCCAAAAATATGGAAGCAACTTTGGAACTGGGTAACAGGCAGAGGTTGGAGCAGTTTGGAGGGTGGTTCAGAAGATAGGAAAATGTGGGAAAGTTTGTAACTTCTTAGAGACTAGTTGAGTGGCTTTGCCCAAAATGCTGATAGTTATATGGACAATAAGGTCCAGGCCAAGGTAGTCTCAGATGGAGATGAGAAACTTGTTGGGAACTAGAGCAAAGGTGACTCTTTTTATGTTTTAGCAAAGACACTGGCAGCATTTTGCCCCTGCCCTGGAGATCTGTAGAACTTTGAACTTGAGAGAGATAATTTAGAGTATCTGGCAGAAGAAACTTCTAAGCAGCAAAGCATTCAAGAAGTGGATTGGGTGCTGTTAAATGCATTCAGTTTTACAAGGGAAACAGCGTAAAAGTTTGAGAAATTTGTAGCCTGACAAAGCAATAGAAAATAAAATCTCATTTTCTGAGGAGAAATTCAAGCCAACTACAGAAATTTGCATAAGCAATGAGGAGCCAAATGTTAATCCCCAAGACAATGGGGAAAATGTCTCCAGGGTATGTCAGTGGTCTTCATAGCAGCCCCTTCCATCACAGGCCCAGGGGCCTAGAAGGAAAAAGTGGTTTTGTGAGCTGGACCTTGGGTCCCCAAGCTGTGTGCAGCCTAGCAGCTAGGTTCCTGGCATCCCAGTCACTCCAGCCACGGCTAAGAGGGGCCAATGCAGAACTTGGGCCATGGCTTCAGATGATGCAAGCCCCAAGCCTTAGCAGCTTCCACATAAAGTTGAACCTGCAGGGGCACAGAAGTCAAGAATTGAGGTTTGGGAACCTCTGCCTAGATTTCAGAAGATGTATGGAAACACCTGGATGCCCAGGCAGAAGTTTGCTGCAGGGGTGCAGCTCTCATGGAGAACCTCTGCTAGGGCACTGCAGAAGGGAAATGGGGGGTTGGAACCCCAACACAGAGTCCCTACTGGGGCACCACCTAGTGGGGCTGTAGGAAGATGGCCACCATCCTCCAGACTCCAGAATGGGAGATCCACCTACAACTTGAACTGTGCACCTGGAAAAGCTGCAGACACTCAACACCAGCCTGTGAAAGCAGCTGGGAGAGAGATTGTACCCTGCAAAGTCACAGGGGTGGAGCTGCCCAAGACCATGGGAACACATTTTTATATCACCATGACCTGGATGTGAGACCAGGAATCAAAACAGATCATTTTGGAGCTTTGAAATTTGACTTCCCCACTGGATTTTGGACTTGCATGGGCCCTATAACCCCTTTGTTTTGGCCAATTTTTCCTATTTGGAACAGCTGTATTTACCCAATACCTGTACCTCCATTGTATCTAGGAAGTCACTAGCTTGCTTTTGATTTTACAGGCTCATAGGCAGAAGCGACTTGCCTTGCCCCAGATGAGACTTTGAACTGTGGACTTTATGCTTAAATGAGTTAAGACTTTGGGGGACTGTTGGGAAGGCATGATTGGTTTTGAAATGTGAAGACATGAGATTTGGAGGAGCCAGGGGCGGAATAATATGGTTTGGCTTTGTGTTTCCACCCAAATCTCACCTTAAACTGTACTCCCATAATTCCCATGTGTTGTGAGAGGGACCCAATGGGAGACACCTAGTGGGAGATAATTTGAATCATGGAGGCAGTTTTCTCCATACTGTTCTCATGGTAGTGTATAAGTCTCATGAGATCTGATGGTTTTAGCAGGGATTTCTGCTTTTGCATCTTCCTCATTTTCTCTTGCCACTGCCATATAAGAAGTGCCTTTCACCTCCCACCATGATTCTGCGGTCTCCCCAGTCATGTGGAACTGTAAGTCCAATTAAGCCTCTTTTTCTTTCCAGTCTCGAGTATGTCTTTATCATCAGCATGAAAACAGACTAATACAGATAAAATAATTGTCCAGAAATAACAAGAAGCAGAAGAATGCAGGCCAGCTTAGTCTTGCAAAGGCAGGGCTCTCTCCAAAACACTACAAAAAGGATAATATCTTATCTCCTTTTCAGAGACAAGATAGATCATTGAAATTCACAAATAAGCCCCAAACTGCTTTTTCAGCCAATATGTCCAACTTTCCCCCAAGCTAAATCATAGTAAATCAGAGAGAAATAATATGACATAATTGATTTGAGTTTTATCTTCTTTTATTTCCTCTTTTATTTCTTGTAAAGTTGCTAATGAGCAGTAAAATGGCCAAAAATCACAAAAGAAGAGAAAGCAAAGGATGTAGGAAACCCACAAAATGACTAATCAGCCCCAATGTAACTGAGTATTAACACTAACATATTTATCTGGTGCAGATCAAAAGCTTTCATCATGTTCTAAAATCTCAAAGAACTCAAGTAAATCAGGAACTAGTAGAAAAATTTCTCTGGAATATAATGGCTCACCATTCTCTCCCAGACTGTGCTGAAGCTTTATTACCTGAAACTTAGGTACTATTCTCCTTATCACAAAAGACATAGTTGGAACTGAAAATAAAAATGGTCTTACCCATGAGTTGTTCCCTTACATTATTCCATTTGTCTATTTTCTGCACTGAACAACTACAGACAACAGAGTATATTTAAGCAGAAGAGAGGAAGGGTGACACATCTTCCTTCCCATTTGTGCACACATGCATGCACATGCACATGCACACACACTCGTGAAGAGTAATCAGTTCCTTCTGCAGTGCTGTCATTCAGTTCACACCAATATATACAAATGCCAAAGGGCAAAGAGGCTTCAAGAGTATTTTCCTTCGTTTGTTAACTTATCCCCACTGCCTTTTCCAGGCTCACGGCCTCATCCCTGGGATGTTAGAGAGCCCCCTGTGGCCACTGCTGGGCCCTTCTCTGGACTCTCTTTTTCCTAGCTCTGCTGCCCCAATCCTACATGGTCCTAACCCATTGGTCTTTAAAACCACTTTTCTCCTGCCAGTCCAAGTGACTGCCTGCTATTGTGACCCAGCCTCTACCCTGAGTTATCAGTCATTTTATACTCCACTTGTTTCCCCTGCCAGCAAAGACAAGGAGGGATTTTCTAATTGTCGAGGAATGTGTAGAGGGGCTGAGGAGGAGAAAGAGACTCCTTCAAAATGTCTGGCCTTACGGAAGAATATCTGAAAAAAATCAGCCCCATTCTTCCTACAAAGAAGAATCTTCTGATGTTGTCTACAAGAGTATCGGTCTCCTTTTTCTCTGTTTTAGGTACAGATTCTAGGAAAGGTGGGCAGAATATAAGAGGAGAAAATAGGTTATTCCCCAAACAATCTATTTCTGTGTGTTGTTGAGAGTTGAAGTTCTCTTTGTTTAAAAATTTCTGTAAGCCAATCTATTAGGATAGTGTTATATAACTCAGTATCAGCTCCATTAGTGGAAAGAGAGAAAATGACTAGATTTAATTTTACTAAGCAGATATGGTCATATTAAGTGCCTTATTTAGGACCCTGGGGTACATCAACGTAGGGTCAAAGATCCACTGTGTGTTTCTGACTTTGCACAAAGGCTCCTAAGTGGAAGAGATGTAATGGGGGCTGAGATCTAGCTTGTTTTTACTTGTCTGTCTTGTGCGCTAGCAAGGGCTACAATTTCTAGAGAAAAGAGTGACTTATTTTGTCACACAAAGGCATCTTTTGCTGGCCAAGCCAGTGGGATGCCACCATGCAGAGGGAGGGCTTTTTTTCAAATTGATCTGCCCAGAGCAAAGACTCTTAGTAGGATGGCCAGGGCTGTAACTCAGCATCACTTCTCTGCTCACTTTATGAACATCGAAATAATTTTAACATCTTTAAATGAAGAAATGGCATCAACAGTGATGTTTAAACTTTCTTTGATAGTAGAATCATCTCTTTAAGTGAATTCTGATAAGCTTCATGTCTAAATCAAAGCTACTCTGGTTAAATTCTGCATGGGGTCTGGCTTTTCCCTCTTCCCCCAAACTATGATTTGTTATGAACTGTAGTTTAAGAATTTCTTTGTTCCAAGTTGTTTTTTAATAAAGCATCAGATGGTTCGAACTAAAGCGAAATAAATTTACAGCAGAGAGTTAGTCAAAGTTTCCTCTCACATGCCCAAAGCATTTACCGGTTTCCAAATGTACAAAGTACTTTGGTAATTATTTGTCATTTGTGATTCTCCTCTTCTTATGTTTCTAAAATTTTGCAGAGTCTGAGACTGTAAAAATAGTCACTTTGCTGGCATGAAACGGTGGCACCAAGCTGAGGATCAAAAAATCATTATCTATTTTATGACAAGTTATGAAACAAATGACATCCTGGGTTCTTTATAATTTTAATACGGGCTCCTTCGTTTATCTTGCAGTTTTATGTTTCACAGGGTGACAAAGTACACTTCGTGTGTGTGTTTTAGGTGCCACAAGTCCATATCCGTGTTGCACAAAACATACCTTAAGATGACATTCTTAAGATACAGATTATTCTAAATTTCTTTCAATCCAGTCAAATTTCTTCTAGTTCTGTGTAGAAAAGTATGGAACTTTAAAAGGGGACTTTAATCTATAAAATATTTACTATATGTACCTTCTTATAATATTCATCTGTTTTAAGCCTTCTATTTTAAAATTAATATTCTCATTTTTTTCCTCTCAGGTTGTGATGATTAATTTTATGTGTCAACTTGGCTAGGTCATGGCATCCAGATATTTGATCCAATACCAGTCTAGATATTGCTGTGAAGGCATTTTTTAGATAAGATTAACATTTAAATCAATAGGTCTTTTTAAACAAGATAATACAGGTTTTTATTTTATTTGTTTATTTTTGGTTCCATGCTTGCAAAGTTTTTATTTTGTTTTAATCGACAAGTAATTGTATATATTTATATATAATTGTATATATTTATATATATTTATGTATATGGTATATGTACAATATGATGTTTTAAATGTAAGCTCTTATTTATTTTTTTATTTTTGGGAATTTGATTTTTTTCCTTTTAGTTTCAGATGACACGCAATAATTGTACACATTTATGGGATAAAGAGTGATATTTTGATAGGTGTATACAATATGTCATGGTTCAAATTAGGGAGATTCGTATATCTGTCACCTCAAACCGTTATCATTTGCATTGTGAACATTCAAAATCCTCTTTTAGCTTTTTGAAAACATGTAATAAATTTCAGTTAACCATATTCACCTCCCAGTGCTGCAGAACCCCAGAACTCACTCCTCCTATCTAGCTGTAATTTTGTACCTGTTGGCCAACCTCTTCCCATCCTCCCCGCCCACTATCCTTCGAGCCTCTAATACTCACAATTCTACTCTCTACTTCCATGAACTCAGATTGCTTTTTAGCTCCGACATTTGAGTGAGAATAAGCGGCATTCATCTTACCATGCTTGACATTTCACCAAACATATTGTTCTCCAGGCTTATCTGTATTGCCACAAATGACAGGATTTCATTGTTTCTTGAGGCTGAATAGTATTCCATTGTCTATACCACATTTTCTTTATCCATTATTCTGTCGATGGAGACTTAGGTTGATTCCATGTCTTAGCTATTGTGAATAATGCTGCAATAAATATTGGGGGTGAACGTATCCTTGTGATACACTGTAAATCAGTAGGCTGAGTAAAGCAGGTTACCTCATCCTGTCAGTCGAAGGCATATACGATACACAGTATAGGAAAAAAGACAAACTGGTTTCTCCTATATCTGCTCAACACCACACTTCTAGTTACCCAAATGCATGGGCTTTTATACCCCCAACAAGTAATTATCCAGCAGACATCAAGCAGGTGTCCTATAATTCAAGTCAATTCTGATACTATTGACCTGGAATTAGAGATAGATCCCATAGGTTAAGGGCTCAGTCCCATAAAACTTCCCCCAGCTTCAGATACTGATCATAAATCCAGTCCTCTGGAGCTTCTGATCAACTGGCTATAAGTTGGGGTTCGCAGGGCCCCACCTCAGGTTTGATCGGTTGCTTCAATGGCTCACAGAACTCCAGAAAACACTTTACTTAGGTTTACCAGTTTATTCTAAAGCATGCAGAGTCAGATGGAAGAGATGCACAGGGCAAGGAATGTGGGAAGGGGTGCAAAGCCTCCATGCCCTGTCTGGGTGCACCACCCTCTAGGAACCTCCAGGTGTTCAGCAACCTGGAAGAAAGCGCTTCAAACCCCATAGGCTGGGGAGTTTTAGGAAGGCTTCATTATGGAGGCATGATAGATTATTAACTCAATCTCCAGCCCTTCTCCCCTTCCTGGAGGATAAGGGTGAGGGTTAGGGCTAAAAGTTCCAAGCTTATAATCATGGTTTAGTCTTTCTGGTGACCAACACCCATTCAAGAGTCCATCAAGAGTCACCTAATGAGAACAAAAGATACTCCTGTGTCCCAGGAAATTCCAAGGGATTAGGAACTCTGTGTCAGGAACCAGGGTCAAAGACCAAATATTAGAACTATTAGAACAAAATATTCTCTTAGCAACCCTATTGCTCAGGAAATGACAGTGGTTTTAGGAACTTTGTGTCAGGAACCAAGGATGAAGACCAAAATCTATATTTCCTATTAATCACAGTATCACACACACATGCACACACACGCGCACACACACACACATATATTCACTCATTCTGTGCGTTCTGCTTCCCTGGAGGATGCTGACTAATACACTTTCTCATTCTGGCCTGGCACACACTCTTACTTACCCTCGCTTTCACAGAGAAGACCACTAAAATTCCAGTGGAGGCCATGTCAATATTTCTTATAAGCTGTATGAACATAAGCATCTCTTATTAATTGCTGTTGATTAGCCAAAAGGCAAATACTTAATTAAACATTGAGAGATAATAAAATTGCACATGAATTATCTATCTAAGAGCACATAGGTCCGTACATTTCATTACGATGGTTTAACTAATAATCATGTCTCTTATACCCAGTCCTTGTCTGAGCAGATAGATTGTTTTAAAAAAAGAAAAAAGGTTCCCTAGAGGGAGCATGTTGTTTTTGCTAAAGTCATATAGTGGTTGATTTGTATTTAGTTTGCTATTCATCCATGTTCCTTTAGAAGCACGGTCGACCTCACCACAGATAAACATTTTGTTTGCTACTCTTGAATATGTATACCAAGGGGAGATATTGACCAGTTTGAATGACAATGAAGCCTCTTCAAAGAAAAGATTTAGCTAGTGGGTGAGCAAAATTCAGTTCTCCACTGTTTGTCATATGTCCTGATATTTCATAAGGCTTTTCTTGGTGCTGTTGTCTGTGGATTTACAAGGAGCAAAAGGGTGTCTTGCATTGGCTAAGTGGGTTTTGAGTGTTTACTTAAGACACAGAGTTTAATTTGGTTATGGGCTGGGTGTGGTGGCTCACACCTGTAATCCCAGCACTTTGGGAGGCCAAGGCCAATGGATCACCTGAGGTCAGGAGTTTGAGACTAGCCTGGCCAACATGGTGAAACCCTGTCTCTACTAAAAATACAAAATTAGCCAGGCGGGGTAGTGCACACCTGTAATCCTAGCTACTCAAGAGGCTGAGGCAGGAGAATCACTTGAACCTGGGAGGTGGAGGTTGCAGTGAGCTGAGAGTGTGCATTGCACTCCAGCCTGGGAGACAAGAACGAGAATCTGTCTCAAACAAAAAAATGGTTATGAAACCAAAGGGCTATTTTGGTCAGATCTGCCTGCCCTGCTTGCTTTTGGTCACTTGTTTTTTGTCATGTTTTTTCCTTTTTCCATGAAATGGAAGGCCATGGTAGCTAAAGGCCTCCTCACTGAATGCTGAAGGCTTAACTTTCCCTGGCTACTTTATAGATACCATTTATAGGTCACCATAGTAATGGTTGCTTCTGTTGTTTTTCAGGAACTTAAGCCAGCTCCCGTCCAGTCAAACTGGTTGAGACCACTGACCCTTCAACGTGGCCTGTGCAAGTGCCCAGGAGGTGGCCTTTTGTTATCTGAGAGCTGAAACCTTGTCCTCAGATCATCCTAATGCCACCATTTTCTGTACGTATGTCCTAAGAACTGCCATAAACTCCAACTATGATTGTCCAAAATGAACCTGTTACCTCATTGTTCTCCATTGCTAGTCATCTTTTTTCATGCCTTACATCACCCCACTTCCCTAAACCATAAAGATCCCTAAGCCTTATCCTGGGGGAGGCATATTTGAGAGCTATTTTCCCATGCTCCCAGATTCCCCCACCACATGTCAGCCTTGTGAGTATATCTTTTCTCTTTTGCAAAACCTATGTCACAACGACTGTGTGATTTACTGCACACAGGCAGAACTGACCCAGACCTGGCCTGTAACAGTTACTTCAAGAAGCAGGAAAAAAACCTAAATGTTTCCACTGTTTCCCACCCAGGACTGAACCGATGTAGCTGTGCAATCTCCACTAGAAGCCTTCTGAGCGTGCTACTGAAGAGGATGAGGCAGGCAGGAGGCTTCCAGAGTCAGGAGGTTTCCAGAGGCAATAGCCAAGACTAAGCCATCAACCACAGGGCCAAACCCAGTAAAAAAGAAAAATAAGAACACTTCCAGTTAAAGAACTGCTGCAATTATGCTGTTCCTTTTTTTTTTTTTCCATTAACATGTCCTTCCTTTTATGACGGTGAGAGTTAATATTAAGGTGTGCGTATATGTTTGTTAAATGATCTCACTTTGCAATTAAAAGTTTGCAGTTATATTAATACATTGGTTCTACTATTTCTTTTAAAAATATGTTTGAAATTTTCTGTCTTATGAAATCCCATTGGCTGAGAAATATCAGCCCACATACAGGTTTCTTACTTATGTTTGATGCTGCCACTTCCAAATTCTAGTAATTCTTCCTCTCATGTTGCAAGAGTGTGTTTCTATGCAATGGGAAACACATGATTGTTATCCTTACGGTGCAGGTGGTTGATCTCTGAGACCAGGTGGCAGATGGCACAACAGGAGTGCTTGACACAAAACTGTTAAAGAACATGTTCTCCTTTAATGAAATGGAGCTAGAATGACTCAGGAAAGTGTGCACACAAATTTCTCTAGCACTGAGTTTGTTTTTTATCTTAAGTGAGATCAGTAGGAAAACCAAGGCTATGCTCTATAGATGAACTTTAAGGATTGTTTACACAGCGTGGGCCAGTGTCTGGGCCTGCAGATTGAGGAGAATTACACCATTAACTGGGCTGAAAAAGACCCTAATAAGGCTCTGAGTTGCTTATTCACTCTAGCAGGGAGTTACTTTGCATTGTTTCTCTAATTCTGCATGCTACTCCAGCTGCATCGATAATGAAGACAAACATGGCATAGACATATTTAAAACCATTTTGAACATACTATCCAAAGGATTACCTATAAGAATAATGTTCAGAAAAAAGATCACCTAAACTTGTTCTAGTACAAAGCTACTAATTTTATAGGTTAGTTGTTTTTATTGGCCACCTCAGGTTTACTTTACAAATTTACATTGTGTCATTGAAATGCTGAATGTAATAATTCTTTTTATTGTCACGGTCACAACATCCTTGAGATTCCTATATTTGTTTATTCACTTGTTTCTTTTTGTTTCTTTTATGGGTCAGGCATTGTGCTATGTACTGGAGACACCTAATTAAACAAGTGTAATACAGTAAGTAATCAAGTGTGGGAAGTTCTAGACAAGGGCAAGCTGGAAGAGCTAAGGGCTAGTATGCACGGCCAGATTGATGTTTCACAAAAGAAAACCAATCCTAATCATCACCCTCTTTTTGCTCTTCTTTGTATCTGCCTTAGGCATGCCTACCATTTAATGCTAACAAAGATGATATATCCCATTCCTTTCTTTCCTGCTCAAGAACATGGTAAGTTTGAAATCCTGAGAAATTCTGACTGATTTAAATCAGGGGCTTAGTAGAGAAGTGGTGATTTATTAGCACTGCTGAACACCATTTATTGATTTAAGACTTTTAGAGAAACTGCTGCTAAGTTATCTGTTTCTCGTTTGAATGGAAACTTAAAACAACCACAGTAGTAGCAAACACATAAGCGTGAAAATACAGGCTTAGCTGGAACATTGGAGTGAAGACTGAAGAGGGCTGGATGCAAAAGCTTGGGTAACACCAAAGCAAGCTGATTTACACACAATTCCAAAATTGCTACTAGCAGAGAAGACCAGAGTGAGCCCAAATGAAACCTGCAACCAGCTGAGAGCCCCTCAAGTTAAATGCGGAGACTTTTATTCTTGTGTGCAGTTATTTAGACTGAAAATGGAAACGTGCAACTGTGAGGCAGATCTCATTCATGCATAATTGAAACACCCAAGGGTAAAATACTGAGGCACAATGGATGACATTTGATAAAAAGAGAGCAAGGAAAAAGAAGAAGTTATAAACAAGATACAAGACCCTGGGGACCACAGAGAAGAATACCTGACATAGGCCAAATAATCTCAAATAAAAATATCCAAATTACCAGACAATGCAAATATAAAGACAAATGCATGGAAGAGACATGAGGATTGGGTAGGGAAAATGCCTAGAACATGAAACATTCAAGGGATGAGTCACTGGTGAATGAAACTCTTATTCTAACAAAATGCAACCAACAAAGTATTCATATAGTATTTTCAAATAAGTAGGAACTAAAAACAAGCACAAGATTCACTGTCTTTAAAAAAGTTATATTCTAAATTACTACATATGTCTATTCATACATATAACTATGTAGCATATGTATACATAAATATTTAAAATTTCTTTAACTTACTGGGAGAGGAGTGGTATGTGTGCATATGTGAATATGGATGTAGTTGACTTCCAAATTGTGCATGATAAATTCCATTTTGTTGGGGAAATTTGCAGAAAAGATTTGCAAGAAGTATTTTTTTTTATTATTATACTTTAAGTTCTAGGGTACATGTGCATAACATGCAGGTTTGTTACATATGTATACTTGTGCCATGTTGGTGTGCTGCACCCATCAACTCGTCAGCACCCATCAACTCGTCATTTACATCAGGTATAACTCCCAATGCAATCCCTCCCCCATCCCTGCCCCATGATAGGCCCCGGTGTGTGATGGTCCCCTTCCCGAGTCCAAGTGATCTCATTGTTCAGTTCCCACCTATGAGTGAGATCATGCGGTGTTTGGTTTTCTGTTCTTGCGATAGTTTGCTGAGAATGATGGTTTCCAGCTGCATCCATGTCCCTACAAAGGACGCAAACTCATCCTTTTTTTTTTATTTTTTATTTTAAGAATGAAAATGATGAGCTGAGAAACAACGGGCAATTAATGCAGTTGTCTTGGCTATTTTTCTTGGCAAAGTCACGGGTAGTTTAATGAGCATTTATAATGCATTAAGCACAATCCTAGATACTCTGGACTATCCCATTTAATCTTCTGAGAAGATTCCCCTGAGAAGAAATTATTACTCTCATTTTAGGATGGTGATTCTGAGGCTCAGAGAAGTTAAGTCCCATAATCTTGTCTGAATCCAACCCACACTCTTCCCATCGCACACTTGCTCCATTCCCTTTGAGAGATGAAAGGGAATAAAATAGTTGAATAAAAATAAAATAGTTCTCAGTGCACCATTTCCAGTGTTAGGCTAAAAATTCTTTATTCACTCAGATAATGTGCACTTTCACTAAGCAAACTCAATGTTGCAAAAATAAATCCAAATCAAAACCAATGCTATTCATCACCCTCTTTTTGCTCTTCTTTGTATCTGCCTTAGGCATGCCTACCATTTAATGCTAACAAAGATGATAATTCCTATTCCTTTCTTTCCTGCTCAAGAACATGGTAAGTTTGAAATCCTGAGAAATTCTGACTGATTTAAATCAGGGGGTTAATAGAGAAATGGTGATTTATTAGCACTGCTGAAACACCATTTATTGATTTAAGACTTTTAGAAAAACTGCTGCTAAGTTATCTGTTTCTTGTTTGAATGGAAACTCAAAACAACCACAGTAGTAGCAAATACAAGTACTTTTTTTTTTGTTAAAAATCAATGAGGCCTTTACATTGCCTACTAATTCTGTAGATTAGTAAGATGTGGTTCTGTGTTTAGGTCCCTATCTTCCTCACTTTCTTTTATCCCTTGTAATGAGAAGGAAACCTAAGGAAAGGCATCTTGTACCAATGGGAATATAGGCAAGTTGTAGGAAAATGATTCATGCCAGATAACCTATACATTTTCCATAGATATTTCATTAGCTAAGAAAGTAGACATGAGGCATCTAATCCTTAATGTCAGCAGAGGGTTAGTATATACTCTATATAGACCAGGCACTGGGACTTCAAAGAACTGTAAGTCACAGTTTCTACTCTCTGGAGATTTAAAATAAATCTACTGTGTGCAAACATGTACATATGTGTACTTGTAAACACATGGAAGACAAGTGATAAATGCCTCATGGATGACATGTGCAGTAAGTGCTACAAGAAATTAGATAAAAGTCATCGAAGCCTGGGGTTCATTCAGCTTCCAGCACATGTGCCTGCAAGGTTTATATCCATATATCAAATATTGACACATCTGCGGTTTTCTGAAGACTTCAAAATGACTAGCTTTCAAGAATCTTGGTCTGGAATCTTGGTGGGCCCATTCAGGTACTATGGAAATCTAGTGCAGCTCAGTAATGATGTGGAAACAGAGGCATAGAGGTGCTAGATAACTTATTGCAGATCATATGGACAGCCAATTTATGCAAAAATATCTTTGGGAGTAAATATGTTCTATTCTCTATGTACATTTATTATATATACTTTAATTGTATATACTTCTACTATATTAAAAATATCTGCATTAGCTGGAATTTGGGCCTGGTTATAAACCAAATGGAACATATTGAACTGAAGGAATTAAGCAACCATGGTTATAACATGACTGATAGTTTTTGTGGCCTAGAACACATCCTTTAACCTCACTGGTGGCCAGCTCTCCCATCTGTAAGAGAAAAGACATTGACTTAATGATGTCTATGGTCATTTCTAGCAATGGGATACCACGATTTAATGATTCTAAACCAGTACTCAGTATTATCCTCCTACCAACTTGAAAATCTCTTTCTTTTTGAGTATTTTCTTCTTCCACTTTTTTGTAGTGTCCATGCCCCCATGTATTTACATTGCGACTGAGTGGGCAAAAAAATCAGTGAAATGACTCATTGCCTTTCTACTTCACCTAAGGTCCTGTAGCAGTACTGAGACTGGAATTGAGATAGTTAAGCATTCCCCTGCTATTAATACTTTCTTTTCCCTGGCAAACATATTCCATTCAATTTTGTATGATTTCTATCCTAAAGTCTCCTGGAAATCTTATAATTGTCCACCCCTTTCCCATCCCAAGTAACCTGTGCAAATCAACTCTGGCTTCCTGAGAATAAGTCTCCACATCATGGTCTGAATTTGTAGAAGTAGTTCTAAGGGCAGCAATTCCGAGTCAGGTGGAAAGGAGGCTATGATAGTGTCTTTGTCTTCAGAAACACTTATCTTTTCTTTCCTAAGACGAAACTAAGAATTTGCTTTTTACAGAAAATACACATACCCTATAATAGAATAAAAACCAATGCAAGTTTTAGGGTTCATCCACCTCTTCTACTCCCAAGGACCGCATCCTCAACCAAAAGAAGAGGGAGATTTTTTTATCCCATTCTCCCAGATAGAACTTCAGGGGGAAAGAGTAGGAGTGCTTCCAGCAACTTGGAGAACTCTAGGAACTGGTTAGTCTTATCTAATAGAGAAAGAATAGCTACCTTTCCAGCTTTAGCAGATGATGGCCATACTCCCATAGACTTCTCCTGAGCCAGGACTACGAGTCACTTCCTTAATGAGGTTGACTTCATTGCTCACATGGTGAGCAGCCAGGTCTTCGGAGGCTGGGCTCACCACAGGTAAGTGCTCTTCCCAATCCCAGCCTGGACTCCTACCAATACAGTGGAGGAAGAGGCAAACAAATATGGGGTGCTTATTTTTGTTATAAAGAACCATGAGCTTATTCTCTTTTCATCCGGTGTGGAGAATGATTTAACTCTCTTAAATTGTGGGTCACTTCTGCTTGAGAGATAGATGTTTCAAGGCAAATGGTATCTATTGGGAATTGGTACACAATGTATCAGTACTTCTCAATCCTGGGTAGATATTTATTTATATATGCATCTGTGTACTGTTTCACCTCTGAGTTGCTTTTATTTTTTATGTGGGCATCCAAGCCCCACCTCAGAATGACTAAATCAGAATCTCAATTGTTGGGCCCAGGCATCTGTTAGCATTTTGGTTGTTGGGTGAAAATAGAGAATGTCTTTAACGGATGGCATCTGTATTCTTTTGGAATTATTACATTTAATATGATTAAGATAAAATGATTAATTGTGCATATGTTCATCCTTTTGTTACTAGATCATTTTTGTCCCTTTCTGATTTTCTAAAATTCCCCCCAAAAAGTTATTATTTAACTAACCATTAGATTGAAAAGATTGTCCACTGATGATAATTGGTGGATATTGACTGTTTAGCTAATTCTAGTTCTAACAGAAATTCTATAACTTAAAATAATTATCAGTGAATATCTACACCCAATAAGAAGATTAAAATGTCATAAAGCAATAGATGTTTTTCCTCATCTTGTGGAGAAATCCACAGTGGTGAAAGCCTTTGACCTTGCTGCCCTATTCCACCCAAAGCCCACATGAAAATTTCTAAGAGTAACTGGGGAAAGGAGAGAAGAAACAGATTCATAAGAACACTCTAAGAGCCCACTAATGAACCCCTGGATCTGTAAGAAAAATATTGTGAACTATAATTCAGCAACATGTTAAAATGTTACACTGAAAAATGATACCGTGGTATCAAAGGCAGGAGGGAAAATGGTGATTTTTTAATACTCTATCAAAAAAATGAACAGTGACTTGGAATTAAGGGTCTATTGCTTCATATGACCCGCTTCCAGTGATTTGCATTTGATTTCTTTTTTTTTTTTTTTTTTTTTTTTTTTTTTTTTGAGATGGAGTCTCGCTCTGTCGCCCAGGCTGGAGTGTAGTGGCCGGATCTCAGCTCACTGCAAGCTCCGCCTCCCGGGTTTACGCCATTCTCCTGCCTCAGCCTCCCGAGTAGCTGGGACTACAGGTGCCCGCCACTTCGCCCGGCTATTTTTTTGTATTTTTTAGTAGAGACGGGGTTTCGCCATGTTAGCCAGGATGGTCTCGATCTCCTGACCTTGTGATCCGCCCGTCTCGGCCTCCCAAAGTGCTGGGATTACAGGCTTGAGCCACCGTGCCCGGCCTGCATTTGATTTCTATGTAAAGTATGCTTGAAGGAAGACGCTAAGAGAATACTTTTATGAGACTCCATGTAACACAGTTATCCAGGGTTACTTTAGAGTCAATGTGAGCATCAGAAAGGGAAACATTCTCTTCACTACTGGATAACAAATAAGATGGCTTTAAATCACAGAAGACCCAGAAGGTTCCTAATACTCTCAGGGAGTATCAATACATAGCACTTTTGGTTTGGGTGCCAACCTTGTTATGAAAGGCACTGTGGATAGTGGCCATAGTGAGGAGATTTGGAGATGACACGTACATGAAAGTGGCTCCAGTCAGACAGGAGGACCATGGTGGATACACTGTAGATTATAACTGGCTAATTTGTACCTAGGCACGTATAAAATATTTCTCAAGATGTTAGAAATCAGGGAGTGAGATTTTGCAAGAGCATAAGGTAATGGATGAACAAGCAGAGTCAGAGAAACTGGTGAGATTAGCTCCACTGCTGTTAATACGATCCCTTATCTAATGTAATGGTAATGTCTGGGGAACTCCAGTTACATATAATTACTGGTTCATTTGGGTTAACAAGATGTTACTATTGGGAGAATTAAAAGGATATTATCAGTTATTTCAACTACAATACATGTAGTCTAATCAGATTGTTTTTCTGAAGTCAAGCTGTGGTCGCCTTCTCTGTAGGAATATGAGTTTTGAAAGACAGAAGAAAAGTAGAAGGAGGATTTTTGTTTTTCTTTTTTTTTAAATCATAGGGCACTTCTCTACTATATAGCAATAGATTATAAAGATTTGTACAACCTTCATGCAGTGAAATGATGCGGTGCATCTGGGAGAGGAGAAAGTATATTAATAGACAAACTTTAAAAATGCCAAAAGGGAGCTGGGAGGGTCCACACAAACTTTGAAATTTAGGGGAGGAAGAATCTCATACTCAATCTTCCTCATCTCAGCTAAGCACAATGTTCCTTACATCTTTCTCAAATTCCCGGTTCTTGCCATCCATCCCCATTATCCCACTGAGCCTGGAGTTTTGAGAATATGGCTGGTGGAGGGGTGGAGGGAAACCCAAGTCCTGGACTATGAGTCTCTGCCCATCATTCCTCATCTATAGATTAGTGACAACTGGTGTAACCAGCCTGTCCTAGCCTTGTATGTCTTCCATAGTATTTCACTATAATTTAATCTATAGTATATATATACTTTATAAGAGAAAGAAAATGCCAACTTCATACAAACATGTGTTTTCAAATATGCTCCTTTCCTTTTTTTTTTTTGAGATGGAGTCTCGCTCTGTCACCCAGGCTGGAGTGTAGTGGCCAGATCTCAGCTCACTGCAAGCTTCCCCTACCGGGTTTACGCCATTCTCCTGCCTCAGCCTCCCGAGTAGCTGGGACTACAGGCGCCCGCCACCTCGCCCGGCTAGTTTTTGTATTTTTTAGTAGAGACGGGGTTTCACCGTGTTAGCCAGGATGGTCTCGATCTCCTGACCTCGTGATCCGCCCGTCTCGGCCTCCCAAAGTGCTAGGATTACAGGCTTGAGCCATCCTTTCCATTATTAACTAATATTCGCTGTGTACATGCAAGATACATGCAAAGCACTATATCATTGGCTTTAAAAGGCAATTTGGTTCCTACCATGTTAATCCAAATGTTCCAATTAGTTTAGTGCTTCCATAATTATGTATAATTCGGTTTGCATTTATGCATGAAATGTTTATTTCCATAATTGTAACAAGCATTTAAATTAATTATACCATAACCTCTTGATTCTATGGGCCAACTGTTGAGTCTTTTTGTTAATATTTTAGAGTCAGCCCTTTTTATTTTTTGAATTTTCCCCCTGCCTTTGATGTGTTGTTTCTTATCCTTGTTTGGAATTCTCTATGGAATATTCTCAGAATAATCTTGCAGTTTTCTTTTATGATTGAAACTTTGCATTTTAACAGTTGTCTGGAGATAGTTTCTTCCTTGTGAAATATCAGTTTTAATAACAGAAAAAGAAAAATGCCATAAATCTGCACTAACCACATAAAGCTGAAGTCTCTGAGAGACTGATTAACATGGAGACTCTACACAGGTTTTTCAATAATTAGAGGATATGCTTGCATGGAGCCACAACTGCTCAGGCCTTGAAGCCATTTCCCAGGGCAGCCAGCGATTATTACAGCCTGGAGTACATTCCTTATATTCTATGCCTCTAGCTATTGAAGCTGTTTTCAAATAAAGGTCTCTTAATTTCACAAAAAGTTAACATCACCGTGGATGAACAACACTTTTCTGCTAATACCTTCGCTACTTAGTTGGGAGATGGCCCTCGGAGAGCAGGCAATTAGAAATTTCTAATTTGTTGTTCACTCACCCATAAAAGGTTAAGAACATTCTGGTCTCTGATTACATGAACCAAGCAAAGGCCAGACCCAGCCTCCCACAGTGCCTTAGCTAACTGCCTGCCCTATCAGCAAATGCTGCTGAACATTCTCTTCAGAGCACAGGAGTGTGTGGGCAGTTTCACTGTGGGCTTGAGTATTTATTTATTTTTGTCTCTGTAAATTACAGATAGCAAATATAGTATGGAAAAGATTGTCATTTTTCTTTTTGGTACAGAATTTGGTATATCATTACCATGAATTAAAGGCTAAATGTTAGCTATGATACTTTTAGAGGAGAAAACCCATGTGATAGTTCATCACCAATAGCCATGGAGTTCTACTTTCTGATGCATCATTGCTTGTGTGGCGTGGATGTAATAATGCAGCATTACTAACAATGTAGATGTCCTTGTAGCTTACCATATTATTATTTTATATCAAAAAGTGCTGATTTCTTGACTATATGATACAGCTTACAAAAACATAAAGCTGCTGCCTAGTGGACTTGCTATCTATTTAATTTAATTTTATTATTTTATTTTGAGACAGAGTCTCACTCTGTCACCCAGGTTGGAGTACAGTGGTGTGATCTTGGCTCACCGCAACCTCCGCCTCCAGGGTTCAAGTGATTCTCCTACCTCAGCCTCCCAAGTAGCTGGGATTACAGGTGCATGCCACTGCGCCCAGCTAAGTTTTTGTATTTTTAGTAGAGATGGGGTTTCACCGTATTAGCCAGGATGGTCTCGATCTCCTGACCTCGTGATCCACCCGTCTCAGCCTCCCAAAGTGCTGGGATTATAGGCATGAGCCACCATGCGCAGCCTGGACTTGCTGTCTAAATAAGCAACGCATAATGTAAATGCCAAGAGAAAATTTCATCAGTCATAGGCAGTTGACTGGACATTTGATTATCCTTCGCCTATGCTTTCTGTTATGCCAAGTTAACCATTTAATTTGGCCAAATAGACAGATGTAGTCCAGAACAAAAGTCTCTTTCAACTGGAGTGGGCCAGGGGATGGGTCTTAATGAAGAAAGGGAAAGGCAAAGAAAGGAGACAAAGATCAAAGAAGAGGAGAGCTGAGAATGTTAAGCAAACTCCAATGTTGCCAACTCTCTGGCACACAGATGGACTATTCTGATGGGAAAGAATCATGACTTAGTCCAAAGTTGGACAAGTTGAATAATTTGGTAAAATATGATCGGCTCAGCTTGCCCAATCACTTGAATGTGCGAGGGATTCAGCAGCATCATTTTTGCCTCTTTGGGGAATTAAAATAATCTGTTGCAAACTGTGTTTAGCACATTCAAAATCGAATGTTAATTTTGCCATGTTCCTTTTTGAAAAATAGCTCTGATAATATACGCTTCAGTTTGCATGTTATATACAACATGTGACTTCTGAGCTTGGTTACAAACTTCAATCCATATTTCTGTAAACACAGAATATACAAAACTCCATGTGTGTGACACTGATGATTACATAGCTTCTATATGAATATTGGGGCTTTCATATGAACACCATGTGGCCTTTGGGAGATTTCTTAACCTCTCTGTGCTTCAGTTTCTATATCTGTAAGATAGAGATAATAGTCTTTGTTCTATTTTATTCTCATAATTTCCAAGAGATTAAATGAAATAACTTGTGTGATATGTGTGCTTTGAAAACATAAAGGATTCTACAAATGTATGTCATTATTATATCGCTGTCAGAAACACTTTGCCTACACAACAAACAAAAGTCATTAAGTCAAGACAATTAAAAAGATATAGAAGAAAAGGGGAGAAAAAATAACATATTATAGATAATTGACAATTTACCGAGTTGTTCTGTAGTTTTCACTCACTTTTTCTCAAATTGCTTTAGTTGATATACTAATCTTAAAGCAGAAGAAACCAAATTTTGAGGTGTTTTTGAAGTCAAAGTCTCCAAACTATGATTCTTGCTTACAAGTTGACCAACACAATGAAAACTGTTGCAAAAATGTAATCTTTAGTGAAAACAAGGGTCTGGGAGCCATCTTGAATAAACATAGCATCCTGAATAAACATAAAACTTGAAATGTTGTTCAAGGTGGATTACTTAATTACCATTTACCACTTGTTTAAAAAAAATATTTGGGAATATGGCTGCTCCAGTTCATTTCTCAGTGACAATACACCAAGCTTTTAAAAATACAATCCCTTTTTGCTTTCTCCTTTCAATACATTGAAAACCAAAGTGCTATTTTAAAAAAGGTAAACATTGACAGACTGGATTAAGAAAATGTGGCACATATACACCATGGAATACTATGCAGCCATAAAAAAGGATGAGTTTGTGTCCTTCGTAGGGACATGGATGCAGCTGGAAACCATCATTCTCAGCAAACTATCGCAAGAACAGAAAACCAAACACCGCATGTTCTCACTCATAGGTGGGAACTGAACAATGAAGATCCCACTTGGACTCGGGAGGGACCATCACACACCGGGGCCTATCACGGGAGAGGGGAAGGGGAGGGATTGCATTGGGAGTTATACCTGATGTAAATGACGAGGTTGATGGAGGTGCTGACAAGTTGATGGGTGCAGCCACATAACATGTACAAGTATACATATGTAACAAACCTGCACACGTTATGCACATGTACCCTAGAACTTAAAGTATAATAAAAAAAAAAAAAGGAGAAGGCAGCAGCAAAAAAAAAAAAAAAAAAAAAAAGGTAAACATTAAACCATTGCAAACTTGTATTTGTTGCTAGTAAATGAAGAAATTAGCAAATGTATTAATAGTTACCAAGTAGAAGAATCCTAAGAGATGAGATAATTCTTACCATTTTCTTCACTCAAAAGTCATTCAGTGCTGATAATTATTAGAGATCAGGTCTCACAAATATTTCCTATGTGATAATATTTTCATAGGCATTCAGGAGAAACAGTTTCATGAGGGAGAAAGATAGAGTAGTGATGATTGGAATAAGACAAGAATAGGTTGTAGATGCAAGACACAATTCATATTAATTTTCTACAGTCACTCAGGGGCACTAGTAATTGGAAGGGGACACGGCAAAGCACTCCTTCACTATTCTCTCAGTTCTTGGCTTTGTATCTGAAGTGACCTCATAAAATAGTAGGCACATAATATTGAACCCCATTGGCTGAACAAGTAATTGATCATGTCATTCCCCTCCTTTCAATCCCTCAAAGTCTTCACGTCATACCTAGAAAATTATCTCAAGTTCTTAATCCTGCTCCTGAAAGAAGCAGACACTAAGACAGCATTAACATGCAAAATTCTATTAGGAGAAATACTCTGTTTGAGAAAATAAGTCGAAGCTAGGTTAGACTGGGAGCACCATCAGACCGCAGTGCAAATCTGACCAGAGAGGAGAGAGGGAAGGAAGTTTGGGTGCTGTACAATCTAAGCAAGGCCATGGGGAGTCCTCAAAATCAAATTTGCTGTCAGAGGATGCCAGTGTCTTCCAGGAATTGTCCTGCCTTAGTAGAACCACTGCGCTCATCATTGACCGGAAGCAGCACGTTGAGAGCATAGGTTCATCAGAGAGAAATGTGGCGATGGATTTAAAAGGCAGCAGCTGGGGCCTTTGGTCAAGTATACTCCCACACAGTTGCATATCTACAAGGTATGTTTCTCATGGCTGCCACAGGCCACTCGTAGGCCACACGTATTTACTTTTATGCACATTCGTAGAGTAGCTCCTCTGTGGTTTCTGTGGTCTTTTCTTCCTGTGGGAAATTTCAGGATAGGGAGGTGACTGGGATAAGCTACTGTTCCCATTGCTCCTGTTGGTGTTGGGGCCATAACTGGGACTTACCCTGTCTCTCCTCCACTATTCATTCCAACTCCCTTTACACTCAACTATTTACACTAGGCAAGTCTTTGTAGCATTTCTAAAGTATCTAGACCCCTGAAAATCACATTTGTCTAAGCCTGAGGTTGCTACAAATGTCCATTCACAGATATAGCAAATAAAGGGAGAACCAGGTGGTGACCAAATAGATCACCTGTGTTTCATATGTATTCCTCCATGCCCTTATTGTGTAAAAACAGCATTGCCTCCTCTTGCTGATCAGGGAAAATTACGCTTGCCAGTAATGTGACTCCTCTCCTTACCAGGGGTCTGGGAATAATGAGTTCAATGTGCTCTGGAGGCAGCCATAACTTATAGTTCAATGCTATGTTCCCTAGCAGAGCATGTTCCTACTGGGGACCAGGACTTCCAGCCCTGAAGAGTCCAGAGTTGTAGGGACAGGAAACATGAAACTACCAGTACATCACTGGGAGTTATGACAAGTGGGACTATTCTTGCTTCTACCCCTTGATGCTCTAACCCATGTCTTTTTCCTATAGAGAATACAGCATATTGGATCTCTACCTAATTAAATGCACTGTATCCTAGAGAATGACATCTACCTTTCAGTGTTTCCTTTGAGCTGGTGCTTCAGTTGGCACCTTTAGAAGGCTCTTCCAGACTTGTATGAGACCAGTTGCCTCTGGTTGGTAGGGTATGTGATACAACCATTGAATCCCATGATCTCAGATCCACTTCTGTGCTCATTTCACTATGAAGTCGGTCTTATGGTTAGAGGCTATGCTTTGTGAGATTTCTTGCCTGTGGATCATTCATTCCATAATCCACCAAATAACAGTGTGGGACACACACAGTGCTGCCCTGCAACAGAAAAGGCAAACCCACATTTAGTTTAGGTATCCATCCTTGTGAACCTCTGGACCTTCCAGGAGTATTCCATGAGGAACGTGTCATGTTGGAAATTTATCACTTGTCTCTGTTGCTGGAAGTTTGGGTATTCAGAGGCGCCATAGCTGTATCAGCCTTGGTAAGTGGGAGTCCATGCTTTGGGGCCATGTCACCTCCATTATATCCTATAATGCCATCACTTGCCTGGGGTAGTTGAAAATGAAGGCTGGCTAAATCAGTTCACCAACTCATATTATCTATATCTTTTTTTAGTATCTCTTTGGGGGTAGATGCTTTTTGGTGGGCATTAATATGTGGTACAAAAACATTTTTGCTTTGTGTTCACTCTCATATGTATCCAAATGCTTCTATTCAGAACTACTTTTCTCAGATCATCCAGTCTTTTCCCCCTTGAAGTCCCTGAGCAATTTGTTAGGCCAATGGCTACTGCTCAGAAATATTTATATGTTCTTCCACACAAAGTGCATGAGCAAGTGCACTGCTCAGAGCTCAGCCAATTTTTCTGTCTCCACATGTTTCAGGGATATCTCTGACTGTAGTTGTCAAACAAATGCCATCCATTTTTAGCTTGTACCCACATAATGAGGTGACTGAGGTTGCAGCTGGGCCTCTTTACATGTTTTGCTAGATAGTAAGCTGTACTTGTGCTATGAGAGACTGTGAGAGACCTGTTTGGGCAGGGAACAATGACAGCGTGAGGTGTGCTGTGAACTGAACAGGGATTCTAGAGGTCACACAGGACTGGGAGAGGTTGGAATTCCAGCCAATGATGTGGAGAAATCTTCCCAAAATCTCAGGCATTCCTGAAGAATCCAGAAAGGCCACATTTTGACATTGAGCTTCTCTAGCCCTAGAGCCAGGGATACTCTTAACTGCCCTAACAAAATCTGAAACCAAGATTTGATAGGATCAGGCTGGTCCACCAGTAATTTAACTGCTTGTCAAAAAAAAAGAAAAAGAAAAAGAAAAAGAAAAATAACCACAGCACTCTTTAAAGGACGATAAGAAAATACAGATTTTTAGCAATGTAGCATTCACAATGTTTGGCATGCAACAAAATATAATTAGATAGGCAAAGAATTAGAAAACTGTGGCATAAAACTAGGACAGAGAAAAAACAAATTCAGAGTTGACAAACATGTTGAAATTAGCAGATAAGACCTTTAAAGCAGCTATTGCAAATATGTACAAGAATTTTAAAATGGACATAATGAGTGGGCAGGTATAGTATGACAATGGAAAAATAGAACTATCAAAATATGAATGGAAATGCTGGAATTGAAGAATACAATATAAGAAAAGACAAATTTAATGCATAGTTTTAACAGCAGGACACTGCAGTGCAGAAGAAAGATCACTGAACTTAAAAACCAATTAAAAGAAAGTATCAAATTAAAAACAGAGAGGAAGAAAAAAATTGAAAACAAACAAACTACAGGAGCACAGGTGACACGTAGGGACAGCAAGAGGTTTAATATGTGTGTATTTGGAATCCAAAAGGAGAAGAGAGAGAGAGTGAAGATGGAGCAGAAAAAATATTTAAAGAAATTGGCCAGGTGCAGTGGCTCATGCCTGTAATCCCAGCACTTTGGGAGGCTGAGCGGGGCAGATCACAAAGTCAGAGGTTTGAGACCAGCCTGGCCAACATAGTGAAACCCCATCTCTACTAAAAATACAAAAAAATTAGCCAGGCATGGTGGCGGGCACCTGTAATCCCAGCTACTTGGGAGGCTGAGGCAGGAGAATCCCTTGAACCTGGGAGGTGGAGGTTGCAGTGAGCCAAGATTGCAACACTGCACTCCAGCCTGGGCGACAGTGTGAGATTCCATCTCAAAAACAAAAACAAAAACAAAAACAAAAACAAAACAAAAACAAAAACAAAAAAAAAAAAAAGGAAAGGAAATAATGCCAGCCAGAATATCAAGAGATGTTACTATTGAAGCACTGAAAGAAAAGACCTGTCAAATTAGAATTCTAACTGCAGAGAAAATACTCTTTTAAAATGAAAGCAAAATAAGGACATTTTCAAATAAGCAAATGCTGAGAACTTCCATCAACATCAGACTTGAATTAAAATAAATGATAAAGTTTTCTGAGTGGAAAAAACATGATACCCGATGGGAGCATGGATCTAAAGGAAGGAGTGAAAAGCACCAGAAATGAGGAATAGGTGGGTAAACAGAAAATTTTTCTGCTTGTATCGTAATTTCTTTAAAACACAATTGACTGTGTCTTTATGATAGAATGATTTATACCCATGTAACAAACCTGCACATATATCCTCTGAACCTAAAATAAAAGTTGGAAAAAACATTTGTCTTTCTGATTGTATTTATTTGAATCTATGTTTTTTCTTTATTAGTCTACCTAGCAATCTATCTATTTATTCTTTCAAATAACCAAGTCCTGGACTTGCGGATCTTTTGTATGGTTTTTCATATTTCAATTTCCTTCAAGTCACCTCTCTTTTTTTTTTCTTATCTTCTGCTGGCTTTGAAGATTCAAGGGTTCATTTGCTCTTTTTTCTCTAATTCCTCTAGGTGTGATGATGGCTTGCTAATCTGAGATCTTCTTGACTTTTTGATGTGGGCATTTAGCACTATAAACTTCCCTCTTAACACTGCTTTAGCTGTGTCTCAGAGATTCTGATATGTTTTATCCTTCACCTTAATAGTTTCAAAGAATTTCTTGATTTCTGCCTTAATTTCATTGTTTGCCCAAAAGTCATTCAGGAGCGGGTTGTTTAATCTCCATGTAATTCTATGGTTTTTGAGCAATTTTCTTAGTATTGATTTCTATTTTTGTGTGTGTGCTGTAATCTGAAAGTGTGGTTGGTGTAATTTACAGTATTTTTACTTTGCTGAGGATTGTTTTATGGCTGTTTGTGTGGTCAATTTTAGAGTGTGTGCTATGTAAAGATGAGAAGAATGTATATTCTGATATTTTCAGGTGGAGGGTTTTATAGATATCTATAAGGTCCTTTTGTTGAAGTGTTGAGTCCAGGTCCCCAATATCTTTGGTAGTTTTCTGCCTTGATAATCTGCCTAATCCTATCAGTAGAGTGTTGAAGTCTCCCACTATTATTTTGTGGTTATCTAGGTATCTTTGTAGGTCTTCAGTAACTTGCTTTATGACTGATGCTCCTGTACTAAGTGCAAATATATTTAGGATAGTTAGGTTTTCTTGCTGAATTATGTAATGCCATTGTCTGTTTTGATCATTGCCAGTTTAAAGTCTGTTTAATCTGAAATTAGGATAGCACTCCCTGCCATTTTCTGTTTTCCATTTGTTTGGTCAATTTTCTTCACCCTTTACTTTGAACCTAGGGGTGTCGCTGCATGTAAGATGGGTCTCTTGAAGACTGCATGTCATTGAGTTTTGCCTCTTTATCCAATTTGCCATTCTGTGCCTTTTAATTGGGACATTTAATCCATTAACATTTAAGGCTAATATTCATATGTGCCAATTTGATACTGTCATCATGTCAACTGGTTATGATGCTGACTTGGTTTATGTGGTTGCCTTATTGTGTCAATGATCTACGTACTTAAGTGTGTTTTTGTAGTGGCCAGTACTTTCCATATTTAGTACACTCTTTTAGGCCTCTTGTAAGGCAGGTCTAGTCATAATGAATTCCCTTAGCATTTGCTTGTCTGAAAAGGATATTATTTCTCCCTTGCTTATGAAAATTAGTTTCACCAGATATGAAATTCTTGGTTGCAAATTCTTTTCTTCAAAAATGTGACTACAGTCTTCCAGTCTCTTCTGGCTTACAGGATTTCTGCCAAAAGTTCCACCCTTAGCCTGATGGGGTTCCCTTTGTAGGTAACCTGCCCCTTCCCTCTAGCTGCCTTTAACATTTTTTCTTTCATTTCAACCTTGGAGAATCTGATAACTATGTATCTTGAGGATGGTCATCTTGTATAGTATCTTGCACAATTATCTACATTTCCTGAATTTGAATGTTGGCCTCTCTAGTGAAGTTAGGGAAATTTTCATGGATGATATCTTGAAGTATGTTTTCCAAGTTGCTTGCTTTCTCTCCTCTCTTTCCAAGACATCAGTGAGACATGTTTGTTCTCCTTACATAATCCCATATTTCATGGTAGATTTATTTATTCTTCTTCAATCTTTTATTTATTTTTGTCTGAGTTATTTCAGAGAACTTGTCTTCGAGTTCTGAGACTTTTTCCTCCACTTGGTTGATTCTACTCTTAATTCTTGTGATTGTATTCTGAAATTCTTGAAGTGAGTTTTTCAGTTCTATCAGGTCAGTTTGGTTCTTTCTTAAAAATGGTCATTTCATCTTTTATCTCCCATATCATTTTATTGTATTCCTTAGAATCCTTTCAGTTTTGAATTTCTCCTGAATCTCAATGATCTTCATTCCTATCCATATTCTGAATTCTATTTTTATCATTTCAGCAATTTCAGCCTAATTAATATCCAATGCTGAGGAACTCTGGCTTTTTGAGTTTCCAGAGTTCTTGTGCTGGTTCTTTCTCACCTGTGTGGGCTGATATTCCTTCAATCTTTGACGTTGCTGTCCTTTGAATGCGGAATGTTTGTTTATTTTGTTTTGTTTTTTGCTTTTATCCTCTTTGAGGCTCTCAGGGTTTGATTGTGGTATAAGGTGGGTTCAGTCAACTAGCTTCATTTCTGAAAGATTTTAGGAAGCCAAGTCTTAGCTCAGCACTCCTGGCCTCTGTGCTCTAACTATGGAGAAATTGTACCAGCCCACAGTTTTGTTCTTTGTTTGCTAGAGTCTCAGAATCTACCACACTGGAGGGGCTGAGGTGTTCCCAGACTGCTGGCCACAGCACTTGATGGATGATGCCAGCCAAAGTGCTTCATTGAGGAGGTGGCAGCAGGATTCATGCTCGTTCATGCATGCCAGCAGCAGTGGCAGTGTGGTGGGGTGCATGCATGTTTGCTGTTGTGGGGTACTAGTGGGAGCGGGGTTTTGGCATTCCTGTGCTTGCTCACATTGGTGGCCACAGCAACAAGGGTGGGACACTGGGAAGTGTGGAGCTGCCAGCCTCTTTGTGTATGTTTTCAGCAGTGGTGGTGGCAGTGTGGGGTGGGGGTGGGGTTGCTGGTCTCTAGGCACGTGTTTGCACTGGTGGTGATGTCTACATATGGAGAGCCTAGGATTGATAGAATCTTAGCAGGCATTCGTGTCAGCAATGACAGTACAGCCAGGGGCTGTGGGGTGTGCTCACACCAGCAACACTGGCATGGCAGGGTGCACACACACACACACATTGGCGGTGGTGGGGAGGCGATGTCCATCCCCATGTGGGTGCACTGACAAAGTGATAAGGGGTGGCTGTAGGCAAGTGCATACCAGCAAAGCAGCCCTGGGGAGGCTTCAGTGGGTAAGGGAGGGTGTGTGTGCTGATGCAAATTGACAGGACTGCTCTGCTATAGCTGATAGTCAGGCCCAGTCTGCTGGTTGGGGAGCTATAATGAAGGCTCTCAGGAAGCACCCCTGTTGGGCATCTGAGGCTGTACTTCAAGCAGGTGCAGCCAAACTGGGCCCTAGGACAGGCCAGCAGACAGGTCGTTGCTCAGATTGGGCTGGCCCCATCTCACGGGCAAGATCACCCTGCTCTATCCCAGGCTGACAGTCACCCTAAGGCTAAAGTCTCCTAGAGGCACAAGGCAAGTCTTGGGGGGTGGGCATCCCTGGCCATGCTCCACTGCACATGTTCCCACACCAAACCCTCTGGATTCCACACTGACTGGAGTCCTGCCCCTACCACCTCTCTAAGCAGCTCTCCCTGCCAGCTCAAGTGCCCATGGGGGTCCTGAGGTCTCTTGCTGATAGAATTCCAGAGGTCCCCGGTGAGAGCGGGATGCTGATTGCCTGCTCAGCTCACCCCTTCTCCAGGAATCACTGAGGGCCAAGAACAAGTCCCAATGCGCAGTAGCGCCATGTCAGGTTCCCAGCTTCCTTTCTCTTCAGCCCAGCACCTGCGTCCTTCCTCCATCAACTCTCAATACCTTCCCTCTGAAGATTGGTTCAGAGTGCACCACTCTTCCAGATGTCCCAGCCTCTCAGTAGCAGAAATTCTTCCTGGCTGTGTCTAGTCAGACATCTTGAATATGGAAATTCACTTTACATTAGTTAGAAGTGAAGAGAATAGGTAGCTTTGTAACATGTACACACTGATAATAAGAAAGCTGAAGAGATTATACTAATATCAGACAAAGAAGGCGATAAGGGAAGGGATATTACCAGAGATATGGGTGAATATAATCATGTGACACTTAACAGCAGGGATATTTTCTGAAAGATGCTTGGTTAGGATTTCATCATTGTGTGAGCATCATAGAGTATACTTCCACCAGCCTAGACAGTATAACCTACTACACACTTAGGCCATATGGTTAGCCACCACACTATGTGAATACTATGTAATAGCTGTTATACTGTATTTGTAAATGTGTTATTTTTATTATTGTATTGTTATTTTTTACTCTTCTTTCTGAATATTTTCTATCCATCATTGTTTGAATTGTGGATGTGGAACCCTTGCATACTGAGGGCTGACTCTAATTTTACCTCAGTTAAATGAGCGATTCATCTGGTAAAATAGCAAAGCTATTTTTCACAAGCTTGAACAAGGAAGAATTTAGAAATTTAGATTTGATGGATCTTTGCATAAATTGGGCTTTATATTTTGGCTATTTTTCCTAGTATTAACAGCAAGTTTCTCACGTAATTTATTTAGTCTGTCATTAAACTCTATTTGGCCCACTAAAGGCAATCTATAAAAAGGCACTGGTTCTTTCTTGTGATTTCATGATTATCAATGCATGATTTCATACACTTGTGCCTCTCTCTTCACACAGCTCTCTCTACTCCAACTCAGTTGGGCTCTGATAGCTGATTTGCACTGATGAAACACGTGATGATATTTCCTAGGCTTCAAAGTATCTTTTGTTTTAATTGCTTTCACTTCAAACTATTTGTTATCCATCCATTATATGAATATGACATATTTTAAGTTACGCCTTTTTTTTTTTTTTTTTTCCCCTGAGATGGAGACTCCTTCTGTCACCAGGCAGGAGTACAGTGGCACAATCTTGGCTCACTGCAACCTCCGCCTTCTGGGTTCAAGCGATTCTCCTGCCTCAGCCTCCTGAGTAGCTGGGACTACAGGTGCGCATCACCACTCCCAGCTAATTTATGTATTTTTAGTAGAGACGGGGTTTCACCATGTTGGCCAGGATGGTCTTGATCTCTTGACCTAGTGATCTGCCCTCCTCGGCCTCCCAAAGTGCTGGGATTACAGGCATGAGCCACTGCGCCCGCCTAAAGTTAAATATTTATTTGCTTACATGATACAGTGTCTTAGAACACTTATATACAATACCAGTTTTAATTAAAAGATCTTAGAAAATATATATACCTTTCAATACCAGTTTTTCCTAATGCCTAGAGATAAATATGTATTTGCCTTATCAAAGGAAGTAATCTGAAACAATAACAGTGCTATTAGTCTTTATGCAAGTTTTAAAAGTGCTTTGGTCATTTATTTTGAAATGCTTTAATAGAATGTGTATAAGGCAACAGGACAGTCATCTAATCAGTGAAATTTCATGCTTATATAAATTAGGAATTTACACTAATAGATACATTTTCAATGAATATGGCATTGTATAATTCAAACTTGCTTCATAGCCCAGGGACATAACCCCAGAAATTACAATACAATAGGGGACAGGACAAATAGGAAGTTTTGTTCAGAAGAGCAACATAGAGTTTACAGACACTTGGAACCAGTCTCTATCTTAGACACAGTAGAGAAGTTGAAAGTAACTTCTAGTGTTTGTTTCAAAATATTGAGTACAACACATCTGAGTTAAGATAAGCTATATTTAAGTTCTCCAAATGCTTGAGCATATGCTCTTCTCATCTAGGAAATCATTTGAACAATGTTAAAATGAGCTCATGAATTTAACTTTTTAGTTCCTTTTCTCTGTTTCAAAGTATCTCGATGAAATGAGTTCTAAGTGGGAGAAAACAATTTCTGATGCCAATTGTATTTCATCTTATATCACATGCTCTTCAGTATAATATAATGGCATAGATGTCTAACAAGTATTCCAGTGCCTGACTTTTCAATTTGGCTGCACGCTGAACTCCCCTGGGTAGTTTAGAATAATCCAGATGTCTCAGTTCCACCTTCAGAGATTCTGATTTAATTGGTGAGAGGTGCAACATGGTCATCGGGGTCTTTAAAAACTCCCTGGGTGATTTTAATGTGCAGCAAAATTTGAGAACCATTGCTTCAAAAGGTAAGAGGTAAATGTTTACAGGAAGGGGAATTCCTTCTGTGTTGGAATTCTGGAATTATCAGAATAGTCTTAATGTAAAATGTGACAAACTGTGTTGTTAAGGGAGAGGGTTCAGGGGCAGAGAACAGAAGCTATTCTACCAGGTTTAAGTAGAAATGAATGTATTTTGGAATATTAAATGGCTTATCTATCATTGGGAAGGCTGAGGAAATCAATGGTAAGATGAGCTTTTAGAAACAACTTTGGGAGCCATGTTTCTGAATTGAGCCATTAAAGGAGCTGCTACGGAATTGTGAAGTTACTGCTACAGTTGCCAACTCCCAAAACATACCACCATTCCCAGGGCCAGGGAGATGGCCATGGCTGGGAAACCCCCACAGAACACCTAGGCACTTCCACGATGAGATTGAAAAATGCAGAAAAGTTTTCTCTCATCTACTCCCCCTGTCCTATGACACAGGGTGGTTTTTTGAGAATTACCACATGAAAGTGAAAAGAAACTAAAGTTCACATGCTTTTGTAAGAGTCTACATGGGAGACAGAAGAGGAAAACCTGAACTAAAGCAGTAGCCAAGAGGACAGAGAGGAAGATACAGAATCTTGAGATCATTAAAAAGTAAAATTGGCCGGGCGCGGTGGCTCAAGCCTGTAATCCCAGCACTTTGGGAGGCCGAGGCGGGCGGATCACAAGGTCAGGAAATCAAGACCGTCCTGGCTAACACGGTGAAACCCCGTCTCTACTAAAAACACAAAAAACTAGCCGGGCGAGGTGGCGGGCGCCTGTAGTCCCAGCTACTCGGGAGGCTGAGGCAGGAGAATGGCGGGAACCCGGGAGGCGGAGCTTGCAGTGAGGCGAGATCACGCCACTGCACTCCAGCCTGGGGGACAGAGCAAGACTCCGTCTCAAAAAAAAAAAAAAAAAAAGTAAAATTGATAGGACATGGTATCCAGTTGGCTTTACAGAGAGAAAGGTATCAGAAATTATTTTGAAACATACAAGCAGCCACCAAACACATAAAAAAAGTTCCACATCACTAATCATCACAGAAATACAAATCAAAACCACAATGAGATACCATCTCACACCAGTCAGAATCGCAATTATTAAAAAGTAAAAACAAAAAACAAAACATGAACCAAAAAACAGATGCTGGCAAGGCTGCAGAGAAACAAGAACGTTTATATGATATAGGTAGGAATGTAAATTAGTTTAGCCACTGTGGAAAGCAGTTTGGAGATTTCTCAAATAACTTAAACCAGAACTATTTGATCCAGCAGTCCCATTACTGGGAATATATCCAAAAGAAAATAAATCATTCTACCAAAAAGACACATATACTTTCATGTTCATCACAGCACTATTCACAATAGCAGACATGGAATCAACCCAAATGTCCATCGATACTAGGTTGGATAAAGAAAATACGGTACATATACACCATGGAATACTACACAGCCATAAAAAAGAACAAAATTGTGTCTTTTGCAGTAACATGATGTAGCTGGAGGCCATTATCCTAAGGAACTTAATGCAGGAATAGAAAACCAAATACTGCATGTTCTCACATATAAGTGGAAACTAAATATTGGGTACTCATGGACACAGAGATGAGAAAAATAGACACTGGGGACTACTAGAGCGGGGAGATGGGGTGAGGAGTGAGGCTTGAAAAACTATTGAGTACTATGTTCACTACCTGGGTGATGAGATCAGTTGTACCCCAAACCTCAGCAACAAGCAATACACCTGATATGATTTGGCTGTGTCTCCACCCAAAACTCATCTTGAATTGTATGTAGCTCCCATATTTCCCTTGTGTTGTCGGAGGGACCCAGTGGGAGATAATTGAATCATGGGGGTGGTTTCCCCTATACTGTTCTCGTGGTAGTAAGTCTCACAAGATCTGATGGTTTTATAAGGGGAAACCCCTTTCCCTTGGCTCTCATTCTTCTCGTGTCTGCCACCATGTGAGATGTGCCTTTTACCTTCCACTATGATTGTGAGGCCTCCCCAGTCATGTGGACCTGTGAGTCCAAAATTGCCCAGTCTCGGGTGTGTCTTTATCAGCAGCGTGAAAACAGACTAATACAATACCCACGTAATAAACCTGTATATGTACTCCCTGAATCTAAAATAAAAGTTAAAATTACAAAAAATATTTTAAAAATTTAAAAATGATTTTGAAGATAATTGGATAAATGCTTGTGCTATTTACTGCCATCTATTGCCATGTATAGATGGGAAATACAAATTGAGGAACAGGATAAGACAAGGGTGGGTGGAGAAGAAAGAACAAGTGAAGTGCACATGTGTTCACCCTGGACTGGCTGAGTCATATAGAAGTGATGATGTTGAATAAGCAGTTAATATTATGGTTCTGGGGCTCAAGACATTCAGGGTTAGAGAAACAGATTAATAAGTCAGTGAATCATTGGGTGTAGATGTTTTGTCCATGAGATGATTTAAGGTATGTGCCAAAAAAGTGTGGTCAGAACAAAGGAGAATTGTATTGGAATAAGATGGTAGATGGACCCACATGGCTCAGCAGATGTTGGGAGTACAAATCAGAATACCTGACTTCTATTCTCAATTCCATCATTTTCATGAACAAGTCATTTAAACTCACTGAACTCCACCCAGTTTCTTTCTATAAGGAGTAGATAGTATTTGGGCTGTTTATCTTAAGTATTTTGGTAGGGCTCGAACACAATGACTTATGAGAAAGCAATTGAAAACTTACTTAACAATGTAAGATCGGATTCTAAAGAAAGCTGATAGAAAGAACTTGATTTTGCATTTTAAACTTTATTTCAAGCTGGTGAGGTTAGACGGTCAAGGAAACTGGGGAAGAGAACAAAGATGGGAGAACCGCATTCGCCCATCATTTTGGTCCTTGAGAAGAGACAGACAGGAAGGAAAGGAGCCCCTAATCTTATTGCCTGAGAGCTCAACGACACACCTTTCATCCTCCTGGCAGGTGGATCGCACATCTTCCATAGAGCATAGTCTCATTTACACGCAGATTTGCACATATGGATGCTGCTGCTACTCCCCTGCAAAAATATTTCCAAAGCCACTAATAAAAAGGTAGCTTGCTATGTGCTATGAGAGATGACAAGCGCACCTTGGGATGAATGATGGGTAACGAATTGTCATTTCTCTTCTCAAAATCAGGCCGTCATCCGCTCATGCGGCTTGGCACCTGTGGCTTGTTACAGCCCATTCAGAGTTTCCCCTGCAGAGGAGTTGTAGGCTGTTGCCTTCCTTCCATCTGTCTCTACATGCTTTCAGAGCACTCCAATACATTATTTGAGAAGCTTTAACATTCGTTTTCTTTTTCTAACGTTTTCTCTCATTTTATTTTTAAGTGTGATTTTATTATCCTTTAATTCAGGGTTTAAAAAGGAATGGGAATAGTAATCCCTTCGGATGCGATTATTTTGGTTAAAGTGGGACTTAGTTTTGGAATAAATGATTTGATATTGATTCATATTAGACATGGTACTTGTTCTTCAAAAATGATTCAGTTACTAACACCACGACAAGGCCTCTTGCATGTCTCAAGGTTGTAGAACAGCTTGGTTTTTGATGCGATATTAATAATAACAAAAAATTATTTTTTCCTGAAAATGTGCCAGGCAGTGATTCAAACACTTTACATGAGTTACCCCCTTAATTCTCATTATACTGCTATGATTATCCCCATTTTACATTTGAGAAAACTGAGGCACGGGAAGTTAAATAATTTACTTATTTGATACATATAAATATTAGCACTTTACAAAAATTCAAACATTTCTGCAAACTGTCAACTTACTCTCTCTAAATCACAATATTGATTTTGTTATTCTCTAGCCAAGAAATCTTTAATAAATATCCTATGTCTATCAAATTAAGTGCAAATATCCTATCCTAATGTACAAGATCTCTCAAATTGTGATTCTAACTTCTTTCTCCAGTTCTGTTTTACAGGAATTCCCTAACAATGGTCCTCAATCAGGGATGATTTTGCCACCTGGGAGATATATGGTGACGTCTAGAGACATTTCGGGCTGTCATGACTTGGGGGTTTAATGGCATGAAGTAGGGAGAAGTCAGGGATGCTGCTAAACACCCTAAAATGCACATGACAGTCCTCCCTCACAACAAAGAATTATCCAGTTCAAATCACCAAGAATACTGAGGTTGAGAAACCCTGCCCTAACCTATTCAATCAAACTGGACAACTTGTGGTTCTTCAAATAGCCTCTGTATGTTTCATCTTTGTAGCTTCCTCTTTTTCTTTTCTTTCTTTCTTTCTTTTTTTTTTTTTTCAGAGACAAGGTCTCACTGTATTGCCTAGGCTGGAGCCCAGTGACACAGTCATAGCTCATTGCAACCTCAAACTCATGGGCAAAGGCAATCCTCCTGCCTCAGCCTCCTGAGTAGTTGGGACTACAGGCATGCACCACCACCATACTTGGCTGGTCTTTTTGTTTGTTTGTAGAGATGAGGTCTCTCTCTGTTGCCCAGGCTGCTCTTAAATTCCTGGCCTAGCAGTCCTCCCACCTCGGCCTCCCCAAATCCTAGGTTTATAGAAGGGAGCCACCATGCCTGACCAGCTTTCTTTCATTTTATTCCTTCACTAAACATTCACAGAGTACCTACTACATGCCAGTCCCTATTATATATAAAACATGATCCTTCATCTCCCACTGACCTGGCTTGCTATCATTGTTCCCCTCCTGTATCAAGACCTGCCTGGTAGTTTGTGACACAAACCTACACACAAAACTGTGTATCACTTATATATATATACTTTTATTAAAATCAGTAGTAAAATTAAGGCAAAATCCTGCTTGTACTTCAAGGCCCCTCTCAAATGCCATTTCCTTCGTAAGCTATATCTTTGCTCTTTCATAGTAGCTTTTTAAAATAAAATATTATGATATGAGAGTCTTGATATTAAATGGAAATTGATAAAACTTGTTCCTATATGATGGATTTAATATGAATATTTAAGTACCATTTTTCCACTGCAGAAGTGTTAAAAAATCTTCTCAAGCTTGCATGTCTCAATGTTGTAGAAGCAGCTTAATTTTTATTCCCAGTAAGTTTTCTTTTAAATCAAAGTTTTGGAAGTGAAAGTAGTAAGTCATTGAAGTTCTAGTCAGCACTTTGTAGCATTTGAACAGGAGGGTGTAAAAGGCTGTGTGAAAAGGCTAGCATCCATTGGTTTGCACCATGTTTCATTTTGGCAATAAATTTTTAAAAAATCAATTTAATAAGAATTTTTATTGAGTGCCACTATGAGCCAGACACTGTATTAGACACTGGAATTTAGAAGAAAACACCTCATGTTTTTTCCTCCAATGAGGTCAAGTAAATATTTTTAATACTTCAAAATGTTTTATCATAGAAATAGAGAAATCCTTCACACAGATAAACATTCTGATGACCAGGTAAGTGTAGAGGTGATAATAAGTATAAGTAATGAGGCATTGCTTCATCCTAGTTCTATAGAAGAATCTTAAGGAGAGGAAACTAGGAATGCATGAATTATTAAGGATCTTAGCAATGACAGTGAATAGGAGTAAATAGACAAGAGTAAATGGAAATGACTTGCACAGTTAAGTGTTCTATATTTAAAGGGATGATTCCACATTTGAACAATATAGTGTGTCACTCTGAAAATATTTCTTAATGTGCCTAAACCTCTCTATTTTAGCATGTTGCCAGGATTAGAGTTGTGAATGCATATGACACATATTCAGGAAGTTTTGGCCCCCTACTCTGGTTCAGGCACCAGATTTATGGTAAGTAACTTCTGCCATCTTGGTCAGACTCAAGTCATTGAAATTTGTCTTTTGGATGCACAATCTCACAGTTTCAATGTAAAAAAACTACAAAAAATTGCCATTCTTTATAGGCAGATTATGTAAATGATACATGAGTCAAATTGTGTTCATCAAGTACTATAAGACAGATGTTGGTGCCCTTTAAACTGTGTCTGTCTTGGGGTAATTTTCTCCTTACATAGCCGTCCCTGTGGTTGTTTGCCTATCATAAACAGCCAGGATAAGGCTGCTTTAATGGGGCTGGAGGCTTTAGTGTAGCAACAGTTGAGAACCACTGTGCTATAGACGTTGGTTTCATAGATAGCCTATGCCATCCCAGTCATGCCCAAGTCCTTATCCAATGCCCTTTCACTGCCTTGGACCTAAAGCCATGAGTATTCATGGTAAATGATTTCGGTTCCAGTAGGTCACTGCAGATTATATACATTTCATCAAGTTAAGTAGTGAGGAATCCTTGCAGTCTAAAAGGAGTGCTACCTGAGCTCACTGTGGAAAATCATCAGGGCCTGGTGAATCATTCAATCCTTTTGGACTATGGAATCCAAGGCTTTCCTTCTCCCTTAACATCAGGAATCCCATGATATCCCATGCTATGTGGAAATTTGCAGACTACTTCAGACCCACAGAAAGAGGGAAATCTCCCTTGGCTGGTCTTTAAGAGGGCCTTGACATAGATGTACTTAAAGCACATGAACAAAAGCGAGATACCTAAGGTGAATTTGGTAGAGCAAATCCAAAAGAGAGACAACTCTACATTTACTACTGATGATGGAACCTCTGAATAGCCTTGTTACGTGCCCTTGAATGCATTGTGCTGCATATTACAGTCCTCAGTGTTGCGACCTCCACTTCACTGGGCCACATGGGTTGTATATGATGGTGGACTAGGGTGTGTGGTTAACACATGCACTTACTGAGCTGGTCTTTTCAATGTCCAAAACTGTTTTATAACATTGCCTATTTTGCCATTGGCTGGCTCATCAGCTTCAGAAGTAAGCATTTCAAGAAAATGTTTAAACAGTTTATTATTTGTGTGAAATCTAACAAGGACTGCCGGTGACTGCCTGGTGTTGTAAACCAAAAAAGCCCAATATTCTCAGACAATGCCACCTGTGGTGTCATCTTGTATTTGTCCATTCTCACACTGCTATAATGATACTACTTGAGACTGGGTAATTTACAAACAAAAGAGGTTTTCAGTTCTGCATGTCTGGGGAGGCCTCAGGAAACGTACAATCATTGCAGAAGGTAAAAGGGAAAGCAAGACACATCTTACATGATGTCAGGAGAGAGAGGGCGCAGGGAAAACTGCTACTTTTAAAACTATCAGATCTCATGATAACTTCTTCACTGTCACAAGAACAGCACGGGGGAAACCACCCCCATGACCCCAGCACCTCCCATTAGGCCCCTCCCATGTCATCCCACGCGGGGATTACAATTGGAGATGAGATTTGGGTGGGGACACAGAGCCAAACCATTTTACATCTTTTTTTATTTCATAGATTCCCTGAAAAACAATCATAAAGTGGCTCCTAAACTTTAAGGCCTTAGGCATTTGTCAAAAAAACTTCATGTATGGGAAGAGGACAGTTGCTGCTGAATTTTTAAACACAGTTCATGGGACTTCCTATAGTCAGAATGAGTTTCATGCTGAGATCTTTTTTTTTTTCTTGAATAAGTTTACAGCTGGCATGGTAGATAATGAGAACACTTTAGCATGCACAACAACGCGGGAGTTAATATCTCTGACTGACATTATTTCCCACCATGCTGAATATGGTAGAAATGAAAAATAATGTATGCTACCTCTACGTAAGCTTTATCAGGGAAGGAAAGTATTATAGGGGAAAAAAATCAGATTCCCACTGTGAATTTTGTAAATTAATTTTATAATATATATTATTCTAATTTGGAATATTTGGGAAGGACTTAAGATGTTGTCTGTGATTTGGTGCATGAAGTCCAGTGAAGCCATTTTCTGATCATTGTATACTACCTGCTTATTAAATCTCAGCTAAAGGTCACCTGACACTCTGTAGTCAATTCTCTTTGAGCATGAAGGCTTGAAAGAAGAACTTGTCACAAAACACAAGGTCCCTTTCTGTACTGCCTGGTCTCAGTGAGATGCTGTAAATAAAACATAGGTGAACTAAAACACAGGTAGACAGGTCTTTGGAGATGATCTGGAAGAAATACGGATAAACAAAGAATTGCTTCTGGGGAGCCTGGCAGGACACATCACCCCACCTTGTCCCAAGTATAACCCATAAGGAAATTACTTGTAGTTACACACTAGGTGCAGGGAAGAAATCTCATAGAAAAGATTGTGTTTTGGGGACTTACCACATTGCTCTTCCTGCAACCCCTGAGATAAAATGTTTATACAAAACAAAGCAAAAACATGTATAAACAACTTATAGGATACATGGTGTGCAGTCAAGGCAAATGTTAACCAGGACTTTATTTTGCTTCAGGTAGTAGAAAAAAAGGTATGATTGCAAGGTTCCTGGTCCTTGGAAACTCTAGGTTCTGATTAATGTGTGCTCATATCCATGATAAAAAGTCTCATTTAAGTCTAGAATTCTCTAACTCCTCATAGTTCCCAATGTTCTTTTCTAAGCATTCTCTAGTCTGAAAATGTTAAATCTTACAAGAAAAAAATAGTCTCTCCAGTTTTCCTCAAGTTCTTTTTTGAAAATGATCCATTAATTGGTACTTTATTATTCATGAGAGTGCTGTAATCTTAAAGCCACGTGATCCTGTGCACCTCCTTGTCTGTTACAATGGGAATACTTGCTTCTCAGAGTTGTGTGAGAATTAAATAAGTTAATGTATGCAAAGCCCTTAGATAATATCTGGAACAGAGCGAGTAATCAATAAGTGTTAGGACAAACCAGGACAAGATAAAGACTATTGAACAATTGTATCAAAGGTCCCCAATACATCTAGATTCTCAGTGAAACCCATTAGAATTTGTCTTGCTGTTTTCTAAATAGAAAGGCAGGCATGGTAAAGTATATTTCTCTACGATCTCTTGCTTAATTTCCTTTAGATCTATCTTGATAGCCACCATAGTTTATTGGTCAAAGCTTCTTTTCATGGCAGGCCACACTGTACTAAACAAAAGTGAGGGGTACAAACTTTTTTTTTTTTCATCTATGAATTGTTGGCTTTTTGTGTTCATTATTTTCAATGAGCAAGGTGAAATAAAGGTCACAATACCTAGAGTCATCTCATGACCTGAAAAAACCACATTGACCTTGACCTTTTACCCCAGTAAAAGCCAACTGTGGAATGAACATAAGTGTGGCAAGTCCCCTCCAGGAAGTGGCCCTCCCTGGGTCTTCATGACACCAGAATTGATCATATCAACATAGACAAACCTCCTCCCATCCTCAGGTTCCCTCTAAGACAGGGAGTGAGAGATTTCCGTCATATTACTTTCCACTGATTGTTTCAGAAGTGATTGGGAGGCCAGGCACAGTGGCTCACGCCTGTAATCCCAACACTTTGGGAAGCCCACGAGAGTGGATCACCTGAGGTCAGTAGTTCAAAATCAGCCTGGCCAACATAGCCAAACCCTGTCTCTGCTAAAAATACAAAAACATTAGTTGGGTGTGGTGGCACACACCTGTGATCCCAGCTACTCCGGAGGCTGAGGCAGGAGAATCACTTGAGTCCAGGAGGTGGAGGTTACAGTAAGCCGAGATTGTGCCACTGCACTCCAGCCTGGGCGACAGAGCAAGACTCCATCTCAAAAACAAAAACAGTGGTTTGGTGAACACTTACCTAGAATTGCAAATTGGGAGTTGATGTAGAGCTGTGAATTCCTTGGGGCTCAGGTTCACTGAGTAGGCTTGTTTTGAATTTGAATAACGTGGAAATGTCACTCCTGTAAATTCAGGTGGCTTGCTCACTGGCTGGACCTGCCCCTACGTGAGAGAGGAGTCAGCAATACCTATTAAGGATCTCATTTTCATGGAAGATTTTTGTTTGTTTGTTTAGTGGAGTTCTGTAATTCATTTCCAAAAGCTCCCAAATAGTTTAAATTTTTATAAGTTTTGCATGCACCGATAACGTCCCTTGAATTGCTAAGTAAGTAAGACGGGGAGGGCTGAAGGGAAGTTTTCTTGTGAATACAGTGTCTGTGGCTGGATTAACATTTTCCTGCTCAAATTGAATGTACTCTTAGCTCTCAGAAGGTCCCAATTAGGCCTGACACAATGCCATCACAGTGCCCATGCTCTCTGTAACAACCACATTAAGCTCAGTGGGTGCTGAGTGAGTTTTAAAGTAGGTTTTTCAACGGGTATGGGTGGACAGGTTCCCATCTCACCACCTCATTCCTTCCCCCAGCCCACTGCATTACATTTCCTATTACAACACCCTACTTAGGAATAGGCTAGCTCCAGACACAGCTGTTGCTTATTTGTCAATGACTGAATAAGCCTGATCACAGAAGACCATCCTGATGGGATGAGAAGAATCACAGTGAACATCATAGACTTTGTGAAACAAGTCAGAAGTTATGAGAAAATGACCACTGGAAATTTCACATTTTAAGTGCATCCAAGTATAATTCAAATAGTTCACATCTGATGAGAGTTCCAAATATAAGGCTGTAAAGAAAATATCTTTTATTTTTTATTATGTGTTTATTTATTTTGAAACGGAGTTTCACACTTTCAGCCAGGGTGGAGTGAGGTGGCACGATCTCGGCTCACTGCAACCTCCGCCTTCTGGGTTCAAGCGATTCTCCTGCCTCAGCCTCCTGAGTAGCTGGGATTACAGGCACCCACCACTACGAGCAGCTAATTTTAGTATTTTTAGTAGAGACAGGGTTTCATTATGTTGGCCAGGCTGGTCTCAAACTCCTGACCTCAGGTGATCCACCTGCCTGGGCCTTCCAAAGTGCTGGGATTACAGGCGTGAGCCACTGCACCCGGCCAAAAATAAAATAATACTATTCATGAAGACATCGTGTTGCTACCTGGTAGTAGAAATATTCTTGCTCCACTGATATCCCCCTTCTGAAAATTTGTTATTTTGGCATTTGGGATGCGCACAGAAATGCATATAAACCCACGGAACAATCCAGTTTCTAAGATTCTCCACCATGGATCCTTCACACACCAAGATATCATTTCTTCATTTAGTTTTACAATCCTCTACTGAACTCTTATTATATGGCAGCCTGTTCTGGTTCCTGGGGATACAGCTCTCTCTCATTCTCTCTCTCTCTCTATACTTACTTACTTTATTTATTTATGTATTTATTTTACTAAATTAAGGGAGTACATCACTGAATAAGCTCTCATGATGCTTCCCTTTTAATGTAGGAGAGACAATTTAAAAAGTAAACAAGAAAATAGCAGGTGGTGATAAATGCAGAATAATGACAATAATCAGTGTGATGTCTTAGAGAGCCTCTAGGGGCCATTTGGGGCAGGGTGGTCAGAGAAGTCTTCTCCAAAGAGGGGATGTCAGCCGAGGCTTTCATGATAAGAAGGGGAATGCTTTGTGAGCATCTGGGCTTACCAGATAAAAAGGGCAGCTAGTGCAAAAGCCCTGCAGTAGGAACAAGCTTTGGCAAATACAAGGAATTGGAAGAAGGTAAATGTACCAGAAGCACAGTCATTAAGGTGGACAGTAAGGAATGGAATGGGAGACAGTCAGACGAGTGCTAAGGAGGCAGGGCCTTTATAGGCCAGGCGAAGAGGTCAGATTGTACTTTAAGTGTTACAGGAAGCCATTGGAGGGTTTTAGGTGAGGGAGTGACATGACTCATGTTTTGAAATAATTACTTTGGCCTCTCTTTGGAGAACAGAATGTAAGGGGTAGGTGGGGAAGCAGGAAGGCCAAGTAGGAGGCAAGTACAGTAGTTTACATGAGACACGATCAAATCTGGACTGTGTTTGTAGCAGTGGAGATAGAAAAATGTAAAAGAAAAAAGAATTGACACATTTTTGAGGCAATACTAATATTCTACCTTACAATCTATTGACTCTTTACTCTGCCAAATCTCACACATATGGCATGCATTCACTTATGCTGTCAATTAACAATAGCTTATTGTACACTTACTATGTGCCAGATGTAGAGCCAGGTCATGGTATCACACCAAAGGATAAAAGTCAGCTCAGTCTCCAACAAATAATTTTGCTTAGTCATCAACACGAGACCACCTCATCCTAAGTAACCAGTTCTGAATAAGATATTATTTTATATCAAAGTTTCACCAAGAAGACATTTTAAAAATGGAAGAATAAAACTGAAAGCCAGAAGAATTCTGTTAATTTTTCTGCTTATAATATTCAATAATTCCACATAATTCTATTAGCTGTTTTCATGTCATTAATATCCTCTCATCCATCTTCACGGTCAATTGGAAGATCAACTAGAAGAGCTTCTTCAAATGCCTGCTAGAAGAATTGTTTCTATTTTCGGTTTTCTTGACCTGCTATGCTGGGGAGATTGAATGAGATATTCAAGTACCTTCCTTTTTAGACGGAAATCTTTCATATATGGTACTATCACTCATAGTGGTGCCTCATTTTTTTAGGTGACTCTTTTCAGCACCTAACCTTGGTTCTTGTAAGTAAGTTGAGAAGCTAATCTTTCAGTCCTAAACTGAATTTGCAAATTGTCAATGAGAAGTACAGTGTTCCTCAAACAAAAACAGACAATACCAGGCTTAGGATTTTTTTTTAAAAAACTCAAAGTCAGATATAACCAACAACCTTTCCAGATATGTAGAAAAACTATCTAAAATTTCTTTATAAGCTCTTTGAAGAATTAGCAATGACCATTTCCTTTCCATTTTATAAGCTAAACCTTTTCACTTTCTATGACTTTCTTTCTTTTAATGTGTTTTACAAGAGTCCTTTCTATTATTTTCCACTTTCATCAACTGTAATATGATGCTTTCTTGACTCACAATGATCCAACTTCCTGTGGTTAATATGGACAAAATTCTGGAAATCGTGCATGTTATTGACTTGCAGCACTCTGTGAAGAGAGCAAACCAACTGTACCACCTGGCCAACGTGCAACTCCCCTGTCCTCTGCCCTGACACTTTAGGGCAGCCTTAGCCAGGACAGGCCCCAGCCCAGGAGTCCTCGGTAGTTACCCGAGGCTTTTCTGGGAATCCATTGGATAAATGTGTACCATTGGTTTTTCTCTGGCTTCCCTATATAATCGATAAACATAGTAGAGTTATTTCTAATTCACCATTTACAGAAAAATAATTGGAATATTTTAGGCTGTGTGATCTAAAGGCATATTATTGACAATTGATTAAATGCTATATATGTGTCTTGTTCTATTAAAAAATTAGACAGTAGGTTCTTGGTTAGAAAAGTAGCCCCTATGACTTTGAGTCTCAAATGTGTTATTCAACTGGTGGAGCAACTGAAAATGATAACATAAAATATGATGAAATATTCAGATATCAAATTTAAATTAATTTACTACTGACTGAGATCCTATTTTATCATTCTGTACATAATGAAGATAGAGAAGGCTTAAGAAAAAAATGGGGGTTAAGTTTTAGTGGAGAGAATTTCAGTAATTAATTTAATTTTCTTCCTAAAAATTTGGAAAAGACTATTGTCATTAAGTTTTAATAGGGAAGTAGTGACGCTCCATGGTCTGGAATGGGAACAGAGATCCAAATTCATGATCCTGTTACAACATTGTTTATATGCAGAAATCAATTTAATTCACATCGTTTACATTCAGGTGCTGTTAAGCTGCCATAATGCTGAGAATTGCCTGTAGTAAAATGTCTGTAGCATGGGAGAGCCACATTTAAGGAAAGAAATCAGTTTTACTACATACATCATGCTCTGTCCTAATGAATTTCAAACACATTGAGGAATTGGACTAGATGCCCTCAGTGGTCCCTTTTTGCCCCGAAATTTTGTGATTTTGTATTAAATGTCTTCGGTCACCAGATAACCTTGTATATTGAAAACTGTTGCACATTTTGATAAGCCCAGGGTGCAAGGGCTGTTTCTACAAGCAGCCTGAGAGAATTGGTGTTGAATTCTTCGGAAAAGTAAGTCTCTAGGAAATCTCTTAATGTCTGGAAATAAAAGTAGATTAGAGAGTGGTGAGCAGCAGAAATTTACACACCAGAATGCTAAGAAAACATTGCAGAAAAGGTCTTTTTAATCTTCTGATAATTGCAAAGCAAGCAGGTCACTAGTTGAGATAGAAACATCTTTTTCAAAGCTTCCTTTTCTAGCCAGAAAAATGTAGAAACATGTCAGGGATCAAATATATTTGCAGAATATTTACTATGGAAATTTGTAGACTTTAAAATTGAGATTTTAAAATGCAACTGTAATAACAGGCACTTTATAATCATTCAAATGAATTATGAACATGTTTTTAAGCAGAGGCCCTGCCAGGCCTGATTTTTATGGGTACTAGGACCCTCAATTATTGTAGCAGAAAAAACTTGAGCATTGGTGTCTGAAAGACTTGCTTTTGGATTTGGGCATTTTGCTACTTAACTAGCTAGGCAAGTTACTAGCTTAGGCATGTTAACGTAAGTTTTCTATAACTTCACTGACTATAATAATATAATAGCTACCACATAGTTGAGGATGAAAGAAATAACATGTGAGAAAATACTTAACACTATGCTCAAGTTTCCCTTCTCCTTCCTCTCATCTGCCATCACTGCTTCTCACCAATGGTCACACTTAGGGGAAAACACAGGCACTAGTGCCCTTCAAAAGAATTTGTACTCTTACCATCCTGTTATATTTTTTGTTGACTCCTCTAATGTACAGCAAGTGAGTACCATATCAAATAAAAGAAAATTAAGTTAGTAAAATCCTGAATTAATGTTATGCTTCATGTGCTTTTCTCCCATTTGTCAAGCTCTTTCAAGATGCGGTCATACTGGAACACTCGCTTATCTTCCTTCCAAGGAATTCAGCACTCTTTTACATTTATTTAAAGGGTCAGGTGTGGTGGCTCACATCTGTAATCCCTGCACTTTGGGAGGCTGAGGTGGGTGGATCACTTGAGCTCAATAGTTTAAGACCAGCCTGGCAAACATGGCAAAAGCCCATCTCTACTAAAAACTACAAAAATTAGCTGGGTGTGGTGGTGCATGCCTCTAATCCCAGCTACTTGGAAGGCTGAGGTGGAAGAATCACTTGAGCCCGGGAGGCTGAGGCTGCAGTGAACCGAGACTGTGTCACTGCACTCCAGCATGGGCAACACAGCAAACCCCTGTCTCAAAAAAAATAAAATAAAATAAAAAATAACACTTGCATAACAGTCCTAAGAGATGCGCTGATGGGCAAAAGGGCTAGTTGTATGAAGCAATGCTGGAGGCGCTGCAGCGTTGGCTTCCTGTACCCACAGCCTATCTTTATCATGTCCGTGCCCACACTTTGTATGGCACCCTTTCCCTCCTTCACGGCTCTGCCTTTCAAACAAAACTTTATAATAGCACTGCCTTTTTCCTGAGGTGCATGGCAGAATAAAAGCTTTGTCTCTATTACAGTATTTTTAGATATCCCAAAGCTGGCCATGTTGAGGTGAGGGAGAAAGAGCAGAACTGAGGGAAGCAGGATCGGCATGTGCCTCTTGCTGCAGCTGCTGGCTTCTCTCCATCCTGCCTTTTCCTGCTGTGAAATGGTGCATTGGCATGTGGCTGTGTTCATCCCCATCTGAGCTCTTCAGAGGCTCATCATTCTCAACCATCCTCTCTGGCTGACAAGTCCTGCCATCCATAATTTTCAATGATCCTTTAAAAGAAGACTGGGCAACATAGCAAGACCCTGCCTCTACCAGTTGCCTGTAGTCCTAGCTACTCAGGAGGCTGAAATGGGAAGATCTCTTAAGCCCAGGAGTTTGAGGCTGCAGGGAGCCATGATCACACTGCTGCACTCCTGCCTTAAGAGCACAGCAAGACCCTGTCTCTAAAAAAATAAAGCAAAAGGGATCCCGTGCTAGACAGTTTGAAATTTGGTTATTAGGAAAATAAAAACTTCTGATTTCAAGTGCATACTTGATTTTCTTCAAAATGTAATTTTGATTTGATAAACTTACTATGTAATGCTTCACTTATATTGCTTTGTTTTCACACAGAAAATGGGATAGATTGTATGTAACATAATATATATTCACACAGAGAGAGTGAAAGAGAGTGCACATACCTTACCTTTGTCCCCTCACGCACACATAAAAGTGAGTATTTGTAATCTGAGCTAGCACGGGATTTAATGAGTATGAGCAGACCACTACCTGACGCATGCCATTTTCTTTGTAATGTCAATCATTTTTGCCTTTATTTAAAAAGTTAGGTTAATGTTTGAGATTAATGAGCACTTGAAATGTTTCACTTAAAACCAATAGACTGTGGAAGTAGATGAATTAAATAATACTATGTAACCTATTCAGGTTTCTGAATGATTTATGATTGATATATAAATACTATCAGAACATTTGCATTTAAATCTAGAAGTGTTATTCCTATGATTAATGCATTGAAACAAATGTTTTGGTGGCCACAGTTCATTTTAATATTTTAATTACATATATAAAATATGAATCAGGAAAGGAAATTATTTTAAGTTGGTCAGGAAAAACAATGCATCAAAAAAGATGGCATATACAATATTATTTTGAAGTTCCTCAAAGGCAGATGTTGTTATTATTATCATATTGACATTATCATTATTATTATAATGACAAGCAATGATCATTTCAATGATGTTATATCAGATTATCACCTGAAATATAGTTAAGTCAGTTATTCTCACATTTATTGGTAAAACATCTCTGAGGTCATGTACATCAGGCAGTTCATTCCAATATGAATTATTATAACATTCTCATTTTTTCTCATGTGGAATCTTAAAACTCCTTGTAATCGCTTCAAAGTCCGAAGTCTATAGGCCTGAGTTAATTTGCATGCTAGGTGCAATTTATTTCTAACAGAAACTATCCTATAATAATCAGACATCTTATGACATCTGATAAAAAATTTACGTTTTCAAACGAAGTGGGGTTGGTGGTTTATAAGCCCTAAAATAAAAGTGAATCCCTTAAATCTTGAATTTTCAATCTAAATTTGAATGGGTTCAGACTCTTGCTAGAAGCAATTACTGAAAACTCATTTCCTTGTTCACCTCCTCACTCCCACCCCCAACCTCCTTTGCAATATAGAGTTAAAATTTAACCCTCTGGGCATATGTGAGAATTAACTAGTTAGCTCTGTCAAAGCCCACCTGGTTACTACCGACGAAGGAGGCGGCTGGCTGGCAGTTCCTGCCTCACGGTTCCCAACACCACGTAGTTTTCAATCTCTTTCACCAATAGAATCGCCTTTGATCCTCACAATAACCCCTCAGTGAAGGCAGCGGGGATTATCATCTCCACATAGAAATGAATGAAGGAAGGGTCAAGTTACAGTTTATCAATGGCACAGAGCACTAAATCGAGAACAAAGACACTCCCTGTGATTATATCGGCATATATATTTGTATACATTTCAGACTGTCGCTTAGTTATTAATTAAGAGGCTTTAAATTATCCCACCTCCACACTTAGATCCGTTGCTTGTTTGCACTTCCTAAGACTGTGGAGATGGAGATTTAATCAAAAGACCTTAGGATGACTGCCTTGTCAGAGCACAAACATTTTGAAATCCCAATGAAAATACAGTTTAATGCATCCAGTTAAATTGCCTGAGAGGAAATAGTGAATACAGCTTTCTTAAAGCCTTTTCCCTCAGGCCATTAACTAAGAAACTGGTCACTAACTGCTGGTAACAACCCATTTTGGAGGGATTATTGCTATTATTGGCATCTGTGGTTTATGGCAACATTTTGTTAAAGACATTAGAAACGATAGTGCAGCTGGACTTGATATTTCAGAGAAATCAGTCCTTTCCCTTGTGGTTAATGGACATTTTTTTCTTCCAATCTAAGTGTACGGAGGCTGAGCTGCGCTGCTGAGTTTATTATCTGCTACATTGCTTGTTGCTCTAAGAAATATGCTTTACACTGGAGTCAGCATTCAAATCAATGGAGCAAAAATATAACATTTATTGTTAGTAAAATTGAATCATGCTGAAAAAGGCTGAATGAATGCTTGACTTAAACTGGATGTTAGAAATCATTTCACTTGCCACGAGCACTTTTCAGCTGACACACAGCCACATGCTATTTTCTTCCAGTGATTAATTGTTAGCAGGAGCAGGCATATATACATTGCCAAATGGAGAGTAATAACCAAAGTTATATTATTGATTTCCCATAACTCTATGTGAACTTATATACCTAGAGAGGGGCCTGCTCTCTGTGGCTTGTAGCTGCATGCTGATAATTCACTCTGGTAATTCCATTCACTGAAAACAGAATTAGAAAGGAGGTGGCCTCGGTGAAAGGCGGGCAAACATCACACAAGGAAAGAAAAGTTCTAGAGAGTTTCAAAAAATATTTCTTTTGTTCACTTCTAATGGCAGAAACAAGTCAGAACCATGACAGGTAAAAACTATAAGGTATACAATTGAGATTGAATGCAGATTACAACTATCTTATTTGCATGGAGACTGCTTTTTTTTTTTTTTTTTTTTTTTTTTTTTTTTTTTTGCTTTATTGGGGTCCATTTTTCCTCCTATATTTTAATCCAAAAACAAAAGATCAGAACATATCATTAGCTCTGCTTCTTAGTGAACCTGACTTTCTCAAGAAATTTACATCTTTCTCTCATTTTCTGTTAAGGTTTCTTACCCTGTTTTCTCACCTAAGGAATTATAATGAGGTAGAGTGAATGAGCTCTATTGGGAAAGCAGTGGACCCAGAGACTAAAGGTAAAAGGATGATTGATGGTATGAAATTACCATAAAAGTACAATCAGGATCAGATTTTAAAATGAATTTTTAAGCAGTCTAAGAGATACTCTTTGATTTGCAGTCTGGTGGAATGGATAATGTCTCATTCAGTGGATAAAGTTTCTCACTGTGTTACTTGAGCTTTTTCTGATCTTTCTGACTGGGAGTAAAATGGAACCAAAGCCTAAAGTGGTTTTTAATGCAGAAAATATCAAACACAATATTCGTAATGTCAAAACCTGGGCATAGTAGGTGAGAAAAGAAAAATAAATAGTAGAATATTACTGTTAGTATTATTGTTTCAGTCTCTCATCTTACAGGCAAATGGGGTTAAAGCATACATTTCTGAAAGGGTAAACTTGTTTACATATTGAAAAAATAATAATGTTTAGGTTAGTGTCAGGTTTTAATTTTTCTTAGGTGTATAAAATCCTCCAACTAAAATATTCAAGCAAAATGCATTTGGGGGCTATATGTTTTCCCACTTTTTTTTAAGTTTATAGATATTATCATTTTGAAAAAATTTTAGATTTATAGAAAAGTGGCAAGGATATTAAAGAGAGTTCCTGTACACCCTTCATCCAGCTTCCCCTGTTGTTGACATCTTACATTACTATCAGGGTTGCCAGATTTAGCTGATAAAATACAGGACACTGGTTTAATTTGAATTTAAGATCAACAGTCTTTTAGTGTACTGATGTCCCATGGCAATCCTAATGTAACCCTACTATGTTATGTCTGCCACAACTGAGAATAAATATTGGTGAACTAAACTCTACACTTTTATTTGAATTTCAGTAGTTTTCTTACGTATCTCTTTTCTATTCCAGGATCTCATTCAGGATAGCACATTACATGTAGTCATCATGTCTCGGTAGGCTCCCCTGGTATGCAACAGTTTTTCTGACTTCCCATTTGCTTTTAAACACAGTAGAAAATGAGCTAAAACATTAATTGATAATCTAATAGTGTTAATACTTGATTATGTATTCACAATCCACTTTTTAAAAATTAACACATTTTAAAAATGTTTAATATAAATTATTTTAATAGTCTATATCTAATGCTGTATATATAAGATTACAAAAACAGTAATAAATCCTAATTATAAATCAGGATTTTTCATTTTAACATTAGGAAAAATATAACTTGTAGTAACTTGTAAACATGTATAAGCTCATCACTAGACTGGAAGTATTGTTTTCAGTTGAACATTGCACTTGTCATGGTATTCAAATATAAAGATAATTACTGGAAACTTTCAAGTATGTGCTTTTATTTTACTAAGCTTGAATTTTCATTTCATTAGTTTTTCCACAGAATATACACACTTCTAAGAACATACCCTTGAAAGATGTTAATGAATTTTTGTTGTAAACTTTGTTCATAGCCATAAGTACCAATGTTTTGTATTGTTTTTGCTTTTGTTTTCTTCAGAATTTTTCCAAGAAAGACAAAAAGAAAAAGGGGGGGATGTGGTAATAATCTAGCAGAAAATATTTGAAGCTTGCAGCTTTACAATTTAAGTTGATCTTCATTAAGTTAAAATTCCCTGCTTTAAAACATTATGGAAATCTTTAACATTTCAGACAGTTGCTTTTTGTGACAGTTTCTATTTCTTTCCCTCTGCTGACAGTTCCTGTAATGACTTTAATCATAGAGTCTGGAAACGGAATCGGCTATTGAATAGCAACAAACTCAATGGTCAATGTCTATGTCACTTTTCTGGGAGCAGGACTTTCTGAGCATCAAGGAGCTAATACTCAGAGCCTCCTGGAAAAGTGCTAAGTGCATTAACTCTCTGTCAATCACATCTGTAACACGCAGGCCAAATTATTACTATTTGGCTCAAGACATTCCATTGAAACTTATTGGTGTGGTATTCTTATCTGTGTACTGTATATAACTAATGATGATTGTTTATGGAAAGGTGCCTGTCCAATTATTTTTGAAGAAACACAAGAATGCAGAATGACTGGAAGCATCAGGTTTTTGCCAGAGAATGCCTCAGGTAAGAGGAGAATGGCTAGAGGCTATAAGGAATCACAAGAGACAAGTCAGAGTCGTAAATTGGGAAACTGACATATCTCATCTAATATACTTGCTAACTAGGCCTTTAAAAACCTTGACATTTAACTAAGTTTGTGAGAAAGTTATGGGTTTTGTCCTTTTCTATGGGCTCTAACTCATTAATCCAGCGAATTAAGGTGTTTATCATTGTTACCAACATTAGGAGATAACGGAGGGAAATGTTTAGAGAGGCGGTGAGCTTCTCGCAGCGCAGCTGAGCAGCTGTTTACGCAGGCTGTGCCTGTTTCAAAGCCAAGTCAGTCAAAAATGATACTTCAAGTTATTTACCCTTTTGGTACTTCGGGGCTTGAAATGGCATGAAAGCAGCCTTTCATTCGGCAGAGGCATTTAAATAAAGCTTTCCAAAGGCTGATGTGTTTGGAAGAGGGTGGGCTCTTTGCTGAAATAAACAAGTTTCTGGGGAATTTTAAGAAAATAGGAAAGAAATGAAAACTTTCCAGTGAATGTCATCTACTTCAACGTCTGATTTTAATCAAGTTCATATTATTTAAGGGCATAGCAATGGCCCATGAGATCATCTTTGGCTTTTTATGTTAATGTTCCTAAAGTAGATTTAACTTTGCCAAAATATATTTTTTTAACTCCAGAAACATTAAGAAACAAGACCAAAGATAAATCATGTGTAATCAGAAAGCAACATAGTTTCTTGAAAAGGCAGAAAAAAAGGTGCTGTTCACAAAGCATATAGTAAAATAATTCAGCTTTTAATTCAGGATTTTATTAAACATATGTTAAAAGGAACTTCATTAAACCTAAGTGCTTCAAAAATAGGTGATGGAATTTGCCTTTTTTAAACAATAGTCTTTAAAATCAAACCAAAAATCTCTTTTTTAAAATTGCAAAGCTCACATTGTTAATTTACTTATATAAAGTAGAAAACAAAGCTATCAGGAGACATTTGAGAAAATGTTAAGATAAAACTACCTAACAATTAACATGTGGAAATTATTACTCAGAAACTCTAAGAAACTATTTAACCTTTTTTCAGAGTTATTAAAACCCACATGTGTCTATTTCCTTTTTTACCATTTATCTACGAGCTGTGGAGTCATTTCTTTTTACATTTTTTAAAAAGATAAAACGGCTTTGCTACTTGCTTTTAGAATTATCACTGACAATTTCTAACATTGTAACGTTTACTGGCAATATGAAAAATAATTTAAAACATGTATTTTAAGGAATATTATTGACTTATTTATACCAGCGCCTTCTTTTTTGGTTAATTCCTATAAACAATTTATGAAGCCAATATTTATTCAGCATCTTACAGACAACTAGCATAACATAACATTCTTTAGAGATAACCAAAATAGATTTAAGGCATGGTCCTTCAGGATAACTTCAGGAGTTCTAATTTTATGCAGAAGACAAATTCAGCACTTACTGATATAAAAAGCATGGGAGAACAGTGTAAGATTCTCTGTAGTGATAAATGAGGACTTTCTGTAATAAATAATAAAATGCTATGTTATGTGTATTAAGAAAAAAAATACGTTTTTACAGCAGTGCAGAGAAGGAAGATCTCCAGATGGAGGGCTCACGGAAGTTCTTTGTGGAGGTACTGAGGTTGTGGTGTGAGAGCTGTCTTGTCCATGGGCATAGATCAGTGGTAGTGAGAGTTGACAATGTGCTAGCAACCGTCGCTTGCTCTGGGCGCCTCCTCAGCCTGGGCATCCACTCCGGTCATGCTTGAGAAGCCCTTCAGCGCACTGCTGCACTGTGGGAGCCCCGCTCTGGGCTGGCCGAGGCCAGAGCCCGCTCCCTCTGCTTGCGGGGAGGTGTGGAGGGAGAGGCACGGTAGGGAACTGGGTCTGTGTGCGGTGCTCCTGGGCCAGCACGAGTTTCAGGTGGGCGCAGGCTTGGCCAGCCCTGCACTGGGAGCGCCAGCCAGCGCCACTGGCCCCACAGTGAGGGGCTTAGCACCCAGGCCAGCAGCAGTGGAGGGTGCGCCAGATTCCCCAGCACTGCCGCCCGCCTGCACCATGCTGGATTCTCGCCAGGCCTCAGCCTCCTCCCTGTGGGGCAGGGCTGGGGACCTGCAGCCCGCCATGCCCGAGCCCGAGCCCCCACCCGCTTCGCCGTGGGCTCCTGCCCAAGCCTCCCCTATGGGTGTCGCCTCCTGCTCCACTGCTCCAGATCCCATTGACTGCCCAAGGGCTGAGGGTGCTGGCAAGCAGGCGCAGAACTGGTGGGCAGCTCTGCCTGTGGCCCCAGCAGGGGATTCACTAGGCGAAGCCAGCTTGGTTCCTGAGTCCACTGGGGACTTGGAGAACTTTTATGTCTAGCTGGAGGATTGTACATGCACTAATCAGTACTCTGTGTATAGCTTGGGGTTTGTGGATGCACCAATCAGCACTCTGTATCTAGCTAACCTAGTGGGGACTTGGAGAACTTTTATGTCTAGCTAAAGGATTGTAAACACACCAATCAGCACTTTGCGTCTAGCTCAAGGTTTGTAAACACACCAATCAGTGCTCTGTGTCTAGCCAATCTAGTGGGGACTTGGAGAACTTTTGTGTCCAGCTAAAGGATGGTATATGCACCAATCAGCACTCTGTGTTAGCTCAGGGTTCGTGGATGCACCAATCACCACTCTGTATCTAGCTAATCTGGTGGGGACTTGGAGAACTTTTATGTCTACCTGGAGGATTGTAAATGCACCAATCAGCACTTTGTGTCTAGTTCAAGGTTTGTAAATTGTACCAATCAGCACTCTGTGTCTTGCTAAAGGATTGTAAATGCACCAATCAGTGCTCTGTGTCTAGCTCAAGGTTTGTAAATGCACCAATCAGCACCCTGTCAAAATCAGCTCTCTGTAAAATGACCAATCAGCTCTCTGTAAAATGGACCAATCAGCAGGATGTGGGTGGGGTCAGATAAGGGAATAAAAGCAGGCTGTCTGAGCAAGCAGCGCAACTGCTGGGTTCCCCTTCCACGCTAAGCAACCTGTTTTTTCACTCTTCATAATAAATGTTGCTGCTGCTCACTTTTGGGTCCACTGCTACCTTAATGAGCTGTAACACTCAATGAGAAGGTATGTTGCTTCACTCCTGAGGCCCCAAGACCATGAACCCACCGGGAGGGATGAACAACTCCAGGCATGCCACCTTAAGAGCTGTGACATCACAGCGAAGGTCTACAGCTTCACTCCTGAAGCCAGTGAGACCATGAACCCACCAGAAGGAAGAAATTCTGAACACGTCTGAACATCTGAAGGAACAAACTCCAGACACACCATCTTTAAGAACTGTAACACTGGTGGTGAGGGTCTGTTGTTTCATTCTTGAAGTCAGTGAGACCAAAAACTCACCAATTCCATACACAGTGGTATGAGTAGCCTCTTCCAAAACCAGAAAGCCAACTAGACAGAGCAGTAGTTAGCGAAGCAGCTAAGGGTTTACTAGAGATAATAAAATATCTTTGATGAAGAGGGCAGCACTGGATGAAAGCAAGTGGAGTACACAAGGTGCCCTTTATGTATAAATGTGTACTGCCTTGAGCAAGTTACTTAACCTTTCTAAACCTGGGTTTTCTTACATGTGACATCGACCTTACCTGTGACATGGGCCTAATAATAGTTCCAATCTCATTGACTCTGTGCATAGTGAGTGGCAAAAGGCAGTTATATCTGTTCAATGGGGTAACACAAAACATGATGGAGGTTGGGAGCAGAGGCTGACAGGTGTTAGGGAGGGTGTGGCAGCTGGTCTTAGCCTCATGTCTGTAAGGGACTGATCTGGGAATGCCAAGGCTCAATTTGGACAGCTGTATTTAGAACTCATATGTGCAGTGAGTCAACAGGGAATCACCTAGAAATTGAGAAATGTCCCCATATGTTTGTTTATGGTGTTTTTATGTATTGGGGGCCTTAGGGTAAGACCCTGTGGATAGAGATGAGATTGCTCCCCATCCAGAGGTGGAAAAAGAGAGCCCAAGGGTAAGATTTTAACTAATATGGGATAAGTGTCTCTCTGTTTAGGACTGGAAAAAAAAGAAATTTGGACTCAAAATACAAGAGATATTTTCAGGGATATCCAATTGCCAGCATTTTAAATTGACCCCTGCAATGTTGGAAGGAGGGAGCTAAAAGCTCTATGCACTGGAGGCTGTGGCTTTAGAAGGGGCTTGAGCCCGAGGACTCCCACAGTAACCATGGCTAATAACCAGTGTCAAGTCCTCTGTGCATTAATCCATTCTGTTCCCCAAAGCCATCATAAATATCTCACACATTACAACTCAATCTTCCCTATCACTGTAGGAAAATATGGAAAGCATCTGAGCCTACACTTGAGACAAAGCTGTGCTAGGAGAATAGCAACTGATGCCTGAATGAAAAGAGTCTCTGGACAGGAAGAGGAGACCTTCAGAAAAGCCAGGCAGCAGCACAAACCCAAACCAACATGCCATAGATAGCCATGTTTAGGGACAGGAAGAATTTCCCAGGGGTTCCAAGAAATTCATGAAAGGGAAACTGGAGAAGCCACTGGACCTCTGACAGTAATAAGGAAAGGAGACCTAGATTTTTGTGGTTTGGATATTCATGGGAGGTGTGATCTTACAACTGCTGATATATGGGGTATCTGGGTCACACAGGATTGATGTAATGTTGAAATGAGATAATGGATAAAAAGTTTTTAGCAAAACATCTGTTTTGTTTTTGAGACGAGGTCTCATTATGCTGTCCAGGCTGGTGTGCAGTGGCGCAATCTTGGCTCACTGCAACCTTTGCCTCCTGATTGAAGTGATTCGCGTGTCAAGCCTCCTGAGTAGCTGGATTACAGGCACCTGCCACCATACCTGGCTAATTTTTGTATTCATAGTAGAGACAGGGTTTTGCCATGTTGTCTGGGCTGGTCTCAAACTCCTGGCCTCAAGTGATCCTCCTGCCTTGGCCTCTCAAAGTGCTGGGATTATAGGCATGAACCACCGTGCCCAGCCAACATATGACTTGTTCATAGGATCTCAGGTAAATGTCTATTGTAGTTGATGTTATTGTTATTGAATATGGGATGGTATGTTAGGGGATTATGAAAGTGTGATGGACCAGAAGGTCATATAAGATATATTCACTAAGCAAATCCTGTAGGTACCCAGGCTTCTGCATACACCAAACAGCACCACTGTGTGCAAAGACAGATCAAAGCCAGACTAGAAGGACTAGAAGGTCAACTTTCTACTTGTCACTTTCCCAGATATGGACAAGGTTGTAAACATGTGGAAGTATAATTTTTTAGTGGCAAATTACAAATGCATTCAACAGAGCTGTTTCAGAAAGCCATGAGTCTGTGGGAGCAGGTACTAGCCTTCAACGGTGAATGCATTGAAGCCGTGGTAGCTCTGGGGGAGATGGTCCATTTTTCTTTCATTAGACTCCACCATAACTCGGTATCTTTGTTTTTCTCCATGGCTTCTTAGCCTCAAAGATGAAGATAGCCATTTGGCAAGAGCACAGGCCCTAGTGTAACATATACTGAGAGCAGTCTTCTGTGTTTAAAGACATCTCCCTATACAATTGTCCCGGATGTGTTGGAAGGCAAGCTGACACTTGACAGGTGACATAGGCAGTACTAATGGTAGAAATCTGATGTAAAGCAGAAAACAGAGTTGATTTAAGGAGCTGAGTGAATATCTAGCCAGAAGAAGCCAAGATATAGGGACACCAAGGGCAGAAGATCAGACTCCACATCAGTTTCTCAACATGCTGCTCACACTCAATGGTTTACCAACAAGCAGCAGCAGGTGGCAGTGTCCCCAAACATCAGGGAGGCCTCAGGTCAGGTGTGAAAGTGGACCAGCTGGGCCAGAAAGTTTGAAGCATTCTGATAATACTAATACCTAATATTAAGAAATATTTATCTACCATGCTCTACTTTAATGAACTAACTCACTTTATGTCACAATAACTGTATTTAATAGATCATGTCATGATCTCAGGCATGCCTTAGCTTCAGGATGTTTGCACTTGAAGTTTAATCTAATCGAAACACCATTTTCCAGGTATATGCATGGCTTACTCCTCATGGCATTCTGACCTCTGGTCAAATGTCATCTCTTCAGTGAACACTGTTCTGATCATGAAAATACTTTACCCCACTGCTTATTCCCTTGCCATCCTTTATTTTTCTGCACAGCTCTTACCTCCATGAAGACATTTATGTATTTGTGCACTGCTTATAGCCCCCCTAGAACTTAACATTGCACAGTGGAAGGGAATGTTATCTGGTTTGTTGATGGCTATATCCTAGCTCCCAAAATACTACCCTTCCCAAATAATTAGCACAAATAAACAGTTGTTGCGTGATGAAGCATCAATTTATAAAGAAAAAACTGAGTTACAATGAGTTTAAGCAAATTACCCAAAGTCTCAAGTCATGCATGCAAAATCAGGCTTGGAATCCAGGCAGTGTGGCCCCGGGACCCCAGTTCTTGCCTGCTATCCTTACTGCCTTGTGAGTGCTTCCTTACATCATCATCTCAGTCATGAGAGAGAAACGGATCACCTGTGAGCGGGGGAGAAGCACATGAAGCACTTCTCTCTGTGAAGGACTGGAAAAGGCCCACATCTGGCTTCCTTGGTCCTCTCTTCCTGCATGAGCCTCCATACATGCTGCTGCTGCTGCTGCTGCTGCTACTACTACTAGGAGGCCGTAGGCTTCTGGCCGGAGGGCAGACCCTGTCTATCTCTCTTTCAGCCCCTCTGAAAACCTAGATACCAGCAATACTCCTACTGAGAAGAAAGGATGGCAGGATCTCTGTTTGCTACTGCATTTCTAGGCACCAACCTGGGGTTCTGGGATGCTCTGGTTAAAATGCTTAGCCCCTGGTCCTATTGGTGATACTCAGATCAACCCCTCTGGATGGCACTCCTGAGCTTCAGGACACGGCCAGCCTTTTGAACTCTCCTGAAGCCTAGGCTTCTCCTTTATTTCTAGTGAACTAACTCGAAAAGCACGAGTCTATACGCCTGTGATTTCAAGCTCTGGGTGCATGCTTGTCTGAGGTATGGAGAAGCTTCCCAAAGAGACACATCAGTCAGTTATATTGGCCATTAAGGAATCTTCAGCACACTCAGTCACTGTAGCCTGAGAGGTAGGAAAGAGACTGAGAGACCAGTGTTCAAACAGCTCTTGCATTTAGGTGGGTATCCCGCAGGCTTAGACCTAAGGCCTGGGTAAGGCACAAATGTGAGACAGAAAAACTCCACAGATTATGATTTGTGTGATAAAGAAAGGGGCCAAAGCTCATACTTACATTTAAAACCAGGAAGACGGTAGCAGCTGGGTAAAGAACATAACTGAGGGTCAAGCAGTGGAAGAGAGGACATGTATTCTTGACCAGAGCAAGGGCATTCAGGACATAGGTGAGAAGTAGAGCCCAGAGAGACTTCCTGAGCTGTGGGGTGTCACCACCATCCCTGTTCAAGCACACACTGTTAGCCGGGCCTTGGTGGGAGAGTCATTGAAGAGGCAGAGTCAGCTAAAGGAACACTGAAGTTATGGAGGGGGGCTCTAATAAACTTACGGAAAAAAGAAAAAGTAAAGTGAGCATTTCTGGTCTTACTTTCATTTATTTATTTATTTGAGAGAGGGTCTGGCTCTGTTGCCCTGGCTGGAGTGCATACTCCGCCTCCCGAGCTCAAACCATCCTCCCAGCTCGGCCTCCTGAGTAGCTGGGACTACAGGCGTGCATCACCACACCCGGGTAATTTTTGCATATTTTTTGTAGAGATTTTTTCTACCATATTGCTCAGGCTGGCCTCAAACTCCTGGGATCAAGAGATACTCACACTTCTGCCTCCCACAGTGCTGAGATTACAGGTGTGAGCCACTGTGACCAGCCTATTTCTGTTTTTATATCTCCAGAACTCAAAAGACTTTTTACAGATTCTACTATGCATGGATCACTACATTTCTTCATTTATTCAACAACTACATATTCAGAGCCTATTGTGCCAGATGTCAAAGTAATTTATGGCTGGGGTGAACCCAACAAGCCACAGTGCTCCTTTTGTTTCTTATGTAACTCTTGCAAAAACATTTTTTCCCTTGTCAGATACATCCATATTATCCATGCTATGAAGATATATTCTTCACATATTTACAATTTTTTGAATTTACATATATACTTTTATTTTTTATTTTTAACTTTTATTTTCGATTCAGAGGTCCACATGCGAGTTTGTTACATAGGTAAACTCATGTCATGGAAGTTTGTCATACAGATTATTTCATCACCCAGGTACTAAGCCTAGCTCCCAATAGCTATTCTTTTCTGCTCCTCATCCTCTTCCCACCCTTGACCCTCAAGTAGGCCACAGTGTCTATTATTCCCTTCTTTGTGTCCATGTGTTCTCATCATTTGGCTGCCATTTATAAGCAAGAACATGTAGTATTTGGTTTTCTGTTCCTGCAATAGTTTGCTAAGGATAATGGCCTCTAGTTCCATCCATGTTCCAGCAAAGAATATGATCTCATTCTTTTTTAATGGCTGTATAGTATTCTATGGTACATACGTACCATATTTTCTTTATCCAATCTTCCATTTTTGGGCATTTAGGTTGACTCCATGTCTTTGCTATTATGAATAGTGCTGCAGTGAACATAGCTGTGCATGTGTCTCTATGTGAACAATTTCCATTCCTTTGGTTATATACCCAGTAATGCTTTGTAGAATGGTAGCTTTGATTTTAGCCCTTTGAAGAATCACCACATTGCTTTCCACAATGGTTCCATTAATTTATACTCTTTTTAAATATATATATATATAAAATAACCATTCTGACTGATGTGAGATGGTATGTTATTGTGCTTTTGATTTGCATTTCTCTATCAGTGATATTGAGTTCTTTTTCATGTGCTTGTTTGGCCATATGTATGTCTTCTTTTGAAAAAGGTTTATGTCCTTTGCCCACTTTTTAATGGGGTTGTTTGTTTGTTGCTTGTAAATTTGTTTAAGTTCCTTGTAGACTCTGGATATTAGACCTTTGTCAGATGGGTAGAGTGCAAAAATTTTCTCCCATTCTGTAGATTGTCTGTTTACTCTGTTGATAGTTTCTTTTGCCGTGCAGAAGCTCTTAGTTTAATTAGATCCAGTTTGTCAATTTTGGCTTTTGTTGTGATTGCTTTTGGCATCTTCATCATTAAATCTTTGCCAGTTCTTATGTCCACGATAGTATCGTCTAAGTTGTCTTCCAGGGTTTTAATAGTTTTGGGTTTTACATTCAAGTATTTAATCCACCTTGAGTTGACTTTGTATATGGTGTAAGGAAAGGATCCAGTTTCAATCCTCTGCACATGGCTAGCCAGTTATCCCAGCACCATTTATTGACTAAAGAATCCTTTCCCCATTGCTTATTTTTGTCAATTTCGTTGAAGATTAAATGGTTGTAGGTGTGCGGCCTTGTTTCTGGGCTCTCTACTCTGTTCCATTGGTCTATGTGCCTATTTTTGTACAGTGCAAAACAGTACCATGCTGTTTTGGTTACTGTAGCACTGTAGTATAGTTTGAAGTCAGGTAATGTGATGCTGCCTGCTTAGTTCTTTTTGCTTAGGATTGCCTTGGCTATCTGGGCTCTTTCTTGGTTCCACATGAATTTTAACATAGTTTTTTCAATTCTGTGAAGAATGTCATTGGTAGTTTGATAGGAAGAGAATGAAATCTGTAAAAAGCTTTGGGCAGTATGGCCATTTAAATAATATTGATTCTATCGATAAGCATGCAATATTTTTCCATTTGCTTGAGTCATCTCTGATTCCTTCAGCCATGTTTTGTGATTCTCATTACACAGATCTTTCACCTCCTTGGGTAGCTGTATTCCTAGGTATTTTATTCTTTTTGTGGTGATTGTGAATGAGATTACATTCCTGATTTGGCTGTCAACTTGGCTGCTGTTCATGTATAGGAATGCTAGTGATTTTTGCCTATTAATTTTGTATCCTGAGACCTTGTTGAAGTTGTTTATCAGCTTAAGGAGCTTTGGGACTGAGACTATGGGATTTTCTAGACATAGAATCATGTAATAATGCTTCTGAGTTGCTAGAAACACAGCAGAAAAAACTTTCAAAAAAATTAGTCAGTGTGAAACTGACTTTTTTATACTAAAGAGGCAATAATTTTTGTTCAAAGTTGCCTACAAGTCCATCTATCCATTCTATCCAGAGTTATGAATATGTGTATTTCCAAAAAGACCACTCTCCCAATTTTACTCAAAGTATTCTTCAGGTTTACAGGCTGGACTCCCTGAAGCCTTCTTTCTTAACCTTCTTTTTTTGTTGTTTGCCATTTTGAATCCCTAATTGTCACTGCTCTGAGGGACCCATGATTCAGAACACTGTAGCAAACATAGATACGCCATTCATTATATGTCAGCATGACTTCACACTTAAAGGACAGTATCTTTCAAATAAAAGACAGTGCTGATTGCTCATATTGGAGTTGCCCATGAATACACTTACACATATTTATTGAGAACCTGCTTAGGTGTATGGGCGACACCAAACTTTAAGTTTCAGTGGTGAAAGTCACTCCAGGTTGTTTGTCTCAGGAAATTTACATTAGAAAGTTTAGGAATTTGAATCAAGTCTAGTGAAAATCTCAAGGCCAATAAAACAATTGGGATCTCCAGTTTTGTGTCTTTTAGGAAGGCTCAAAAATGGCCAATGGGTATCTGGTAGACCAAGAAGAACAGAGCAAGGTGGATTCCACTAATGTGTATCACCAGCAATCATTTTTAAGGTATTCAACAGAAGGTCCCACATACTTAGGCATTCCACTGAAATGTGTTAATATTGATAATGATAAATATGTGGAGATTATTTTCCCTTGCACTTTCTCCTAGGACACTTCTCAAACATACCATATCATATTAAAAGTAGTCTGAAAGAGTATTTTAAAACAAGTTTCATTAAGGATACTACATGTGTTCAAACTTTACACTTTATTATATAACACAAAGCTTACATTGCACTCTCCCTGCTTCCTGCCCCTATAAAGTTATTCCATTAATTTATTTTCCCTTGATTGACTATCCCTATGCAGTAGAGATAAATCCTTTTAAAGCTACAACACTGTCTAACACACCAATATGATGGACCCTTATTATTCTCATTCACCATTGAAAAAGGGATGTCTAAACAGGCTAGCTAGATTTCCAAAAATGTCAGAAGACAATACTGGCAAAACCCAGCATAAAATCCATTCTTCTTCATTTTCAAACCATGAGCATTTACCACAATGCCAATATACATCTTAACGCTGGCACTAAACTTTTGTTTTACGTTAACCTTGGTCAGAAGTCATGGTTCCTAAAATCTTTTTGATTGACCAAGAAAATTACTCTGGAATCATGAGGCTTATGTTTTTCTAATATACCAACCAACCAACCAACCAACCAAAAATAACATGTGTCTCAGAGCTATCCTTTGAATGAACTTAGCCGTATCTCAGAATATTAATAATGAAGCATAAATGTTTGATAAGCAAAGAACATGATTATAGGAAGGAGAAAAAAACTGAGGAACACGTTAGTGACAAATAACTTTTCTTTTTCATTTTACAATAATGGGAAATACCATCTAGATTCCTGCTGAACAGAGTGAGTCTGGAAAAGGGAGCATTAAGAGGTTGTATAAGTTTTCTAATGAAATCAGACGTCATTGCTTCAGGCCATGTTCTCTTCTTTTAGATCTGTACAAGGAGCCACCTATACATTGCCAGGTGAAATGTCTTTCAAGAACAAGGCTTCAGGCTGGTCCAGCTCTTTCACTTTCAGCTCTGAGTTCTATGACCAACAGGGGCTGTGTGATGCGTTGCAACTTTAGGGCTTCCCCTGTGGTTATGGGTTATGTAAAGTCCTGCTAATCCCTAGAGCTCAGCTTCTCTCCAACTGCTCCATTGCTCTTTCCTAGTGAGTCTGAGTTCCTTAGGGAGCCTCTGACTTTGCATATCTGCTGAAAATGATCATTTCTTGAAAGAGTCCATTTCACTTGGAGAGAGATCTGAATCTCTTGTATTCCTTCTTAGTCCTCTGAGTTACTAAATCTTGTCCCAGAAACATGCAGCGACAGGTAATTTGTCTTTTCATATTTTTTTTGCTGTTGCTGAGCTTCAAGCCCTGTTGTTTAATTTTGACACACACGTATATAAATATATAAAATATATACAACACATACATATAAAATAGACATATGATGTTCCTCAGGACTGTGCTCAATCTTTACAATTATTATATAATTTAATCTTATTTTATGCTTTCAGAAAACTCATTAACTAGGTTTTTAATCCCCATTTTACAGATGAGTAATCTGAGGCCCAAAATAAATGAAGTAATTTATTTAACATCAGAGAGCTTGGATGTAGCACACTGATCCAAGATTTCAGATTCCAAAGATTCTGTTGTTACTCTAAATGATACTACTTCCATTGGCTAGATCTGTAGACAGCATGTCTTGACCTTTATTTTTCTTCATGATATTTATCACTAACATTATATAACTCTGTCACTTAGGGTCATGTGACCTTAAGCAAGGCACTTCACTTGTTTGTGCCTCATCTGTAAAATGGGAATTATAATGATACCTACCTTAAAAGAGGGTTGTATCAAGGGAGTTGATGCATGTAAAACAATGAGAAGAATCTTTAGCCAATTGTAAGCATGATGTAAGTGTCAATCATTATTAGTAGTAGTAGTCGTAGTACATTTATTTGTTTGGGGTTTATTATCTGTCTCCTACACAAGAAAGTAACCTTCTTAACAACAAAGACTTTGTTTTGTTTACTACTATATTCTCATTGCAAGAAGAGGGCTTAGCACATAGTAAGAGCTTAAGAATTATTTATTCAATGAATGAATGAATGCATAAATGACTTCAAGTCCTCATCATCCTTTTTCCATGACTTTTGGGATTTTGCTAAAGTTCATGAGTGGGTGAACATAGTGTTTGATGTCACAGCTGCACACACTTAGTCCAGCACTCCCATATGCCTAGATACAAAGTGGGCGTCACTTGTATTCTTTGTTGTGCCTCATGCTGATGGCCTTTGCCCCTGATATCTTCTTCCCACAGGCCTCATGGATGGCTAAGCCATTCTCCATTTCCTTCAAGTTGTTCATTTCTCTTCATCTCATGAAAGTGAACCGGTCCTCAATTTCATTGCCATAAGGTCTTCTCTTAGTAGGTGATGCCTAATTACTCTGTCCAATTAACATGCTATTCAAATTTGTCTAATGTTTCTTCCAGTTCTAAAATTTGATGACCACTGATCTGATGTGACTGTGTGATTGTTTCACCATTTGATGTGTGTGTGATGATATTAGTATATACAATACATGCTGTTTACCTCTGTCTAGTAACAAATGTCTACGTTTGTTACTAGAGTAAGCTTTAGGGGTAGAACTTGGTCTCAAAGCTCACGTCTTGGAAAAAAAAGATCTGGTGCTGATAGAACCTTGATAAATCCCTTGTAATAGCACATGTTTTTGTTTCCCAGAAGTAGGGCAAGAGCTCTCTGGCTCATCTAATCAGCTTCTTCTCCTGACTTTAGTAGAGACACAGGCTTCATTACTGAGTTGGGGATTGAACTTCCCTCTGTCCTATGAAAAGTAGAAGATTTTCCTAAGAGAAACCTTCAGTGAGAGCAGAACAGAAAAAAAAGCAAAGAACTAACTGAAGGAGAGGGCAAGAAATCAGTGTAGTGTGTGGCAGCAGAAGGGAAGTGACAGGTCAAAGAAAATAGGAGAGAAAAAGAGAGAGCTACCCAAGTAAACAGGAAAAGGGGAGGAAATACAAGGCAAAAGCAGACAGCAGGGGAATTGGCATGACAGGAAAGTGGTGAAACACAGAGGATTCCACTGGACAACAGAAAGCCCAACAGACAAGAGTGGGCAAGGATAAAGAGACAGGAAACAAATGGATTAAGACATAGAGTAGCCATTGTCAGTTACCCGGGTAAGGAAAGATTGGTGGTCTAAATAAAATGCAGATTGTTCATTTACAATTCTGACAGTTTAAATTATTTATGGTACACCTTGGTGCCTCACTTAATCATATTAAATTACAGTTGTAATCATATTAATTACTTGCAACCAGCTATCTCAATGTACCCTGTATAGAGGACAGCTTATCAAGGGGTAGAAGTACTATAGCTTCACTTTTAATCCAGTATCATCCAGTACACGAATTAGCCTTACATTGTTAGGATCTTCCTGATGGTGACTGGCTGAACTAAGCATTATTCTTGACAATACAAGTACTGCTGTGCCCATTTACAGAAATGGAAGCAATTCTTTCCCAGAAAGTAAGATATGATTTAAATGCTTTGGCCTAATTAGCTGTGAAAAAGGACAAGGCCCAGGTAGGGCTTCAGGAAAAGGCAATTAACATATGTGCATATGTCTCTCTCCATTCACATCACCCAGCCTAGTTCAAGTCATCAACATCTCTTCACTTGCATTGTTACAGTAGTCTCTTAGCCCCTTTTCCCACCTCCACCTTTGATCTCTCTCGTTTTCATGACGTCCAAAGTGAACTTTTAAAAATAACACCACACTATCTCTATGTAGACTTTTCAACAGTTTCCCATTGCACAAGGGATACATTACCACAAGGAATTACACCATCTTGCCCTTGCAAATGTCATCTTTATGTTCAACTGTGCTGATCTTCATTTTTCTCCTCACATGAGCAAATGCTTTCCCATCCCAGGGACTTCATGTTTGTTCTGCCCCAAAACTAAAACACTCTTCCCTATTCTTCATCTGGCTAACCAATATTCGTGCTTTCTGTCTCAGCATAAACAGTTTTCCTCAGACAAGATTTCCTGACTCCCAGCCTAGGCCATGCCACTATGTGATTTGTGCTCTCCATAAATTTTACTTCTTCTATATACATCCATTCACATAATTATACTTTAATACTTACTTGTGTAATTGTTTGTGTGCTATGACCCCCAGTTGGCTGTAAGTCCTATAAAGACAGAGGCCACATCCATCTTGCACATCCCTCTGTTTCCAGCACCTGTCATGGGTCCTATCAGCTGACAAGCACTCAATATATTGTATGAATAAGTAAAATTCTAATTTCCAACATCCTAGACTTGTTTACCGTCCCAAGGAGCCTGCTTAGGTAGAACACACGCAACGCTTCCTATGCATGTATTTGCAGAGACAAGAGAGAGAAGCCCTTTTGCTTATCCCACGTGTTACCATTCTGACCAGGCTCAGTGCCGAAGCACTGATGAGAGGGATGGAGACAGTGAGCCTGTGAGTGTCGTGTGCAGAACAGCATTTGCCTTTGTCCCCCATGAAAGTAATGTGATGCTCAGTGTCCACAGTCTTTTAATCTGGCTGCTGTAGGGTGAGAATTTGTGGTCCTTTTCTGTTAAGATGGAATCTTGCTGAAGGTCAGAATGTGGTTAGGATCAAAGAGTGGCATTACTAGCGCTGTGTATAAAAGAAAGAATACAATTAGGATCTTTGTTTCTCTACCAACTTGACTCACTTTCTCCACAGCAAGGCTCATATTATCCTTTCCTAATGGAATTTAGAATGCAATGGCAGTCCTCTTCAGACAAGTCACCTGTCGCTTTTGCTTTATTCTGAAACAATGGAGTCCAATCTGTACTTCTTACTTAGTACAGTGACTAGCTTCTAACATTCCAGGATGGCTATCTCAAGGACTTTTGACTAAATGCTGTTTGGAGTGGTCTCTGGCAGGGCCAGATTCAGCATAATGTAGCTTTCTGTTGTCTTCCTATATTCCTGTATGTTATTGTAAATATATTGACATAAGCTGACCTATTACACATGCTCATTCTCTTCTATGGTGATAGGGACTAGGAAAGACAATGCACTGTTCACTCTAATGTAAGGGATCACATATAAGTCTTATGATTTGATGATTCTCTCCTGGCAGCCAAACCTGCTTGTAGCTTTTAGGATTCATGGCCACTGGTGGCATTAAACACTTAGGGCCTGTCATCACAAAAGGACACCTTGTACACAATTATCTTTCCAAAGGCTAGATCAGCCCATGTCAATGTCATGTTTAATATTTAAACACACTTTACTGTCATTTGTATCTGTTTACTCAGTCACCATCTGCAAAACCACTGTGAATAAAAATGGAACTTGTGGGGCAAGAAAAATATATTGAGAATCATTGAGTTGGACAGACCTAGTGAGAAGGTTGTGTCTATTCAAACACCTGTCTTCCACCCTCTCACCATCTGTGCAATCACTTCACCCTTCAGCCTCACTAGTCCCCCTTACAATTACCCTGTCAAGAGGCGAGTGCAGCTCAGGTGGATTTAATGTGGGTTTAATATGGCCTGTTGAGTTTAATGTTTAACGTTGATTTCCTTTAAGTAACCATTTCTGTTCTTGCTATAAATCTATGTCTATATATCTATGCTTAATTTGGATGATGAGTGCAATTTGGATTTAAGGCAAGAACCAGTTTATATGTTTTATGAAGAGATTATAGATCAAATAAGCAGACAATAGGCCTTCCAAAGCTATAAGTGAAAACAGAAAAATGATGCATAATTCACAGATTACAGTGAAGTTAAAAGAGAGGGTTAATATTCTAATGTGTTGTTAAGAATTCTTTCACTCAAATTCTGAATCTGAATCTAATAGTCATCTATATACTGCTATAAAGGAAAGGGAAGGAGTTAACATGAAATTCAGACCTATTATCTGTTATTGGGTGTGATGCTAGAGAGTTTATATTCATTTTCTCATCTAATAAAACAACTCTTCAAAGTGCGTATTTTAAAGACAAAGAACATGAGGTCAGAGGGTTTAAATACCTTGGGATACCAGCCAAAGTCTGATTCAAAAGTATGCATTTTCCTCCCTAAAGGGTCATATTTACCTGGTGATAGTACATCCATCAGTTGGAATGATTCAACCCTCTGAGGGTCTCACCTCCCCATGTGTAATAAAGTATGTTATATCACCTAAAGGACAAAAATGATTAGAAAAAAATGAAAATTGTAAGAAATTGTCCATCCAATTACCTAGACAGCATTCAAGCTCAAAGCATTTGGATAACCGTACTTGTTCTATTTCTATTTATCCAAGGCATATTCCTTCATTGCCAACTATGTGTCAGGTGTTGGGATAGACATTTTGGATAGAATGATAAGCAAGATGGAAATGCTGTCTTCTCTCAGAGAGCCAAGTATCTACAGAGGACAGTACAATGCAGATTGGCCTCTGTGGATTCTGAAGCAGTATAGGGCTCAACGTTGCCTGCCTTAGAATGTGAGAAAATAAGTACAAATAGATGCTGCTTCTTTGAGGTAATGTATAAATCTAAAGAGGATAGCAGGATCAGTAGTGTTTTATATTTCGTCAGGCTTTAAATATTTATGTTTCAGATATATTTTGACCATGATATTTCATAAATATGAGTCAAGTTGTTAAAGGAGAAGTTTGTGGTTTATTTCCTGAATTTGCCAACATGTTGACACCACCAACTACTTTTATATTTTGCAGGTATGTTGAGGAAGGGCAAAGTTGGCCTTCAATGCCACTACATAGCACCTCAGTGCTGAACTAAGGTATTCCTATCTAAATAGCAAGGTACTTAGTATCATTCAGCAGGATACACAGGTCATAAGTCCTTCCCAAAGGAAAAATTACTCTCTTTTCTGGTTCCTGAGCTAAGAGTAGAGAGTGGTGCTCACTGACTCCTCATCCTTTGACTTAGAAAGGACAATCAACAAATTCATAAGAGATACTTAAGCGTGTCACATCAATTTCTTTGATTTTTAGATGAAATGTGCTTTGTGTTGCTCTCAAATTAGACACTCATTATGCATAATTAGACCCTTACATAGAACAGCTGCTGGCTTTTACAATGCTTTCAACCAGAGCTGAGTGTACCCATTGTTGGTGTTTACTGTGAGTGAACTTAATCAAATTTGGGATATATGCATCATTTGATGTAATTATCAAATATAGAAGAAAAACCTAGAGAAAAGCATGGTATGTTCATCTTCACTTAGAAAAGTTAACTCTGAAGTAATTATGGGCTATTATGCTGGAAATTATTTTAATTTTTTTTTAAATGAATTATTTGAATTTAATACTAAATACGATTCTGTGATTGTTTATGAAAAAGAGGTACCCGTATGTTTCCCATGAGTGAAGAGGACTGAAGGGGCAATCAAATCACCATGATAGGCCTCACGGAGAATCCAGGGAAATTCTCCATTAAGGGAAAGCTTGGCCTTAACTCTGACTTTCAAACTTTGCTAACATATTTAATCTCTACTTTTCCCATTTATAAACTTGGAAGATAATCATCAAGAAGCATGCACATGTAGCATTCTAAACACTTTAAGATGGAAACTGGGCCGGGCGCGGTGGCTCACGCCTGTAATCCCTGCACTTTGGGAGGCCGAGGCGGGCGGATCACAAGGTCAGGAGATCGAGACCACAGTGAAACCCCGTCTCTACTAAAAATACAAAAAATTAGCCGGGCGTGGTGGTGGGCGCCTGTAGTCCCAGCTACTCAGGAGGCTGAGGCAGGAGAATGGCGTGAACCCGGGAGGCGGAGCTTGCAGTGAGCCGAGATTGCGCCACTGCACTCCAGCCTGGGCGACAGCGTGAGACTCCGTCTCAAAAAAAAAAAAAAAAAAAAAAAAGATGGAAACTGTTACCAAAGATATGAAAAATGTAATTCTCAGCATATAGTCCTAAACTGAAACACCAAAATGGTTTGTCTATGCTACAAAATTGGAGATCTTGCAGTGGATTCTGTTGTGATGCTTTACGCATTTTGAGAAGTTAGGAAAACTTGGAGGAAATGTAATGTAATCATTAAGCAGTATTCTGCCCCCTTTTACTTTTGAAGTGTATGTATCTCTCATTCACTCTGTTGGAGATACATTGGAATTGGCAATCTTTGTTTCACAAATAAGATAGCTGAGGAAAGGGAAACTTGCGGGTTAGATAAGGAGATACTGCTACAGTTCTTTAGTTTCTACCTTTTTATTCTTAATCCTGCCCAGATAGAGAGAGATGTAGAAATTTAATATATCATATTTTAGACTACAAAGGTCTAAAATGAAAGCTGTGTCATGAGCACAGTGATCCTTTTTCAAATTATGCAAGTAAAATTTGGCTAAGGGAATATATTCAAACTTCAACTGCCAACGTACAATATTTCTGTTAAATCAGCTTTCATGGACTATTCTAAATACCATTTATGGCATTGAAGCAATGTGTTTTGGAGTGGTGGACTTTGAAGGCTGTTCCGGAAGTTAAAGATTCTAATTATTCTTTTTGGGATAAAAAGAATAATTTGGTCACCATTTATTTTGGGAGAAAATTATTACCAATTATTCTCTTTCTAAATAGCCTTTAATTGAATTCAACTAGTTCTCAATATAACCGCTTGACTGCATTCAACCTGTTTTGCCAAGTTAATTTGATTGAGTAGATTCACTTTATATTCAAGATCCTTTAACAAATTCTCTTTCATAAAGCAGAACCCTATAAAATTGAATAAGAAAATAATCATAAAGGATCATTTTGCATATTGTCTACTTCTGGAAGAGACAATGCCATTTATTACAAAAGGAAGCAAAATCATTTTTGAAGTATGATTAGCTAAGGTTATTCTGTAACCAGAGGTCTAAGTTGTCTTATAAGCATCATTTTCACAGATAACTTCCTTGTGACTTATTCCATTTGCAGACATGTAGAAGCCCTCAGTATAAAAATATATAAAGAAAATTTCCCATCAACTATTTCTTACTCCAATCTAAAGGACATAGAAAATTTTAGCTTACAACAATTCTGTAAATGTACATTAATGATAGAAAATTTTAGCTTACAACAATTCTATAAATGCACTTTAATGATGGGAAAACACAGTCTCCACTGAAGTGCAGAGGCTTTAAAAATAATCTCTTTAAGTAAATCTTTTCAAAAACAAACAAAAATCATATTAACAAAATGTATTTAAAAGACCTCAAATATTATCTTTCCATACTTTTGAATTACATGTTGAGATGAAAGAAGGAGAGAAAACGAAGGAAGAAAAAAAGAAATGAAAAAAGGAAAGAAAAAAGGAATTATCTGTGTTTCTACAACAAAATAATGGAAAGAGTTTGCATTGGCTACTTAGGACAAAGACTGATGCAGAGTGACACTTCATGCCAACAAAAGGATATTGAATATTCTGCCTTTTCTTAGAGATGCTTTGGTATTTAACATATTGATATCTTCTGACAGTTTTCCTAAAGGATATTAAAATTATCATAGGATAGGTGCAGAGATTTCACTACTCAGGACCATTTATCTTTTTTAAAAAAAAACTAAAATACATATTGTCCTTTAGATACATTTTTGTCCTCTAAAGAGAAAATTAAAGTAAAGTCAACATTGAGATGAAATAATAACAGAATGCAGAGACTTGGAAAATGCCGAATTTTCATAGTTTTGTGTTGATAGCAATGTATGTGCTACAGAGGGATCTGTTAAAAAGACTAAGAAGCATATATTCTGATTCATAGAATTCCCATTGAAGACATTCAGAAAAAAAGAGAAATCTGTCCAAAATTATGCAAATGAAGCATATATAATCTGTGTCTAGATGACAGTGTGTTTTCAACTCTCTCTCTTCCATTTTGTTATGACATACTTCAAGATTTTATCACACAAAACTGCAAAAGGAAAATCACTTAAGTATACAAACATATGCACATGTTAAGGGAGGAAGGATTTAAAGCATTTACATTAATAAATCAAATTTGGGAGGGGTTTTCATAAGTAAGTTATAGATGGGCCAATCAAGTAAGTATAACCACCAGTAAAAGTTAAAAGAGGAAGCATACTATTTGGGTCATCTTTATGATTTCTAATTAAAATTCATATGGAGAGTTATTTTTAAAAATCAACTGGGCCACTGTCTGATTTTCAACTAAGAATTGAAAACCACTGGTTCATCCACTTATTGAGAAAAATATTATTGAACACCTGCTGTATGCCAGTCACCATTCTATCTGTATGCCAGATGCCATTGTAGGTGCTAGAGGGGAAACCAATAACCAACTTTAGTTTTGTTTTCTCAAATTGATGTCTCATGAAGACAAATGAAAGAAAGAACACAGAAGATGGCAACAGAGGAAGCTTTCAAGAGAGAAAGGGAGAAGGGGGAATTTCAGATACACTATCTACCGATGATCATCAAAGTCTTTATATTTGGACAGTTTATTTTTACCTGAGGTCAAAGCAGTAATTGACTTATACCAAAGCAGACAAATAAGTCAGGCAGGACTAAAACTGGTTTGTCTCCTTTGCTTCTCAATAGTGAGCAGTCTGCAGAGAGGCAGGACTGAGCTCCAAGTTTCTCAACCTTTCGGGGCCTCAGGAACCTCATTTGTACAACAAGAGACTAAAACCCTTCCAGTTCTCCCTGTTATTCATCCAAATCCTGGCCAGGCACCACAAATATGTGTTAGTGTCTGACAGTAAAATGTTTGGCGTAGCCTGCAAATGGCTCATCAAAAATCGTTTTCCATTCCTAAATAACTGACAACTTGTTCTACTATAGGTGAGTTAGAAGCACCATCTTTAAATATGAAACAGAAAATCCTGACTTTTCCTGTTAATATGAATTAAGGAGAACCCAAAAGCAAATATTTGCTAGGGTGTACTTTATACTAACTCCTAAGTTACTTACTTAAAACAAAAAAGCAAACAAATCCAAGCTTGTTTTAGCTCTAAATATGAGCTCTAAATATGAGCAGATAGATATATTTTTAAAAAACAAAGTCTTCTGATATACATTTATTTTTCCCAAGTGGATGTTGAATCTTAAGCCCACATCAAAAAAAGAAAATTATTCCTTTATCCCAAGTGTAGTCTGGGGCAGATTTTCCATGATCAAAATCTTCAAATATTTTCTTGACCCAGACTTTTCTCCATGATCTGTCATTCTTGTTCCGATTCAGACAGACGTATGAGATCGGACTCATTTGGAGTCAAGCCAAGTTTTTTAAGTTGCCAGAAGTGTTCTTTGTGGAAACAGGATTGTGCTGCAGGGAGGACTGGATGACACTCTCAAAATGAATAGTAAATATACAGTTTTCCTTCCATTCCCCCTCTGTCGTGAGGTATATGATTGCAGGCACTGGAATCTGAGGAAGAAAACTGAGTTGCATTTTCCTGGAATTTAAGCATGTTTATATGCCCTTCTGTTAAAAAAAAAAAAAAAAAAAAAAAATCCCTTGGCTTTCTACTTCTAAAGCTTTCACCTGGTCTTCCTACTTGTTTCCATCTGAGGTAATATCCCTGGAGTCTGAAACCACTGATCATATTTTCAAGTGCTAAAATGCCAGTACGAATCTAGATTTTAGTATCATGGGAAGGAATAAATATAGAACCAGAAGAACTTGTCTGGAACTAAGACCTTATTTAGGGATAATAAAAACCACCTAAAGTATGTTATTAGCATTTGGGTTTCAAAGTAGAATGTTTTTTAAGTGCTTGCTTTCAAGTGCCACCCTACTAATAGTTGTAGCACTTTGTCAGGGCTTGGCTTGATTCTTAAACATTAATTGTTCATGTGTCCAGAAATATATAATGGAATGTCATAAACACAGAAATGTTAAGATCACGCAGTTCACAGAAGTATATTTCCTTACCTCTCGTGACCTTTATACCCTTAGGATTTCAGAATAGGGATCATTAGTGCCTAAACCTAATATAAACCTTCCAGAACTTCCTCTCTCTTCATAGTGAATTAAAGAGTTATTTTCAACATCATTTTTTTTCTCTCTTCTAGTAGTTTTAAAATGCGGGTCTCTGCTCCACACAAATAATTTACTCCTTGCAAATTATTTCTCTAATGAAGAACTACTGTTGCCCTTGCTGTTACTCTTTTCCTTGACTTCCACCTTCCCTTTTTCCTTGCATGTCTCAAGTTTCTTACAAATGCCACTCCTTTTCTTTCCAACCATTTTTTGTTGGCGGTCAGTTCTGGCTGGCATGGGCTGTTTCCAAACAGGGCTTTCCCTCCGCTTTTCTCCATGGGCTCCTCAGCGTGAGCCTCCAGCAGCCGCCTCGCTCCTTGTCCTCCTCCATATTCTTCCCACCACTCCAGAAAGACATCCACTGTCAAGTTAACCACCGGCCTGGAACTTTTCAAGGAACTTTTCAAAGCTCCTGGGCCGCCCCTCTCCCTCTCCTCCAAAGGCCGTGATCGGCGCCAGCGCACATCTTTTGGAGCTGGGGCGGGCGGCAGAAGCCTTTGGTTTTGCCTGCTGGAAGACTACTGCTTCCTTGTGGTGGAGATATTGTGCTCTTCAGAGAGCCGGTAGTAAGGCTGTCACTCTCTGTCGGGTTCAGAGGGGTTTTTTTTGTTGTTGTTTTTTTTTTATTGTCCCTGTCAGTTAGCAGCCCAAGGTTACTGCCAGCTCTCTGTCAGGGCTTTGATTTTTGTCAGCTATGGCCAGGTCCTTTTAGTTATCTGCTATCTTTTCAGCTTTGTTCAGGCTCAGCTCTACTTGTCTGCTAATTAGCTCTTTGGAGATTTCCCTTTTAAAACTCACTATCACAGAGGACAGGAACCGTTCAAAAGTTTTGTGCTTCATAGAAATTCCATATTCATCCATATCCCATACAGCCATATTTTTAAAATTAAAAGTGGCAGGTCAGGCCAATTTAAGGTATAGAAGTAACATTGTCTATAAAGAGAGACCTTCAGGTTCTTGATCAGGTATGGAGATGAGTGACAGGGAAGGAAAAGGTTTACATCAAAAAACACTGAGGGGTACAAATTAAAAAGAAACGATCACTCTGTATAACATATTCACATTTTCTTTATCTTCTGGTGTGCAAATATTGTGCTAGCTGAATATAAAAGTAGCACAACTTTAGGGTACAAAAAAAAAACCACACTGTAATAACATCAAGAGTGGTCTTACATCAAGGAGGGCCCTGAGGATGTCTTTGTTGTCAACTTCAGAAGAAAAGAGAGGAACAGAAGAGGAAACTGGCAGAAGGAATAGATGCCAAAGAGAACTCAAAGGATTAGGTCCGGGTGAGGTGATCGGTATTCGAAAACAGTCTGCCTTCTGGCTCTGATCTAAGGGAATAGGCTGGCAGCCAAGCCAGAGGGCATAGCAGCACAAACACACCTTCAGCACACTGCTAGAGGGTTGCCTCAGTGCCTTAGAAATTGTGCTAGCAATTAGAAATAAAGCTATGTAAGAGCAATAGGCAAAATACTCTATTTATGGATAAAACTCTGCTTTTTACATAAGTCCCATCCTGGTTGCCCCCTCCACATAAACATACCTTTTTCTTATTTTTTTTGTAAGCCCCCCTTCTTTTTAGCTAAGTGCATTTTTCTTCTGCTAACTTAGTGCAGTTGTAAGTTGCGCTTACATTGCATTTACACACTGTTAATGCCTGCAAGATGAAAGTAAAAACCTTTGAATATATTAATGCTATAACACAGATGTCTTACTTTTTACTCGTTTTTTTAAAGCAAGTTGATGTGGCTAATAATGATGCAGATTGTGCTGGATGGATGTGCAGATGAAACAGGGGAATACAGATTAAATAAAAATTTCTTCAAAGCTTACGTTTGCTTCATAATTTAACTTCTGGGCTTGTCTCAGTGGTAGTAGGTGCGACCAGCCATCATAACATTGTTCTAAAACATCTTGGCATCACAGAGAAGCAATCACCCAAATAGCAATGCTATACTTCTTCGAAACCCAAGAAAAATAATCACGGGGAAAATAAAGACTTCCAGTGGCTCTGTACAGAGAAGCTCGACCCAACTGCTAATAATGGGTAAGCAGTGAGAAATCAGGGACAAAGGTTTTGTGCTTAAGAAGCTAACTGCTTGTGTACTGCCTTTGCTCTTTGTGGCTACATTCAAAGCGTCGGCAGCCTCTTCTCCCAAATACTGAATGTGGTGTGTGCCAGAGGTGGTCATATTCTCACTCTACCATCCGTGGAATGACTCTATCTATCATCAAGCTCTTTTCAACAATAAACAGAGGGGCATTGATGACATAAGGCTTTGGAGCAGGCACAGTCAATTTCTCTTTCATGTATCTGTTCATTCAAGAAACATTTTTCACATGATATTCCATGCTAGGGATTTTGCCAGGTCCCTAAAATAGGAGGGTGGGTAAGACCCAACCCCTTTCCTCAAGGAATTCATCCTCTAATGGAGAGGACATCTGTAAGCAGAAAACCTATAATGTCATCTCTTTTGAAGGCATGAAAAAGTGCTGAGGATCTCCAAGGAGGGAATACCACTGTTTTCTAGGCCACATGTGTTGAGACTGTATCTGAGGTCTGCATCTTTCATGTGTGGAGAGAAGCTTACCCAGTGGACAAAGATGATGGAGAGACTTGAAGTCATAGATAATCAGCAGGATTGGGGATGGTGAGAATGTCAGTGTGGCCAGAGCTTAGGCTGTGCATTTGAGGAGAGGAGAAGGAATACAGTCAGAGGCAATAGACTAGGGAATTGGGCTTGGAGCAGACTACATGGACTCATATTCTAAGCTAAGACATTTAGAATTCACCCTACAGACAACAGGGAGCCAACTGGAACCTTCCACAAAGAGGAAGGGTGACAATCAGATGTCCTTTCTACAATAACTCTGATGGTTATATGGAAAGGATATTGACCCCTCTAGAACAGACTGGTACAAAGAGACCGCTTAAGACATGTGTAGTTCTCCAGACTGAGATGATGGTAGTGTCAGCTGAAGAAAAGAGGCTGGATTTAAGAGACACTGTTGGGGGACTTAGATTAGCAGAATAGAGCTTCAGCTAAAAATTTCTGCCAATAACCACCTCATTAGCCTACCTCTTCAATACTCTCTATCCTGAGGTAGGCAGTTCCAATGTAACATGAGAATCCCACACATCTTTCTGAGGAAAAGGAACTCAGTTCGTAAGTGTTTAATAAGACACATAGAAAAAGATCATTCCTCTTCCCTCTTACACTGTGAGCTTTGTGAAGACAAACAGCAACCATGCCCCTATCCAACTGTTTCTCCCAGCCCTAAAAGAGTATTGAAGATAACACACTCTTCTTAATGTTTGAATGAATGAATGAATAAATCTGAATGAGTGACAAAACTGGAATGCAAAAACTTTCCACAGATTGGGAAAAAGCATTGCATTTGTTTAAAATAGTGCCTAGAGTGTAAAGACCACTTTCTTTTATTTTGAGGCGGGGGAACAGACCAGTTAATTATAAATAACAACAAAGCTTCCCACTTGTGCTATTTGGAAACAAGGGTCCATCCCTCCACAGAAATAAGACTAAGTATGTGTTATGAAGATAGTGGTCTGTAATCTTGGCTTCCCAAGTGATACACAGAGCATGAATACATGGATACATGGCAGATTTGCTTCAAGGAGTGGCTGTCCAGGCCATGTGCTTTTGGAGGTGGCAAGCTCTTGATGCTGCAAAAGAAGAGAGTCATTGGCTCATGTTACTTAAGAAAAAGTAGGGAAATGGGGCTGACAGAGACAGTTGAGCAGGCTGTGCCCTGCACAAGAGTGCTGCTGAGGAACAAGTAGTGACTGAAACCTAGGTGCTGTTTCCAACTCGAGGGGCATGTTTCTTTAATCACACATAAGTCCTGGGTGGGAGAATGGTGCCCTGGATTTAACAAAACTAGAATGAATGGAAAAGAATACTTCTGAGACTAGTTTCCTGGACAATACCCCAAACCTACTCACCCCCTTGTCTTCATAGTGTCCATTTTTACTATCTGATCCTTGTGTCTGTGGCATTCGGGCTTCACATCAGTCTTACTGTTTGGCCCTTCTCTCCTGCACTCAACTTGTCTGGTATAGCCTTAAAGGGGTCTAAGAGGGAACAGGCACACAGTGCCTTTAAACATGACTGACACAGCCATCTGTCCGGGCTGACAGCGTCTGGGCAAGATTACGCTCCATGCTCATCTGGCCAACCGGTCGACTGCAGTACCTAATAATCACATTATCAGAGCAGGAACATCGCCCACTGGATGAAACTTCAGACATTACTTATGGATGAAATGAGGTCAGAAGAGGTCAGAGAAAACAAGAGATGAGCTGGCCATGACAGCTGTCCAAGCTGCCCTTGAGATGCAACATCACAGCATCGGGGCCGGGGCTGTATCTTCCCACAGAGCAGGGGTTCTGTCCACAAGAACCACTGTGGCCTCACTGTGTTTCAACCTGGGGGCAAGTCTCCCGGAGACAGCAGCTGTCCTTGAGGAGGCGAAGGAAAAAACAAGCTAACACTGCTTTGGAAATAATGAAAGCATTAAGCTCATATTTGTGCTCTTCTTGTGAGCTTTACTGCCAGGCTGGGAGTTCTATGAAAGCAGCTATCAGCATTGTGGTCAGCCCTTAAGCATCTCTCTGGATGAAAGCATGTATGCAGCATGAACTGATGGTTTGATGAGGGCAAAATACCCAATATACAGCCTTGTATAGAGAGCTGCGGGGAGAATATTTTAAGAGCAGCTCTCATGGAAGAAAAATAATTTTAAGTATATTTCTTTGGTTGTATCATTAAATAAAAAGATGGAATCCTGTGAGTGATAGTGCATTATTGTCTGCCTAATTTTCTAGAGCAGAAATGTGAAGTTAGAGGTTCACTTGGAGAATTATAACAAGATTTACTCCATTTTAACAAGCATGAAACCACAAATAAAACTTTAAAACAAACTTCCTTCAGCTTTGTATAAATTGTCCTTTACCTAGGGTCAGAAACATTAATGAAGGGAATAGATTTAGATACTTCTTCTTTAGATAGTTCTCATTAGTAAAATTCCTATTTTTCTGCACAAGAAAATAGTATAATGTATTGAGAACTGGTCATCCCATTACATGTTGCACAAGCCTGCTTTTAATTTCACCCTAAATGTCCCAAATAAAGCCATCACTTAGAATAAAATACAAATATAATGCACACATTTTGTGAAAAATAATAATTACTATTAACCTCAAGGAGCAAAAGGTTAAAAAGAGCAGAGTTCCTATTTTCAAATGTAATAAATCAATCCAATTTGGAGTCAACGTAGTAAAGATATGTCTAGAGCGTTTTACTCCAACCATGATGAGATCAAGAAATTTTCCTTTTGGAGAGAAAAAAAAAATGCATTTCTAAAATGCAAGCACTTTGAACATCTTGCTCAATTCCAAATGCAGTCTCCTTCTGTTGTGCTTTATTTTAATGCTTTTCTTTTCACAGATGAAAGTTTGACTTAAAAAAAAAAGTATAGGAATATGCAGATAGTATGAGAGTGATGGCTAGGAGGGATAGCAATAACTTATGTGGTCTGGGAATTCTCTACCATGTCACCATCCTCCGCCTTCTATAAGTGTAGCAAAATAATTGGCCAACATAATTAAATATGAATCCGCATAACTTCAGACTCTGAACACCTGATCAGTCCTTTGATAGGCTAAAAGGAGTGCTTCACCAGCCATGTATTCTGAAAGCAAAGTGGAAAAAGCTGTACTTTCTTTGATTTGTGAAGAAAAATTGCTGCTTCTGTAAATACGGAGCACAAACTTGACATTTCCTGCGGAAGTCATCTGAAACCTTAGCATGTATTTATCACAAGTGCAGTGGGGTCATATAATAAATTACCATCCTTCCATCCCAGTTTTCCCCACCAGTATTCATATGTTTTTGAAAGGAAGTTTTCAGCTTATTTCAGAGAGTACAGTGCCATAGAACTAAAATAAAACAAATAAGTAAAAAACCATAATGTAATAGTGATTGGTAGTTGGAAAACGTATCAATGATATTTACTGAAAACCCATGGTGAGCAGAGCCCTTTGCCAGCTACCATGAAAAGGTAAAAATAAAATGGAAAATAGGATTTCTTCCTTCAAAGTGCCTATAGTTAAATAGAAGAAATACATATAAACAAATGTATGTGAATGTACAAAGAGCACATACATTTCAAAAAGTCAGAGCATGCAAAACCAATTATAATCAAACACAGGAGTTTATGCAGAGGCACCCGACTGACAGGGTGACTTCATTTGAAATGGTCCCAAAAACTTCAAGTGCCAGGCACACAAGCACAGCTGAATGACAATATTGTCCACAACAGAAACTTGTTCATTTTCTGTCAAAGCATTTATTTGTTGTGAGATAGGACAGGAGTTAACATAGTTTGATCATATGATAAAAGGTTTCATCAAATTAATCCCACAATTGATTAACTCACCCTTCTGTTGATTGTTTTACACAGACTATGGATTTTATTTCAACTTAAAAAGAAAGAAGATAGTTTATAGACTTTTAACTCTTAATATTTTAAAAACGAACCTGAAAGATTTTTTTTAAGTTTAATTGGGAAGAAATGTGACACATCACTGTGCTAACTTATGGTTTTTAGAATAAAAAGGCAAGAAATGAGACAGTATTTTAGCAGGTTTTTTTCTCCATCTCTAAGAATCATTAACAAAGACTATACTTTTACTATCATTTTCATATTTAGTATTTTAGTACGATAGAGAAAGGAGAAAGTGTCTTGTTCTAAGGAATAATATCTCATAGAAAATTCTATTTGCAAACAGAATTCATGAATATTCAAAAAAAGTACAGAAATACTAGATGCATAACACAGTGATGATACCATCATAAACAACTTTGATTACAGGCAGGAACGTGGGTATAGTGAGAAGTTACTGATCATTAAATTTGATTTAAGAAAGTAAGGAGATGAGCCAACTTTTAACAGGATTCACCCTACCTAAAAAACTATATTTACAACTCTACAAGTGAATGTTCAGACTAGTTCATCACAATTTTTACATGTATGGGTTATCACTTATTTTGAGAAGCAGTGTGGTGTGACTTAAGTGACAAGAGCACAATTTGAAATCCATCTCTGCCATAAATGACCTAGATCTCTAGTCTTCTTTAACATTTTCATATGCAATCTATGATTGTAAGAAATAATATGCATCTAGAAGTATCAGAAATACAAAGAAGAAAAGGATCTGTGGAGCTGAGGTAAAATTGGCATACACAGATTTCTCTATTTAAATTCTATTAATTTAATTTCAGGAAACCCTATTAATTATGACCTTTCCATGATTACTTAATAATAATAATTGTTATTTAAAATTATAAACCTGGAAACCTCGAAGTACCTTCTGAATCATTAGTATTGGAGGCTGTCTACATGTATTTTATTTGTTTACTATATTAATTCACATCAAACTGCTATTCAAAAACAAAGTGGGGACTTCAGATGGCATCGTATAAAACAAATCAAAACAAAAAGAACCACATGCACACAATAAAAACCTTTAAAATAAAGATAAGTTACATAGTGCAATAGAGATAATGATCCAGTTGTAAAAAAATTATTTTCTGGAAGCATAGGAATAAAAAAACACAACAAATGCTGTTGGAATGGGGTGGAGCAGAAAGATCCCCAGCCACAGAGTCAGAGACCCAGTTTAAGGTCAGGCAAAGGCCTTTTGTGAGTCAAATTTTCACCGTCTGTTCAAGGCGGAAGCTCTCTACAGCGCCAAGTGCTAACTTTATAATTACTTGGGTCAGACAAAAATCTTTCCCTGGCACATATCCACACGTCTTTCAGGTAGAGCAGAGACTGAAGATCCTAAAACCAAGATGAACATACATGACAAATTCACGGGGGCATTGCTCAGTGAGGGGTCTTCAGGAAGTTGAAAAGAATTTCTGAGATTGGAGTACTAAGAGTCGATTCTGGCATCATGTTCTCTTCCTCATTTTATCCGCTCAAAATAATAAGCAGATGTAATGTAAAATAATTTTTACATTGTAAAAATAATGCATAAAAATGCATTGTTTTAACTTTGAACATGTTAATATGTTAATTTCTACAAGTCAAAATTTATTTGCTCACATGTTTACAAATCCTAACACCTGATGAATTTTTCATGTTCGACTAGACATTTGTTATGTAATCTGTTTTTTATATATAAATCTATTATATAACATTTCTGTTATATAACTTGTTCTAAAACATGTCACTTTCTTTTTAGAAGCTACTTTAATTATCTTCCAAAGATGTTACAAGAGGGCGGGATAAGGGAAAAAGGGAACTTCAGCTATTTTTATAAAACTAGTGAACAGAGCAGTGGATTCCCTCCCGTTTGACAGATGTTTGTGGCAGAGACAATATGAATTACTCCAAGCCAAGTAAACAACGAAGATCTGTGGTACAGCGGCTTGCAATGCTGGAGAAAGTTGGGTTTAAGCTGAGAATGTTGCACCTTTAATTTCGTATGGTTGAATAGGAACCAGTGAAAACTATAATTAGAAATTATTCCAGATTTTAAAAAAGCAACTTCTGTGTTATAAAAGCAACGTGGGTTCTACCTGGTCCCTTTTGGGCTAAGTAAGTTGTTTGATCAGCTTCTCTCAGTCTCTGTGGATGTCCTTATATGAGTCTAATTGAAGGACTCCTGTTCTCTTTTTATTTTTGCTCTATGAAAAATGTATCGGAGATGTCTTATAATGAACTTTGATATGGTGAAATGATAATAATGTCCTAATTATATATAAAAATGTAATTACACTTGCTTCTATTATAGAAAAACTCCCTTTATAATGAAGTGTTATGTTGGAAAAAGATTTTCATTATAGACGGACTCCTTTACTTGTTAATTTGAGCTCTGATTCATCACTTTAATATTAAAAAGTTCTTTGTAAGTTACTTTTGATGTATCTCATTTATGGTTCATTTCACTTCCTGGGAACCACAAGGAGCCCAAATCCAAACTTCTTTGAAAGACACTTAAAAATACATCTTTCAAAAGGAGTTCTTCTTTCTATGCGGTGAAACAGCAATATCACTGAACTTCTCATTTACTTGAGCTGTGAAAACTTTTGTTTTGAAATTTGAAAAGCATGTATATATATATAGGCATGGCTTCTCAACTGTTTAAAAATATCTGTGCATTCAGTAGTAATAGGCAAACATTTAAAAATAGCCTTTAGCTAATAATCAATTATACAGGTGACCTCATGATGTTAAAACAATATGGTGTATTTTCTATTCTTTTTAAGATTGCTCAGATCATCTTTTCACCAAATCAAGTGCAAAACTAAGTACAACAAATCTATCTTATTTGCTGTTTTTTACAAATCTGGTCAAAGTCTTAGTAGGAAAAATCATTATATCCATTGGTTAAAATTAGTTCAGAAGTTTTCAGTCTATCACCATCACAGGGAATAAATATTTCATCATTAACAACAGAAAAAAATGGCTTAAACTATAAATGATCAGAATCAACACAATAATTTAATTGAAATAAAGAAGGCATTCAAAACTGTTGCAAGTGAATTCCAAAGAAGCAGTCTACAATTATTTCTTTTGCCTTCTTTTAGAGGGTCAACTTTCAGATTTTTTTTTTTTTTTTTTTTTTGAGACAGTCTTACTCTGTCATCCAGGCTGGGGTACAGTGGTGCCATTTCAGTTCACTTCAACCTCCGCCTCCTGGTTCAAGCAATTCTCCTGCCTCAGCCTTCCGAGTAACTGGGATTACAGGCGCATGCCACCATGCCCAGCTAATTTTTGTATTTTTAGTAGAGACAGGGTTTCACTATGTTGGCCAGGCTGGTCTCGAACTCTTGACCTCAGGTAATCCACCTGCCTCGGCTTCCCAAAGTGCTGGGATTATAGTCATGAGCCACCGCGTCCAGTGTAATGGATCTTTAGAAGTGAGACTCCGATTATTTTAGGTCTGATTTTGACAGCCATCAGAATCACTACTATCTTTTTTTTCCTATAATTTGTAAATACAATTTGTAAAGTTTTGTCATTTATACATTTATAATTTGTAAATTTTCTCTGATTTATAAATATCTTTAAAATTTTAGAGAATTCCAATTTCTTTTTTAACCTCTTCCTGAATATCATGACTCTAGGAACTTTGCTATAACTTCAGTAAGGTTGTCGTACTTGATTCCTTCCTCCCCACTGCCCAACCTAACATCTAGTCTTTCCCTCAATCGTCTTGATTCTACCTCCCAAATATCTCTCGAATCGACTAGCACTCACCAGTGTAGACCACCATCACTTCTCAGTGGGATTCCTACAATGGCCTCCTAGCCTCTTTGCTTCCTCTCCAGTCTCTTGTCCATATTATTAGTTAATTATCTGGCAAATCATAAACCAAACCACGCCACTTTCCTATGTAAATATTTCCATGGTTTCTTGTGCCTTCAAATTAAAATCCAAGCTCTTTCCATGGTGCAAAAGGCTCAAGATGATCTGATTCCTACATACCCCCGCGAGTTCACCTTCTATCACAACTCGTCTCAGACACATTTTCAGTCCTTCAAACACACCACACTCTGCTCCCTCTGCTTGGAAAGCTCTTTCCCCAAATGTTACCTGGCCAGATCCTTTCAGGTCATAGTTTCACCTGAAATGCCTGGTAGCTTACTTGAGCAGGGTCCAACCTTGGTTGTTTTTTCTCATAGCACTCTATTTCCTCTTTCATTCTATTTCCCTAATTGTCACTCAGGCATTTATCTGTTGCATTTCTTTCCCCTTTATAAGATGTGGCTTTGAAGAACAAGAGTCAAGCTAAGAGAAGGCAGTATGTCTCAAGCCAGATCTCCTCCCCCATATTCCGCAGCTGAGAATCTATCCTTCCTTGTTCTCTCAAATTTACCAGGCATTTCCACACCAGCAGCGCTCTGCCTGGAAAGGTTTCCTTACATTCTGCAAACTTTCCAATTCTTTCTTGTTTTTTAAGACCCAGCGCAAATGCTGCCTTCTCTCAAAAGCCT